>NC_058340.1:21378180-22578180 GCF_905475395.1 Chrysoperla carnea
TGTATGTGTAGAAAACTACTCGTAAATAAGTTTTG
Source organism: Chrysoperla carnea (assembly GCF_905475395.1). NCBI lineage: Eukaryota > Metazoa > Arthropoda > Insecta > Neuroptera > Chrysopidae > Chrysoperla > Chrysoperla carnea. The sequence continues at coordinate 21,378,216 of NC_058340.1, forward strand.
TGGTTGTGAGAGCTTTTTATCAAAATGATCCAAAAAACATTTAGGGTAAGTTACAAAATTTTCACAGAAAGTCATTTTCCTTTACAATATTGTGGGGTCCTTTGTTGATTCATTTGTTTAGAATTTGATCCTTCATTGTTTAAAGAGTGTAAAATAGATTTTTAATGAAATATCTACGGTCATCATTGTGTTTCGCGCTAGGATACCCAAACTTATACTTTATAATTGTTAAAAATACAAAAACCTACTCCATTAAATCGGACCGGATCTTCAATCTACCACTATAATCAACCATGAAAATCACTGAACAAAAAATTCAATAATTCCAGTAACAACTAAAAAATTAAATTCTTTCAATAAATTCATCTCATATTAAATTGGTTTTCGTTTCAATACAAAAAGTGTGTGATCAAAAAACTATTATAAGATTAGGAGTGGCGGTCGAACAGCCTGCCGGTGCGGCGTGAGAATAAAATAAAAACACAACACAAACGTTGAACACAGACTGACTCAGACTGTGTTAGTGAAACATTCAAGTTCTCAGCCACTGGTCATACGCAAAGTAATATTATTACACAAATATAAAATATAAAGATCGATCGACATACACATAATTCATGTATTTTAATAAAATATCAATGGCATATAAATTACAGTTTGTATTATTTGATTAATATCAATTTAATAACACATTTCTATAAAAATCAATTGTAATAAAATGTATATAAATACATTCAAAAGAGAGTCAAGTCAATGGTTGGTATATTTGTTTCCAATAAAGTATATTACACAAAATTTTACAAAATCTAGTCTTTTTTTATAAAAGCATATATTCAAGGATATGGGACGTAAGAAGATCCACGAACCCTTACTTTCTACCGCGTGGTAAATAAGCTCCAGATGTGAGACATTGTCTCTCATATAGGACATATATATGACGGGGAGCACATTTTCTAGATGGAATTAAATGAGTAAAAATGTTACGTAAGGCTAGCAGATATATCACCCTTCTCTTCCCGACTAATATCAATCAAACCATGACAGCCTTTTTCGGGCGTTAGGGAGGAGGGAGAGGGAGGCAATGTCTGCTAGCAGTATGTAACGTTTTTACGATCATAAGGAAACTTATTTGGAAAGGGGCAGAAATTTTTATCAATTTTTAATAATTTTATTTCCCCCTACCCTTCTCTCTCGTCGCTCTGTCATATACAGGGTGGACCATTTTAATTTATATCTAAATATCTCGTTTTGTAGTTTAAACCAAAATAGCTTAAACCAAAGTTAGATGGGGGACATCATGTTCTGACATCAGTTTGAACCTAGTTCTTTGAGTTTCCTTAACAGCCACTTAACCGTTTATAAATATTATTTGTGAACTATCTGTATATTTTGTCTTGATGATGTGTATAAAATATCAAAAAGAAATTAAATAAAGTTTAAAAAGAAATGAATCGTTAAAATAAATTGTTCGAATTTTTCAAATCGAGTAGAATTCAAATACTAAAACGAAAACATAGATAACTTTTTTTCAAGAAATATATTCGTTTTCTTAATATATTAAATAACTTTTTACTAAAAAATTAGTTTTTCGATTTATGAAACAAACCGAAATGATAGGAAAACTCCTTACTCAACCCACCTTCAAACGATTTATTAGTCAAGTAGATTACTTACACACCTAAAAAAAAAGTAATCTAATTTAGATGGAATTTATAGCACTTTTCTAATGGAAGTGCCCTAAAAGGTAAGCCTTGATCAACTCGTGTTAATATAACCCAACTTACAATGGGGTGTGTTCATATAAATTGAGCTCGCATGAATTGGTGATTAATGTGGCATTGATTCCTTCACATAAATTATTACCGAAATATGTTTGGTAATAGAATCCCTAGACTTTCGTTAAAATATCTTATTCGAACATTTACGGTAACATATTCATTATTATTAGAGTACCCGTGCAAATCGTGATTGGTTCCAGATGATTGAATTGTATTTTATTTATAATATTATTATGTGTGTTGTAAAAAGTACTTCACTGTACTTGATAGTGTTCAAGAAATCTTGTTTATTATTTTTTCTTTCATATTATTCCTGTTTTTTCTTCAAGAAAAAAACATCCCGTCAGTATTTGTTTGATAAGTAAAACTGATAGCTTGACAAATAAATGACGATTGAAAAATTGTTTTATAGAAAATAAAAAATCAATTTTCTATTTAACTTTTATAATACCCACAGCTGCACCACGTGCATACAATTGCTTGTCTACACCTCAATAAAGCCTCTAGGTTGATTACTGATAAAGATAAATTTGATAATAAACAAAAATTTAATCATGATAGTGAGTGTTAAATTTAAGGAAATCAAGTTTTTCGATTTTCGACTTTTTCCTGCTGTTTATGTAAAAAAAGGAATCCTTGACAGTGCGACGACACAAAGGGTAAGTAATTGTAACTTTCGAACGGCTTGGAAATGGAATACAATTTTTTCAATCCTGTCGATAGTTACTAAACATTTCGATAGTTATAAAATATAATGTGTAAAGCATTTAAATTTAGGTTTGATGACAAAATTGATGCAAGTAATCGAAATTTGGCAAATTTTCCAACTTGAAAAACAAAACATCGAGTTTTAGGTATCAACATCGAAAAAATGGGAATGAAATATTAAATTGGTAATATAATTAAATTTATTTTAGAAAACACGCCTTCATGTCTTGGGTTAATAATATTATAAGTTTCAGATATCAATAATTACTGAAAATGAACTATTTTTCAAATAAAACTAGTAGTCCTATCACAATACTTCAACTCAATATTTGAAAATTTTTTATTCAAATTATTCAAGAAAAATTTTTAAGCATTCTTAAAATTAAGTTTAGTAATCAAATAGATTAAGGTTCGAAAAAGCCATTAAAGCCATGGTTCGAATGTTTTTTGATTTTGGTTCTATTGTCTGTCGTATAATGTTAAAAGATAGTTGTTGAAAACACAACACGCGAAAAAAAGTTGAAGTCAAACTCTCTTACACGACTCGAGAAAAATAATTAACACAAACAAATAGAAATATGAAGAAATCATTTCAAACTTTCAAAGAAAATAAATAATTCCCATAAAACATGATACAGTTTTAATAATAATTTGCCGCTTGTGTTTTTTATTACGACTATTATTTTTTTAGACGGTTTTTTACGACTCTAGTATAGATTTTATTATTAACAAGTAACAAACAACAACACCACAATAATTTCTTCAACAATTCAAACATTTAAAGTGAGTAAAAATAAAGTGACTGTATAGTGTTTTATTTATTACACTTAATTAGAAACACTGAATAAGATTAATTTTCTTGTTATAAAAGATCCAATTATATCGTTGCTTTTTAACTCTTTTTTACTCTTTGTATTGTGTTATTATCATGAAAATATTATTATGATTGTAAAATTATGCACAATTAAATTATTTGTTGTTATTTCTTTTAAAGTTATAATCGATAAAAACTATAGATTTCCTGTTTCGAATTTTTATACCCTTTGTTTTGTGATTTTATACTAAATAAGATTGATTAATGCTTAGATGATAGTGTCTTAACGATTGGTCTTTAACTTCAAACACATATCCAACCAAATAAACTTGTATCGTCCATGGTGACGGCAGATTTAGGAAAAAATAGATCGGACAAAATAGACTCGGAAAAAATAACATGTCACATAAATAAAAACTTGCTATGATTGTCAGGCAGAGAATCAAAGCAATTGCAAAACCAAAGTATGATAAAGCAATAATTATTTTTTCGTTGGTTGTCTTTTGTTAATTTTTTAAATACAGGGTTGTTCAATAAGATGACGTAAATAGAATTTTGTCCAAAAAGATGTTGTTACTTAAATGGAAGAAACACATAGTCCAAATTACTTAACCTAACTTAAAATTAATTAAATGGAAAGGACATGTATTTAAAAAACATAATACAAAAGCAATATTTTATATAACATTAAAAAAACTAAAAAAGACGCTTTTGTAGAAAACAGAAAATAATTTTGAATTAAGAATAATGTAAAAAATTTTAATAAATTTGAATTAAGAATAGCGTAAATAAGAAAAAAGTGTATTTTATTGTAAAAAAGCGTAGGATGCATGGTGTCAATAATTATAAATATTTTATTGACAGACAAGAATAAAAGGATTATCATTTTGGTAATATTAAAGCGCTTTTATTAAACCACGCTTTTTTTACAATAAAATACATTTTTTTTCTTATTCACACTATTATTTATTTATATTTATTAAAGTTTTTTACACTATTCTTAATTAAAATTTATCAAAATTTATTCTCTACTTTTTAGTTGGATTTTCCGTAAAAGCGTGTTTTTTATTTTTTTTAAACTAATATTTATTTTTCAATTTTTAATTAAATTTTTATTGAATTTATTTTTCTTTCAATTCAGTATAAATATGGTGGAAGCGCAAATAAATGTATAATATATATGAATAGATATGAAAATCGTTAATCCTGATAATCCCGACCAGGATAATAATGAAATGAACTTCTTTACTTATTGTGTTGTGATTGGTCATTGATAACTTTGCCAAATTTCGAGTTAATCCATTTTTTTAAATTCATTAAGTTTAATTAGTTTAGTGTTTTAAGAACTGCAAATTAATCATAACAGCCTGATTTGTCGGCAAAATTTTGCTATCAACATTTCCAAGCCTTAAGTTGTTATTTTTCATTAAGTCTTAAGAGGTTTTCATAGTGGCCACAATTGGTGATATTCTATGAAAACCTTACCAAAAATTTACGTGAACTTTGTCACTTTTTTTTGTGTGGATTTTCCCGGCAATAATTTTTCATCAGCATAAATATATGACTAAAAGTACGACAAACCAATTGTGAGAGTTTATCCAAGAATTAAGAAAATTTTGAAGGAGGCCAAAAACAGGTTCAAATTTTCCGTTACATTCTAACATACTAACATACTAAGATACTAGCATACGTATGAAGTTAATTAAAACATATTAGAATCTTTATTATTTTCTATTCCTAAATAGCTTTGACGTTTTCAGAAAAAATTTACAAATTCGGCCTCTAAAAAACTGAAAATGAAGTAAATGCTTTACGTAAAAATATTTCAATAATATTGTTGAAATTATTTGAACGTTAATTTATAAACATGTTTAATTTAAACGCATGTCAAGAAGTAACTTAAATTAATTGTATTTATTTATTATTCTGTAAAAGAACAAGATAGCTTCCAGATTGCGTAATTTGAATATTCATACACTGTTTACACATCAGGGGGTAAACATCTATCTTTTCTTATTAAATTATGTACAAAATATATACATACATGCATTAATTTATTTTTTTACCTTTTTCAAATTAACCTTAACCCTAATCATTATTTTGAAAAAGTGAAAAGATTTATTTTTTACTACTCATAAAATAATACATTTATTTAAAAAAGAAGATGAGATAAATAATAAGTTTTACTTTAAATTTTAATTTTACAGTTGCAATCATAATATTTAAAAAAAGTTATTTTTATGAGCACAGGTAATATGTTATTTTCTTTTATTATAATTGTTGAAGCAATCATAGTCTAATGTTTTTAAGGTTCTGAAGGTATTAGTTCAGTCAATCTGTCAAAAAGAGAGAAAAATGCGTTTCAAAATTTTTTGGAGTTTTTTCAAAAACCCACACAGGTAGCAGCTGGCCATGCCCAAGTAAGCTTTCTTACATCATTTTCTAACGACTCACCAACTTTCATCACGAGGGTTTTTTTTGTTCCATTTTCATTTATTTTTCGACAGATTGACTATGGGCACAGTAAAAAGTTTTCTTTCTATTAATCATCTAAATTAAGTAATTCGACACCGTGAGTGAGTTTTATTGGAGACGTTTCCATGTTTCCACACTACTTTAATTATAGAGTTGCATTATGGATGCATTATATACAATAATTTTATGGATTATTTGCATTTATGGCTTACATTGAAAATTTAATATTATTTTTGTCTTACAAATTTAAATATAAATAAATAATTATGATAATAATGATTTCTTATTTTCATAATTTTTAATTCATTAAGTTTAATTAGTTTAGTGTTTTAAGAACTGCAAATTAGTCATAACAGCCTGATTTGTCGGCAAAATTTTGCTATCAACATTTCCAAGCCTTAAGTTGTTATTTTTCATTAAGTCTTAAGAGGTTTTCATAGTGGCCACAATTGGTGACCTTCTATGAAAACCTTACCAAAAATTTACGTGAACTTTATCACTTTTTTATGTGGTTTTTCCCGGTAATAATTGTTCATCAGCATAAATATATGACTAAAAGTACGACAAACCAATTGTGAGAGTTTATCCAAGAATTAAGAAATTTTAGTCTTTTTTTTTTTTTTAAGTCTCATGTCAAGTTAGTGTATATTCTTTTTATCACATTTTTAAGAAGCTATTTTCACGAATGAAGTATAAAAGTCAACTTAAAATAATTGATAATGAGTGATATTTTACCCGAAAATATAGACTTATGCACTTTATCGAACTTCAATTAGGAAAGGTGGCGGTGTGGTAAAAATCAATTTCATGACCTCCAGAACACAGGTGGGACTTCTATTTTGCTCAAATGCATGTATAGCAGGGAAAAAATCCGATTATTGTCGTTTTTTTATGGGTTTAATACAGCCTCCCCAAATTAAGTTAGATTTGAGAAAATCGGTATGTAGGTAGAGTTAATGTCAAGGATGTATCGGTTGGATACGTAGAAACTTCTCAGGCCCCCTTCCCCATTTTATGTTGAAATATTATGTTTTTTGTGCTTTATGCCTCCAAAAATTTAGATACACGGTTGAATAATGTTTTTATGTAGGTGGAGCCATTGCCAAAGATGTGATTGCCAAAGAAGGTGTAAAAGTTTTAGCTCCTCTTATCGGCATTTTATGTAGATATAACATGACTTCAAAAAAATGGAAAATAAATAGGAAATCTCATTTTAATAAAAAGCCTATTTTAAGAAAAAGTATTATAATAAGAGGGAAATATGTCAAAACCATTTTCCTCAATATTGTGATACGGGAAAAATTAAACAGCCTTTAAACGGTGTTCAGACAGACGATAATAAGCAGTTGTATCCAACAAGGTTTGTGAAAAAGAACAGGCAAACTTCCCGTTGATAGGAAATCGTTGGCTATAGTGGAATTGCTGGGATGTGGCTTTCAGTAACCGTAGAAAAAGATAGGAAAACTAGTCACAGATATAAATCCAGGCCTGAAATTTCCGAAGTGAATATTTTTTAGCTATTTTGAGGTAGGAAACATCTTCACAATTTCTGAAGGACTTTTTTTCAAGCTGTAGATAGGTTGAAAAATTAAGGTAGTTGTCGTGGTAATATATATATATTATGGAATATGCGCGCTGTAAAAGTATACGAGCTTGTACCTAAGTGATCCATAATATTTAACAAAGCCTGTACTCGTGGAGACGTTAAACAAACAATATACAATGTGTACGTATACACAAAATATCACTCATTATTAATTATTTTAAGTTGACTTTTATACTTCATTCGTGAAAATAGCTTTTTAAAAATGTGATAAAAAGAATATACACTAACTTGACAAGAGACTTGAATAGAGACATTCTTGAAAAAGAATGACTAAAATTTCTTAATTCTTGGATTAACTCTCACAATTGGTTTGTCGTACTTTTAGTCATATATTTATGCTGATGAACAATTATTACCGGGAAAACCACACAAAAAAAAATGTGACAAAGTTCACGTAAATTTTTGGTAAGGTTTTCATAGAAGGTCACCAATTGTGGCCACTATGAAAACCTCTTAAGACTTAATGAAAAATAACAACTTAAGGCTTGGAAATGTTGATAGTAAAATTTTGCCGACTAATCAGGCTGTTATGACTAATTTGCAGTTCTTAAAACACTAAACTAATTAAACTTAATGAATTAAAAATTATGAAAATAAGAAATCAAATTGCGCAAATATTAATTTTCAAATGTGGGGATTATCATAATTATTTATATTTAAATTTGTATGTATATATATATATATATATATATATATATATATATATATATATATATATATATATATATATATATTGTACCACGGCAACAATCTTAAGTTAATATTTTGTACAAATGGAATTAAAGATATTCTTCTCAACAGAATGTCTAATATAATATGTAATTAATTGAATATCGTAAATAAAGAGTTTTATTATCAGATTTAAAAAAAACTTTTTACTTTCTCATGTATTTTAGTAATAGCGCAAAGCTGTTTAAAATTGAAACATTATTACACAGATTCACCAAATTAAACTTTTAGTAAATGTGACTATCAAGAAAAGATAAAATTTTTGTACAAAACAATTTGCATGAGCTCGAAATAAGGCAGTGCAAGTTTTCGAATAATATGAGATAAATTTTATTGCGATGTTTATTTCAGAAAATACAGGATTATAAATCTATAAGAGGCAATTTTGCTTAGAAAGTGAATATCTTGGTTCAAAAACTTGAACGGGAACTTTTTATAAAAATAAAATTTTCAAGAAAAACTTTAGTGGTCTTGGTAAATTTGTTGTAAAAGAATTTTAGTATGGTTCTAAACTTCATATCAAATTTAGGAATAACATTGCTTACCCTTTCAAATCTCAATATAAAGAGGCAAAAAGTTATAATTTTGAGCAAACGATTACAAAGTAAAATTTCAAAAGAAATTACAAGTTTTCAAATGAACTATTATGATTCTAAATTCGATCATTTTTCGCAGAGATACGCCTGCAGTTTGAAATTTTGGTAAAATTTTGTGTTTTTACAATGTTTCTTTAAGGTTTTTTGATGATTATATAATAAAATTTATCGTAAAAAATAAGCCCTACAGGACCAATGAAAAAATATCTGTAAATACTGTTTATTTTTAACGAAACAATAAATGTCGCGTTTTTTTTAAGTGGATATAAGTTCGGATAAACTGTAAAATAAGATGATTCTTTGGGCTCGTCCTAAATGTCTTCAATTTTAAATTAAACCATTTAATTGAATAATTTAGGAATTAAAATATCTTTTCACATGCCCATCCTAAAAAACACAATATTTTCAACGTAATTTATAATGTAGTTATGTAAGATGAAATGTATTTAAAATAAATTTAAAAAAAATAAAAATAAAAAATAATTTAAATAAATTGTTGATTGTTGTAGGTGTGAAGATGGTTACATTTCACATTTTTAAAACACATTTCTTATTTATACGCCTTATTTTTAACTGATATTTTTTGATACAATCAGGGAAGTTTTATTTTACATATTCAAAAAAATAAGAAAGAAATTTAAGAATAAAGTTGTATGCCTCACCCATACAAATGAACATGGTAATTTGTAGAATGACAAGGGCTGTCTGTAATACTTATTTGTGCGGATGCAAAGTTGACCCACTTTTCTCATACATATATAGTGTGTCCCCGTTTAGAGGTAGAGGGAAAATAGTGATGCCAAATTTTTTGCTACCCTGTACATTATTTAGAAGTTTTAAATATTCCTATAAACTTTAATTTTTTCAGAATAAGCAAAATTTTTAATAAAGAATGCCTTTTTTTCTTAGAATGCAAAATAAAAATTACAAGTATAGTTACTTCTATCCGGGGACACACTGTGTATGTACAAAATAAACAATTTTAATTTTGCAAAATTCGTCTGTTTATTTCCAATTTTTCCACTCTTAATATAACCAATATACCAACGTAAAAACAAAATATCTTTTTGTTGGTAAAGTTTAATACTAAAATCTAATATGAAGAAATTACGAATGCTTGGGGGTTGTTTATTACCTTTTAAGAACTAAACCAAAATCCTGAAAAGGTACTAAAAAATCCCTAAGTATATTATCAATAAATATTCGCTCAATATTTGTTCGTAACTCGAAGTAAAATCTAAAAAAATCAAAATTTTCAATTTAAAAGCAATGAGTTTATACAGTTATTAATTAACATTCTGACGTTACACGATCTTTAACGAACATTTTTCCTGTCGGGCGTTTTCGTTTCTGTTTTGAAAAATTATTTTAAAACTGCCAGTAACTTTAAAATTATCATGAAAAATAAAAACAGTTTTAAAATTTATATATAATCTTTCCATTTTTGTCAAAAAAAAAAGGAAAAAAATTTTTTTTCTAAATCGCCAATTCTGATTGTTGAATATATGTTGAAACTGTGTTTGAATTGTTTAATCAATTTTCCCTAACTAAAAAAAAGCCTAAATTATTTTTGTTTAACTTTTACATGCATAATAATATATAATTAAAAATTTTTCGGGTCCCATGAAAAAAAAGTACCACTTGGGACATTATTTCAAACGTACCGTAACCAATAAAACCTATTTCGAATTATCGTGGGCTTATAATACGATACTGGGTTTTGATATATCTCATTTATTTAGACTGTCTAAAATAGACTTTCTAATTTTTATTTTATCTCATTCTAATTTTCAACAAAATAAATGATCAATTGGTAATACTTGATACCTTAATCGTAATTATTTGTTGTCTTATTACCTTTAATAGATTTTATTGTTATTGTTATTACCGATTAACAATTTAATTTATAGATTGGTATTGTTATGGAATAGAATTAAATTAAACGTTATATAATATATATATATTGATTGATTGTTTTGAAATAAACATATGTTATCGTAAGTCAATAGTTTAAATACTTGTGGTAATACAACCACTAAGATTGATACACTTGAAATAAATCAATAAATATATCAAATGTTTCACATACCTGTTATAATATCTAATACATCTTAAATTTAGAAATATTTTAATATTTTGAAAAGATTTGCAGTCTTTTTTACAAGAGGGCAGAAAAAATATAAATATCAAAAAGGTATCAAAATGTTTAGTTTCTTATAATTATACTCCAATTTTTAACTTTTCCTTCAAAAACTTCCGTGCATTTTTTCCACGTATTTTGTTGTTTTAAAAAAGGGGCATAGACATTTGATTACAACAACTGTGTTTACTATATAAGACAAACAAAAAGAAGTCGTCGAAAAACACGAAAATCAAAAAATTTGTTTTTTTATATATTCGATATTTGTGCCACGATTCTTATTCAAAATTTTTTTGTTTTTATTACCAAACTTACCTTTATCAATCTTCCAAACGACAACCAAAGTAATGCTAGAAATTTCACTTCATTATGGATTGAAGTTCTGCAAAAAAAAGTTTTATATTTCACTTTATTTAATAATTAACATTAAATACTTGTTCAACTTTTAAAAAGGGGCATAGACATTTGAATACATAAATTATAACTGTATGCACAAAAGATTGGATTGGATTTTTACGATTATAAACTATACACAAAACTATAATATATGGCCTTCGTAAAATACTAAAATTAACAATTTTTTTTAAAATTACAAATTATGCAATCGAAAAGAAAGAATAAAAACAGCAGCAAGCACATTTACAGAAATGGTTGACAATCCATTCACCAAACATTTGTATAATGTTTATTATATTATTTTAAAAACTTAAAATAATGGCTTAAATTAATTTTATTTATTATATCAATAATTTAATTTATGGCCAATAATCTTTAATTGGGTGTCTTTTTTTAAATATATTCTTAAATGTTATTTTACGTACCTATATTTATTATTTGTTTTAAAATATCGTTGGTAGCAATATTGGTTTTTGAATCTATTGAACCTTGAAAGTTGTAATTAAAATTCAAACTGCACTGTAATGGTTGGTGCAAGTTCTCTAGTCCTAATTCAGATTTACCGGTTTAATAGTGGCGCGATTTTCCGACACAATTGAAGTTTGGCAATTCAAAAATAATAATTCAAATTTTTGGGTTTCGAACATGCCGCTTTATTTAATAATGTCGACAGTATTACAGAGCCGAGTATCTTCCTATTAGGATAAGAAAAGGAGCTAATATTCTTTAATTTTAAGCTAACACTGCAATTTATTATATCGTCTCTCGAATCGTCCTTTAAACAAATAATTTTTGATTTGTTACAAGTGAAGCATCAAAAGTTTATATATTAACTTTATCCCTACATCTACGCTCTTATTTATTTATATCTGTCTGGTTAATCTGATTAGCGAAACTTTTTTATACCATGTATATTAAATATACCAGGTATACTGAGTTTTGTCCCGAGTTTGTAAAACTTAAAAATATTGATACTATGAACAAAATTTTGTTATAGGTGTTCATAAAATCACTTAATTAGTCCATTTCCGGTTCTCTGTCTGTCTGTCTGCCATCTGTCTGTCGTCTGCAAAACGCATAGAGATATCAAGCTGAAATTTTTACAGCGTGCTAAAAGCGTAAAAAATGAAAACAAGTTCGTAAATGAGCAACATAGGTCAATTGGGTCTTGGGTCCGTAGGACCCATCTTGTAAACCGTTAGAGATATAACAAAAGTCGAAGCGTAGAAAATGTTTCTTATAAAAAACCAAACAACTTTTGTTTTAAACATTTTTTCGTAAACATCAATATTTACCCGTGAGAGCGCAAATTGTATAGTATGTATTATATAGGAATATCAGTTATATATGTGTGACATATATGTATGTGTAATGTAACAGAGTAATCAACACTGTCTATACATGATATTTCAACAATTTACTCAGTCAATTGTTTGTTTTCACTTGTTACTCTTTACATCTAATATCACGGAGGTAATCATTTTTAATAAAATTGTTCATACAAGTTGATTTAATATTTTATCTAGACAACAAATCAATTATAAAAATAATAATTTAATAAAAAAAATAAATTCTAAATGTTCGTAGACAATTATTTTATCAATACACAATAAGAAAAATTGATTTATATAATACAATTTATTTACAATATTAATTTTTATTTGAACTATTAAATAATAAAAAATTATATCATCAAAGTATGAAGAAAAAAAACCATATTTTATTGATTAAAAACGATTTATGATCAATAACATTCTGAATTATTTACTTAATAATATGTTTCATATAGTTTATGATTTATATAGAACAATAACAATTAATCTTTCAGTAGGTTGTTGCATTTTTGCACAAAATAGTTTTTTCTAAAGGCTTTGTTATGGAGGAAGAGAATCTTTGGAATTTTATATTGTCACCAGATATAGGATTCCGTGGAGCTAGTAATTAATTCGTGATATCAAAGAAATACAATAACACTTTTGTACATGAGTCTGGGGGCGAACCTCTTCGGAGGTAAAGGCAGCAACATGTTTTTGAAGAAATGCTTCCAAAAATTTTTTTTGATATTTTCGTGTCAAACATTTTGTTTATGAGGAAGAGAATCTTTGGAATTTTAAATTGTCACCAGATATAGGATTCCATGGAGTTAATAATTTCCATGGAGTTAGTAAAATACGTATGTACATAAACCCGAAATGGTACGCAAAATTTGTGATAGCTGTAGCTCCGAAGTTTTCATCAATTTTGGGTGTCAGAATGATCTCAAATTAGGGTACAGAATCTACCAAAATCATAACGTAATTCATAAATATGAAATTGAAATTTGAATGGTGGAGGTGCAAGGGAGGCATACAATATAAAAAACTGTGATTTTAAATAAATTATTTTATGTTTTTAATTCTCTCATTGCTTCACTGTTGCTTTGATAAGACGCTTTCGCAGTATAAGTGTGCAAGTGAGTATCCATCACTTATTTGTGATTCAATAAATGACAGGAAAAAATGACCAACTGACTACTTAATTTACATTATTAACTTAAAACTCAATACAACTTGCTTAACAACACGTTTAATTTTCTTAAATGATTTTTATGTACTTTAAAGTTATTTGAAAAAATAAATGGGATTTTTCAAAAGCGTCTTTTAGCTGTATTAGAAACAATTCTTTATTAATAGGCGGCCTAAAAATTACAAAATGTATTTGTTTAGTTTTTAATTGTAGGCAATCAAGCAGCCCATATCTTACAATATTTAAAATTATTTTGTACTTTTTAGCCAACATCTTAAAGCCTTACAGCGCATCTGATATAGTGTATACACATGCTTAACCAAATGTAGATTTTTTTTTGTAAAGTCATCTAATCTTGATTTGAATTTTATAAAAATATCAGTAAGAATCAATTGAAAGGTAAAAAAAAATTAAACAAATACAATAAATACAACATGACAGAATAGCTGATATCATCAAATCAGCACAATAAATGTCAATCATTATTAAACATACCTCCACACAGAAATAGTACTTATCATAATAGAACCAATCATTTTTAAATAATAATATTTACTTCGAAAAAGTACTAGAAAACGTATCATTATGGTTATTATTTATTCTATTTGATATATATGACATTTTATAAAATGGTTATTTTTATTAAGATACATACTTAGAAAACATTTTTATAGTTAAATGAAAAATAAAGTTTTGCAAAAAAAAAAAAAATTACTAAGTTTGTATTGTCACGCAGTGTGCACAACATTCATCGTATTCATTTTTCTCTGCACAGCGTCCGAAACACTTAAGGTTTAAAAAAGGAGTTAATTGTATTGAAAGAAAATTTAACTTCACTTGTATGTCCAAGAATTTTTATACCCTGTATATATGTAATAAATATCAAGGTATATTAATTTTAGTCCCAAGTTTGTAATGCCTAAAAATATTGATGCTATGAACAAGATTTTGGTATAGGTGTTAATAAGGTATAAAATTACCTTATTAGTTCATTTCCGGATGTCCGTGTGTCCGTCTCTCCGACTTTAAATGAGCAACATAGATTATTTGGGTCTTGGCCTAAAAAATGTTTCTTTTAAAAAAATTAACAACTTTTGTTTGAAACATTTTTTCGTAAATATCATTGTTTACCCGTGAGATAAGGCAAGTTAGGACTAAACTTTGATGTCCATTTCCTCCAAGGCTAAGATAGAGTAGAAAATCTGCAGGTACCTTCAACTAGTGGTCTTTTGAAAAATTCTCGAAAAACGAAAACTTGACTTGACTATTTTGTAAAAGCGGAGGTGCTGAATTTAAAATATCAAGGCTGAGTCACTTATTCTAAAAATTATTTTTACGTTCCTTAAAATGTACCGAGGAGGCGTAGAAATGAGCGGCGATCAAAATTCAACGTTTTATGACAATGGTTTGGAACTTACGTTAATTTGGGTGTACGGTTTTGGTTCTATAAAAAAGGGACAGCAAACCTATAAAAAAAAATTAAAAATCATCTTCCGCAATGCTGGTCAAGCTCTTAGGAATTTGCTAGTATATCTTTTACAAGAATATTACGACTGCCATGATCGGTGTGATTTATATTACAATTAAGGAAATATTTTGTAATAATCTCTATAGTCAACAAAGCTTTTATTTAAAATATTTATAGTTTTTTTTTTCGAAAGAAGAAAACATAATTCACTAGATGTAGTTTTTTTTCTTTATGTTTACAGCGTGAACAAATATGGTGGTTTTTCTTTGATAGTCTCTCTATTAGATATGTTATTAATTTTTTCATAATAAATATTGAATAAGTGGAATTTTAATTACAAAAATGTTATATTCTTTGTATATGTAGGTATTCTTAAGAAAAAAATTTAATTATTTTATTTCAACGATTAAATCTTCGGTTTTTTTTTTTCAAAATAATTGACAGTTGGAATTTTTACATATAAACACATATTTTATTGAAGAATATTTGAAATTTTATTATTACTTATAATTATACTGAATTTTGAAAAAAATTTTATTAATACCTACCAATCTATTTAATTGAAATAAATAAATTAGAAATTATAATGTGTTAAGTGATTAAAATATTTCTAAACAAATTTTTAATCTTTTGATGTCAATATCGTACCGTCTTATCAGGACGCATCGTTTAAATTAAGGGAATTTTCAACATTTTCTTCTTTTCTTCAAAGAGTGGGCAATAAATTTCAAAATCTAGTCAGTTCAATCAACGCAAGTCAGATGTATTAATTTGAAAAATTGAAGATTTAAATGCAAATTTAAAAAAAATTACTCCCAAATAATGCATAATATTTTATTATAATGAAATACACTAAACAAAAAAACCCAAAAAGTTTTTTTTGTTTAAAATACACAATATTTGTATATGTGTAACAGTATAATCCTTGATCCTTTGGGTTTTATCACGACTTTTTAAGGGTAAAGAAATGAGCTTGAAGATGCATCACTTCAATATATTCTATACTTGAGATATTTAATCGGGGCCAAAATTTAAAAAAAAAAGTATGTTTTTAAAGCACACAGTTTAATTTAAGTGGTTTGATATTTTAATTCTGATTTAAAATTACTTATATATAGCAAAAATGTGAATTCGAATCAATTAAATTGTTCTAATAGGCTCGAATATACACTTTAAAGTTCAAAAAGTTGGCTTCGCTTAAATAACTCAAGTATAGGCTCAAAATATTGCCATGGCAACTGAAATCATTTGTAAACGGAAAAAAATTTTTATTTGTGTTCTGACGCACCGCTTATGTAACAACCCTTTTATGAAAACTATTAGGCTCTTTAATCAACTTCATCTTTTCCCACCACGTATGATATACTATTCTATCATCTCCGAGGAAGAAGCGAAAAACGTAAGCCTGTCTTGTGACGAAGTGTTTCAAAAACCATCGTTGAAAATCACTGTTAATTAACTTCAACGTCCTCATATGCAGTCTAAAACACATCGAAATATTTCTATTATATAGTTAAATTTAATCTTGATGGTAGCCATAAATTAAAGATACGATAAAGAATTTTTCAAAGTTTTAAACTTTTTTTTATGGAAATGAAAAGAACGATTGAACGGTTAACTTATATGGACAATATTGATTATTATTATATACAAAAAGGAAGCTTTTAATTTCACGTATATAACGTAGGGAAAAAATTAAAATTTTAATGATCATTACTAACTCAATGTATAATACAAAAGATATAGTTGTGAGTATGATCCTTGATGGCAGAATAATTGAACTTTTATAAAATTTAATTTTAACGATTTTTTTTTTACCTTTACTGGGAATGGAACTAACCTTTAAAAAAAAAAAAATTATTTGCTTTCAATTTTAATATGAATGATTCATTAAGGTAGTGTAGGTAGTGTAACTCTATGTAGCTTGCAAAGAAAATTTTTTAAAAAATTTTTTCCTTGCTCCAATTTACCCAAAGAAAAATATTGACCTGCATATTTTTTTGACAAATCCTTATTTTATTCCACAATATTATTTTTTCGTCTACAAATTTTTTTCCTAGCTATTACTATAGTTCTTAGCCTTAAAAAGTCTAAGAAACAAATTTCCCGAATAAAAATCTGCTACAGAAAATAAATAGATGTTGACCCTGGTTGACCATGGAGACGCCTTTGCAAAAAAAATTTTATACCGTTGTTTCGTTCCACTTGAGCAAAAATGAGCAAATTACGTGTTTTTGAACCATAGAAGTTGAAATTTTTTTAAAGTCAGCCTGTAAATTGTATGGAATTATTGCCACTTCATAACGAACGAATTTTGCTCCTCGGTTTTTGAGGAGAAACTAATAATTTTCTATCAGAAAGTTGATAATAATAATAATAATAAGGATTTCTTCTATAAAATTACATTGAATATTTATTTATACAATGGAATTGCACGCGGCATCCATTGGTTTAGTAAGTTAAGTATTGAACGTAGTAAAAGAAGATGATCTGGCAAGCACATCTTCACTGATTTACGATCTACACAAGGTTCAAGTACCGGTACATATGCCATGATCATTTGAACATTATACTTTACCAATATAATATTCATCTATATAGACCGTACGTCCATAATGAAACGCTATTCTCTTGATTCTTCTTGCCTACAATTTAGAGGATTGATAAAGGTTACGTTTGGTAATAGAGAAAATTTAAAGCTCTTATAATATCATAGATACCAAAAATACTTGGCTGAAAATGGCATTGTCTTAGCTTATATGACACTAAATTGATACCCGCCCATTTTTCACTGGACTTAAAAGTAAAAACCACCGCTTTATAACCTCCACCCTCTCTTGATATACACAGTTTTCAATTTTGTTAAATTTAAAATAGTCATAATTCATTGAGTTTATCAGAATACTTGGCCAAGATTTCTTTGACATTTACTATTTTAAATTTTTACAGAATTCTTTAATTTATGGTTCAAATTGATGATTACAGATGGATCAGATCTGATCCATCTATAATAATCATTTTGAACATATCTTTGTAAATTATAGTTCATGTGTTATTCTGATATATCAGCTATATTGCTGTACAATTTCATTAACAAACAAACAAACACGCAAGCAAGCGAGCAAACAAACAAACAACAAACATGCTTACTATCACATTTATAATATATAAGGATTTCAAATTTTAGTGCAAAGGTACTGTTACTTCGTTTACTTTTTTTATTAAATCGAATTTTTTTTTTTTTTTAAATACATAAAACAGTTAAAAGTAAACACTTTTTATGAAGTCTATCAATACTATCCAATAACCTGGAGTGGCTTACAGAAACTGACCAAAAAATTATAGACAAACTCGAAAATAGAAAAATTATTATTCCATAAATTCCACACACGAGCCAGTTGAAATCTCAATTTGTTTTATTACCGAACTAACCTTTACCAATTCATCGAAAGAAGCTGCTAAGCTTATTATGAACTCACGGTCTAATAGGTAGGTATATATGTCTTTGCTCTTTGTACAATAAACAAGTAATGTATTTTAAAACCATTTAAACATTTTTATAAAAAATATGTACATTTTTTTTTTTTGCATCATCTTCATTTTAAATCCCGTTTTTAATATTATTATTATTCAATATAATATATTTACAATATCGGTTAAAGATCCGGTATTATTTCAATAGGTAAGTATTCTTGAGTCGAAAAAAATTGAAGCGATGTAAAACGATTTTTTTGAATAGAAACAGAAATTTTTTCCAAAAAAAAAACAAAACAAAATGATTCCAAAAGCAAACCTTTTATTTTATGGGAAAGGAAAAGGGCATATCATTGGTATACAATAAAAACATCGTAGGTATCTTACAAAAATGGAGTCTTTAAACAAACGAGCCACGAAAAATGTTTCTAAGATCCAGGGTGTGCATGCTCGGTTTTCTGAAATTTTTTGTTATTATTTAGTGTTGCTAGATGAAAATAGAAGGTTTTCTATCTAAAATCGGCATAAAAATTGTTAGAGATATGAAATTTTCATACTCGACGTAATTATTCAAGTCCACCACCCACCCTGTATTAATAAAATCGTAACCCTTTCTTCAACCTTTGAAGCAATTTCAGATTTTATCCACCACCTGATTTAACTAACGGTTGTCTAGAATCTAGAACGCCGGCTCTCAGGGCTAGGCTATATAGCGGCAAAAAAGTTTAAATTTTCTTGTACATTAAAATTAAACAGGGAACTATGCTACAATGCAAATTTCTCAATAATTATTCCGATGATTACTTTTCAAGTTAATATTACAAACTTTTCAAATTTTTCAGACGTAATTAATGGTTCGTAAATCAGTGTTTCATTATTTTCGTTTAGTTTTTGCTTTCCTTTACTTGGAGTCCATTTTTTGTTACCTATCTACAGAATCAAAGAAAAATGTCTAAGGGCTTTTATTTCAAATTTAAATATGTATCCTCAGTAAAAGAAAGAAGTATGATTTTTGCAGTATAGATGAATAACTCCTAAAGAATAATTTGATCTGTATACTTTCGAAAAAGATTTAAGAAAGACCAAACTGAATATTTCCAGTTTATTCGTAGACCAATCCATAAAAAACTTAAATTAAGTCTCTTTTTTAAAATGTGTTTCTATTTGGTCGGGTATATCGAATTTCTACTTCTGAGTTTTTGGTCTAGAGTAGCTACCAATCACCCCACAGGTTTCGAGAATAGGAAACACGTCTAATGGTGATAAAATGAAAATCGGGAAAATTTTCATTTCAAAAAAGTTAAACGCTTAATAAAATTATTATTTCCATCTCTAATCTATACTTTTTGCAAAAGAAAATAATTGATTGGCACAATAAATGTTTTGAAAACATTTCACCGTATATTTCTTGTTTTATAAGGTTTTATATATTTCTCTAACTTTTAATCGCAAAAAAACACAAACTTTTAATCGAAATTTTGGCATTAAGATATCTTAAATTTTTTTATCGAAACTCTCTATTAATATAATACGCAGATCTATATTAGAAATAGGAATAATTTTATCTATATATAAATTTTATACACTAATAATCAATTCTTTTGTAATAAGCCGCACACATTTGAAGAAAAAAAAATTCAATTATTACAACATCGATTTAAAGTTGAGCCTACCTTTATATAAATTTCTATTGGTATATCTAAAAAGAAAGAATATTCAACACGAGTTTTGTTATATGTTTGCCGACTTGTCATTCAAATATCGGCACAACTGTTGCTTGCTCAGTAATCAAAGTATAACAATAATCACTCAGCTAGTGCATATATTGCTTATATAAATATTATATACTATCTAACTTGGTCATGGCTTTTTTTTTTAAATATTTCTGTATAAATTTTAATTAATATTGTTGTCAAAGACAAATAAATATTATATTTAAATTATATTTCAAACAGTTCAAGAAACCGGTAAATTAATTTTAAGCTCTATGAACTGAGTAAATATCTTGCCGCCATACACTTATGTATATGTAAATAAAATACTAAAATACTAAACATATGTACGACAAACAAATAGAAATCAGTTCTTCAAACAAGATCGAATTTCGAAATTCTTTTACTTCCTTTACTTCAAAGATGCTCAAGAAGCTGTAAAGCTTAAATAAACTTTAGAATATTCCTGGGCGACACTTGTGGAAATTAGTTTCGCATTCACACAGAATGAGTATTAATCTTGAGGTGTAAATAGATTTGTAAATTAGCTTAGTTAAATACGTCAATTTCAACGCATGTATTTTTCCAGTGAAAAGTAGCCTTTATATATTCAAATAAAATACATAAAAAAGAAGAAACAGTAATTGAATTGTTTAAAAGATCTTAAATTTGGATTACATCCGTTTTAAAATAAAAATTAAAAAAAATAATCCATATTAAAGAGAATAATTTTGTAGTAATTAACTGAATATGTTTATTCGGTGCTATTATAATACACAATTGATGTATTTCAATTTATGTGTGTATGTTTGACTGCATTTATTACGTGATACAGAAAAAAATACAAATGATGTTCGATTTATATTAAATTACCGACATTAATTTTATTTCAATTGATTTTTCTATATAGAGTAAGATGTAGTACCTTGAATCATTCTATTGAACGGCATTTTGTACTCAAGGCTAAAGGTAGGCTAAATTTTCGAAATTTTCGAAAAAAATAAAGTATTTTGATTCCGTTGACTGTCTATTTACAAGCCGATCATTGCATATTGTTTTATAAATCATTCACAATGAAAACGCCGTATTTGCGATTAAGTTGTTTTACCATATTGCAGTTTTAAATACAATGTAAAATATTGAAGAAGTAAAATTTCAAGATAGTAAATTGATGTATGTACCTTAGATCTAACAACATGATGTACACTAGATTGATTCATGGTAAAGTGTATCAATTCACTAATTAAACAATTATATACCTACTTGTTTTTGATAACTCATCATGTATAAGTCAGCGAAGTATAAGTGGGAAAAACCCCGTTGAAGCTGTTACAAGAGTCTCAACCCTAGAGTGAACTGTATAACGATTGCATGTTGAAGAGAGCTTCTTCAGATAAAATCGGTGGGAATGATTCTCAATACAATATGAAATTGTACCATAGTTCACAATCATGAATCATGATTCACAAGTTATATCAATGGTTGTTTAGTATTTAAATTCTAAAAAAAAAAAGGATTTTGAGGAATAACAGAGCTTTAAACAGAGGGAATTTCCTTTGTGATATTTTAATGCATTACTTTAAAAAATACATAAATTTAAAATTTTAATTCTAGGTACTTCTCCTTCCCTTATCACAAATAACACAGTCAGGAAATAGACATTAACTTTTTTGTTTTTATATTCAATTAAATTTATAAATTTGATTTCTACCATAAAATTAAATTTTTTTCTTATACTCTGATTAAAATGTTGCTATATAAAAATTTATAATTTAGTTTAACATCGAATTAATGTACACTCTAATTTAAAAACATTGAACCGCTTTGATACAATTTATGTTTAGTTATCTATGTAACTGCTCAAATGCGACTAGATATCCAAACGATTCCAATCGGGTTAAGTGGGACTTAATCCGCAAATGTTTTATTCTTTTCTTTTTTTAATACCTAGATTTAGATATATATCCTTCCTAATTTGTCTCCTTAAAAGAGATGAAAATAGATAAAAACTTACTTGTATTAGATTTTGTGTCAGTCACTCCATAAGGAGTATCTAATGAATAGAATAATATATACTTTAGAGTTTTGAAAGACAAATCAAACTCATTACTATACATTTGCATACGAATTTTATTTTTGTTTTTAATCATAAAATATTGAAATAAATTACAAACGGGTGGGCTATGAATAAATAAATTAACCAGAGTAAACAAACATGTCCATTACAGAAATACAGAGGATTATCATAATATCCAGAATGGTTTTAATTCAAAACCACATCAAGGTCTTCTAAATAAACTGCTAAAGTTTTGTATAAATTTGTTTCTAATTTCTTGTATGAATAGAAAGTAAACAGTTTTGTTTTGATTTTCAATTCTAATAGGTAAAAAAAAATATTTCAATTCGTCGCATAATATTATACATTTTCCGTACAATGTGCAAAAATTTTAAATTCATTGCTTCAGAAATGAATTTTCGAAGATCATTAACGAAGCATCCCATGACAAATTAACTTTTTTTATTGTCAGTTTTCTTCGTTCTTTACAACCCCTTCATAATTATTGATAATGGATGATAAAACGGTGAAAACGCAAATATAAACCGAGTGAGTTCTGTTTTTTTTTCCTTTAACTAGAAAATAATCATGTATAGCTAAATTGGATCTATAATCATGTATAGTTAATTAGTGTCTTGAGTTCATGTATAATTCCACCTACAAAATTCAACAAATTCTTGGTACATGTAAAAAAAAGAATTGAAGACAAAAAAATGATGATTTGAATGCAAGCTATAAGGGTGCGGCTCGTTGGCTGGTGGTTTTTTTTAATACATATAAACACTGTCGACATCATCGGGCGTGGTACATACAGATCATCATTATCCTCATCATCATCAGAAGTTAAAACACAGCGACCGCACTCACAATACTAACTGACATGAACAGACGGACAGACAGACAGTTTCCATCACACATTATATTCATTGATTCTAAAAATACATAGCATCGTAGCCTCTATTTTACAATAATCTATGAAGGTGTTGAAGGCTTACTCATTGTACACACATCTTTACTCATTCTCTCCGTGTACTACAAACAAAATGCAGCGCACTTTAATCAGTGGTCGCCGTTTCTCCTAAACATTGTTGTATACATGCCGCCGACAAACAGTTGTCATTTCTTTTTAACATTGAATTAATATAAATATGTGTATTTATATATGTGTGTGTAAGTAATAAGCGCATATGTATGTGTATATGATTATCGTTATATATTTTATTTTGCTAGAAGAAAAACCGCTTTTAAAAAATCGTATGTGAAATAATCTCCCTCCGAGTGACTTCTATACATATGCATAATCAAAAACTTATAGCATTCCATCTACTAAAACAAATTCATTCGTTTTTTATTATTTGATAAATAATCACAAGGAGGGAGGGTAATAAATTGAAATATCAAATCATCAAAATGGATATCTAAAAGATATAATAGAAACATATTTTATGTAAGTGTCGAATCTGGCAGTGTATCTCCAAAACTATTCGAGCAATTTTAAAATTTGTCTTCCCAGAGCAGCATTGTGTATGCGAGTCTGAATCGGTTCTATCTATCTGTTACATGGTTAAATCAAACAGATGAGAATACTTCTCTTTTGAAGACGAGCTGTTTGGCTTATTCAGTTTTTTCCGTATTATATAGGTCTATAACGGTAATGAAGTTTCTGGTCAAAGAACTAGTAAGAGTAAAATGTATAAATTTCTGTCATGGTGTACATAATGGAACATGATAATACTTCCTTACTTAAAAAAAAAACATTTACTTTTCAAGTGTGAACTGTATGTTATCGAATGAGGTGTATACTGTTAAGATTGAATCATTTTCGCGGTGATACAGGTATCGCAAAATACGTGAATTTGTTTCGATAATTCAATTTCCACGAAATCTTGTAGCCAGAAAAACATAGCAACGATTTTGAACCTCAAAAATTCGCTTTATGATACCTCTCTCGTTATCGCTTACGACATAGAGGTAATGAAACGTTTGCAATGGAGGAGATATGTATGTATACATTTTTAAACATACACACATTATAGATAGATTGTTATTCTTATATTATTTTTACTTATATCGGCATATTTAATCAAAAGACATTGAATTTCTTCTTTTGATTTTTTTTAATGTTTAAGAAGTACTACGCTCAATGTGTGATTATTGGTTTTAAATGGCATTCGTTAGCATTTAATGTTTTGTTACCTTCATGTAAACTTATAATAATGCTATCAAAGTTTAACGAAATGAAATGAAAAACTTTTTTGACAACTACCAATGGAAATTTGAAGTATTCATATAAAAATGATTAACTGATTGAACAAACAAATATTTCGAGATAGTTTTAAAAAACGTTTCCATTCATTTCATTTCCTGCCAAGCATTGTCTCTTCCTGGCTAGTCAAATTAAAATGAGACATCATGGATTGCATATATTGATTATCAAAGTAACATTTTAATAGGGAAGTTGCATTAATTTTTTTTCACAAGTTCATATATAAATGAAGGAATAATTTTCATCTAAAGTATATTTATGTAATTTTTTTTAAATTAATAATTCCATTTTTTTTTATTAATTTAGTGAAAGCCAGCTGAGAGACAAACCATTTATCATTTACCCGTGCGATGGCATAACGAAAGCGAGCTGTTGACATCACTTCCGATTGAATTTCTATTATAGAAAAACCATTTTCAATCGTAAAATTACATGAAAAATCAATAATTTGATGAATTAACATGATTTATTTGATGAATTAACATGATTTGATGAATTAACATAACTTGATGAATTAACATGATTAACATGAAAATTTTATTTAATTTTTAGTAATCTTTTGAAAAAAATATAATAAAAAGGCATGCAACTTCTCTTTTATCAAAATTTAGTTAAATGAACCATTTTGTGATACATTACAATTGAAGGATGAAATTCAATTAAAATGGGATAGCACAGAGAACTTTTTAGATAATTTTTTGCACAATTTCTCGTGATTTCGGTGAAAGTTGAACGATATAGATTCAAATATAGCAAGTTTAAAATATTAGCAAATTTTTTTGTACATATTTCCAAAATTGGAATCAATCCTCAATGAAGCTCATAGTAATGGATAACTTAACGATCTTGATGGATTTTTTCAATAATTTCAAAAGAATTGCATACGTTTTAGAGTGGCAAAGAATGTGGAAAAGAATTCTCATTACATTAACTTACACTCCCATTGACTTGATCATTCATTAAGGTAGGTATTATGAATACACGGATAATATTTTAAATATTTGTTTATATATTTTTATAATATAATGAAAGTCGGGTGAGTATTTTACACCAGACATATTTCTCTTTCATTATTATATACGCTGGTTACTCCACCGCAAACGTAACTGCACATAATACCTCCACTATTGGTAAAGAGTATATTATTACTTATTATGTGTACACTTTGACATTCAATGTAAAATATCAATAAATTAACAAGCTTAATACTATTATTACAAAGTGATTCAAGAAAGTTTTTTTAAGTATTGTAAGGTTCCACTCTTCGGAGGTTCGATTCAATAAACCACCACTTGGTGTAATTTTAGAAAAATTTGCTATATTTTAATGTTTAACACAAAGGAAAATTAATTGTTCCACACAAAATTAATTTCCAAATGTATTAACAACCAATTTAATTAACAATAATTCAACAACTACTATTCACACTACTCTATTGAATTAACTGTTCATAATGTCTGTCCGTAGAGAACTTTTAATATAGACTTCCATAATAAACTCTCCATATCGACTGACTAGCTATTTTACCGAACTCATAACCACACTTTGACATATGATAGACGAAGAGACACAGCCGAGTTGTAATTACGTAAAATAGGGAGGGGGGCTTTTCGGTGATGGCAAGTGAAGGTATGAAAGTGAAAAAGAAAATGGAAGCGGGCAGAGGACTAGGTCTTGCCTAAGGAGTAAAAAAAGAAAATTAAAAGAAATATATATTTTGTTTTGACATTTTATAAAACATGAAGGAGATATGAACATCTGTTAATAATAATACAACTAATGATAAATTAAAAATTTAAATAAAAAAATACTTGTTAAAGGACAAGCTTTTACTGCACTAAAAATTAGGAATAAATTATTTCTAGGAGCCACTCGAACATGACCTTTTTTAAAAGCGTTCACAAAAATAAACGAATAATATTATTTTGACAATATTATTTATTTTAACAAGCCCATTCTGATCTAAGTCAAGTGTGATATTTGTCTATTTGCCGGTTCGTTATAAAAATAATTTATTTGAAAATTAATCTACTTTTTCGATGTCATAGAGACCTAAAACTCAACAATTACATTAAAATATTCATGAAGATAGTGAAAAGTTTTAGATTATTTCAATATAATTGTGTTTTAGAGGCTATAAAAGACTTGTAAGGTTTTGAAATAAATAATTCAAACTTCTTGTTTAACTATAGCAGAATGTAGTTCAAGTGACTTTGAGCATTATTTACGTTTATATTCAAGAACAAAAGTAATAGATAGTAAAAAATAATTATCTAACAATTATCCAACACGTGAACTACCTTCAATTCTTAAGATAATTCTTATTTTTCTGTAATATTATTCTGTATCACTTGGTATATTATCAAAGTATTAAAATTTGTTCATCCTTCCTTATATGCTATATTATTATAATTTATGAATATAAATTTTTTTTTTTTTTTAAACAGATTTAAAAATTACATTTCAATAAATTTTAAAAATTTTTTAAATCTAATTAAATTTAAGATTTTATATGCGCAACTAATTGAAGTTACAGATGTCAATATATTATTATATTACTGTTCTTATATGCATTTTGATATCGAAAGTATGTATCTACATTAATATAAAATGTGCGTTTACACTTAATATAATATTTGTTATCAAAAAAATATGAAAAAAATAAACAACATAATAAATGGTATTAAATTAATTCGTTATAGGTAATTTAAGTATTTTCAAAATTTGTACCAGGTTTAAGTACCTTGATTTAATTTTAGATGTTTTTTAATAACTTTCAACGAATAATCAGATTGATAATGCAATAATTTATGTAGATAATGCATTTTATATCTGCATATTTTTTAAAGCGCTGGCGCTGTTTGGGATCAGAAAAATTTAATGAGTTGGCTGAGTTTCAAATATTAACTTCTGGTTTAAGTACCTTGATTAAATTTTAGGTGTTTTTTAATAACTTTCAACGAATAACTAGATTGATAATGATTTATGTAGATAATAATAATTTTTACATTTTCTTATTTTTTAAAGCGCTGTTTGGGATCCAGAAATATTAAATGAGTTGGCCGATTTTCAAATATTGAATGTTGTCTTTTTACAGGCTAATTTTTTTCAAAAGTTTCCAACCTTATTTTTCAATCGACTTCAAAAAAGGAGAAGGTTCTCAATTCGACTGTATTTTTTTTTAATGTTTGTTACAGAACAAAGTGACAGAACAGTTTGCTACATTAACTTGACTGACACCGACTCCCAAAATTACGATAATTGTAACTACCTTATATTATCGATATTTTTTTACTTCTTAATACATATTAAATTGTTTTGAAATAGTTTTTTTTTAAGTCGATTTTTGTTTGTAAAAATTTTGTGTTTTCAAAAGTTTCCATCTTTTTCTTTCAAAAGCAGGTTGGAAATTCAAAAAACTCTTAAACACATATTGGATCATTGTCGAAAATACAGTATTTAGTTTTTTTTTATATGTGGATGCCCTCATGGTCAATAAAGAGTCAGTTTTAATGAAACTATTTATTTTTTTGTAACAAATTCTTATCTTTCACAAAAAACCAACTTTTATTTGAGAATATTTTTTTCTAGGCCTCGATTGTCGGCACTTCTTTAATCAAACAGTAAATTAATGTTGTTTTTGGAACTTTAGAACATTTTATTTTTAATCTTTTTAGGTGACTAATTTTCTAATTCACGTAAAGGAAAGTGTAGTTGGTTTTGAGAATATTTAGGTATACGTAAAATGTGAAGATTTAAAGCAACATTCTGTATAAAATATAAAAATATATTTACATGTTATATTTTCAGCAACATTCTTTAGTAGAGAAGCATAAACTTTAAAACTTCCAGATATAATTTATTATATGTTTATACACCATATTCTTCTGATAATGATAATACCAATAATAATAATAATAATAATAATATTTAATAATAATAAATAAAAAATATATAAATAAAATCAATTCTTATAACTAAGTAAATATAAATGTAAGTACTGTAGTAAACCACAAATAAATATATATTTTATATATATTTTATTTATATGGCATTTTATAAAACTAGCATAAATTATAAATAAATACTGACTGTATTTGTTGCTTGTAGCTTGTTGCTTACTACGATTTACATTAACACTGTGCTAATAAAATACCACAATAAGTTAATAATAATAATATTATTATAACAAAGTACCACCATTCTTAACTTCGCTTGTTTATTTGCTGCTTATTATTATACTAGCTGTGAACTACCCGCTTTGCTGGGCAACATCCCCACTTGCACCCCTCCCTCCACATTTCCTTGCGTGGGATAACAGTTTTGTAATGTACACGTCATGCTCTTTTATTTGATACCCCACTTAGGTATATTTGTAAATATTCGATAATTCCTTCCCACTTTCTCGCTACACCTTTCTACCCTCCGAAGGTTAAAAGTAGATAAAAACAATAGATCTTTGAAACTGGTTGTATATCGTGTCAATATTTTAGCTTAATCGATGCACAACTTTTTTAGTTTTTTAAGCATATCGCTTTCAACCCCTATTTTAACCCCTTACTCTACTATAATATGGATGTATTATACATAAAAACCTTCTTCTTGAATCACTCTATCTATTAAAAAAACCGCATCAAAATCCGTTGCCTAGTTTTAAAGATTTAAGCATACAAAGGGACATAGGGACATAGGGACAGAGAAAGCGACTTTGTTTTATACTATGTATTGATATCCAAGAATTTAGTAATACCTATCTTTTAAAAATGAATTAAAGTTTAAAAAATTAAAAAATTGCTTTATTGCACTAATCATACTACAGGTTAAATAGAAGCTAGTTTCTCTTAAATTACAAAGTTTTTTTTTTATTTAAACAGGTTCAGTATGACGTACTAAATGTAAATGCACCAAATCCTTACAAAAATAGGCTGGGGAAGTGCCTCCATTTTAAGGAAAGCCGTTTTAGACTCCATAACCATGTACATTAGACCAAAAATGGTAATAACCTTTATTGTGGATAATTTAATTACCTACCTTTTTTGTAAAAATTTTTTTTTGTATCACTAACCGTTTATGACTTAAACGACTATGCCGATTTACTTATTGACTATTTAACCGATATGTCTTCTAATATTTATTTAAACAAGAAAATGCCAATAACTTAAGTTTTAAATCTACAAATTTCCTAAAATGTTTACTCTTTTTTTTCTAAAATTAATATTTTGACGTTATAACGCGTTTAATGTTGTAACCACCGGGTGCATGATTAGCAAAAAAGAAGTATACATAATAGTGTAATGATATAAATTCAATAAATATATGAAAAATTTTAATGTTAGTGACATAATTAGCAATAAATAATTTGCCTTTTTATCTGTAAAAGCAGCCTCTACCTCTTGCAATTTATTTTGAGATAAAAAAAATGAATTAAAAGATAGGAAATTGAATTATCTACAAAAAAGGTTATAACCATTTTTGGTCTAAAGTGCAGGGTTATGGAGATATAGCCCAAAACGGCTTTTCTTAAAATGGAGGCACTTTCCCCGCCTATTTTCGTAAGGATTTTATGCATTTACATTCAGTAAAATTCTCTGTAGTCTGAAGTGTAAAAAGTGAATAGTAATTTTAATTGTAATGTAAAATTCAAAGCGTGGAATACTCTTTCCAAAACTGGCTGTTCAAAACTAAACATTCAAATTACAGCATTTTTCGATTTATTGTATTTTGATTAACTCATAAGAAATCTCTATTTATTTAGAATTAATTTTTATAGTTTTTTTTATTAATTTTATGTTTTATTGTTACAGGTAAGGAGTTCTTAGTTCTTCAACTGAATATTAAAGGTATTTTTAAACTCAAAGAAACATTTTTTTAAATATATAAATTATTTATTAATTACTGTATTTTCAACAGGCAATGTCATCTATAGTGCAAATTTAGATATTATGTCCGAAGAGAGACTATTGTCGATTATAATTTTATAACGAGGAATTACTTCCTTCTAAATATTAACAAGAATTTTACTCATACTTTATATACTATTATTTAAAACGCATCCCCAACTTTTATTTTTTGATCGCTTTACTTGCGATCGTTAAAATATGAAATAATAGCTCAATTTAACCACTATTAAGATTCATTGCTTTTATAAAAAATTTGAAAAAACACAATAGAGAACCAACTTAATGATTTAAAAGAACTAAATTATAATTATGAAAAAAAATATCTGTCTATTTTGAAAATCGAAGTTTCCTTTACCAATCCTCGAAAAGACATGTGATACGAATTATTAAACTATCGTTTGATTATGGCCTTGCAGGATAATTACTCCTTAGGAATCCTTAAATATTATATACCAATCTTCAGAAATAGTTTTCAATAAAAATTTAACAATTTTGTACTTTTAAATAATTTCGAATATTTTATTATAATATAAATTTAAATTCATTTAATTCATATGAACAATATATCTTAAAACATAAATGTTATGTATTTATGATATATATTATATAGATAGATAAAATTGAAATACTACATGTTTATATTATACTCTATCATAACCTAAGCAATGAATTAAAACCAGTGGCAATTGTATAAATCATATATTGTAATAGTAAGTATAACTATCATGTACTCAGAACAAACTATAAAACTTATTATTTGTTTAAATATTATACCAAAACTTTTATGTACATTAATTTAATTTAATATCAGCTGTATATTGTGTGTACTAAATTAATATATGATTCAGTCATCATTTTGGGACAACCTGTTATCGTAATTCAATTATTCACAATTGTGACAAGAAAATCAATCTAATAGTAGACTCCAAGTTAAATTTGATTTAAATAAATAATAGTTTAATCTAACTAGGTGAACTAAAAGTTAGAAAATAATTTCTTTTAATTCAAAAAAAACATTTTATCGTAAACAAGCGTGGGGTGATAAATTTCAATTATAGTAAATATTTTATAGACATATTGGTAAAAGTAACGCTTTTTTACAATAAATGATTTTTTTTGAATTTAAAGGACTTTTAGTTCAGCTAATTACAAAGCGTGTTTTTTACTTTTATGAAACTATTATTTATTTTTACTTTTTGTTTTTGTTGTTTACTTTTAATCATGCATACGATATTTATTTACATCATGATCTCTTCGATTATCATTGATGTTTTTTAATATGACACATACAACGTAAACTATACATTGACAAATATCTTGTCTAGTAATATTAATTAAAAAGAATTGAAAAAAATACACTCAAACCTGGACTTGAACCTGGACTTCTTGGATTCATGCCAATTATTATTGATTTATATATATATATATTTTTTTTTTAGTTTTATATTTGTACTATTATTTATCTATCAAAAATACAGTATAAATATGGTGGGAGCGCAAGTAAATGTACATATTTTAAGAGATGAATAATCAAATAAACTAATCATATTATTGTTTTATCATCGGTCTTTGATAAGTATGCGAAATTCCCAGTTAATCCGACGTTTAGAAGAAGGTCAAAATTATGTTCAAAGTTTCCGTTACATACTAACATACTAACATACTTACATACGTATGAAGCTAATAAAAACGTACTAAAAACTGATATAAGCTTTGAGAAATAATACGTTAAAGTTGCTACTATAATTTCAGAAAATACATTCGATACATTCCGCGTTTTCGATTAGCCTGTATATTACGAAAATAATTTTAAAATGTACAGCCAATAACCCTCCTCTATTCCAGAAAATTGTGTTAAAATTAAGCCGTTCAGCCATAATCTTCCGTGTTGTATAGCATGAACAACCCTCTATACATATACCGACTTTTCCATCGCTCACACCATATACCTTTAAGGAGTAATACTATTTTAGGAGTTTTTGCTTTTCTTGCACTAAAAAATGGAAAATAAATATTTCTATGAGTCAATTATACATTACTTATTTTACAAGGTTCTTTTTTTTTTAACAAATTAAATTCACTTAAATTAACACTGTTTTATAATTTCATCCAATTCTTATGAAAAGTGAGTTTACGGCCAAACTACCTTAATGTTACACGCAGTATTTATTACTTTACTTAGAACATAATGATTTTCTCTATAGTATTCAATACTATAAGTAACAAACGTATCTCTCTCTATATGTAATTGCATTATAGTAAATCGTAATCATATATCGTTTCTTTATAAGAAGAATATGTTACATTATATACAATAATAATAATAATAATAATAATACGTAATTGTGATTAATATAAAGATAACTATAACTTTAAGTATATATTCCTTTTAACATAGATATATTTTTTTAACAATTTCTAAAAGAATAGGTATTAAAATTTATATCTGTCTATTATTCACTTCCATAGTTCTTTTATAGTTTTTTTGATATTCTTATAAAATATAGAAATTTGGGAAATTCTTACTCTTTATGTTTTTACCCTTATTGAATGAGATCGCAGGTCAGGTTATACTACATATCTTTTTGTACTACTTTTAATATATCTTGCTGTAATTATAACGGTTTTTTTTGTTGATGGCATAGTCTGGGTGTCATAATGGTTTCACAAACTTTTACAGCAATTACGATCATTTTTCAATAGTAACTCAATCTTTGTTTTAACACTATCTTTGTTTTTTCGTTGATAACACTTGACCACACAAATGACTTAAAATTCATATTTTACATTTTGGGTCATCCTTTATAACAAATTGCCATACCAACTCATTAATTTTATAATAACGTTGGTATGATCAAATTCCAGAATACAAAAATTCATAACTTAGATGTTTAAAATATCTTTGAGCCCCAAATCGAAAAAAGGGGTGTTGTAAGTTTCACCTCCATGTGTGTGTGTCTTTCTATTTGTCTGTCTATCTGTCTGTGGCATTGAAGCGCCTAAACGGATGAAACGGTTTCGATTTTTTTTTAAATCGGTTTTAAAGGTAATTTAATGGAGGGAGTTCTTACCTACATTTCAAGTGTAGTTTAAGTTGCCGTATCCGGGACACCTAAAAAAAGGCGATGATCCTCAATATCGATTCAGTTTGGAGAAGGCTCTAAGGAAAAAAGTAATTTAATGGAGAGTGTTCTTAAATATGTTTCAAGTGTGAGCTAAGGATTTTTTAAATTTTGTAAATTTCACTTGTTATATTTAAAATGCAATTCTTATTCAAATTCATTATTACAACAAATTTTGCATTATATATTTGGTGTTTGTGTCATGGAAGTTATGCAATACTTTCCCATACATATAATATTTTATTGATCTATTCAATTGAATATTCGTTCCTTTTAGAGGTTAAAAGAAATTTTTAAATCAATAATTACGGTCATAAATAATACCAAACTAAAGTTTTCATTCACTCTTGTTATCGATTTCTTTTATTACAAGCAATAAACATATTTCTGCTATTTCACTTTAAACTAAGTTTATTTTTTATGTTTCAAGGTTCTTCCTATTTGCCCTTACCAAATAAGGAAAATTTGCATAATTTAATCTATTTTGGTTTCATAGATTATTTGTTATTTTTTAGAAAACTATTCCGGGTAAAATCGTTTTAATCATTTTTTATCGTTTTTTGTATGTACAAACTTGACAATCGCTGTTTTTCAGTAGCCTTAATTATGCTTAGCCAAACAACATTTTTCACGAATATCCCTCAATTTTAAACTTGTTCGCGTTATCACAATGTTCCTACTTCGTGAGAAAAAGCAACCCAGCTTACAATAATTTTCGTAGAGTGTTTCAATGAATATTTAATCACTGGAATTAAAACATCCTTTTCCATTAAAATAACAAAATAGAGTAATCTTGTTTTAGATTAGACCTTAAAGCTTCAAACGTGGCCGCCGGAGCAGTATTTTGACTTTATGTGGTCAGAAAAGGCATAGATTTAAATTATCTCGTCTGCACTTCAAACTTTCAACCAATTTATTAGATGCCATTTCGAATATATTGAAATGTTAGTTCTTGCAAAAATAATCTTTAGCAATCAAAAAGTAGTCTTAAAAAAGAATTATACTGTTCCAAAGAAGATACAAACACAAAAATATAATTTTAAGCATTTTATAAAGTTGTGAGTTATTTATTTAATAACGTTATAAAAGAACTTACTACGAATAAAACTTATATAACAAAATAGCCGCCGTTTGTTGTTTGTATTTGAATATTTCATCTTACCTCCATGACCGTTAACACATAATAACATGAAATTTCCATGATTCTCCTGACTTTTTGAGAATTAATTAAAGTTTGGATTTTGTTGTGTTGTTTTTTTAACAACTTTTTGAGGTATTTGTTTAAAGAATGTTAGTAGTAACATAACATGTGAAAAACAAGGTTGAACTTTCACTCCAATTTCCAGATCTTTCGACAATTGAAAAATTTGCTTCTGTTGTTTTTCACGTATTGTCAATTACTTTATTTTTAAAATATACGACAGACAAAAAAACCCTGACTTTTCTTTATCACCAAACTTACTTTTATCATTCCTCAAAGTGTCAGAATCATGGTTATTTCACTTTATTATGAGCTGAGGGTCTATAAGTGTTTGAATCTTAAAATAGTTCCAACACAATTTGAACAAGAGGCTATAATAGAAGGCATATAATATAACATTATTATAAAATAGTACTACAAGTAATATAAAGATAACTAACATTGTAATAATCTCTTCTTGAAAATAAAACGTTTTTATTTACAATTGTTTTCTTGACATAATATAGTATATTTTATATATTTTATAAAAATATTATATTATTATTTTAGCATACATTTTGTATCGTTTTTATCGTCATCTATCTCTTTACATAACACTGATTTATTATTATCTTCGAATACAAGACATCAAATGTTTAGTTATACATATACACAATAAACTGAAGACCATTTTACTGCAGCTACTTATATTTTCTTTCATATTTTTTCACAATATTCTGTTTCTTTTCGATAATAGGTATATAAATAGCCATTATCCTTCCACTTCGCTGGACAATAGGGCTTTTCATTTACAAAACGATTCTTTTTTGTTTCGGACTGTTTTTAATCAAGTAAAGACGTATTTCATATCTTCTATCCTTGTCAAAAAGCGCTGCTTGAAAAAGATAAAATATAATTAACTTTCTTAGTTTGAATAGTTTTTCGACAACTGTCCGAAACAAAAGCAAATCAATGAAAAGGCCTATTCCAACTTTATAAACAAATGCCGCGAATAAAAAAATCTTAAATTTCGGGTTACTTTCGCATTTTGACCTTTCTAATATCTTTAAAGTTATTTTATTCTATCTGATTAAAACTCTGCAAGTCAATACACCCACCGAACAATTTTTTCTTAAAAATTGTACTACTTTCGCTGAAAAAATCGCCATATTCTTTTTTCAAACACCTATCTAGGAACACTTGGGTTTTTAAGACAAATATACTGATACCTCAAATGTTGGAATCCATTGAGCTGTTGAAGAAACGAGGTAATAAAAAATTGACAAACAAATATACATTCATACAAGATACGAGCGAAAAACCTAACCACTTCTTGACAGTCGGATAAAAAGGTGCTATAATTTCTCACATTGATCGTAATTGATTTGCAACCATTATAGATCAGTTTTATTCTTTAATAATGAAGAAACACCTATTTTTAACTTATCCAACCTGTTGAATATTTATGGCTTCTAAAATCAATAAACTGATTTTAAGCCACAAATTATAATTTTTAATATCTATAGTATTATAAAATAAATCTTATAAAACTATAGAAATTAAAATTCGATTTTTGCGTAATTTAAAACTTATTTATCACTTTGAATAAGTAGTTACTAATCTCACGAACAAAATTAGTTTTCTATGTGTAGCTTATTAGTCTTAATTGCCGCTGGTTACAGGTTATGTAACGTCACATTAAATTGAAGCTTATAAAATAAATTATAATTAAATGATATCGTTCTGGGTATCAAATGAAAGGGCGTAATCAGCACTTTTCAAAAATATATGTATTATAATACTTTATCACGAAACATAACCCCAAAATAGTTTAAAGTTTAGTAAGTAATAGTTTATTTTATTAGTACATCAAACAAAGTTCAAAAACTAAAACCCGACGTTCATACCAATCGTGCTCCTAAAAGTATGAAAAAAAGAAAATATTTTATCTGAAATTGTTATGATAAGTAAAATCGTCATTACAGTCGGGAACCTGTTTTCGATCCTGTGGAAAACTGGTTACTCTTAGAGGTCCCCCAATTGTAATGACGATTTTACTTATCCTAACAATTTCAGATAAAATTTTTTCTTGTTTTCAAACTTTTAAGAGCACGAATTTGTATGAGCGTCGGGTTTTCAGTTTTTGAACTTTATAATATTTTCAAAACTAAGCTTCATTGTAGGTTAACTTTAAAAATAATGGCTTTTCTCAAACAAATTTTGTAGAAATAACAATTTTAAAGAAAAAAAATTATTTCTCCTTAATGCTGATATTTAAGACGGAATTCATGAACTCAAATAAAATTTACAGTAATAATATGAAATTTAAAACTATTATCAGAGCCTAAGAAAATATTTTCTTCCCAATTAATTTTACGAGATTCGAAGTACCATATACATTAAACATTAATAAACAATTTTACTATTTATTTTATATTGGATACATTAAACTTGTTTTATAATCTTTATTTTATCCTTACAACATATTTTTATTAGAAATAATTTAAAAAGAAATAACTTAAAAATAATTTTCATATGGTATTTTATATAATTATAAAAAATACAATATTATTTTTAAATTATTAATGTGCATTTTAAGTAAACAAACATGTATAAATGAATTTCATATAATTTACAATATTTTTTACTACTTTTTTATGGTACTATCAAGTTGAAGCTTCGCACTTACCTTACATTATTTATGTACAATTTATAGAGAGAAAAATATTTAAAAAGTTAGTTCAGGTAAAATACACTAATAAACAAGTATACACTTAAGTCATCATTATCTATGTGAATACGTTATATGGTTGAGCAGTACTAAAATATTTCTGTAACTTCCATTTACTCCAAGTAGCACAAGGAATGATTAGAATATTCCGTATTTTTGCATTAAAACCACGTTTTTATAATCTTTAATTAAGGTCTCCAATGATATAGGAAGTTAAAAATCTCAAGACATGTATAAATCAAATTACACTTTTTAGTTGTAGAGCCAGAAAAGTCAATCATTTCATAATGGCAGGAAACTTGAGAAACTGTTGCCAAGCTTGAGTATTCTAAATTTTTTTCCCTTAAAATTTTC
The DNA here is from genome assembly GCF_905475395.1 of Chrysoperla carnea. Taxonomy (NCBI): domain Eukaryota; kingdom Metazoa; phylum Arthropoda; class Insecta; order Neuroptera; family Chrysopidae; genus Chrysoperla; species Chrysoperla carnea. Next base: position 21,416,226 of record NC_058340.1, read on the forward strand.
TTTGCCAGGGAGAGTCTCAGAAGTTTGAAAAATTGCGAGGTAATCTTAAAATTGATAACATATACAGGATGTTCTATAATTGACCACTTTTTTCTTTCAAATGAAAAATTAAAAAACCTGGCTTGAAAGGACATCAGGTCTATTTTTTCAAAACTGAGCTAAAAACACCATCGTGTTAATCGTAGTTAAAAGAGACAGGAACATATTTATACTGTCCAAAATATCTCTTTAAAAAGTCGCTTCTCGCTGTTTGCCCTTATGTATGCTTAGATCTTTAAAACTACCCGACGGATTTCGATGTGGTTTTTTTAATACATGGAGTGATTCAAGAGGAACGTTTTTATGTTTAATACATGCATAATATAGTAGACAAACACCGACGTTTAAGAGGTTAAACGAAATTTTGAACAAAAGGAGCGGGTAGTTACACAACTAGTAGCACTATAAAATACTAAGGAGCTATAAAAACTAAATATCAAAAATATTTTTTTTATCCATGGAAAATTGACGTTTTGTGACATGGTACTCTTTTTTCTATCTTCAAAACTTAAATAAATGCTAAAAACATAAAAAAGCCTGGCCCCTATACTTAAAAAGCGGGACTATATCAATAAGGAGGCCCTTGCTCTGTATGGTTTTTCTGTCAAAGAATTAAGCCAACATTGCTTTTCGACTTATTGCAGTTTATTTCTAATATTTTACGTTATCCACGTCCCTAGAACATTTTTATAACGCAATTTTAAAAAACACACTGTATAATAAATTTTTGCCGTTATTAGGTAGGTACTTTACAAATAGTTTAAATTAAAAACATAATTGTTGTATGTTATTTTAATATCGTTCATAAATATTTATATCTAATTATGTTAATTAATGTTACTAGTTTACAATTAATTATTGATTTTCAATATATTGATACTAAATATAAGTATTATAATATATTCAATATTTATATGTTTATGCTGTTAATCGACTTTTAAATTATTAAACAACAGTACCTACCTTTAATATAATTGCATTCATGGGTCATGTAAATGTTAAGGCAGTTTGTTTTCATGCAAATAACAGGCTTGTGTCTATCTTAATCCTGGATTACACTGATAGTGAATCGAATATCCAGAATCTCTTTTTTTTTAATTAGGCGACTAGTTTCAAATAAGTATATTAATTTTTTGATTCTTAGACTTACAAAAGTTCAAGCCGAATATAGCCAAACGGCGAATCCCAAACGGGGTCATATATAACCAATATTTCTTTGAATTACGAGCCGACATATCGACTATAACGACCAACGCACCAACGCATGTACCTACATATGTACTGCTACAATAAAACATAGCAACATCATAATACTATTTTGGAACCTACAATTTTTATTTTAAGCCTTATTAACTTTATTTTGAATCATTATTAGCAAATGTATTAAACCCATTCTTACGTAAGATTTTATGAGTTCTAAAGTCTCTGTGCTTAAAAATAAAATTCTTTAATTTTCGTCCAACTGTGAGTTTTAGTGTAACTCTTCCTTTGCTAACAATGTTTTATTATTCGGCAAAACGGTATTGAAGCTTACATAAGAGGGGGGCGAGGTGTTTGAGAAATCTTACGTAGGGGGGGGAGGTGTAAAAAATCCTCAAAATCACGCTTACATGATTAATGAATAGCCCCTAACTACCAACATGTGAACATATTTAGGTACTTACTTTCACCTTAAATTTAAAATTTAAAATATTTAAAATTTAGTTATTCGCTTATAACGTTGAAGCAAACATAATTGTTGGTTTTTTTGTTTCCTAACCGATTTTTAATATTAACAATTGACTGAGTTAATTGTTGAAATACCATGTATAGACTATGTTGATAAGATATCATCATTACACTGTCACATTACACATACATAATTGATATTTCCACATAATACATACAATACAATTTGCACCTAATTTGCGGCCTCGCGAGTAAACAGTGATGTTTATGCAAAAATGTTTCAAACTAAAGTTTTTTATAAGGATTTACTTTTTATATTTAAACTTTTGTTCTATCACTAGCGGTTTACAAGATGGGTCCTACGGACCCAATGCCCAATTGACCTATGTTGTTCATTTACGAACTCTACCTCACTTTTTCCCACTTCGTTTACATCTTCGGCATTTTCATGTTCACAATGCCACAATGTGCTTTATTTCATTTCGATTGTTATTTACCGAATCATTACTACTACTAAAATATTTTATGATGAAAAAAATGAATTGAAATAGATAAATTTATTTTCTCTTTCTCAAAAAAAAAAACTCAGTTTTGAAATTCTAGTAATAGACCAAAAGAATATAAAAAAGTATTTTTTTGATCTCATTATTATAATCACAGTTCATTAATAAAATTTGCATAAAGGGATTACAGCTAGCCTAACAACTTTAGTTAGTAGTACCCATAGATAATAAATTGTCTATGGTAGTACCTGTCCGATGTGTGATGTTCGACTAAATCTAAAATTGATGTTACTTCAAGAAATTCTTTGGATTTCGGTGATTTTTCATTAATCTGGACATTTCCAGCTGAGCATCCCGATTAAAAGTGATAATGGACCTAAAGTCCGATAATGTATACAGAGTTGGTCATTTAAATAAGTGGGAAATATTATAGGGAAAATAAAATACACAAGAATTTTACAAAGAAAAATGTTAGACATCTTTTAAGCATCTTTAAAACCATGACCTTCAGGGTCATCTAAGAGTCATGTTGAACTGACTTTTAGAAGATCTGACTTTCAGCTGTTTTAAATTATAATGTTGTTTCTTAAAACAATCATCTTTTGTTTGAAACATTTTTTCGAGAATCAGATAGTTAAGAAAAAGTTAGACAAACGCGATTCAATGTTCCACAAGAAAATTTGTTAGTTCTATAATAAACATCGTACGTATAACAGATTTTCTTAATCTTGCAAAATGTATCACATGGAGTGCAAAATGTATCACATATATCTACATGTAAAATATACAATATATATATTGTATAAAAATAATAGAAAAATCGGTATTCAAATTTCTTAGAAAAGGTTCAGTTTTGGTCTTTCGATCCATTAAGAAATTCAAATCAATGACACTCTTAAATATGTTTCCTTTAGCCTGATGTACTACCAATATAGAAATCTGGCAATGCTGATGATGAAATCCACACCTAAAACCAAGGTGAAAAGCAACCATAATACCATAATAAATTCTTCTTGTAAACTAGTCTTGGCCCAAGACCGGAAACCAGGTTTTGGTCAATATCTCACACACAAAACTATAACGAAGAGCTTAGACCAGCCTTAGTTTCCAATCTTAGCTCGATACTAAGCAATCTCCAGGCAAGCTGTTTTCCTATGGGTAGTTCGAAGGTGTTAGATAAAGATTCTTTATACAATTAAATTTTCAATGAGTTTGAGTTAATAAGCTGTATCAAATAAAATAGATACACTACAAAATTTAAAATGGTTAAATAAATTTTCTTCATTTTAAACCCGGATATAAACATTTCAATAAAGTAAATAAAAAAATTTATATTCATAAAAAAAGTCTACATCCAAACAGATTTTATATAGAAAGTAAAGAACTGTATATTATAAATTTTTAAACAACTTAATAAAATATGATAGATCTTAAAGAAATATTATAAAAAGAACAAGCTCTTAGCGAGGACAGGGCGTGGTGAAGGTCGCTGATGAAGATGAACCCGCCAAGCCGGTCATCTTTCTCACCTCTCTTTGTCTACTATTATTATTCTTCTTTCACTGTAACAAAAATACAACACAACATTTTAACCACAAACAACTACAAGATGTATTTTTTTTCACTGTCCCCACCTAATGTTATGATTATTGTGTGTTGTATTTTATATGTTTTTCGCAATCACACATCTTGGTTATATGTACGAAGTGGTCTCCTACATCTGAAACGGGATTCGTAAATCGTTTCGGCGTAAAGAATATAATAAAGAATATAACAAGTCGTAGGGTGGGACTACTGCGACCCTTGAGGTCCCCGCGAATAACTTACCAATACCTCTAATAAAAATAACAACTCGACCGACTCGAAAGGACTCGATCTAATTTTTCAAAATTCTTTTCGGATCATACTGCCATTAAAACGCTTCGATCGACACCTCAACGAGGTCGATACTATTTTGTCTTCGCGCGATATCGATCAGGGGAAAATACCACTTGCGTACGTACACACACACATCTAAAAAGCTTCGAAAAAGGTTCGAATTGCAATGCAATCTGTTAAAAGAAGTTTACCTCCTTAAGAGCTTTCCAAAAACGTCAAAAATTATAACAAATCTAGTATAGGTGGGAGGCAGTGGACCTATATATCGCTTTACTCCAAATTTCGTCGACTTAATTTAATAAAAAAACAAGATTTTCAAAACTTTCGGGTATACATCATCCCCCTGAATGAGTTGCAAATTGCATCTTGATACAAAACGACAAATAGGAATATAAATCTCGATGCAGCCATCTCATGCCGATTTTTCTGTCTTCTAAGCTTCTTATGAAGCGTATTTTTAACCCACGAACCAAAAAAAGGATGTTTTACTGCAATGTGTGTGTGTCTGCCTGTCTGTCTGTGGCACCATAGGTCCTAAACGGATGAACCGACTTTGATTTTTTTTGTTTCGTTTGAAAGGTAATTTAATGGAGAGAGATTTTAGATAATTTCAACCTCGAGTTTAGGATTCCGTACCCGGAACAACTAAAAAATAAGTGATGACCCCAAAATCGATTCAGTTTGGATAAGACCGCGAGGAAAAAGGTGATTTAATAGAAAAAGTTCGTAGAGATGTTTCAAGTGCAAGGTTGGGGTTCCGTACCCAAAAATTTATCAGGGGTTTCCTAAATTTGGTAAATTGCACTTGTTAGAGAAATAAAAGAATACTCATGGCCATAATACTTACTTTTGATGTCGTCAAGGATACAGTCAATAAAGGATAAATAAATTTATTATTTGATTTGATTAGCCAAAATTTAGCATCACCCTCGAAAACTATTATTGTTTTTTTCAAAGTGTTCATGAATTTCGTCTCGAAAAACAAGCAGCATTTTCGGTTGCCCGTGTACACAGGATAAGTAATAATATAAAAGTAAGTAAGACATGTAGTATGGTACATTATGTTAGAATTTTCATATCAGCTATGGGTAAAATTGGGGCCTTCCAAAATTTTATTCATTAGGTTATAAATTAATTGATTTTGAATCCACCTTGTATTCATATTTCTATTACATTGTGAGTTTATATTGTGTTGTGTGTGGTTTAAGGTTAACTGCATTTAAACAACTAATGTCTAGTATTGAATAGAGAGGGAATGTTTATATGTGGTTTTTATTTAGAGGAAAGTTTTTTTATATTCTTAATTCGCAGAATTTATTGTAGTTTAATTAGTACTAGACTGTTTTTTTTTTTAAATTAATGTGTGTTATTAGTATTTAAATAACTTCTTTAGTCGCTTAAATACTGTGCTAAATAAGAAAAGAATTTCAAATTTGATGTTTTTGTCTAACGCGAAATCCATGACACACAAAACTCAAAAACCGTTACCGAACAATGTTCAAGTTTTTGATTTTGAACTATTTATATCATATTCTTTTATATTTCCGTGTACGCAGTTCTATCGAAAATTTTCGGAACCTGAGATTACTCCAAAGCTTTTATCCGTAGATTGTTGTGATATTTCGGGTTTTTGGACAGTTAACATCTAGTTCTACACCGCTTTTTTTTTGTATTCCCTCAACCGTAGCAATATAGAAAATTGCGAATTCTCCAATTCGAAGAGAATAATCCTTGAATATAACCCTCCGGAACCAAAAAAAAACGGGTGCCATAAGTGTGACCGCTATGTGTGTATGTCTGTCTGTCTGTGGCATCGTAGCGCCTATGGGTGAACCAACTTTGATTTTTTTTTCTTTTGAAAATTAATTTAATGGAGAGTGTTCTTTGCTCTGTTAAGTGCGAGTTTAGGGTTCCGAACCCGAAAAATTGGTCAAGGGTTTTGTAAATTTTGTAAATTTCACTTGTACAATAAACGTACAAGAAAGTCATGAGCTATCGACATTGAATTATTCCCTTTTTTTGTGTTCACATTGGTACTGTAAGGGTCTGTTAAAGCTTTTAGGATCTGTTAAAGCTTTATTGAAACAAGCCTTTGAAGACCATCAGTTGGTGATGAACTAAACTCTACTCATATGAAATAAATGTATGTTTCTGGAGCATCTTTGAAACAAAATAAGTACAATGGAGACTTAGATACTCCTATTCCAAATCTTATTCGGAATGTGTTAATTTACAATTTACAATGTTAAATGTTTGAAGAGCAGTTGGATTCGTTTACCATCGTTGCCACTAAAATATTTTTTCTCGGTTTTCAGCTCTTGGATTTGCCAAAAAATTAAGTGAATATAAATTTCATAGAAAACAAAATCGTAGATGATCGAAAAACGGAAAACCAATTTTTTGGGATGTTACCCATACGTAATCTTCACAAATTCCCTCCCATTCTTGTCAAAACTGATATATTATTCAGCGTCAAGAAAGAGAAAAAAGGACATCTTAATCTTCAATCTTATGATCTATTAATTGATTGGCCAATAAATTCATATTTATTTTCTTTATATTTTTTAATTAAACTGGACAACTTGTTCATTATTTGATTATGATGACACCGGTCAAACCACCTTTAAGTGTAAATCAAAATTAAATTTATTACGTATAAAAAAAAAAAATTAAAATCACTAAAATTATAATGTAATAGACTCAATTAATTTTAATAACAGTGTATTTAATATTTTCCCATAATAATATTTAACACCGGATGACCCATGTTTGTACAACAAGTTCATATATTTGGTATGATCATCGTTTTTGACACTAAATTTTTCGTGTATTAACAAATAGTAATTTTATTACTTCTTGTAAGGTCAGTGTCAATTTTCAGTTGAAAAATATATGCATTTTTTTAATCGCGTATAGACTCGTAAAGATTTTTTACAGTAATACGCTTTTGACTTCGATCAAATTTCATTAGTACTTGAAAATCTTTAAGCAGATATTGTAAAAATGTGAATTTATAGAGGTTTCATTGAGGGTATCCTAAAGAAATGGGATATCAAAAATAACAATTATGCGATGGGGCAAAATAATGTCCGGTATTAGAAAATTGACGTTGTAAGATCTTGAAGCAATGTTTTCTAAATGGTTTGGTAAAGACGCCGGAAATTGAACTCAAGAGGAGGTAGCAAAACGTATCTGGTTTACTCGTTAGTGGCTACGATTTAACATGCCGGTGCTTGAGAGAACTTATAATAATTATTTTATTGAACAGAAAATTCATAAAAAAACAGACATACTAATGCTATACTAATGCTTCTTTGACATATTTTGGTCGTAAAAACTGCTCTGAAATATTATCGTTTACATTCCAGGAGTCAGTAATAATCTCTTCCTTATTACTGTTTCCGGCAATGTATCCACGCAAACTTTTCAAACTCTAGACCACACTTTTCTAAAAATTAAACAATCATTTCAATCTCTCCCCGTTTTCTTTGTAATATATTTTTTATACCCTTTATCAATTTGATTGGTGATAGCAATGAATCCAAAATTGTCTGCTGTAACCCTTGCCAGTCAGTTCCATTGCCCCCCGCTTAAAAATAATATGCTCTTTTAAATAGAAAAGCATATCATTCTATTTATATAAAAATCATTTAATTAAAATTCTATTTATTACATTAGTGATTTTTTAAATTTGTATATTAAATAATTATCATATTAAACTCTCATTGTATAAAAATTTACCCCCACAGAAACCAAAGTAAGCAAAGCTTTGACTTTTCCAGTTCTATTTAGGTGGTTTCTATGAAAAAACATTAGAAAAAATAGGTGTTGTTCTATATATTAAAATCATTATTACCCCGTACTCAGTTAAAATCAATTAATTAAATCAACAATAAAATCACATTTAAGAGAAATGTTTAGATCCCACTTAAAAAAATATATAATCAATTAAAATAATTTACTTGATTGACAAAATCAATCAATCGATTTGATAAAAATATGATTGATTAACTTGCATTGAATAATTACTTTAATATTATTGCAATAGATTTTTATTATTATATTTTTATTTTTACTCTGTGTACAATTATTATTATTAATCAAACAATTATAGAAGGTATTTTAATATAAAAACAAGTGAAAACAAACAATTGACTGAGTTAATTGTTGAAATACCATGCAAAGACAGTGTTGATTACTCTATCACATTACACATACATACACGTCACACATACCTAACATGTATGTATGAGTATACAATTTACGCCTAATTTGCGCCCTCATGGGTAAACAGTGATGTTAACGAAAAAATGTTTCAAACAAAAGTTGTTTATTTTTTGATGAGGAAGATTTTTTGAATTTAAACTTTTGTTCTATCTCTAACAGTTTACAAGATAGACCCTACGGACCCATAGGTCAAGACCCAATTGACCTATGTTGCTCATTTACAAACTTTACCTCACTTTTTACGTCCTGAGTACGCTGTAAAAATTTCAGCTTGATAACTTTTTTCGTTTTTGAGTTATCGTGTTGGCAGACAGACAGACAGACGGACAGACAACCGGAAATAAACTAATTAGGTGATTCTATGAACACCTATACCAAATTTTTTTTCGTAGCATCAATATTTTTAAGCGTTACAAACTTGGGACTAAACTTAATATACTATGTATAATTCATATATACATAGTATAACAATCAATGTCATATTTTATTTTTACGTCAAGTTTTTTTTTTAAATTTATTTTATATTAAATTAAATTTATTTATTTATGTGGTATCAAATATTAATTGAATTAGTCAAGTTGTTAGAACAATTTATGATAATAAACATGTTATACAGTGTTTTAATTTTTTTTTACTTTTGTAATAAAATCATGTGAGATTGGTTAGGTTTATAATTAATTTTATTTCATGTAATGTTAAGTTTAAGATTATGACGTATCATGAAAGGTGTTTCATTCTATTGGGAAAATTATTATGCGACAATCGAAGGATTAAATCTACAACAACAGGCTTAATATTTGTTAATTAAAACTTGACAGGTTTTGCACAAATAGATAGATACTAAGAAACCATAGTAATTTATAGCAATACCGTTCAAACGTACGAATGAATTTAGTTATTCATTACCCACTCTTTTAAATGATCTAGTTATATCACAGACTACTACTGTTTTTTTTAAGATTTAACCCTGCTTATGTCTGCCATATTAACTGCTTGACGTCATCACTGATTTTCCCAGTTGTAGGTCGTACATCGAAAAACTGCGCAATTCTCACTAAAACGTATGAGAACGAAGTCTAAAAGACAAAAAGTATTCTAAAATATAATGAAATTCATCAAATATGAAATGCAAAAATCGAACCATGGTCTAAATTTACGTAATCGCTAGAAGTGTGTATAGAAGCGTATTAACAGAATTATGATCCGAAAGGAATTTCATAACATTCGGTCGAGTTTTTCGAGTTTGGAAAGTTTTTCTTTTAAATTCTTTCCTGATCGTTATAGCGCGAACAAAAAATGATATCGACTTCTTTAAGGTGTCGATCAAAGCGTATTATCGGCAATATGATCCGAAAGGAATTTCATAACATTCGGTCGAGTCATTACGAGTCGAACTAGTTTAAAAAAAAAAATTATATCCTAATCGATATCGCACGAACAAAAAATGATATCGACTTCTTTGAGTTTTCAATCGAAGCGTATTAACGGCAATATGATCCGAGAAGAATTTAATAACATTCGAGTCGGTCGAGTTTTTTTTTTATAACTATTTATTAAGCTAGGTAGTCATACGTGTGTACCTCAAGGGTTACACCAGACCCTACCCACGGCTTGTTTTTATTCGTTTTTATGTGTATTTTCTGTACTTTTGTCATTTTCACTAATGAACCCACAAAAAATAGTATGCGTTACTAATATAATGTTTTCGAGATTTGATACAAAAGTCAATTCTTGAATAGTTAAATCAAATTTTGTGATTCAATAAAACTCCCCTCTGTATAAAATTACTATAATACCCCTATATATTAGAATATATATTTTAGAATTAATGACCGATTAAAAAATTTCTCGAATATATTACAAATTTTTTCAACAATATATGAGGTCAACAAACACAAATGTTTATTTTAATTTATGATCATTTACAACGAAACAAAAACATAGAAAATTGTAAAACCCTGTAAATGTAATTAAGTAAAACTGTATGTCCATGAAATTTGTTTCATTTTTAAATAGTAACTACTGCTGAGTTACCAGCTAGATTTGTTGTTATTATTAGCTTTTTACTTGGCTTGCTTATGTATTTGATAAAGTACCTCTCACTTGAGTAACGCGGAACTATGACTGTTTTTGGTTTTAATATAAAATGAAATTATTACAAGCATTATTTTATGCAAATTTATTTCACATAAATTACGTACGGTACATTTAATTTTGAACAAGTATTAAATTTTTTTTAAATTTAGCTCAAAAACATTCAACTTATTAATATACTGCTCTCAAAGTAGGTAAAAATTATCGGAGTTAAAAAAGTAGCAATTCCACTAATACTTTGTTGTAACTTTTGGCTTGTTTTCGTATGCGTTATAGGAACAAAGGTGTTTTCTGGAGATTTTTATAATCTATTCAAAAACTATGTATTTTGGAGAAAAAATAAGCATAAGAATTAAACTAAACCAATTTTATACTATTTTGCTAAGTCACATGAATATCAATTTAAAAGCACGTTATTTCCAAAGTGTGAAAATATAAGCAGTCGTTTGTAAGAATTTAGTGTTAAATAAAGGTCTAAGGTAGGATGAAATTGACGACCGTATTAACAGCTTCTTTACTATGGAGATATGCAAGGATTGAATAATAAAAGGAATTTCAATAAAACTTTATGAATACATTTTTTGATGAAGTTTGATTTGAAAAGTTTCCAAGTTCCAAAGTTGGCTGAAAAAATGATGAATCATATAGGTTATCCTTTTTAATTGGATACTTCAATATAAAAAAATCTAAAATATTTGCCATCATTTGATGAACAGAGACGACTATAGTTAGAATATTGATCATTGAAGAGCGATATCTATATTATCAAATTTATAAACATCACTTGCACACAATATACTATATATTTTTGTGGTTGCGTGGTATTGTAAAGATAAAAATAACTCATTACTTGACTACAAAGCATGTATTTGGTTTATATTTATCTACCGTGCAATAAACCAAAACTTTTTTACAATTCTGCAGGCTTGCAATCACCTTAAACACAGTGTATTGTTAAATTACATGTTAAAAATTAATCGCATGTCTAACGCAACGAGTGACGTTTTTCGTAAATTTCCAAAAAAAGTATTCTTAAGTACATGTGTCTGAAAAGTTTATCATACCAGCGGGACTCAACAGCTTCGATTTCTTTATAAAAAATTGTATAGGTTATGACGATTCATGAAAAACAGAAATGTCTCAACGCTGAGAAAAATCTCAGTCAAAGAAACTTTTTTTTCTTCGTTTCAACTAAAAATTTCAATATGTATGCACACCACTTTGTACATTAACCAAGCCTGAAAATAATGTTTAATGACGATTTAAAATAGTTAGGTCTCCCTTATCCGCTCTTGTAAAAAACAAAGTGTTATTACTTGAATTAGTTACGCTTTAAAAGACTGTTTTTTCTATTTTTTTCCTATTTTTTTTTTCTGTATTCTAGATTAGTTGATCGTGATTCAATTGTTCAAAATAAAACAATGAGTTAAATTACACTTTTAAAATACCTATAAATAATGTTAACACTATCAAGTAAAAGTTAATCATTTTAATATTCATAAATATAGGAAACAAAAATTATGATTTAATAAACATTTTTAATCATTGAAGTTTATCATTGTTTGACATCAAAAGTATTGTTTTTGCTGTTTTCACAATTAACTATCATCTATGTTATTATTTATTTAAATTACATGTTATGAAATTTTTTTTTGTATTTTTATACTAATAAGTAATAATAGAGTTTCGTATAATATGCCTTCTCTCACTCTGAAATATAAATAGATCTCTTCATTATATTTTTCATGCACAAATTATTAGCAGAATTGTTTGCAGAAATAAATGTTAACTAAATAAATCTGTAAAGATTGGTATGTACTAATTTTAAACATTATTTGATTGACGAGAAACTTTATAATTTTTTTAAGAATCCTCTGAAATATTCACTGGCGAAAAAATAAATTGATAAAGAAAAGCAGTTTTTCCAGATATGAATGGTTAAAGTTACAAAGAAAATCAATCACTACGATTATACCCTTCACTTTATCGTTTTGAAATTCGGGAATGTTATAGGTATTAATGGTACAGATACAGTGGAATATGAAAAAATTTTATATCCTCAGGAAAGAGAATTTACTTGTCTTTGTGAACTTGGTTTTTCAAGCACGAACTCGACCTCACTTTGTACGTCCTAAGTACGCTATAAAAATTTCAACTTGATATCTCTTTTCTTTTTTGAGTTATCGTAATGACAGACGGACAGGCAGGCGACAAACAGACAGATAACCGGAAATGAACTAATTAGGTGATTTTATCAACACCTAAATTTTGTTTGGGGCACCATTATTTTTAAGCGTTACAAACTTGGGACTAAACTTAGTATACCTTGATAAATATTAAATATATACATGGTAAAAAGATTAAAAGATAAATAAAATTTCAAACTTTTGGTATCATTTAAATTTTTACGGTATCGAAATACGTTAACCCCACCCTTAAAAGTAAATTTTGATTGATCAAAAATATTCTATTTTTTTATTAATTGTAACATTGAAAGGTTGAATGAAAGGTTAAAATTTAGATAATTTTAAAAACATGGATCCACTTTAATTTTGCATAGTTGCCATCATCAATTAACTAAATTTTTACATAATGACATTGTCACTGATTTAAATATTACATATAAATAAACTAAGCTGTTTTATTAACATCAATAAGGAGTGTCAGGAAGATATTATTTAAAACACATTATTTATTTTAAATACACCAGTTTAGTGTTTATTAAAAAATCAAATTGATTCCCAAATCTTGTATCTATTTGATTATAATTTAAAATATTAAAAATTAATAACATATATTATCATAAATAACATTTTGAATGTGATATTAATATTATAAAAAAAACATTCAAAAATACAGATCTAATTACAAAGTTATTCAAAATTAATTATAGAAATAAAACCAATTATTAAAACATAGTAATTTTTATTTATCTTAACTTGTATCTATGTCAATTTGAAGGCTTTAAAGGTAATATGCACAAACCGTTCATGGGAGTCAATTTTTATTATACCATGTATATATGCAATATATATAGTATATTAAGTTTAATCCCAAGTATGTAACGCTTAAAAATATTGATGCTACAAAAAAAAACATTGGTATAGGTGGCCATTTTCGGTTGTTCGTCCGTCTGTGAACACGATAACTCAAAAACGAAAAAGATATCAAGCTGAAATTCTTCAAGAGATATTATTCTGAAATTTTTACAGCGGGCATAAAAAGTGAGGTCGAGGTCGTAAATGAGCAACATAGGTCAATTGGGTCTTGGGTCCGCAGAACCCATCTTGGAAACCGTTAGAGATAGAACAAAAGTTTAAATGTAAAAAATGTTCCTTATCAAAACAACTTTTGCAACGCATACCGCGGACGGAATTGGTTACGCTTTAACCAACTGAGCTAATAGGACGACTTATTAATTGAAAAAAGCGAGTAACAAATAAGCTAATCTTCACAGTTAAGACATTGCATATGTGTGCTCTTCTGTTTCTCGGACACTTGAAAGAGAATGAACAAGCGTTCTATTGCACCCATAAGCTTGAAGATTATCTAGTAACATATGTAGAGATAATTTTCCCAACACTCGACAAAACAGAGTGTCCATTGCTCAACATATTGACCCGTTTTTCGAATGTAGGACAAAATAATTTTTCCATTTGTTACTTAATTATCTTCTTGTTGATAAACGGGATATCTTTCCGTAACCCCGTGAAAAAGATCCTCCGCTAGGAATAATTTTCTATGTAAGAAGTTAAGACACACAAAAAATTGAAATTTTATATTATTTATATAAAAAACTTTTATGACAGCAAAACATCGTTTAATTTTTATTATGGTGCATTGGGTGTTACAAATGGAAACCGCTATAGAAATACAAATACATGATTTATTATAAAATTATATTTAATAATACCAAAGTTAATATATATCTTATAGTATTATTACCTCGATCTGTATAAGTTGAAGATACGTATTCATTAAACCTATAATAAACTAATTTTAAACAGTAGCACAGCAGTTTACCAATTATTACTATTTAAAGGTACACAAAATTGATAAATAATTAAAAATAAATTATTGATCCGCTTTGGTTGGTACACACAAATATCAATAATAAAACATGTTTATACTATAAAATAGATTGTAAATAATCGAAAAAAAAAAATTATATTAATTTAAGAAAACTAACTTTAAGATACTTTAACCTTGCCAATTTTTTCTTACATATTTATTAGCATCTATAATTGGTAGGTAAAGCTCATACTTACTTGCTACTTTTTAAGTTTAGTTCCATTTTGGTAATTTTGGTCAATTTGTAAAATGATGCAAATTTTGGATTTTTGTACTAAACCAATCTTTTGAAGTAAGCTTTCCTTCTGTATCCCCCAATGGAGTGTATTTTTAAGGCTTAAAATGGCTTTATAGAGTAAATTTTAAATAAACCGGAAATTACTAAACACTTTTTTTAAATTTTTTTGGTATTATTTAACAGGTACGTACCTAAGACAAATCGAAAAAATCGTAAAAAATTGTTTCTTTCCCAAATCCAACTTTCTTTATTGGATCAAAAAATTATAAAAAACCATTATATAGGCCGATCGCATAAATGGTTTCCGAGATATTGATAAATGGTAGTTGCAAGTCGCCAACTAGCGATAATAATTCGTACTAATTAAAATCAGAAATAGACCCGAATCCAGTAGTTACAATTTCGACTACCATATGACAATTCAAATCCTATCAATCCCGTCAACTGGCGAAAAAAAATTGTACTATTAAACAGGAAGTAGACCGCTTTTTCAGTACTTACTTACCATTTATCAATAGCCAAAATAGAATCGCTTTTTATGCACGATTTTAATAATATCGCGAAAAATATTTATCAAATCGTTCATTGAGGGGATTTGTGATTTTTAAGGTTAAAATAATAACCTGATAATTATCGAAATCAGAAATGAACAATTTTTTTGAAATTTTTAAGGACAGAAAAATTAAAAAAATCTCGTTTTCACAAAACATTGATTATATTAGGTGTGACCTAACACAAAACATTTAACAATTCAGGATTTGATAAATATTTGCTCCCTTTATTGTTTAAATCTACGTCGAGGACCAATTCTCACCTCGATTTAAGTCGTTATCTCGGAAACTATTTATCTGGTCCTAGATTTTGTATTTAGGTCCTAATTACCCAATATAGGTTATCTTAAAACTCGCAACATGACATTTTGGCATTAAAATTATATTAACAAATAATGTTATTAAAGGATATTATGAGAGAATTTTCGATGCAATAAATTTCTAATATTTAAATACTATAATTTTGTAATTTTAAATAATTATTCAATATAATAATAAAATTATGTGTCATTATACGAGTATATTAGCCAGTTGTTGAAAAAATCTAATCAAATAATCTTCACTGATAGTTATACCTATAAATATACACCTAGAATAATAATAATAATGTGAGCATGTTTATAACTTGTCTTTTGACATCTTTAAGTTTAATCTTCTGATGCAAGAAGTATGACACGCCTTTACTTTATACAGTGTGATTTTTAACACGCTTTTATTAGTTTTATACGTATTATATGCAACGGAATCTTTGAACATGATTTTGACCCCCTCCAAAACGTCGGATTAACTTTGGTATACTTATCAAAGACTGACGACAATACAAAAATTTAATTTGTTAATTTGATTATCCTGGTCAGGATTAACAGGATTAACGATTTCCAAATCTGAGAATATATATAAATTTATTTGCGCTCCCACCATATTTATACTGAATTTTTGATAATTAAATAATAGTCTAAAAAACTAAAAAACACAAAACAAAGAATAGTTTTAAAAATCGAAATAACACGTTTTTGCAACTAGCTGAACTAAAACTAGGTAGAAAATAATTTCTTTAAACTCAAAAAAATCATTTTATCGTGAAAAAGTGTGGTGTGCTTTTTAATATATTTTATAATGACTTTACTTTTCCCAATATCTGTCACTGCAAATTGTAAACAAAAAATCGTATAATTTTCGCTTTTTTAAAGGTTCACCGTCTAAAACATTCGACAATATTTCGGTATTTTCACGTTACAATACTGTAACTTTCTACTCTCATAGGTTCGATACAATAAAACAACACTAGGTGAATTCTTGAAAATTTTCTATTTTTTAATATTTAATGTAAAGGTACATTAATTATTCCACACAGAAATCAATTGACAACAATAAATTTTTTTAGCACTGCTCTTCAATATCCACAATCCACAATGACTGTCCGTAAGGAATTTCTAGCAGTCTTCATATAGACTGTTAATCCTGAAGGCTCCAAATCAAGTGATCATTCTAAACTCTCAATATCGACTAACTGGTATTTTACAGTACCCATAACTCCATTTTTATATATGATCCGTTTCCATGGAAACCATGTCTTTTTTTATAATTCGCACAGCCACTTGAGATGTCATACTTAATTGTATTATTCTAAAAACGATCTTCACAGGCACCCATGTGTACTCTTTACAATACAAAAAATAACAAAAGATATAAATAGTCGCATGTGGGTACAACTGCAGGTGGAATACCAAATTTTTTTATCATTATCTTCAGTAATTCGAAATAAATCCTGTTAAATTTTGGTCAAGTATTTAGAAGGCATTTTGGACTTGAAATTATGTGTAAAGCTAAATATGAAAAAACGTATTACAATGCTTCTTTTCAAAAATTAAGAAACTATCGGGATAAAAAAATACGAGTTCACGCAACGCTTAGATTACTCACTACACCAGTTATAAGGTTAATGCATGCGTATCATAAGGTAATAGCCTAATAAAATACCTTCAATATAAAAATCAACCTATATATATGAAGATGATATAGTTAAAAAAATGAAACAAGATTTATGTGAATACTACATCATCGAAATAATTTCTATATCTACCTATATATTTATTATTTTATTTATTTTAAATGTGCAAATGCATTCTACAACTTGTAATAATAATTCCAACTCAACGATAATATTACTTATATGGCCTTAATTTTAATATTGTTTTTATGATAACTCTTCAAATTTACTGGGATCTTAATAGGCGAGGTGTCTATGGACTGTAGCAATATTCAATGAGGCGCGCCTTTACGAACGGGCTTTGCCAAATTTTCTATTGCATTACAAACTTGAAATTGATAAATTTTCAACAAATTTTCACAAAATCGTTTGACTGATATTTGGCAAAGAATTTTCCTCTTCTTTTCTTCTTAAACTATAAAAAATTGGCATTGATGAAAAAAACTCGCCCGACTCGAAACAACTCGACCAAATTTATGAAATTTTTTTCGGGTCTTATTGCCGTTAATACGCTTCGATCGACACCTTAATGGAGTCGATATGATTTCGCGCAATATGAAGATTTTGTGCGGAAGATCTATATACTAGTAAGGAGAGAGAAAGAGATGATGATAAACTCGCTGAGCATATTTTTAACACCCGTACTAAAATAAAAGGGTGTTATAAGTTTGACCGCTATGTTTGGGTGTCTGTCTGTGTGTCTGCCTGTCTGTCTGTCTGTGGCATCGTAGCGCCTAAACGGATGAACCGATTTTTTTGATTTCGTTTGAAATATAATTTAACGGAGAGTATTTTTAAGTATTTTCAAGTGTGAGTTTAACTCGAGTTTTTAAATTTTGTAAATTTTATTTGTAATATTACGAGTCTCATATTTTTTTTATATTTTTGATATTCCAGATATTTACTTAGAACAGTAAAGATCCCAGTAGGTACGCGTAAGTTTAAAATCACTATGAAAATTTTTAGAATATTTATACGAACATCAATATTATAAATCTTATGAATATTTATATAAATATATAATTATTAGACATATTTATTTATATATAAATATGGTATTCGAATGGTTTCTTAACATAAATTCTTAAAAACATGTCATCTATACCGTACGTACGGTTCGTTCTAAACCGTGAGCCCATAATAAAGCGAAACCATCATTCTTTTTGTCTACCTTTTTAAGGATTGATAAGTTTAGTAGTAAATAAGTTTTAATCGTACCTTGAATCTCCAATTTATGGAAACTGGCTTTTCAATTATTATATTTTCGACAAATTTTTCTGTCTGTCGTATATGTTAAAAAATTATTGATAATAAGATACGTAGAAACAAAAAGAGAAGTTCCTGCTGTCAAAATAAATTGAATTTGTGTGTGTGTGTGTGTTTGTGTGTGTATGAGATGGGGAAGAGATTCAAAAATTCTGAGGTGAAAGATGATTGCTAAGATGTACGAAAATAGCTGCCCTAAAATTTCTAAAAGGTCCAAAATAAAAAATTTTTTTAAATGCACAAAAAAATATAAATTTTATTTTAAAGTACATAAATAATTTTCTTGTTAGCAATTATGTTTCGTCGACGCTCACCTCAAAAAATGATTCACTGACCACAAAGCGTGTTTTTTAAATTTGTAACCTTCAAGCTATTTTGCCAACGTATTTTGTTATAAATAGCTTCTAACATAGGATGTCAGACAAAAAAAAACAGTCGTTGAAAAAAAACGGAACCCGGACAACTGAATTTTCATAAAATCAATACACAAGACACTGTTAAAAACTTAATTTTCTTTTCCTTGTTACCAAACTTACTTTCATTAATTCTAAAAATGAGAGAATTCTACATATATAACAATGAGAGAATTGAAATTGTAAAAATGAGAAGAATGAAGAAAATCTCGTATCATTATAAGCTCACGATCTATAAATGATATCTTTTAATTATTTTATAATTATAAAATATACTGATTATACATAATACGTATGTCGTTGTCGTATGTTAAGAAGCGCCATCGTAAATAATTTAAATAATAAAGATAATATCATGTTTATAAAAACTATGTTTATAGAATTTATAAAATAAGATAATTGTATTCGATTATATTTTATTTATATACTACACAGTGTTTCAAAGAAATGTCTGATTTTTATAGTCCTTGTAAATGTTTTGCTAACAAATTATCAATACTAAAACAATTCATCTCGACCGATCGACGACAAAGAAACTTTTTTATAAATAATTAAAATTTGGTTGTCTCTCCAGTATTTCAGTCCAATATTTCTTGATATTTATTCAAATTATAAAAACTTAAAAACTTCTCAAAGGCTTCACGAAGTTAATTCATTAGTAGATACACAACTATCCAAGAACAGATTTCGATTCATAAGTTAAATTTTCACATATCTTCGAAATGATAACAGAGATTTGAATAATTCATAAATAGTCTTCCCATTATTATTTCCACATACATCTTTTATAAATCATAGCCTGGGATCACTCAAAACTTTGAAAGTATAAATTATTTTTCACAATATATTCTGTAATTCTGTTCCTGAATCCTTGTCTAAATCGTTTATTACTGCTATTTTTTTCTCCTCTGAAACTAAACAATGGAACATAAAAACCTCGCATAGCTTGATCATTTTATTTATTCGAGGAAGAATTACTTAATTAAACAGAATAGAACAAACATTAAATACCTATTGATAATATTTTAATTTTATAAAATTGAAAACTCAAACTATGCTAGGATAAAAGGGGCTTTGAAACGGATTTTTAGGTATTGGCAACCTTAAAAATACAACATTCAGTAACCCTTAACATATGCATCTCTAATTTCAAGAAGAGAAATGTTTAGAACACAAGGATCAATTTTTAAATGTCATTTCTTTAACTCAACTGGTTTTGATTAAAGAAATATCTTAAATGAATTACAAATACATTTGATCTTAATCAAAAATTAAAACATTACCTTCCTACTAAGAAAAAAAACAGTTGTTAGCTATAACTCAAACTTATCAAGATTACGTTACATTTCACAGGTGTTAAAACGATTGAATTTAATTATAATTTGTTTATAATTAACAGTTAATTGTGTTCAGGTAATTAACGTTAGAATTTGAGGCAGCATATTAACAAAATTACAAAAAAAAAATTGTAGGAAATATTTAAAATACTTTTTATTTAAACTTTTTGATTGATTTATGATAATTTTAAATTTTATGATAAGGTAAGATTTTGTACCTTAAAATTTACATTCATATGTTTCTCAAAGCAATTTTTTATAATATTCCAGTATCATAATATACCAGAGAGCATACCCTAATCCACTTAGGATCATAAATCCCCAATTACTCATGGAAGGCGCTCACATTGAGATATAATCAATGTGAGCGCCTAAATGTATCTATTGAACTAATATTTTCGTTCCAGTTCATTTTAGAATATATCTCATATATGAATGTGATTCAATTTTAAAAACCAAAAAAGTTTCTTTAAAAGGTATTCACTACTCTGAACGTCCAGCAACAGCTTCAACAAGTATTTAAAATGACTCTTTGAAAAGAAGACTTTTTTGTTACTTTGCCTTCCTACAACAGGTAGCTTTAAAAAAAAAGAATATAATTGCAGAACTTACATGTTAGCAGGTATCAATAGTACATGTTGTTAAAATCAAGGTTAGATTACTTTGCATATTTGAGGCTTTACCTCTTCAAAATTTAACTAATTTTAGTTTTAGTTTATTTAAAAACAAAATTACATTGACAACCAGTCGTTAGCCTTCGTCTCTCTGATAAAATACCCTTATTATGGTACAAATGTAACTAACAATATCTACCCAGAAATTACAGAATGATTTAAGATACATTGTACTGTAAGTAACTACACATTTTACTTTTACAATGTTAGTGATGTTTTTAGATAATTAGCTGCTGCAATTTCCGCCCTAAACTTATAAAAACCAAGTGTCATTTTAAAGCATAAAGCTGCATCTCAATGTCTAACAGCACACTGCGTTTTTGGACATTTTTTTCTTAATATTAAATTGCTGTAGGTTAGGTTAGGGTATATTGGCTAATAGAGAGAGACTTAGTCGATAGGGCCCATTGTGATACCATATATGTTTTTTACATACTAATCATTTATCAGCTCTTCAAATATTTTGAGAGGCTGAATGCACTTCCTTCATACACTTACCTTACTACACCAGCCCATCGTAAGTAAATTAATTAATTTTTTGTTGCGGCGGCGGAAATCGAAACCGCTACCCTAAGCATACCGCGTACGGAAATGGTTACGCTTTAACAAACTGAGTTACTAGGTTTGACTAAATTTCTGCAACTTTTGCAAAATTTCGAATGTGAAACGGATATATTTAAGAAAATTTCTTTCAACAATTAATAATTTTTGATTCATTTTAAAAGTAACTTTGCATCTCATCGTAAAATTTGTTTAATCCTTATATTTGAAACTACCTACAGCGAAGCATTAATAAAACAATGAATAATTTTCCCCCAAAGCACGCATTACCAACTGCAACAAGCATCAACTTCACATGGGTTGGGTACAAGTTTCAAGAAGAACTAAACCACCTATGGAAATAAAATAGAAATAGATAATTCAACTTTGGAGGTAAATGAGTATGCAGATCGAAACATAAATTATTTTTTAAATGTTAATGTATGTGGAATTCACTTTTTGTATTTTGATATCAAACTGTAGGTATACGTTGTATGTCTTCATACAAACCATTTTTTATAATAAATACAGTACAAGTAAATCATTAAATCAGTTATTATATTAATTAAAGTACTGTTTTTGCTCACACGCTAGCGTAATTTAAATAGAGTGGTACATCTGGTAACAGCAAGACTTAATCAAATGGTAGATAATATTAAAATAAATAAAAGTTAAAGAAAAACTAAAAAACACGCTTTTCAAATGCGAGCTTAGAGTTACATACTCGAAAAAACTAAAAAATTGGCGATGATCTTCAAAATCAATTTAGTTTGGAAAAGGCATGACATATAAGTTTAACATATAAATAATTATTATGAAAATGAATGGTCAAAGAAACCTGACTCAATTCATTTCGAATAATGAAATGGTAAGACAATTAGGTAATTTAAAACAATAATTCAAAATAACAAAGGCAACTCAAATATTTCAATTTTATTCAAAATATTTCCAAAAATTTGTCCCAAAAAATGATAGCTCTCTAAGTATCCTTTTCATCTCATCTGATGTGCTTGACCATCACTTTCATATTGATTTAAGAGGGAGTGTTATAAGTTTAAAGTGTTTATCTGTGCGTCTATGTGTTTCTCAGTGGAATCGTAGCCCCTAAACGGTCGAAGCGACTTGATTGAGAACATTTTATAGCTAATTTTCCAAAAATCGGTTTAGAAGAAATAAATCGCATTTGCCGGGGGTTTTTCTCGATATGATTCCATTTAGACAAAAACACTCTAAACGAAGGATTAATAAAGTTTACCAAAACTTTCTGCGCTAAAGGTTCTCTAAAAAAATTACCCCCTTTACTTTAACGTGAGTCTTGTAAACAGAATAAAATAAGATGTTACTGGAGCGTATAGTTAACCAAATCAAAAACCAAATCAAAATTTTAAATTCATGTAAATACCATTTTATTTAATTAACATATTTACTAATGTCTTTATAATAATAACTATAAAAGAATATAATATAATACCGTTATATTTTAAGAATAATAATGTAATTTAGATATTTTATAATATGTCTGATTTAATAAAATACTTGCAATATAATGTTTATTGTAGCGTAGTATGTGTAATCTAAAAGCTTGATAACTTTGAATTATAGTTATGATCAACGGCATGTAAACTATATTAAGATTTATATATCTTGTAATTAAAATAGTCTTTTGCAAGTATAATTAAATACAATACAATTAAAGAGAGTTTACCAATTGTTAATGGGAGAAACACTTTTTTTCGAAGCTGTACTAATAGAAGTCTAAGCTAAGTGAAACTATATCTAATAAGTAACAATAAGAACTAATATTGGCTGTTTGTTAAGACACACATCTGCGTAAAAAACATAATTGACGGAATAAGCCAACAATACTTTAAAATCTTATATGTCCCAACGAGCAATTCTTGTATATATCAACAATCTTATAAATGGCTCCAATTTTCATTAAATTTAGTATTCAGGGAGTTTAGGTTAGGTTAGGTTAGAGTGGCTGTCCTGGGGTGGGACACACTTAGACCATAGGGTCCGTTGTGATACCGAAAAAGAGTTGGCCCATCCCCAGCCACTACTCCATGAACCATTTGGAGCTGTTTAAGAACAGCAGGAGAGTTTTAACGTCGACGAACTCCAGGTCGGAGAGGTCGTCAAGGAGAAGCTGGCTCCAGTAAGTCCACCACCTCATGACAAGAGCTGGGCAGTGACAGAGAAGATGAGACATTGTCTCCTCCTCCTCACCACTGTGACAGCTCCTGCAGTAGTCATGATACACTGCCAGGCCCAGGCGTTCATCATGCCTGCCGCCCAACCAGTGACCTGTAATAGCCGCAACAACTTTGCTAACAGAGGCCCTTGGAAGTGATATAAGATCTTCGGAACGCCTGCGATTGTAATCAGATCATAACTGTCTTGTAGTACCACAAGTACGTTCCTCCTTCCATCTAAGATCGGCCCTTTTTAAGATATCCTCTTTGAGGAGCATCTTGCAGTTCGCAAATGGAACTCCCGGAAATTCAGGGAGTTTAGGGGGCGAAAAATGTATCTAGCTTTTTTTTATTTTTCGAAAACGTTTATTCGTGATTTCTGACATCTATTGGCGGGTATATACATTGTACGTGGCTCGCTTCGTATGTATTGTATAGTTTGAAGTCCGTGTGTCTTTGTCAGTTTTGGTTGATTTATTGCTGTTGTGATGTATACGTACATCGTATTTAACGAAATAAAATACATTACCAGGGCATTCAAATTGATATTTGTGTAGATCCATAGTCTTTTTAACTACATAAATACAGAGAGAAGCGGCCATCCAGGTACTCATATTAAAAAATGTACAGAAAGTTACAGAAAATTTAAACTACCGCAATATTTAATATTAATAATTGGTGAATATTTCTCATAATATTTTAAATATATTCAAGTCTTAGTTTATATCACAAATGGTAACGGAGCATAGTGAAATTGTGCTAGTTAGTTATCAAAGTTTTGGGTTACATGGGGAAACTGTAACAGATATTATAGAACGAGTCTACTTAGTTGACCCTATAAAACTTTTAAGGGAAAAAATCTTTAAGGGTAAGAAAAAGCGATATTATTTTTGAGATAGCTCAAATTATGAGACATCATTTAAATATGCCTTGTTTCCCAGCTAACATATATATCGGTTTTTGATGTCTGTTGCAGTTTTTTTGGTTTTAACTCCGCCTGCAAGACAACCTGCAAACAAATATCGAGCGATAAGGAACATAGTCCCGATAATTACTTTATTGGTAGTATCAATTTTCCAGCACTTCTTCTTGTACTTTTTTTGTATTCTTTTTGTAGTTATTTGTTGAATAATAATAGATAATTATAAGAAGCATCTAATAAGAGGAAAATATGACCTTGGTTATAAGCTCTGAGGCTTTTTACATATTAATTTGGTACTTTTATTTCACCCACAGAGCTGAGACACAGTGTAACAAATTTTACCTAGGAATAGTGACAATGACAGAAACATGCAGTTTGCAATTTGATTCTGTAATTTATTGAAGGAGTAATTTTTACTCTTGCGCCACGAGTTTAAACGAATTATAATTTCCGTTTAAGGCCAAAAACATTTTTTTGTTTATCTGTAGCCAATTTTCGTCACATATACATTTTAACATAGAAATCGTTTTAATCATAAATACACCTTCACTATTTCAAAATCTATCTGTACAATTTCTATATTGAATTATTTGAAGTATAGAATAAATGTAATTTACGTAAACGTTAAAGTCAAGTATAAGTTGATGGTACAACTTTAAAAGTATCAGGAAAAAATTTTTTACATAACATTTATTACACATCCATATTAAGTACAAATTTGTGATAAAATAACAGAAGGACTAATTAAATGTGCGTGGTAATAAATATTAGTTGTATGTCTGGCTTGGCTGTACATCGCGCATCGTATACGTATTGGATTGCGAATTGCGTTTCTTTTTTAAATGGACACATTTTGAAACAATCAGTGTAATAAATTGTGTTCATTTCTACTGTATTCTCTGTTTTATTTAAACAAGTAAATTAGTTAATAGTCTTTAAACGTTTCTATAGAAGAAATTATCATTTGTTAATTCAAATTACAGAACTTAAAAAGTTGACTGTAATTGTTGTATAATCTGTTGGATAAAAATCTTTACATTAAATGACAAAATTACGCAATTTATAATATTAGGGGAAGGTGTAGTATCTAGAATCAAAATTTTCATTTATGTGGTTTTTTTAGTCATTTTTTAAAATATCTCAACGGAAATTGTGACAGTTTAATTCCTCTTATAGTTAGATGTTCCTAATTATCGATAAAAACTTGTGAACCATACTACAAATGTGTGAATCATGGCACAATATCATTATTCACTTCCTAATGTTCTAAAAATCACCCCCGAATAACTGTTGGTGATCTCTTCGGCATGCAATCGTTATAGGTCACTCTTAGGAACAAGCTTTCACTACTATTATTCTCCACATTTCTCTTACAATCATCCATTACTTTAGAGGGTAGTAAAAGCTTCAACTGGTATTTTTAATTATTGTTGAATGCGGCTTATTTTGCCCCACTTATACTTAGATTACCGTATAAGCTTGTATTCCCATAAAAAACAGAAATATATCGGAATTCTGGCTTTTGAATCGTGATCAACGACCTCAAAACCCCCGAGTATATCTTTCTAGTTCATTTTTCGAATATTTACATATTGTTGCTGACTTGGACCAGCAGACGGCTAATTATCCTAGGATGAGGTAGCATATAGGAATTCTAACTTCGAAATCGTGATCAACGTCTGCAAAACCCCCGAGTATGCTTTTCTGACCCATTTTGTTGAATATATTTAACAGTTATAAAATTTTCAAAAACAATCTCAAAAATAAATTCCAAAAATTGGCTTATTTGACCAATTGCAATGGCCTAACTTTTTAGCAGCACCAAGTTAGATGTAGATTTGATCTATGTACCTTCATGAACATTTAAAAACAAAATTGGCCCAATAGGTAGAGGTACAAAAAAATTTCTTTTGAAATGTTAAATTGAAACGACTATAATCGGTGATTAGATATCTTCTAAAATTTGAATATCTCCTAAATTTAAATATTACCAATAACGCTTAGAATACAATCATCGCATACAAAAACAGTTATGTCTTCAAAAACCAATCAAAGTCATGCTTTTCATTAATATATTTACATTAATATGTTTTCATACTGAGATTTTACACGAGCCGCTGTTATTAGAGAATTTAAGTTTGGTTCTGTTCGGCAACAATCCTAAACTTCTGGTTGATTCGACTAAACTTTCGGTTTGAAGAAAATGATACCAGTTTATTTCTCTAGTAGAGTCCAAAAAATCCATATACAATAGTTTCATGCATGCAAATATTAGAAGTTCACAAAATAAGCTTAAACTAACTTAATATATATAACTTTTTCGATTTACTTACATTCGCTAATTCATTAATTATTTTACCTTTATCTTTAGTATCTCTTTATCTTTATTTTTTTGTATCAATTAAGCAATAATTACTTTAAACCTTACCTACAACTTCAAGGTAAACGGTAAATATAATTCTTTGTTTTCTAAATCTACATTTCACCTCCTTGAAGTCTTATACATTTAAGCATTCGCAACAATCAATGTGATTAATATAATATTAATTATTGATAATTATATCATCTGAAATATAGTTTTAAAAAAAAAAAAAAAAAAAAAAAAAACTTGTGTAGACACGGACATGACAATAATTGCTACAAATAATAATTATATAGATTATTAATTAATCTTTGTCAATTCTAAACACCAGAAAATTGATATATACTTATCTAAATGTTCACATAATGACATTGTACATTAAATATAATTATTAATGAATGTATAAGATTAATTACAATTATTAATTTTTAATTCTGTTATATTTATTATGTCGACTGTTAATTCTAATTTCAGGATTTTGCTGAGAAATCAACCTGATATCTGCGCTTTCGATAACTCTATTTTGTAAAGATTTTTGTACTTACAGATTTGACTTCTCAGTTTAACTGATAATAAATAGCCCAAGTTCAAATTTAAATTATAATTATATTATTTTCATTTTTTTATACAAGAAATATTTTTTATTTCAAATATTTTCCCCTGGGAAAATTGTTTAGTTTGACTTCTGTAATATTACAGTTTTTTTCAAATTATATACTCCATTTAAGTACCATATGTTGTCTACATCCAAAGACAAATCACTTCAAGGTTAATAATAGCGAGGCCAACAAAACCAGCCATAAACCTCCCCTTGCAGTTTATTTTCCGTATTTTATTTTTATGGCCTGCCTCGCTCCCAATAATAGTATCGGGTGTCGGCTATCTTAGCTATAGTTTTCTATGGTTTAGTATAAGGTTTGCAAAACGGTAAATACTGGGCTAGTTCCTAACAAAACCAGCCATAAACACCCCCTTGCAGTTTATTTTCCTTATTTTATTTTTATGGCCTGCCTTACTTGTTAATGTTTTTCTGTTAAAATCTCGGGATTTTTTTTATCAATCAACCACTTGCCTAAAACAAAACATATTGCCTAAAACATAATTTCTGAGTTGTTGACAAAAATTAAAGCAGCATTCTGGGCTTGAGAAATGCTCAAGGAGAAAACCCACTTAGGTTATTATTTATTCGATACTGATTTTTATTTCTTTTTGTTACAGGTAAGGAGTTTTTTTATTACATCGTGAGCTCAACTGGACAAGTAGGTGCAAATTTAGGGTTATCATGTGCTTAAATTTCGTATGTACCGTTTTTCAATTTTTTTAACGGTAATATAATGGACTGTTCTTAGCTATGTTTCAAGAAAATCGGTGCAGTTTGGAGAGAGCTACAAGAAACAGCATTTGTGGGTTTTTTTTTATTTTGTAAATTTGGCTTGTAAACTAAATGCAATAAAAAGGTTTTGAAAATATAGAAAAACCTTATCATCAAGTGGAACATCTTTGCAATATCGAGACATTTCTGATATTTCTCCAAAGAGGTGAACAAAAAGGAGCTAAACAGTAAAATATTAAATAAATTAGTAAAGGTTTCAGTTATTTGATTTTAAGATAGATCCTTTGGTCTTATACCATTTTTGATTCAAAATCAAATTTTTTTTGATCTATTAAATTCTTAGGATTATTAGCTTCTCGAACATTTTCTACGTAGTTGAAGGTAACAATTTTGATAGATAATAGGTACAAACCAATTTTTTGGCGTAGCGTAATAAATAAAAGCATTTAAAATTTGAAGCAGATATACTTTCTAATTGCTTGACGTTTTAGGCATATGGAAAATTCCTATTTAATCCCTTCATCTCGAACAAAATATAGAGTCTTTATTTCGTTAATTTTCCACATCAAATCATTTAAAATTGCATAACCCTAAATGCGTTTGTTTAGTCAATAAAATGTCTATTTTTAGTACAATAAAATGATTTATTTAATTACTACAGTGTAAACACTATATGCGTATAAATAATTACCATCGACTCGTTTAACTAACAATTAAGTATTAAATATTACAATGTAAATATTTCAATATTTTATATGTGTTTTGAAGGACATTGCGTGTAAAGAAATAATAATTTTAGAAATTATAAGTGCAACAGACCCAACACCGTACTGGTCAAGTAAGAATATTGTTGGTAATATTATACTCATTAATAAAAAACATAAACGATTGAGTGTTTATGATTCATTAATAATAAAAGTTATTATATAAACTACATTCAGATTGAATGTTGAGAAACAATCGCTTTGTAAAAGAGCCTACAGATAGAAGTGCTAAAACGAAGCTATAGCCTTTTATTTAACTATCGATTTAATGAATGAACTGGTCCAAAATCTCTGAGTTTGAATTCATAGTTATGCATAACAGCATTCTCGTATAAGAAGGCCTGAATACGAATCCTACATAATTGCTTTTTAACACGTTAATTTTTCGAAAAATTTTTTCGAAAAAACTATTTTCCTTATCGTACGTTATCGGCCTGATTTGTTTGCAGGTTGAGAGGTAAAATAAAAAAAATGCAGTTTAGTTACAAAACTTTTTTTTAAACTTTTTCAATGCAAAAATATTTTTGTTATTTTCAATTTGTATCTTTTGTCAACATTTTTTTTAACATTTAAAAAAATTGAGTTGCGAAAGTTATCAAAATTTAAAGATAACAGAGATAGCTTAAAGTACAATGAAATTTTTATGCAATGTCATAAAAAATATCCTGATCAAACCAAACGTAATATACGTACATATTGGGTTGACTACTAAATCAGAAGTATGCCTTTTTAAACAAATACTATAATTAATTCATACAGTAAAATTTAAAAGAAACAAAAAATTAAATTCTTTATCAAACAAGTATTTGACTTCTAAAATTAATACCTTAAATTTTCAAAAAAATATCTTATACCGGGTGCCCACGACACCCCTTATTCTATTTTTATCTTTGTATTGAGAATGTTTTATTTTCTACAAATATCTCCAATTATTGTCATATATTAATCGATTATTTTCAGTGAACTTTAATAAAGTGAACTGTCATAAATTATTATTTTTTGAATAAGCTCTTTGCTGTTACAATATTTTGACGGTGCTCGCTTTACAATAGCCAAAAAAACTTGTTGGAATTATTCAAAAATTTATGAAAAATAAGAAGGCTTTTATTTTTTATTATTTGAATTATGTCTTGAAAACCCTATTGGTAAATCGGAGCTCTAAAAGGCACAATGTACAAAATCAAGAAGCATAAAATTTCTTATTTAAATATTCCTTGTAATTAAAAATATTATAAGTTTTAACATTATTTATATCTTATTTATTGTATAAATTATGGTAAATAATAAGATAAAATTAATTTTATCAAATCTTTCAATCAGTTTTCTTACCAATCATTACAAAAATGAAAAAAGTTTATCTATACTTGATCTGAATATGTAAATATACACTTTTTACAAAAGGTCATACTACATGGTGTACCATAATGTTTATTATTTAATCAAAAGTGATATTTGTTATTTACTGGTGCTTAAGGATTTATGAGCACGGTAGGGAGGGCAAAAATTTAAAAATTATATATATTTTCAATTTTGATGTTGAATTATATTGTAACTTGACGATATAAGACGAAAAGTAAGAATAAAATTTTTCGATATCTCGCGTAATTTAAAAAATATCGAACAAAAATTTTGTTTAATTAATCAGCTTTTTCGTCTACATTCATGAAATTATAACAAAATTCATCATCAAAGTTGAAAATAATATAAAAATAATTTCAACACCAAATCTACCCTGCTCTTATATCCCTTATTTGGACGGATACACTTGGTTTTTTTCTTTTCTATGGCATTGCTTATATGTTTACTTTCTATTAAAAAGTTTTTTTTTTCAATTTGTTTTCATTCATTTCCAAGTAAAAATTATCAAAAACTTTCAAAATATGTCGTTTTTTTGAGATTTCTCCCTAACAGCCAATGTATTTTATATCGATTTTCAATTACTTTTTTCTTAAAAATTTGCATGGATACCTATGCTGAAATTTTAACCACATATTCTTTGGGTTAAAGGCTGCCCCTACGTTTATATCATTTTTTTACTTTTTCCTGCTACTATCAATTAGCGATACTAAAAACCATATTTTACACAACCAGAAACTTCCAAATTATTTGCTTCCAGTTAGGTTAAATGTACAATTTTCCTGGATTACATTGTTTCTGATCAAAAACTAATAAATTGTGGTAATTTGATATCTTTTTGATATTTATCTTAATTAGTATAATAAGTACAAATTTTTTTATCTACCTGCATTTTATATATTTAAAAAAAAAAATTAAGTATTATTATGGTTTAAAGAAAAAAAAATCAAAATAATTTTTATATATGTTATATTAACATGAAATATTAAATTGTGAGACCACACCTTTTGTTTCACATTTAAAAAAAAAAACATAAGATGTGTATATTAAGTACTTATTAAATAATAAACTTGTCTAATTAATTGAAATACAACAGAAAAGTTTTTTATTTATATTTATATATCATTGACACATTTTATTAATTGAAAATATTAATTAATTAATATTAAAATAATTAGTTGTTCTTATTATGAATATTTGTCTGGGATTCCTTGTGATTAAACAAATGTTATCAGAAGAAATTATTCATCTTATGCAAAAAAAAAATTATATCATGAAGTCGTCAAGACACACCCATATTTTATAAAATATATATGTACTATCGGATTCAACAGACGTTGTCCTGTCGAAACGAAACTCTAATTCATTAATACGTATACTATGCTTAGCCTGTCTGCCAAATCCAACATTTCACTCCTATCTATTGGAAAGGCACAAGCCTGACCTTCGACCTTTGGCCTGGCTGAAGCATTCGACAGTGGAGCTCGTATATAGCTCTAATAAATACTTACCTATCCACAATACCTGAATAATAATAAATGGTACACCTCAACACTATTAAAAATACATAGTACATAGTTTATAGTAAGTTATAATAATAATGAAATATATTATTGATATGCGCTCCCACCATTTAATGAAAGTTATTCTTTTTGATGCGTTACCCTCAAAAATAGCTGTGGTGAACTGAATTGTGAGCAAGACTACAGTGACTGTCATCTACACACAAGACATATATATAATAGATATTGTTTTCGCTCTAGCGACATTAAAAAACTGATAATACTTATTTTATGTAGAGCATAAATAAAATATCATTATGGTAAAATATAAGAATCCAGGAAGAAAAATTTGTCCAGGTTTTTTACGAATCTTCATGGTAAATACTTCTCAATTTATAGCCTTTAAAATTAATGTCCTTAAAGGAATAAGAAATATGTGTATGCATGAAATGTTGAACCTTTAAAGTCTAAGGATAGAAAGTCAAACTACATTAAAAGGTATTTGCACAACTATTTGTATTTTTCTACAAGCACTTACCAATAGTGATTATAAAAATAACGTTATATTAATTTAAAAAAAAACACAAAAATACAAAAGCGTTTTTTTTAATAATTTTATGGTATACATACAATAATTTTTAACAATCATATTAATTAATCTTATAATATATTTATTTACCTGTCAAATATTATTAAATTTATTTATTCATTATATTTAATTTTATTAAGAATTTTTAATTTGTTTTTATTTTAAAGTAGCATCTAGGTATGTGTTCAACTTTAAATATATTGTAATTGATGTACTTTAATCTTAAACTTTGATAAGATTTTTATTTAACTACATTTGTATATTACTAAATATGTTCCGGGACCGTAAATGACTCTCTTGGGTGATTATTGTTGTACGTATTTAAAAAATCCTGTTTAAAAAGAGAAACAAAAATACTTGGATACACATAGGTTCAAAAGTTTTACACACAAACTGATATCTTAAATTGCCGTAATGATCTAATTCCGACAATGTAGTGATACAGACTAGACAGTCGTAAATATACCCCTTGCAGCGGCTTATTGCGCCAGAAACAATTAGAAAGAAGTTTACAACTATCGAAAGAGTTGAAAATGGACTGAAACTTTATTGAAATAAAAACTTCTTGAGTTAGAGCTTAGAGAAGTTAGAGCTTGGATGGAAGGTGCCTTTTGAACACTGTGTGCTGTTGCCTATTTATTATTTATAATTCTTTTTATAACCATGTAAATAATTTAAATTTACAAATTTGGTAGCTATTTAAATTCTTAATACTAGAATTAATTTAAAAATTAAAAAAAACACAGCTATTCGAAAGTTTTATGATTTTACTTCTATCGGCATGACTGCCTATCATTTTTAAACAATTTCTAAAGCCTTTTGATAGTTGACAACTTTCTACAGATTGCTTCTACGTATAATGTTGCCAATCACTTTTTTTAAAATAAACGACAGGAAAAACAAAATTGACGAAATACGAAAATCGAAACACAAAATACAAAAATTGTAAAAGTCTACTTTTATAAATTTATCATTCAATCCATAGTTAAAACTTAATTTTTCCTTATAACTAATCATTACTCTTCAAGATAATTGTTAAAAGCCTAATGAAAAATTAAATAAACTCGAAATGTCGTGAATAAGTAACTAAATAGCCTGAGATTTTAGTCCACATGTCCCATTTCTAGCTAA
This sequence comes from Chrysoperla carnea, assembly GCF_905475395.1. Classification (NCBI taxonomy): domain Eukaryota; kingdom Metazoa; phylum Arthropoda; class Insecta; order Neuroptera; family Chrysopidae; genus Chrysoperla; species Chrysoperla carnea. The sequence continues at coordinate 21,449,869 of NC_058340.1, forward strand.
ACACTTAAACTTACCCCTTCTTAAATAAACCCTCTAAACGTCAAATAAAAAAAATCGTTAAATGCCCCTTCATTATGGACTTACGAATGTGCCACCGCCGAGCATAAATATTAGAAGGTAGAAGATAGGGAGCACAGTGAAAATATTTTCAGCCTCGTAAGTTCAAGACTTGGAAATATGATAACCTCATACATATTTTGTTTTTTATATCATGATTTTGCTAATGTGAATATTAATATACCATCCAATATACATACAAATCGACCTTAAAACAAGACAAAATTTTTGAAATAATGTTTATGTCTGTTTCATTAATATGATAATTATTATTAAATAGTTTTCTTAATTTTATTTAATATGAATGTTTATTATTATTTTTATTTTTATATACAAGTTGTACCTATACACTGAAAATGATGTAATCTTTTTTTTAGAACAGTTTCATTTAATTTTATTTAAATTAGTAACTCATTTTATACCGAACCTAAATTTAATTAAATTTTGGTTTAATTTCATTCAAATAAAGACAATTTTTCTGAATATTTTTTTATATTATTGTGATAAAATTTAATAGCAAATAAAATGAATGAAATTTTATTATTTTCATAAGTATTTAAAATTCAGTCGTTAAATCGTTGAATTTATCTGGTAATTATTTGAAAAGATACATACATTTCTTGTAGAATGATCGGAAATTGATCTTATCTTTGAAAATGTTTTTATTAAAGTGTTTTTATTATGGGAAGGTTATCAAGGTCGACCATACATGTTGTCAAAGAAATATTTTAATATATTTGACAAATATATTGAATGAGAACTGAAAGGTCAATTTTATCACCGGCACTAGCCGTCTTCTCTCAAAATGGAAGAAATATATGCTGAATGGATTAAAATGGTGTATAAGATAAATGGAATGAAACAAATAAACAAATTTATTAAATTTTCTATTACAATTCCTTGCCCTTGTTAAGATAGTTCTATCCTAGCAGTTCAGTCAAAAATTATTGGCTTACCATTGAACCATGCATCAAATCAAGTATTATTGTTTTTTTTAAATGTTGTTTGCAAAGTAAAGGCAATGATAAATCGAAGTTTTCGATATCGGCAAACGACCGAATCATGCCGAAAAATAAGAAAAGTCGCAAATTTTGACCTTATTACAATTTCTGCCGATTTTGACCTGAAAGGACTGGTTTCTCATCAAAAACTGTCTTATGTATTTTCAAATAATGTAAAATTTGCAACAATTTGAGATCAAGCCGGTTTTTATTTGAGATCAAGCCTCATCAACAATCGTCATTTTCACGCCGCAACCAAAACGCTTATGAGATTGAATATTATATATCACATTATACATTCACAATGAATACCATGTTGATTGCGAATATATGATTAAATTAAGGAATTTAAAAATAACAACCCGCTTCAGATTGTATAGGAGTAATTAAACAAAATTACCGTGACAAAATTCCCTTAGTTCTTTCAAATGAAGATGCTTGAAAACAAATAGCGATCTTAATTTTAACACAACTTCAAACGCTTAAATAGTGCCTAGGTTAGGTTAGGTTAGGTTATATTGGCTGTCCACGAAGGACACACTTAGGCTATAGAGCCCATTGTGATGCCATAAATATGTTTTACCACCTTTCCGCTGATAATTTCATTTATCAGCTCCTCAATTTTAAAGGGTTAGTGCACCTCCTTCGTGCATATACCGTGCACTGCACCAGCCCATCACAACTATTAATTAAATTAATTTTAAATAGTGTCTAACTGCAAAAGCACTTTGAATCAAATGGTTTTTATTTGAGACTCTAGAATTTGTAGTGAAATGATTAATAATTAAAATCGAGAACGAATTCAAATTTCTTACGCTTTATACAATATTTAAAACAAATGCTCGCTTTTGATGGCAACAATTTTTATTTCATAAACGTCTTGGACAAAGAATCCCATAGCATCGATGATTTCTGTAATTAATTGTATCAGTCAACAAGTGAAAACAAAAATTTGACTGAGTTAATTGTTGAAATACCATGCATAGACAGTTGCTAATTGCGTTTACATTTTACCCAGAATTGCTTTAATCTAAGATCCCACTTTCCCAAATGAAAGCTTACCCTGATAAAAAATAGAAAGAGTATTAAGTCTGTTTGAGTCTTGAATCACTTTTGTAAGATACTTGAACTATGTGAGGCGTGCCATTGAATTACACAAGAAAAATTTAATTGAGATAAAAATCAAAGTCTCAAAATATTTGGAATAAATAAGAAAAATATCTAGGACATATCGACAAAGAAACTGAATTTGAAAGAAAACATGGGAAAAATGGGAACATGAATTCTGGATATACAGGATAGAACATTTTAATCTATTATGGCTAAAATAGTTCGTTCAGATTGAAGCTAGTTTTTGGGGTTGCTTTATTAATCAATTTTAATCCTAAAATGTAAGAGATAGCATAACACATTAAATTAGGAAATTGGTTGAAAATATTCTTTCGAAAATTGTAAGATTTCGGAGGAAATATGACGAAATACGAAAAATATATCATTGTTGCATTGAATCGAAAGAAAAAAAAAACGCAAGATACAGAAAAATGCTTAAGCAAAAGTTGTCCAAATGTTAAAATAATAAAATAATATTTGCAACTAATTTAACAGCACTTAGAATCGATATCCTAAGCCAATATTTATTTTCTAGTGATCAATTAATAAATTATTAATTTATAAAGAAATAAAAAGCACAAATTTTATTACAAATTTTATATTTTCCGACATTGAAACTTTATGATACCTTCAAATATAATTTATATGAAACAAAATATTGAATCACGAAAACCATTGAATCTTGTTGAGTTGGATAAATGTTGTTTTGGATGACTTATTTACAAGAAACATAAAACAAATACTCACGTGTGCTGTTAAGTCTGTTGTTTGTTTAAATGTTTGTTGATATTATTTATATTCGATGGATATACTTGAAATTTTGGCAGATCGTTGCATTTTTAACCAAGATTGTCATTTGTAACCCAAAATTCTCACTGTAAAAGAAAATCATTATAAAAGAAATTTGTATCCGTTTCCACACTACCATTGAGGTAGGATACATCAGCGCGTTTTTTTTTACGTGGTATCCCCTATAGGCCTAATCCACGATCTTTTCCTTCTATTTAAGTGCATCCGGTTACATTTAAACAGAAGAAAAAGATAAATAATCATCCAATTTGTCGTGACCGGAACATGACAAATTGGATAACATTATCGCAATTCCTAAAAAAAAAATTCACAATCCCCAAATACTATCAGCCTAAATTCGACATCACTTAATATAATTACAGGACAGGTATTCCTAAAATATAAGAAAGAGATAAAAAAAAAACATAAATATCCCTGGAAAACAATTCAATTATTTTAAAAAGAAAAGGAATAAATAAAAATTGCTTAATTTACAATAACCTTTATGCATAAATATTTCTGAAGGTCCATTTGAATTAACCATATCAACCTAGTTATAAGTAGACTTACCCCAGAATGAAACCAATCCAAAATATCACAGGCTATAACACAGGCGAAAAATCCATGTAATCAAGATCATTTTTTCCGTACATTATCTGTCTAGATATACCTAACTCACTTTAAGTGATGACTGCGCTTTTTTGCATGTCCCGTCTCACCGTCATCATGAGTTGATACAGTCCCCTATCGAGGCGCTTGGCTTTAAGACAGACATAACGAGAAAAAATTGATTTTTGACTACACAATTTGTCATAGTGTTATAACACATGCAACAAATCGAACAAGTTTTTCCTGAGAAACATCATACTAACCTTAGTTAGTCAACGTCGCTTCTCAGAATTTAGGGCAGACCGAATTTACAAATTTAAAATAATATATTTAAAAAAGAAAATAAAAAAAATTTAAAAAGAAAAATTAGGCAATTTTTCAACCCAGTTATAAGTAGACTTACCCCAGAATGAAACCAATCCAATATATCACAGGCTATAACACAGGCGAAAAATCCATGCAATCAAGATCATTTTTTCCGTACATTATCTGTCTAGATATACCTAACTCACTTTAAGTGATGACTGCGCTTTTTTGCATGTCCCGTCTCACCGTCATCATGAGTTGATACAGTCCCCTATCGAGGCGCTTGGCTTTAAGACAGACATAACGAGAAAAAATTGATTTTTGACTACACAAATTGTCATAGTGTTATAACACATGCAACAAATCGAACGAGTTTTTCCTGAGAAACATCATACTAACCTTAGTTAGTCAACGTCGCTTCTCAGGATATAGGGCAGACCGAATTTACAAATTTAAATTAATGAACTGATATTTAGAGTAAAATAAATTGAATAAAACCAAAAATATCTCTGGGCATAAAAGTTAAAAATTGCTTAATTTGCAATAATATTTATGCATAAACAATTAAAGAAAGTTCTAGGATAGGATATGATAAAAAAAAAGGTAATTCTAGGATAGGATATGAATTTTACAAGTCACAAACACAGAATTATACAAATGACAATGTCGGAGATGAAAAAGCATAAATATCTCTGGAAAAAAATTCAATTATTTTAAAAAGAAAAGGGATAAATAAAAATTGCTTAATTTACAATAACCTTTATGCATAAATATTTCTGAAGGTCCATTTGAATTAACCATATCAACCTAGTTATAAGTAGACTTACCCCAGAATGAAACCAATCCAAAATATCACAGGCTATAACACAGGCGAAAAATCCATGTAATCAAGATCATTTTTTCCGTACATTATCTGTCTAGATATACCTAACTCACTTTAAGTGATGACTGCGCTTTTTTGCATGTCCCGTCTCACCGTCATCATGAGTTGATACAGTCCCCTATCGAGGCGCTTGGCTTTAAGACAGACATAACGAGAAAAAATTGATTTTTGACTACACAATTTGTCATAGTGTTATAACACATGCAACAAATCGAACAAGTTTTTCCTGAGAAACATCATACTAACCTTAGTTAGTCAACGTCGCTTCTCAGAATTTAGGGCAGACCGAATTTACAAATTTAAAATAATATATTTAAAAAAGAAAATAAAAAAAATTTAAAAAGAAAAATTAGGCAATTTTTCAACCCAGTTATAAGTAGACTTACCCCAGAATGAAACCAATCCAATATATCACAGGCTATAACACAGGCGAAAAATCCATGCAATCAAGATCATTTTTTCCGTACATTATCTGTCTAGATATACCTAACTCACTTTAAGTGATGACTGCGCTTTTTTGCATGTCCCGTCTCACCGTCATCATGAGTTGATACAGTCCCCTATCGAGGCGCTTGGCTTTAAGACAGACATAACGAAAAAAAATTGATTTTTGACTACACAATTTGTCATAGTGTTATAACACATGCAACAAATCGAACGAGTTTTTCCTGAGAAACATCATACTAACCTTAGTTAGTCAACGTCGCTTCTCAGGATATAGGGCAGACCGAATTTACAATTAAATTAATGAACTGATATTTAGAGTAAAATAAATTGAATAAAACCAAAAATATCTCTGGGCATAAAAGTTAAAAATTGCTTAATTTGCAATAATATTTATGCATAAAAAATTAAAGACGGCTCATTTAATCTTAATTTACCTTTATTAACATAAACTTACTTAGAAACAAACCCGAAAATGAAATTTAAGATTTGGAATTCAAATGAAGGGAATAGATAAATGTCAAATAAATAAGCTATTCATAGTGAATAGTAAAACACACACTCAAATTAATTATATTACTAAGAATAAATTATCACATGAGATTTAGAAAATAAAAATTTTACTTACCTGGATTTTGAACTCCATACCTGTGTAAGAGGAATAGGACTCGCTATACTCTCTGCCACACGACTTGATGCTTGTTACAATTTAAACGGCCATAATCGGTGATAAAACTGGACCAACCTAATGAATAAATATATTTTAGTGATAAATAATTAAAAATAATTTTATTATTAGTGTATGTACAAATATCAGCCAATTGATTCTCTGTAGGTATATGTTCAGTTTTTAAATTATCTTTTTTTAATTCTGATCGAATGAAATGGTATTTAATGCCAATATGTTTACTTCTTTTACTTTCCCAATTCTTAACTTATTGAATACTTGATTGATTATCCTCAAAAATTACTGGTTTAACGATAATATTAAAACATTCATTTTACAAACCGCTGCTAGCTAATGCAACAATATTCTGTTTTTTTAGATTTTCAAAATATATTATTTCCAAATAATTGAAGGGCGTACATGCGTCAACGATAATAGTAGAGAAATAAAAAACAATATGGTAATGCGATAGTTTAAATGATTTTCTATGATTTAAGACAAGAAAAATAACCTGTTATCGAATTATTTTCATTGAATTTTAAGTTTAAAAAATTGACTAAAAGTAAGATTTAATATGGGACTAAATGGAAAATATAAATACGATATTTTTCTAAAATTATATCGATACCAATACTTTTTTTTACAAGCTTTTACCAGGTAATAATTATTTAAACTTTTAATAGAATTTCAAAAAAATTTCTATTAATTTAAAATTCTTTAAAATTTACATACTGTTTCCCTATGAACGCACGTAGCAAAACAGGTTCACGCATGTACGTGAACTTAAATAACATTTCATTCGATCAGAATTTAAAAAAAAAATTGTCCATAGGAATATGTTTTGTTTGAATTGAGCGGAGTGTTGAAATCAATTGAATACAAATTTAGTTTTATTTATTATTTTGATAGAATTTTTTTCGATATTTAGTAACGGAGTTGTTGATTAAAACAATAATATTGAAACATTTCATTAATTTTATGAATGTTCAAGTGATAGTTATTCATTTAAGGACGTACATTCATGAGACTTGTAAGTAGACAAATAAAAATAATTATGATGATAAAAAGTTTAAATGATTTAAGAAAGAAAAAATATACAATTATATAAATTAATCGAAACGTAATTAATGTTAAATTTTAAATTCAAAAAGTGACAAAAATTAATCTTTAACATAGGTATAAATGGAAAATATAAATCGATATTTCTCAAAAATTATATCGATAACTATACTTGAAACTTTTATCAGTTAGTAATTATTAAAAATTTTAATAAAATTTCAAAAAAAATTTCAAAATTATTTCAAATTTAAATACTGTTTCCATATAAACGCACATAGCAAAACAGGTTGATGAATGAACGTCTTTAAATAAAAATTATATTTATTAATATTAAAACTGTGTGTTTATTAGTAAACTCTACATCTAAAATAACACTCAATAACGTCAAAAAATTTTATCGAACCATAGTACATATTCATTTTGTTATATTTATTATAAATAAATTTTGTATAAATGAGATTGAATCTCTTGGGAATAAACGCAAGCTCGAAAAATTTTGAAATCAAATAAAAATACTTGTAGTCAATCACTAATAATAAAACAACTAATTCTAGAATGTGATTTCAATTGGAAAAAAAAACAAATGATTCAAACATAATTTTTTTTAATTAATATTAAAAGTTTTGTGTAAAAAAGTATTTGGACAAAATGTGAAACAAATTAAATATAATATAGAATTTTACAATGTACAAAAAAAGAATTAGAAAAATGTAAATTAAAACAAAAACTTACTCAGAAACAAATTCGAAAATGAAATTTGACGTTTGGAAGTCAAATGAAGGTGAAACACAAAGCACAAATGTAACCAACTAACCACTATGAACGATGAAACACTACTGACCTAATGAATAATTTTGATTGACCACACCCGAAAAAAGCGCGGAAATTTAACACGCATTTAAATTAATGAAATTAATTTGAATAAATCAGAACATGAAATGTAGAGAAAAAATTTAAAATTTTTATTTGCCCGAGCTTTGAACCATAGACCTTCGATCTACGAGTCGCATGCGCTTAACACTGAGCTGCGACACCTCTTATATGATGAAACAATATCAAGAGACATTATCGGTGATAAAGCTGTACAAACCTAATGAAAAACTTTGAGTGACTAAAACACCTGTGGGATTGTTACACAAACTTAAATTAATAACGTAGGAAAAAAAAAAATTTTTACCTTAGTGGGATTCGAACCCACGATCTTAGTACTACGAGTCGGACTCGCTCATCACTTCGCCATATGACCCGATATATATACACACAATTTAAACAGGCAATATCAGTGAGAAAATTATATTAACCTAATGAATAAATAAATTTAACTTATTCCAAAATAAATGCGTATTCAAATTAATTTAATTGATTTGCAAAAATCATATTAATAAATTCATTAAAAAAAAATTAAAGTTTATACTTATCCGAGATTTGAGTGAGAAAACCGAATAAGTATAAACCGAAAACACATGCTTCTAAACCGAAACACATTAAGTCATTCGGATACAGTGTAGTAATAACTATTCATAGACCCTATTTATTAAGAATTTTTGGCTTCTATTATAAAATGTTCTATTACAAATATCAGGTTTTTCCTCGGTTTTTTTACTACGTTTATGTTGTAGTTAATCTCTTATACGAAAAGTTTTTTTTACAGATTTCACATGATTAATGCTTTTTTTTCCACTGTAAATGATTAACATAATGATTATCATTAAAATTTTTCCATATGTGGAGTAATTTTTAAAATATCGAAAATTGAAAATTTTGTTTAATTATTTAGCTTTCGATATTTCGATAACCAAGACAAAAAACGAAAAATTTCGTATTTTCATGATCAAAGTTGAAAATAAAGAACAAATAATTTCAACCACGAATCTCAACTTGATATTACTATGGGCCATTTTAGGAACCGGACTCTCTTAGGTCAAGGAAAATCCCAAATCGTTAGAAATATTTTCTAAATCGATATTAATGTATTATTTATGTATTTTTATTTATTCATATTCCAAAGTATTTTTCTTATTTTAAATACACAGTTCGTTAAAAACTTTTCCTTCATTCAATTTTTTTTTCTTGATACAATTAGAAAACCAATTATTTGTGCACTTCATTAAAAGGGATGACTTTCTCCAGATTACGTACCTACACTAAGATCAAAGTAATCAAAAACAATATAAAAGAAAAAAACTCAATTTTCAATTACTGTTATTAAAATTATTATGATACAAAGAAATATAATCACAGTTTGAATTTGATTTTATAAATTTTATAAATTCTATTTCTAACGGTTTACAAGATGAGTACTACGGACCTAAGACCCAATTGACCAATGTTAATATTTTTAAGCGTTACAAACTTGGGACTAAACTTGGTATATTTCATATACATGTTATAAAAGGTTTTTTGTTTTTTACTTGCAACCATTTTACTTGATGTTGATGATTTTATAATAAAAAAAAACAAGTGAAAACAAACACTGAGTTAATTATATTAATACATACTATAAAATGTGCACCTAATTAACGCCCTCGTGGGTAAACAGTGATGTTTACAAAAAAATGTTTCAAACAAAAGTTTTTTATTTTTTTATAAGGAACATTTTTTACATTTAAACTTTTGTTCTATCTCTAACGGTTTACAAGATGGGTTCTACGGACCCAAGACCCAATTGACCCATGATGCTCATTTACGAACTTGACCTCACTTTTTACGTCCTGAGTACGCTGTAAAAATTTCAGCTCGATATTTTTTTCTTTTTTGAGTTATCGTGTCCACAGACGGACGGACGGACGGACGGACAACCGGAAATGGATTAATTAGGTGATTCTATGAACACCTATACCAAAATTTTTTTCCTAGCATCATTATTTTTAAGCGTTACAAACTTGGGACTAAACTTATAATACTATGTATATTTCATATATACATGGTATAAAAATATAAAATATTGTCTTGTAGCAAACAACCTGTCCGATTTAATATGTAATGAGAATAATTTTTTTAAATGATAAATTCTTCGTGAAAGCATTACATGTATAATAATATTTTTATAACCTTTCGAAATAAAAACAAAAAATGAATTGTCGAAATAAAAAAATTATGAAACACTGTGTATTATAACATGACACAATGTTTTTTTAGCTCGGTGTAATACACTTACAAACAGAAAAAGATAGATTTATTTTAATGTAAGCGTATTATATCTTTGTCTACTTACACTCGGTGTAGTATGCTAAGCTTAAAAGAACAAGCATATGGATAAAATTACCTACTATCGGTTTTAATTACAAGTCGATAATAACCATGAAATGACATTTGACTGATTTATGTTAATAAATTCACTTTTCTTACAGTATAGTAAGTGAGTATATAGCTGAGCTGAGGTACTTGCTTACCAATGTTGGCAATACGAATAAGATTTATTACCTGCTTGATTTCAATCTTTTAAATATTTTCAATGTATATATATATATAATTTTTTTCGCAATGAATTTTTTTTATAAATACCGATATTTTTATTTTTGTTAAGTCTTGATTTTTACGAAGTATAAAAAAATTTATACTTAATATTCTCACGGAACCATTACATATCTAATTTGGTTCTATGTTTGATAGGTAATTTTATCTTATTTTAAAAAATTATTTAAGAAAAAAATTATTTAAAAATCTATCTATTTTTTACAAAAATGGCCTGTGCAAATAATGCACGTATCAAAGGGTTCCATTTTTCCATCGGATTTTTCGTGATATATAATATAAAGAAGTATATTAATTTTAGATGAAAAAGTTATATGAAACTATTTACTCTTCTCTCAAAGAGCTGGGGTTTTAACAATATGTACCCTCTATTAAATAATTTTGTAAAAGAAAAGTACCTACCCTTCATGTGTGACCCAGACTCACACTTGGCGGGTTTTTTATTATTGGTGTTACAGCGGCAACTACGCCAATCAAATACGCCATTAAATTCGCAAAACGTGATGTAAAGTTGCTTTCTTAAGGGAGTGTGAAACTACGTTTTGCAAGCAAAAAAAAGGTGTGCTCCAAACTTTTGAACTTTTTTAAGTTTTTGCAGGTAGCATAACATTTTTTTGCTTCTACTTGAAAGTTTTTTATCGAATATCTCGAAAACAAAACATTTTTTATCTTTTCAAAGAATTTGCTTCTTGTTGTTGATGCTCCTCCGAGCACGTTTTCGCTTTTCTTCTTCTGTTTCCCGCATGAGTTATCACAAACTAATTAGATATCGTTAATTTCTTGGGATAAACTGACAATTTCTAAGACTGTGAGGTACCATCTTCAGCATTCTCTTATTAACCCCCTGAATTCATCAAATTTTTGTTTTTCAAATGAGTTTTTTTGTTTGTTTTGTTTTTTAGTTGCAGAACTGTGCTTTTTGCAACTTTTCAAGTCAGTTTAATTCAATTTATGCATTCTTTTTTTATTAACACACAAACATTGTACAAAAATAACATGTCATAAAAAGATAAAGAAAAAAGAGAAATGAAGGGGCAGGTATGCGCTTATTTAGGAACTCTCCCGATAATTTGGATGATGAATTTGTATTTATTAACTCGTAGCTCGTTGTTCAATAAGCAATTTGAAACTTAAATTATCTATTATCAGACAAAAATAACGGTACATAGTGAATATTGTATTTACAGTTCAGTTGTCTATGTGTTTAAAATACAGATGACACCCATTTAAAAAGTCATAAAATTTTAATATCCATTCAATGACTATAAAATTATGACTTTTTAAAAAGAAGATAGGTTGTAGGTAGTAGCAGAACTACCGCATTTATGGGAAAATTATTTTAATTCGTGATGCTATGTCCAATCTTCAATCATTTCAATTTATTTTATTGCATAAAAACAATTTCGTATCGTCAATCAACAAAATAAAATATTTTGATCAAAATCATATTATTCATTAATCAATATTGATCAATTTTGTATTTAATTGGTTTTAATACGTATGTTATTCTTTGCGCGTAGATAAATTGCTCGAATTTTAAAGCGGGAGTGCACTTCTCTAGACTGAAAAATTGTTCAGAACTTTGATATAGACGCCACTCGCAAACCTCTCCAAGAAAAATTTACAACCTACTCCATTTATGCTATCGATAAAAGATGCAAAATTGAAACAAAACTGGTGCCAATTTTTACATATTTTAGTGCGAGACAGACTATTTAACAAAAAGTCTATGTATATCAAATTCTCGACTCTCTTTAGAATACAATTTTTTTGGAGGATTTCTACAAATAGATGTGAATGGCGTCTGGCTCATTTTTCGAGCTGATCAATAGTAGGAACTGCTCTATAATATAATCAAGCAAACTACAGAGAAGATGTCTGCTGAGATCTTGGGTGAGGTGACGTATACTAAGTAGCGAAATAGTAGTCATTTTATTGAAATTCATGACTACTCTCTTTCTAAGATAAATATATACAGAATGTTCGATTTACATCTACGCATATAAATATCACGCGTATGACAGAATACATGCGTTAAGCAATGCATCTAAATGGGAGGTATTATACACATGTGGTGAAGCTTCGATATGCGTTGAGATAGTTGTAAGACGATTGGAGAATAGAGAGACGATAGATGAATTACAACAGATAAGCCACGATACAAGTCACTTTTGCAATTTCATATTTATTTATTTATTTATTTATTTACGGAACAAATCCATTTACACAAAATAATACAAAAATTTATGTGCAAGTAGTAAGAATATAAATAACAGAAATAGAAAAATGTAAAAACAATCAAGATTTAACAATTAAAATAAATATGATAATAACAATAACAATAACAAAAACAATAATTATGAAAATAACATTAATTTTGAACAATGTAATAATATAAATATAAATTAGTAACATTAACAAATTTAGCTAATATGAGTGCGAAGTATATTTTTGAATTTTATAATGCTTGTGCTAGAATTGAACAGATCTAAACTATTGCCTATGTCATTACATCTCAACATCATTCGGGTCATAGGAGAAGAAAGCATGTAATTGGATTTCTGAGGTGGGATGTAAAATAGTTTTGGGGTTCTAAGTGTAATAGAAGGGACTTGAAGTTGTAAAAGGGAAAGGAGCTCAGGGGAATCGATGAGGTTGTGGAGTAATTTGAATATAAAAATAATATCAAAGTATTCCCTTCTAGATTGGAGGGTAGGGATGTTGTACATATTTCTAAGGACAGTATAGGAGTTATCGTCGGGTATTAGGTTAGATTTGAAGGCAAGTTTTTTTAGGAATTTGTTTTGAACGGACTGAAGGAGTGTGTTGTTATTAAGGTAAGTAGGATTCCACACCGGGGAAGCGTATTCAAGAATTGGTTGAATTAATGATTTATATAAAACAACAAAGCTAAGAGGGTTTTTAAAGTTGTACGAATTTCGTATTATGAAGCCTAACATTTTCATGGCGTGATTTCTTACTGTAAGTATATGACTATTAAACGTAAGCTTGCTATCAAATATTACACCCAAGTCTTTGACACAACTTACCCTAACGAGAGGAGATTTGGCAAGATAGTAGGAGAACTGGATTGGCTGATGAAGACGAGAGAAGGAAATAACAGAACATTTGGAAATATTTAAATGAAGATAATTCGAGGAACACCAAGCAATAAGATTGTTTAATGTCGATTGAAGCTTGTTGCAATCGGAAATAGAAGAGATTCTAGAGTATATTTTAAGATCGTCAGCGAAGAGTAAAAAATTGGAATCTGGAAAAATATACGAAATGTCATTTATAAACATAAGGAATAGAAGAGGGCCTAAATGGGATCCCTGGGGGACACCGGAAGAAGCATGAAAGGGGAGTGATGTAAAGGATTTTATTTTTACAATTTGCTGTCTATTTGTTAGATAACTGCGCAACCATTTACTAAACGGTTCCGAGATACCCAGGGCTATCAATTTTGAAATAAGTAAAGAATGATTTACTTTATCGAAAGCTTTTGCATAGTCTAAATATATTGCATCTACTTGATGTCCAGAGTTGAAGCTGTCCAAAATAAAATTTTGGAAAGTAAGAAGGTTGGTAATAGTTGACTTTTTAGGACAAAAACCATGTTGTTGAGGTATGATAGTGAATTGTAAATCACTACGCAGTTTCTCACATATTATAAAGTCTAACAGTTTTGGGAATACGGACTGGATGGAAATAGGTCGATAATTTGAAATTGAGGACTTTTCGCCAGTCTTAAAGATAGGAACGACGTAATTATATTTCCAAGATGTAGGAAAGATTCCAGTTTTTAAAGACAGATTGAAAATATAGTGAAGAGCAGGAAGAAGAGAAGAAGTACAACTTTTCACCAAAATTGGAGAAATATTATCTGGACCAGAAGATTTTCGTTTATCTAATGTTGATATTGCAACCTCTATATCAATAAAAGAAATGTAGTAATTATTTATGTGTATATTGGAATTATTGTCTGTAGATCTAGAGACTGACGATACTGCGGTGTTGGGTTCATAAACAGAAGCAAAGTATTTTGCAAAAAGATTTGAAATTTCGTTTCCATTATGACCAGTATCATTATTGTAGTACATAATCGAAGGCAAAGTTGTATTTGAATTTACTGAATTTATGTAGTTCCAGAACTTTTTTATGTTATTTTGAATTGAATTTTCTGTTTTTTCAAGATAGCTATTGTAGCAAAGTGCGGATAGCTTTTTGCATTCAGCTCTGAGATGTGAAAAATTGTTATAATATTCAGTTTTGGTGCTTTGTTTGTAGAGAGTGTGATACATTTTCTTTTGCCGTATTTTTTTAATTAGTTCATATGAAAACCATTTGGGATACAAGGATGAATTTTTAGTGACAATTTTCGGCACATAGACATCAATAGCTAATGAAAGGATGCTATTTAAATAATTAACACAGTCATCTACATTTGATAAATTAAACATAGTATTCCACGGATAATGAAGTAAATAATTATTCATTGATTCGTAGTCACCATTGGAAAAATTATATTCAATACTGTTGAATTCAAGATTATGATCAGGAGAAGACTGATAATACGCATAAATATTGAGAGTTGGATGATAATTATCTTCGTTAACAAGATTAACATTCGATTTTTTAACCACTACATTAGTGTTAGTAAATACCAGATCGAGCACCCTGCCTAAACAGTTTACTGTCTGATTCACCTGCACTAAGCCAAGAACGTTAATGAAGGAATCAAAAACTATACGTGTTGAAGATGTTAGATGAGTTGGAACAGTATATTCTTCAGGATGTATTGGCCAATCGGGTAGATTAAAGTCTCCATATACGATAACTTTGGTAAAAGGATTTTGATTACAAATTTGTTCCACTTCATCACATAATTTTTGGTAGATGTCAGTTTTTTGATTAGGTGGGATGTAAACAGTACCAATAATGTATTTGGTAGCACCGATGACAGTAGACACAAAAACATGTTCAATATTTTGAAGATTTGGACAATAAAAACGTGAAGAGCTAATATGGTTGTGAATTGCCATCAATACACCACCACCATGAGTTTTGATACTTGTTTGTACTGTTCTATCACCTATAATACCTCTTATTTAGATGCATTGCTTAACGCAGATACTCTATCATACTCGTGATATTTATATGCCTGGATGTAAATCGAGCATTCTGTATAAATACGTATATGCATTCCATATTTTTAAAATATTTTATTGTAATATGACAGGCATGTGCTTGATTTGAAGTGTCGGCTGCCTTTAGTCAACACCATTGTTTTGTAAGGAAATTGCAATCAAAAAAATATTTCCTACGAGTTATTGTTATCTCGCGCAACTTTCCTACTACCGTTTTCATCGTCAGAAGACGAATTAAACTTTATCATAATAACAAGGGAGTGGTCATACTTGTTGTTGCTAACTGCTACACCTTGTAATATCACTGTTTCCTGTAAATGTTATTTATGTACTTAATAAACTGTTGAAAGTAAAATTGTCTGATTTTTTTTAAAATAATGAATGCAATTTTTACTTACAGAAAAAAGATTGAACAAAAATCCTTTAGGGGAATACGTCTCATGGGAATTGTAAAATTTATTTCCAGTTGACAACCAAAAGGAAATATCCTATTAATAATGCTTATAGATCATCATTTTTAAATCGAGGAGAGAATTTATTAATAAATATTCGGTAAATTTTACATCTTAAAAATACTAATTGATAATTTTTAACTACACTAAAATATCAGTCCTCGTATTGAAATTATTTAAAATTACGACCATGACAAGTATTGATAGAAGAACTATCTCAAAAATTGCCTAATTAATTTAACCACCGATCAGCTTTTTAAATGATTTTTAGCTAAAACACTCACTTCTCACCAATAAATTAATAACTTGCAATATTTGAAAGTTCTCATGCACCATATTGAATAGTTAATGAATGGTAAACAGACCTTTGATTAATGTCTGTCATTGAAAAATTTATTTGTAAAATAACTGTAAATCAAAATAAAAATCATTTTAACAAAATTTAAATTCTGTTATAATCTGCATTATAAACAGATAATTTCTTGTAAATTGAATTTTCAATAATGCTTCATTTTTGGTCATTTTATTGCTACGGTGTTTTGGTATGCAGACAAAGTAAAGAATAAGCTCTTTCTAAGAGCAACACTTTTGTTTCGACCAGGTTGTATCCCTTGAATACCTAAAATCGTAAAATAAAGTATCCTTTCAAACACAGATTTTTTAATATAGGGGAAAGGCAATTTTTCTTTTCATTTTGGAGTTATATAACGAAATTAGGTACATAATTTCAAATGTTCATTATAACTTTCTTCTCGATTATTCTATGATTGGAATCCTCGTTATTTCTATGATTGGAACGAGAATGTTTACTTTTTAACCAAGCAATATTTTAATTTCAAATATCTCCGAAAATATAAACAAGATTAGCAAGCAACTAAACTAAATTGAAAATTTGCATTTATGAGTTAATAACGAAAAATCGCACGTTTATAAAATATTTAGCTTTGTCGAATCAAAAAGATATATTCGTTATTCAATTTTAGTCTTTTTATCAGAAATATAAATTATTTTGAGATTATTATTATTTAGACATTAATTTTGAGCATATATTCACCATGCGATTAGTCTTCAGAGCTCAAGTCTGAGAGTTCCTTTTGTAAACTATTTATTCTCGTATTATTATGATTTATAAATATATTTCATAAAAATTAAAATTTGGAGCTATAAACAGTCATTAATGTCATGTGAATTAATAACTTTTATGCATAACCAATAACAATTCAATTATTATGTCAAATAATTACAAAATATGATTCCCATAAAACTGATATATTATAACAATCAATGTATATTCATGCATGGTATATTTGCATGAAAATAAATTTGACAACCCCTGAAGCGGGAACAAGAAGATAATTCACTTTTAATAACTGTATTGAATCAATAAAATATAAATTCTATTAAATGTAATAATCACGATATAAAGGCATAGGTATACGTATGTCATCGGCTAAAAATATTATTTATTGAAGAAGAAAAAATATTGAACGTTCTACCTTTTCTAATTTTTTCAATAGTAGTTAAGAAATTCTCGAACTAAAAAACTATTTGAGTCAATTTGACAACTGACAGATAATTTGTGTTCAATATATTTTGTTATTTGACTGCAAATAAAACTTCGTTAAAACAACTCTTCACAAATGTGAAAAATGGCACCATTCATGCGATGTCAGCAATGAATTGTCTTCTGTGAGATAATGTGAAGTTTCCGGAATGCGTCAATAAATTACCCGATATATGATATATATAATAAAATTTTAAAAAAAATTAAAATTAATTTTAAAGAAAATCTATTGACGTGAACGGATTTTGACATAACAACCTTCCAAATGAGGAGCGGACTAGAGAATGCTATTATAAATATAACATACTTTAATAAAAGTATCGGTCGTTTTTTTTGTCTAGCCCCCGAACTCCGAACGCGCGATAAGGAACATAGTGCAAAAATACTTAAACAGATAACAAATATTCTCGATAACATACCTTATGTCCCTACATCATGGTAATACCTGTAGATATAGAGATACTTATACCATTTAAAATAATGTAAAGAGATTGTTCTGACGTGATAAGAGCCAATAAACATTATCATCAATGATTAATTAGAAATGTAAATATGTTTTATGTTTTAAAAATATGTAACCAGAGGCATAATGTCACTATTTAAAAAAAAATGTACCGAAGTATGTACAGTGCGTCCAAAGAGGCTATCAGTTAAATTTTACAATATTTTTCTCCGGATTTACTGATATATTAAAGCTCGTTTAAATCTTATAAGATGACCTAGTTTACCCAATGGATTAAAACTACAATACCACCGGTTATAAAAAAATTGATTCAAAGACAGATAAGATCTTAAAGTGGATTTTGACTTTTTTTAATATGAAAGCTTTTTTCTTAGATCGAAAATCTATCAGGGTACAACTTAAATACAAGTTAAAAGTTAAATTTTTTTATATCTGTTTTTTTTTGTAAATTTTCTTAAAAAGTAATATTTTCTGAAGGAATCTAGAAGCCGAAAACAGCTCACACATATATTTTTGATACAAAATATCTATTTCTCCAAGCCTACTTTTCTTAATAAAGTATAACGCAACTCTATGCATTATGTTTTTTTCGACAATTTTTCATGAAACACACAGTAATTTTTGTAAGGTATTGAAACCATTCTTTATGATCGAAAATCATAATTTTTTTATATTGTAAATATTATTTAATTTTTTTACCCTTTTCATCAAGCATCATAAGTCTAGAGCCACGTGTAGCATTTGACAGTTATTTAGAGTAAAGCTGGAAATTTTAGAGGCTATCGTAAAAATCGTGGCTAACAATTACTTTTCCTGCACAAAAATTTCATTGCCGACAGAAGTGAAAACTTAAAAAGTTGGAATAACCTCAAATTTGTACTTTTTAAATTGATTATAGTACAAATAATTATAATTACCTAATTTGAAAATTAAAATTGTTAATATAATAGCTAAACCTCGCCGCGTTTCGCTGTAACTTTGTCTGATATTAATTATTAGGAGAGGATATTAAAATAGTCTAATTTTAAATATTCGCCCCGCGAGAATACAAATAATTTCAACCACAAGTCAAAACTTGCCTTGACGCTCGAACTACCTTCAATTCGTGGTGCAATTAAAAATTTACCTTAGCTGTTAAGTCTTTAACTATGAAAAATTCTCGTAGAAAAAAAAATGGTTAGGCACGATCATGACAACAAATTTCAAGCTGTTCTGAAATGACTGTCAAATATTAAGCCTGTACCTAGACCGATTGCAAGTATTATTAAATATACAATATATTTTAATTTCATATTATTATTGATTAATATATTATTGAAACACATAAAAATAATATGTAGAAAGTAATAATTGCAATCTTTAAAAAAAAACCTTGCAATATTAAAATTTTTATAAATTTTATATTGGTAAGTTCTGAATATATGCAGTTAGTATACTTTCATGTAAAAATAATAAATAAATAAAGAATCTCGTCTATATGGAGCCTTTCTTGAATAATTTACTGCACATTTATTAAGCGTTTTATATTTTTTTTATTTAACATTTTAATCAATAAATAGTTTTATAACAATATTAATAATAAATCAAAATATTTTCTTTCAAGATCCATAAAATTTTAAATAAAAGAAAAGGTTTCAAACTTTGGGATTTGCCGTGATCGGAAGATACACTGATTGTATATTACTTTCCGCGGAAATGTTTTTATATCCAATGTCGTTACTATTATCAATAGTCTCAGAGCCAGCGATCCTCAGATTTACGATATTTTAGAAAACTTCATATTGATGCCAGGTATACTATAACACCTGCCGTAGGTGAATTGGGAATTCATTATCCTCGGCGATAGTTCCTTTAGGCGTGTTCAGAAATCCAAAAATATCCAAATTGGTCCAAATTAATATCAAAATTAAATTCAATGGCACACATTACCATTATTACTTTGCTATACTTTTATTATTATTTGAATTACAAAAACCCGAATTTTAATCAATTTTAAGCTTGTGGAAAAATTAAACGTTTTTTAGACACCCTGGACACAAAACATCTTTAAAATTATGAATTTCTATCAAAAATTATCATTGTAATGGATTCTTCTATTTTTCTTTCGATAACATTATTTCATAAAATAATAAAAAAAATTATATTTATTAAAAAAAACGAAAAGATCAATTAGTCTCGCTTTCGATAGAATTATTTCGAGATATCGTGCAGAGATACTGAGACCAATCATTGATCAAGGAGGGTATTTTCTCTAAATGCATTTCATTAATAATAATTTACAGCATATATTCAACGATTAATTTTTTTAATTTAATTTAGTTTAATCAGTAAATATTTTTATGTAATATTAATATTCAATTAAAATATTTATTCTCAGACAACAATAGAATAATAAAAGTCAATAAATTTTCAATAAATAACTGTCTTGTGATTATAAGATGATAAATTTGTGCTCCTGTTCAAGAACACTTAACCCACTAGAATAAATAATTACATTGTAAATTATAAATAATTACATTTTAAATTAGCAAATACACATAGATATCTTGAGTATCCGATGATCTAAAAAATCATCAGATTTTATATCTGTTACATAAGTACATAAACATTTTACTTCGAAAAGATTCTTAGTTTAATAATCAACTCGATTTATTCCTCTACTTCATATTGTCATTATATAGGGTAAAGTGTTTTACCGTGGACACCAAATACAAACATTTATCGTGATATTGCTGGCATACACTAAGTCGCTTCATTGGAGCCAACCAAGGTTCTTTTAGGACCAAAATTATATTTAACAAGTGAAATTTACAAAATTTAAAAAATTCCCGACAAATGCGATTTATTCCTTGTAAACCGATTTTTTGAAACTTAGCTATAAAATGTCCTCAATGAAGTCGGTTTGACCGTTTAGGGGCTACGATGCCACAGAGAAATACACAGACGCACAGATAAACGCTTTAAACTTATAATACTCCTTCTTAAATCAATACCAAAGTGATGGCCAAGAACATCAGATGTGATGAAAAGGATGCTTAGAGAGCTATCATTTTTTGGGACAAATTTTGGGAAATTAATTTAATTGAAATTGAAATATTTGAGTTGACTTTGTTCTTTTGAATTATTGTTTTACATTACCTAATTGTTCTAACATTTTACTTTTCGAAATGAATTAAACCAGGTTTATTTGACCATTCATTTGCATAGTAATTATTTATATGTTACAATTATATGTCATGTCTTTTCCAAACTGAATAAATTTTGAAGATCATCGTCAATTTTTTAGTTGTTCGGGTACGGAAACCTTTGCTCAAACTTGAAACATACCTAAGAACACTGTCCGTTAAAATACCTTTCAAATGAAATCAAAAAAATTAAAATTGATCATCCGTTCAGGCGCTACGATGCCACAGACACACACACATAGCGGTTCAACTTATAACACCCCTTTTTTTAATTCGGGGGTTAAAATACACAAATGGTATATAATTAGCTGTGCGATGAAATCAATATCGTGGCGATTGATATTATTTTTTTAGTTTAATTTCTTAAGAGTTTTTGCCGTTAAAAAAACAGTTAGGTATATTGTTTTTAAGGGATTAGCTACCAAAACAAAAATCATTTATTGTTAGAAATAAATTTGGCCATAATATATCACTAACAATTAATTAAAAAAAAATACCGACTTGATGTATATTATTCATATAGATTTTAAAATTAATAAAAAAATTAAGTATATATTGATTTTATGTGTATGATTTATGTATTATAATCGTACATTCAACATAGCTAATTAATTGAATTAAAAAATGGAGGAAAATAAATCAAAACTTATAATTGGACAATAATTTTTTTGAACAGTTTTTAATTAATATCAATATTCTTTATAGATACTTTCCATATTATTTCTTATATACTTACTATATTCATGATTATTTTATATCGATAAAAAAAAACTAATAACTTGTTTAGATATAGATTAAAAACATAGATTTTAAAGATATCTTATATCTTATATCAAAAAAAATAAAAAAATTTATTTTTATTAATCACATAAATCAATATTTATATTATTAATATTTAATAATTTTTTAGTATATAAAATATCTATTAATTTTTTCTCAATCGTTGTAGGTATATATTTTTTACCGCTTAGCATGTGTATGTTTTAATTCCCATTGAAAGATACAAATTATTTTATTAATTAGTATTTATTTAAAATTTTTATTTTTCAAAATATAAACGTAAAGCCATATTAACGAACTTTTTATTTTTTCACCTGCTCAATTTGTCAAAGACTTGTATGGATATAGCCCTTAGGTAATCTAACAACATCGAGAAAGGGCAATATTGAGAGAATTGCATTTTTGAAGTTCTGATCCCGAAAAATTATTAATTGTCTCAACAGCTTAAAATTGATGAATATCTACCTTTTTCATGTTCTAAAAATAAGATATTTGATTCTCCGGCACTGTCTCCTTCTAGACAAAATATTGTCGGTATCTGTTATCTATTTATTATATTATATGAAAGAATGTAGATAAATATTTTCATCAGCCTTAAGCTGGCGAGATAAATAAAATTTTCAGGCTCAGAACGTAAAAATCACATGTCTTTCTTCAATATAGCTTTTTTCCAGTGTTGTTCTTAAGGACCACATCCACGCAAATTTGGACTGGAAGCAAAGTCCAAAGAATGTACGTATAATATTAAAGAACTATAGCAGTTTTCTATCCGTATCACTGGGCAATTTCAACTTTAAATACAAAGACTATCGCGTTATAGCCTTCACTTCCTTTGCCCTCAGTTATGTCTCCTTATGCTCACAATTTCCAGGGATTAAATTTTTAAATAACACCTTAGGAGTTAAATTTCCAAAAATGAATCTTACATCGCAATGTAAGTAAAATTTGAAGTCAGTCTAGTGTATACTTTAAAAAATCAGTGGTATTTCGCTTATATATATTTTTAGATTATTATATTATAGATAATGAAATTTACAAAAAGAAAGTGAAAACAAACAATTGACTGAGTTAATTATGGAAATACCATGTTTAGACAGTGTCGATTACGGAATCGTTTGTTTTGCACGTTATATAAGTAAAGAGAGATAACCAGCCATACATGCATGTCACACACACGTTCGAAGGTAATTTGCGCTCTCTCGGGTAAACAGTGATGTTTTCGAAAGAATGTTTCAAACAAAAGTTGTTTATTTTTTATAAGAAACATTTTTTACATTTAAACTTTTGTTCTATCTCTAACGATTTACCAGATGACCCAATTGACCTATGTTGGTCAATTACGAACTCGACCTCACTTTTTACGACCTCAGCACGCTGGAAAAATTTCTACTTGATATCTTTTTTCGTTTTTGACAAACGTAATGACAGACGGACAGACAGACAGGCGGACAACCGGAAATGGACTAATTAGGTAATTTTATGAACACCTATACCAAAATTTTGTTCATAGTATCAATATTTTCAAGCGTTACAAACTTGGGACTAAACTTAGTATATTAAGTGTACCTACACATAAAAACCTCTTTGCCTAAGCACAATATTCACTTTAATAAAAAATATTTATTTCAAAGCTAACAATTCCTTTTTATTATTATATAAATTGATTGAATACATCAATATAGAAGAGATGCAAAAACGAGAAAAGAGTAAATATCATGTAAAGAATTCTTTTTTTTTTTATCATTTATTTTTGTTGCATTTGATTTGTGTGTATATCAGTATATATGCTGATGTTTGTTGAAGCTGCATTTTAAAACTGACATCATTGAAATAAATCGTGACAATAAGGCGGATTAAACATTGTTACAACAAGAAGGACTCATCATCATCATCATCATTTAAATTAACATAAATAGCTTGTGCATTTACTGTGGTGTGCCGTGTTCTTATTAACACATTGATACAAAGTTATTTTTTTCACCCTAAAAATTAAATACTAAAATATATGCATACACCGAATTTGCAGATCATTTGATTCAACAAGTGAAATTTACAAAATTTAAAAAACCCTTGATAAATGCGATTTATTCCTTGTAAACCCATTTTCGGAAACTTAGCTATAAAATATTGACAATCAAGTCGGTTCGATCGTTTAGGGGCTACGATGCCACTGAGAAACACACAGACGCACAGAAAAACATTTTAAACTTATAACACTCCTTCATAAACCAATATCAAAGTGGTGGTCAAAGACATCAGATGAAAGGAAAAGGATACTTAGAGAGCTATCATTTTTGGGACAAATTTTTGGAAATATTTTAATTGAAAATGAAATATTTGAGTTGATTTTGTTCTTTTGAATGATTGTTTTGAATTACTTGATTATTTTACCATTTCACTTTTCGAAATGAATTTTCGACATAATCAATCTGTAAATGTTTTATATGAAAAGCTGTAAATGGTTTTATTTTTTTCATTTGCATGTAGTAAAAGTTTTATAAAGTTGCACACTTTTGCTTATGCTATACACGAGGTGGTAAAAAGCCTAAAAAATTTCGATTCCTTTTTCATTTTGGACTTTCTACTTAACAATCAATTTTTTAAAATATTACTCTTAGGATACATGAAATTCTACGTCGATAAAGCTTCGTTTATTCTAAATTACACCAAGCCGTTAAAAAAAGTATAAAAATGACAATTTCTCTCGTTTTTCAAAAAAAAAAAAAATTTACTTTATTTTCTCAATGTAAAATGTACCTATTATAAATTAATAAAATAAAATGTACCTATTATAAAAGGTTACATTATCTCTTTATTCATTTCCTTAAGACTTTTTCTACCTTATTTTATACAGAGTCTAAATCATTTAACGACCAGAATTAAAAGCACGATCTTTTCTACCACGAGTTTACTCATGTTTTACTAATGGCTGTA
Source organism: Chrysoperla carnea (assembly GCF_905475395.1). Taxonomy (NCBI): domain Eukaryota; kingdom Metazoa; phylum Arthropoda; class Insecta; order Neuroptera; family Chrysopidae; genus Chrysoperla; species Chrysoperla carnea. Next base: position 21,474,796 of record NC_058340.1, read on the forward strand.
GAGAAATGTCCTTCTGGATCATTTTCTGAAGCAACCACGTCCAAACGCAAGCCAGACAAGCAGACGAGGAGATATTACGAGTTAAGAGAAAGGGAGTAAGAACAGATTCTATTGTGGATATATTGAATATTGGATATTCGACATCCATGAGTACACAAATACAAGTAGGCTCATATTCTTACTCTTCAGCCTTCTCTGAAAAATAAGCGAAGAAATAGGATACACCATGTTACAGTGTAGATAATTTATTTTCTGGAAATAATTGATGTGACTTCCAAGGAGCATATCCATCACGATTTGTTTATTATTGCAAATGAATGAATGTGCAAATGTTTTGATTTAATAGGGTGTAACAGTATATCACTACTAAAAACTCATTTTATTAGCTTAAGGTAATTTATGTTTTAAAATTGATGTTCACTTCATTTTATGTATTTCTTTTTAATACATTATTATTAATTTAATGTATTTAGTTATGAGCATGCCTGCAGCTTCACCGCGTGGGTGATAAGTTTTTCATTTTGATTTTTACTGAAAAAGATGTTTAATATGACGTAGGTACCTTTGTTTATTTAATGCAATCAAATTGCAGGTGGTCTGATGAAATGACATTATTTTAACACTATACACGTTATTGTTTAACACTATTTTATTGTTTAAGGACTTATTTACTTGTTAAATTCAATTTCGAGGCCTAATTTTGAGAATTATTTTTAATGAGAATAGAAAACTAAGATGTAAGCCATTAAATATAATAGCATTAAGAAATTTATATCATTTACACCAGTGATGGGATTTTTTTTCAAAAATTTATAGGTACATTTTATGCCCTTTATCTTATCAAATTTTAAAGTTATGAGTTCAATGGACAGAAAATTGGATGTTACAAAAGGGTGTATGAATGCATTTCATAAAAAAACCACACTAAAATAATTTGAAAACATTTCTTTTAAATTATTAGAATAATATTTGACATGGTGTTAGCATCGGAAAATTGCTTAAACGGTATGCAAAATGATTGGAAAAAAAATCTGCCACTACGAGATTATCCTATGGGAAGAAATGGATCTACGGGAAAAATGTAGTAGGGTCTTTAAAACAACTTATTCGTGACGTTATACTACATGAATCTTATACTTAAACTAAATTTCTATAAGAATTATCTTTCATTTTTTCATACAGACTCACTTTTAGTGATCGAGAGTGTAACTTTATAGCTATTATATAAAACCTTGCCCATTTTGAATACATTAAGTATGTGTTCATATGAAACTGCAGTTCATTAGAAATGCAATTTATGTATCTTACAATTTTGAATTTTGTTTTTTTTTTTAGATACTATTTTTATATATTTGTACATTACCAGTAGTTAATACAAATCAATAGTTTGGACTTAATTTAATTTTGAATCCTTTTTTTAACCTATAAGCTCGCTTAAATGTAAAGTTAAATCAAAGTTGGCCGATCAGTTTTCAATACTAAAATTCGAAATTGCATATCATGATATTTGGTGAAAATTAAAGAAAATTAGATTTAATGGAATAAATTTTTCTTTCTACTCTATTCCTTTTTACTCTATATTTCGATACAAGCGATCATAAAATCTTCCATTAGCGATATTTGGAGAAAAATCAACATTAACTACATTTCTTTATTCAAATGCTTGTTACTTTTTTTATCCAATCTATTTGCAATTAATAGCTAAAGACTACTTTTCCAAATTCAAAACTATAGCCTTGGCAACCTTCCCATAAATAGAGTGAGAAACTAAAAGCAAGCAACTCAAACTGGGCATTTATTTTGATAAAAAAGGTTCAATAATGCCTTTTTTCAACATTTCTTTATATGTTTCTTAATGATTTTTTTAATGTTTGTTACACGATTGCCAATTAATTACAAGATATTTTTCATGAAGTTCCATAGCTACTGGAATTCATAAACTACTGGAAAACTCCTCTGTTTAAGAAGCATATTAGAGCCGGCGCTGGATGGCGCTGAGTGTGCAAAATATGAGAACCGCATTTTTTTAATTGATTCTTGTTCAGAAAAGCTTATAGGTTAGTATTCTGGATCTTGCCAGAAACTCTCTTGGTAAAATTTTTCCATACCCTCTCCCCCCTCCACAGAAACCGTTTAATGACATTTCTTGAACCAAGTAAAAGTCTTAAGTCTCTAGGTTCTTTGAGTCATTTAACGTCAAAAAGGCTCTGTGTGATTTTTTCGTAAACTTCTTAGTTTTCGAGATATTAACAGTTTAATGTTTGAAAAAACTCCAAAAAGGCCATTTTAAAAGCTAAAAAACGTTGCATAAAATTAGATTTTTGAGTTTATCAAAATTCCAAAATAATGTTTGAACTTCCTTCAATAGTTTTGAAGAGTAATACAGGTTACTTCATTCTAGAGGCTCAATTCTGAAAAAGATGTTTAATTCCCATTATTAACAATGAGTAAGACAGAGAATATTTGTATATACTAAATGTTTCAGTCTTACACACTGTTATTAATAATAATAATAAGAATAACATCTTTTGCAGAATTAAAAGTTGAGGCTTTAAAATTAAAGAATCTGTAATTACTCTTCTAAACTTCACAAAGAATGTTCAAACTCTATTTTAAAATTTTGATAAGCTCAAAAATCAAATTTTATGCCCCGTTTTTTAGCTTTTAAAATGGCCTTTTTGGTGTTTTTCCAAACATTAAACTGTTGACATCTCGAAAATAGATAACTTTACGAAAAACTCACTCATTTAACTGTTTCTGTATAGGGTATGCAAAAATTTTACCATTGTGGTTTCTGGCAAGATCCAGAATATTAATCTATAAACTTTTCTAAACAAGAATCAATTGACAAAATGCGGTGCTCATATTTTGCACACTCAACCCCATCCAGCGCCCGCACTATATATATAATACATTTAACATTGAAACTAGTTTATGATTTATGTATACCTACATTACATAAAAGAGATCTCCTTTGAGTATAAAGTAAATTATTTATAATTAGTGACAATTACAAGATTCTCGTGCAACAAGTTATAGATAGTTACATATTATTTTACGATTCACAATCATATATCTGACAGATTTACCAAGTAACTACAAACGATACCTACCTAGCATATTATAATTGGATAATTATAAGAATAATCTTTATTCCATTTTATAAAATATCTATTTATATATAATTCAACATACACTTGTCAATGTTTTAATATGAAAATGATTTCGATTATCTAAATCAATATAATTCAATAAATAATTCTAATAGTTTTAATAATATTGATTATATTTATTGGTAATTATAATATTAATAAATATTGATAAAATGTTAAATGCTATTCAATTAATGGTATAAGAGCTGGCAAAGTCAACAAAAAAGTTGATAACAAGACTACTGCATTTGTATATTTTTTTTACTTATTGAAATTAGGTAGGAATGAAGTACGTCTAGCTCTTGAGAGTGGATACATATACCGTGTTTACTGCGAAAATGACTAATTTTAAAATCAATTCGAGACTATTTTTCATAATATTTTTTCAGTTGAAATCAAAATTACAAGAATATTTTACCGTTTGCTAACGCCGCGCCAGATATTATTCTAATTATTAAAAAATTGTTATCAAATCATTTTATTAATTTTAATTTGAATTAGTTTCATAATTAAAGATCCCAAGCCAATTAACGCATTCGTTCTCAGGAAGAAGACTGCTATATCCCTAACTACTTTCAATAAGAAAAGAATTATCCGAAATTCAATCGTCTGAAAATTCACTCTTGAAAACGTTTCCATAAGGGTATAATAAGGTGTTCTAAGATATTATGCTTTGTTCAATGGAATACTTTCTCACTGCACGAGTTCTTCACTGAATTTGGTCCTACATGCAAGATTTTTGCAAGAGCCTTGAAATTACCTTATCTTAGATGCTGGTTTCTCGAGAAATTATTTCAGGAAAATAAACCTTTAAAATTTGAATTTTGTATTTATAAATAATTACGCGGAACTTAAAATGGAGAGTCAATATTCGTTTGTAAGATATAAATAGGAATGAATTATTTTTCCATCCCTGTAAACTTGAGATGAAATATAGAAATAAAACCACAATCTGGTTTGATCCTAGTTCCAAAGGGATAAGTTACAAGGCGATGCAATTCTGTGTAATCTGGGCATATTCGATTACTTTCGAAACTAATTATATAACTACACAATGAGAATAACTATCCTATCATATAATCATATTATCGAATTGCCGAAGGAAGTGGGGCTATTGCTTTTGTACTGATGATGGAATTTTGAAAAAATTTCTTCAAATGTTCATCGATCTTACCTAGTATGTGTCAAAAATGACCATCGTTAAAGTTGATATATATGTATATATGTATGTATAAATACATATATACGTTTATGTGTCTGTAAACTCTCAAGCGGTCGCAATTTAAGTCCCATTTGAATAAAATTTGTATCAAGAAGGATTTTGGTATTTGAAAGGTGAAGTTCGTTAATGAGAAAAATCGACAGATAAACAAGGGAGAGGGCCGGTTTGTTAGCCCAAAAGTACAAAACTTTGAATTTTTTCCAATTAAAATATTCTTGTATTTATTTATTTATTAGTTTTAAGCAAAAAAGTATAATTTTGTGATTTTTTCTCTAGAAGATTAGTTTTCGAAATAAATATTCTTGGAAAACTAAAAACGCAACATTCGATTTTAAGAAAAATGTGTTAATAATGTGTTAATCACTGAGGGGCTTAACTTAGCTAACGCAGCTCTTACGCTACGAATTTTTTTGCTTTTCAAAGTAAATACTGAATACATTCTAATGAACTACTACTTATTACTAAACAGTTTTTATCGACGCTTCCACCAATTTATTAAATAATTGGCTCACAAATTATCATATGTATGCTTAAAAAATAATGAATTTTGATTATAATTTTGCTAACGTTATTCACAATAAGATGCCTTGGACAGTATACTTCCAACATATCCAATATAATTTACATAATACCATTTGCACCGTTTGTTTGAGGCTAAACTACAAACGTTATTAAAATCAACGGACCATTAAATTTTTGTTTTAAAACTTACTATGGTATGAAACTAATTATAGAATATGTTTTTCATTACAGATGCAGTGCCTTTTTTATCGCATCGTAGAAGAGAACTTCCGTCCCCAACATCATTGTCAACTAGCACATTATTTGCCTTACAGCGAATTAAAGACCCGTCTTTGTAAGTATTAAAAGTATGTTATTGATAGTTATCTGTTATTTAAATTGCTGACGTAATTATTATAATCTCTGTACATGATTTTAAAAAAAGGATAAAAATCTTGAACGACTTTTTTTCTAAGTAAAAATTTATTTATAAATTTTATTTTATTTTTATTTTATTGCATTTTTAATTAATATTCAGTAATCAACAACATGAATAAAGGTGATTTGGTATAATAGAATTTTACTTTTTGTTAACTCTTCAGCGGTACTTCTTCGGTTTAGTTGATCCAAACAGTTTAACCTGCAAATTTTCACCTTCCTATCTTGTATAGGTATGGAGAAATTGGACCCCAAAGTTTTGTCCTGATTAGCGCTCTGAAGGGTAAACAATGATGTATACAAAAAAATATTTCAAACAAAAGTTGTTTTTCATTGACCTATATTGCTCATTTATGAACTCAAACTCACTTTTTACGTCCTGAGTACGCTATAAAAATTCAGTATTGATATCTCTTTTTGTTTTTGAGTTATCGGGTTTACAGGCAGACGGACGAACAACTGGAAATGGACTAATTACCTGATTTTAGGAACATCTATACCAAAATTATGCTCGCAACCTCAATATTTTTAAGCGTTCGGGATTAAACTTTAAACTCGTGACTAAATTTAGTATACCTTGATGTATAATTCATATATATCCCCTTGTCTGACTTTTAAGTTTTTATGCGATATAGAAATCTGAAAAAGGTCGGTATTAGTACTTAAAAGACTTTCAACAAAAATTATTTCAAACATAAAACGTTGCTTTTCAACGAAAATTATTTCGAACACATACGTTAGTTAGAGGCGGAGGGGCGACAAAATTGTATTCTACAGACTGAACAATAACTTTTTCTGTTACAGAGTATTTCATAAAAGACCAACGTCCGCACATCATCATATACCAACCTCACCATTAAGTAACGATTCACCACCGATTTTATCGCCATTACAACGTCATCCTAATTTATCGTTACCATCACCATCGGCATCACCAATATCGTCTGGTATCACTTGTACAATACAATCAGATAATAAAGATACAATATTACCACATATATCGAACAATAACAATACAACGTCTATTGGACGAACTTTTTCATCTGGTGCAACAACATTGACAACAACGTCAACCACTTCATCATCAGTGACACCAACACCTGTTGAAACATTGCGTCGTCGAAAAGTACATCGATGTGATGTCGATGGTTGTCATAAAGTGTACACAAAGAGTTCCCATCTGAAAGCGCATAAAAGAACTCATACTGGTTAGTAATTTTATATTTATTTTTCAAATAATATTTTCTTTACTCGTGCAGAATAAATGCATTCTATCTGCACCGTTTGCCGTGCGAAATTGTTACTGTTAAAGCAAATAAATTCGGCGCTTTATTCAATTCATTCGTGTTTGTTTGTTTTTTGTTTCATTGGCAGTTTCATTGAAGATCGGGTGCTTTATTTATTAATACGCACATATCACCAAAAATTTGCTTTTCCACGTTTGTTTGTCTCCAAAATTCCTCGTGTCGTCCTCTTACCCTTTCGAACACCCTTAACTGGGTTTACTAGTGGTGGGTTATGATGCTTTTTGTCATTATTTGCAAATTGATTCATAAATTCAAGCGCTATACCTAGCGACTTTGATAAGCCTATCCCTTAACAGTAAATAATCCAGATTTGTATAGACGGAATTTCTATCATTTTTTATGAAAATGTGCAACTGAAATGCAGGCAACCGGTTACTGCAGAATTAGCGATCTAGTTTAGTCTCTTAAATTGAATAGAGATGTAATAGCGTTTTCAAAATCGCTTCTCTCCCCACTATGTATATACAGGATATCGTTAGAATGATGGCAATTTTTCAATACACTTATCGAAGAGAAAGCCTTCTTTTTTAGATACAGGGTGTTAATATTTTGGACAGAAATGATATTTTTGGGAGTATTACAAAATCGAGTGCTCAGAAAAATTCAAATTTTTGTTTCACAGTATAACCTACAAATCCTCTATGATATCCAAATTATGATTATAAATTACGAAAACCAGCGGTGGAGACCAGAACGTGTACATAACCTTGTTTCGAAAAAATCTCTTACGCCTCTGACTTCAAATGAAAGATACTAGTCAATTTCCAATGAAGTCAGTGGTGTAAGAAATTTTTTCGAAACTGGATTATAGAACACCCACCCATATCTCCGCTGGTTTTTTTTAATTTCTGAACTTAGTTTATGAATCCTGAAGAATTCTTAATGTCCCAAATTTCCTATTTTTCTAAACGTCCGTTTTGGTAATACTCACAAAAATGTCATTTTTTTCAACACCGATATCTAAAAAAGAATACTTTCCCGGCGATAAGTGTATTGAGAAATTATTATTAGTTTAACATTATCTACCATTTGTAGAAGTCCTGCTTTAACTTGAAGCATCCTGTAGAGACTCAACATATTCAAGACATTTAAACAATTAACTCTGTTAATTATAATATTTCCTGTTTATTTAATATTAGCCGTATGACACGTGACTAAAATGAAAACTAATAAAAAACCTATGACATGTTATTATTTATAATACGTTTAATGAATTATTATTATAGTAAACGCGAAAGATTGCTGTTATTTTATTGCTAGATATATGTGGAATTCTTTTTTAAGATACGTGAGAGCGTAGGTACACTGAATAGTTTTTCTAAATCATATTATATCCATTTTCTGTTAAGAAGTTTATCATTTTCATCTCGAAAAAAAAAAGTTTTTTTTTGTAGTATTCTTAATCCTTACATTTTATGGTATGAATAATGCGAAAATAACATTTTTTTTAATTTAATGTAAAATGGATTTTCATTTAATATGAACTTTAAACTTAAGAGGACATTAGGGTTTCGCTGAATTACAAAAATTTAAAGTTTAATAGCTGATTAACAATTTTTTACACTTTAAGAATATAAAAATATTATTTTGAATTAATTGTGATGCTTCATCTTCTCGGTAGAAAGCCGTTTATTCAAACAGTCATAAAACAAGAGCAAAAAATTATATCAAAATTTTGTCTAATTTTCTTCTTTTTTTTTTTTGAAAGAGTATTTTATTACAGTTTATATATTTTATGGTAGCAGTCAAATGCCACCGCTTGATTGAGAGGCGCCAATAGGAAAAATATATAATTTTTCGATTACTTGTCTGCATAAATTCGGTTCGGTATCATCAATTATACCATTGTTTGTGCTTATCTTCAAAAGCATTTGGTCAAACCTCATTTTTAGATGACTTTTGTATGTTGTTTGTAAATCAATTTTTATAACTTTCTTGTTTGTAAAAATTTAATTTATAATTTGAATTAGAAAAGTTAAAAAAGAAACAAATTTATCAAAATTTGGCCACTTTGATTGGTTTTTAAGGTTCTCTAAGGATAGCTATACTACTTACATAAAATTATACAAAGCTCATACTTAACGATCTATATATTATTATTCTCTATGCTCGTACAAATCTAAGTTCTTGGACTGGCCCCTAAAAGGCATACCCACTATGGATTGTTTTTTTTCTTCATAGCTAAGTAAGTGCTAATTATTATTCTTTGCTTTAATGCTGTTGTGTTAATAACATCATGTCAAGAGATATTAATGTGAATCAATTAATTTGGTTTTTTTCTTAAATCATTATAAGTTATAAATCAATTAATGTCTGATCAGTCCTTACTGTCGCAACAAAATAAGTACAGACTTGATTACTGTCAGCATTCAGCAACAATATATAAAAAAAGCAATGCGTGAAGGCGAGCAATTTACCCTTGGTCGTTTTTCCATCAATCAAACTGTCGTTAATTGAAAGAATGTAAAATATCATTTTGCACAAACCAAATAATACGAAAGAGGTTTTCGTTGAAATTTTAGTCAAAATCCTAAAACAAAAATGTTTTCCTTGAATTATCCGTTTTTTTTAATTCTCTATGTAAAAAAATTCCCTGAGTATAACTTAGTGTTGCAAGATCTTTGGTTTGAGCGACAGTCTTTAGTTTTCGAAATCTGTCTCTGCTCTCGGGACACAGGCATGAATTTCACATAATCTAAGCTCAAAATCTGAATACAATTCATTCGGACAAAAAATAAAATAAAATTGGGATTAGACTTAAGTTAAAAATTAAAGTATTAGAATATCTTCTTCCAAATAACTCTATTTTGTTAGAAATGTTCAAGGATTATTTAAGAATTTTGGTAAAAATGTTCTAATCTTACCTTAGAAAACTGATTTTAGTACATCAAAATTTATAAACATCTTTGAATTCTTGGACCTCGATCGGTCACGACAAAAATGGTCTGGCTTTTGTTGCCAAAGATTGTTTAGACTTCCATATGGAAGAATACTAGAGGTGACAACCCTAAAATACGGAATGAAGCGATAAAATCACTAAACCACAATTTCAGCAAAATGTATACACGTACGTGGTATGAGATTTTCCCTTACAATTAAGAGGATATGTAATTTTGAAAAAAGCATCAGTCTTATCTGATAGAAGATGCCATTCCAATGGATTCTTCCCGTCGCCTCCACCAAAACCGTATTAAAAAATTCCCCGTATATGAACAATACCATTAAAATGGTATAGTGAGTATAATTTCCAGCTCATACAGCAATTCGATATACATATAACATGAAATTTCATGATCGATTACGTCTATAGCCTTATTGTCGCCTAGTTATAAAAACTGAAAACATCGTTTTTCCAAAAATCGAGTGGCCATATATCATTAGAATATAGACATGCTTTGAAAATTGTGGCAAATATTAGTTATATTTACCTGAGTGTTTAAAAAATACACTAAATGCTTAAAAAAAAGGAAGTATTTAGTTAAAAACGTCCAGGAAAACCAAATTTAAATTTGGAACAAAAATCATCTGCTCATTTACTAATACTAAAACACATCATTTAATTCGCCACCTTTATATAGTGCCTGATCCATAAATCCTGAAAATGACTAAAAAACTAGGAACTTGAAATTTCCAAAAACATCTGCCGTATTTGTCTTAAATTGTCGGGATCACGTAGACTAGATATGAAAGTTGCAAGTCTCAACATGAGTTAATTAAACATTCGTGCTATCGAAGCTTTTTTTTTGTTGTTTTTTTTAAGTGAAATTATTTTTGATTTGATTTTTAATGTTTATTCAAAACATGATCAACCCTGAATGAAATAAGTCCGTGTTCAGAAAATTTGTGAAACAAATCAAACTGATTTATTGCACTAATTTTTTAATAAAAATTTGTAAACACGTCCTACGCTAAAAACGTTTAAAAAATTTTTTTTATTCAAATAATTGTGTTTACATTAAAATACCAGTCAAACTAAATATGGTCATTTGTGTACAGTTATAGTGCCACGATTAGATTTAATCATTAAATTTTTTTGTAATAAATGATTGATTACATAAATTAAGTTGTCTGTTAAGAATTTTTACGCCTTCTGTTTATATAACTGTACTGCTTGAAATATTTATATCCTTGATTAGGATAAAAGATTTATAGGACAATGTCATGTTGAATTTGTTTTATAAGCGTCTATATAAACAAGAAGAATTTACAAAATCCCTTATTTTCTTAAGGGGTCGTTTTTAAGAGAACATTTTTCTAACTCTATAAATTATTTGCCTAATTTCGTTTCCTTTTTGTTTTAGGTGAGAAACCATATCAGTGTACATGGGAAGGATGTACTTGGAAATTTGCACGATCCGATGAATTGACTCGTCACTTTCGTAAACACACTGGTCAGAAACCGTTCCAATGTCAAATGTGCCAGAGATCATTCAGTCGAAGTGATCATTTATCACTTCATATGAAACGTCATTAATATAAATTTTTTTTATACTAACTAAAAAACATATCGAAATAGTTGCTCATTGTTCGAATCGAAATTTTTAATTCTTTGAAATATACCTACCTTGTCCAACAATATACGCTCAATAAATTAGGTTTTCCAATGTGGGGAGCACTAATAACTGGGCATTTTGTAATAATAAATAAAGCAATATTAGCTCGACCCGCGCGGAACTCAGCAGAGCAGACCCGTGGCTAAAACAGTGATAAATGTAAACAGTAATTAACTTTATTTTTATTTATATGCAATTTTATTACAGATATGATAAACAAATTATATAATGAACAAAAATAAATGTTAATATTATTTTTCTAGCCTGTCTTTTCCTAAGCGGTACATTTTTAGACTGTTAGTCTATTTTATACGATAAGTTTGAAAATGGGGAGTAAATCATGGAATTAGAAAAAGATATCACGTGGGCAGGAAAATACAGGCTAGTGAAATAATATATAAGATTGCCAGCATACTCTCACTTTGATTTTGAAGAATTTTAACTAACGATTTCGAAGAACAATTTTATTTCAATATTTATTCAGCTAAATTTTAATTTATTGCATTAGAATGACCTTAAGCATTATCCTTTGCGTAGATACAAATAACAAATATTTTCGGCCAGTAAACCTTTTTTGTGTCTAATTTACTGAAACATGCTTGGTTCATTTTCAAAAATATGTAATAAAGAAACTCTCTCATTAAAAGAAGTTAAAAATAATTAAGACAATCATTAAGTTTAACAAATTAACAAACATGTAAAAAAAAGACTATTTTTGATCTTGTGTTAAATAAATAATTAGAACTATTGTTACAAACAATTTATTAAGATGTGATTTTTATTAAAATTAAAATAAATATATATTGAATTTTATTAATTAATTATCTTGTTTTATAAAACGGGCCAGTATGCAAATAATATCATGTTGAATTTGAACTTTATATCATACTGAATAATTTGTTGAATAGAAAGAAAGACATTTAATAAATTCCACAAATTTTTATGGGTAATAAATTAATGTATTCTGGTTTAAAATTTGAAAGAAAGTGGGTACTACTGAAAAAATGGCTCATTATTGGCATAAATCTCCGTTTAAAAATATGCCATGAACCTTGTAAGGCAAAATGTTGTCGTTAGAATAGTAAAAATATCTGGACAAAGATCCATCAGAAATTTCAAGATGATGTTGAAAGTAAGTCCATTAAAAAATTACGCAAATACAAAAAACGAAAAAGTATATTAAAATAGGGAGTAATTTCTGATGAGCTTCTTGGTGAGTTTTGAAGGACTCAATGTGAATCTCAAATCTACAGAAATAAATTTTTGTTATTTAAATTATAGTTCGTCAAATTTTATGAAAAAAGGTATAAAAACTTATAATCGTTCTGTGGAAAAATTTTAAAACAACTGCAAATGTGGCGTTTTTAATTTTTTTTTTTTATCTAACTACCCTTTTTGATCTTGTAAAAAAGAGGATGAAACAACCTTTTTTCAAAACCTTAGAATATTTATTATTTCTTCTTTCATATTATTCGATATCATATCATTTTTTAAATACTTTGTTGATTTCTACGTTCTATGAGCAATAGGATTATTGCCTAAATTTTTTTATCACTTCATGTGAAGAATTCTCTCAGCACAGGCAGAAAAGTGAAGTAGGTTTTTGAAAATCTTTAGAAGTACGCAAAATATGAACGTTTAAAATTCCTTATGAAACAAAGAAGAGAACATAGGTTAGTGACGTCATTTTCAGATGCCACCATAGATACAGAAATATATAAAATATATGTAAAACTTTGTTTTGATAAAAGGAGATGGGCAACAATCTTTGAATGCATATAAATTCTTCATTTTCAATCAATTTTAATTTCACATTCAAATTTTGTCATGGTATCAAGTCTAGTTTTACATGTGTATGCGTAATATGGCAAATTCAATATCAGGCAACTACCGTAATTAACAATTCGACATTTATACGTCCCTGATCACTTCAGGCATCATCAGTTATATTTACATTGTTTATTTATTGTTTTTGAAATAATAATGATAGGTGCATTAATATGTAGGTAGGTAATCAATATTTGTAAAAAGTTCAAATTCAATATAAAAATTAACTATGAATATTTTTATTATTATTTATATTATATTTTTTAAACTTTGTAGAAATAAAATTTGCAAATAGCATAATTTAATTACAATTTATTGTATGCGTGCAAAACAATTTCTATTTAGAAAATTCGACAAATATTCAAACAAAAATATTATCACTTGTAAAAAAAAGATTTTAAGAGCACGGAAAGCTAAAAATAAAACATTCCTATCTATTTCAATTGTTGTTTTTTTTTTGTATATTTTACATATTAAATAAATTTTTTAAATAAATTAATTAAATATAATATGTAAATAATTTATCAGAGATTCATAATATAATTAAATTAATATATTTCAAATTGTATAAAATATAATTAAAAAAATGGAATAGTCTATTTTATTTAGTAATAAAAGTAAAGTGAAATTTATCTATTATTTAATATAATTAATCAATAATTAATATGAAAATATATAATTTTAATTTATCAATAAAATTGTAAATGAACAAATGCGTTTTAATACACATTATGACACGGTGCCAGTAATATCTAGTGTTTATATTAAATTATAACTATTGCAAGTTTTTAATTTTTTTTAATTTATTTATTATTGAAATGATTAGATAATTTAATTTCTTTACTCTTTCGAGTCAATTTAGACCAAAAAATTTACTTCAACAATATGTAATTTTTTCGTTAATATACCAAGAACAAAGATGAAAATACTTTGAAAGTGGTGCATTTGTTTAACCCTCAAGATGGTGCCTTTCTATTTAAAACAAATTAAAGATCGTGCGTAACCTTTAAGACCTTGAGAAAACTTTTGGGTGTTTCAAAAGTTTGTTTATTTGTCCAACGTTTTACAACTAAAAGTAATATTACTATATTAGTAATATTATACAGAATTTACTGCACACCTCTTCGCTTACTGAATAAGCTGTGAAAAAAAATAATAAAATGGTTTCTACCAAATTTGGGTCTGAGGCCTAATTTATGAGTTATATAACCAAATCAATGAATAAAAATTACATTCATCTAAATAAAATTCACGATAGATTGCGTACAAAACTTAATTTACAATGAAAGGGAGTGTAATTTTTCATTTAGGTCACTCCTTCACACTGCGATAGTGGTGTTTTATTGGATGAATTTTATTTTGATGAATGTATTTTTTATTAATTGATTTGGTTAATTATCTCGTAAATTAGGCGTCTTGATTACATTTTTTTTCAGACATATGTATGATATTTAAAATTTTAAATTAATGCCTTTTTTGACCAATTATGTCACCCCACAAGTTTTTCATCAATAAATTATATAACAAATGCAACGTTTTTCGACAATTTAAATTATTTTATGCTTGAAATAATATTAGCCAAATTATTAATCAATTTATGAAGATTTTATCTTATTTTTTGTTTCAAATAATCAACTGGATAAATTGTTTAAAAATAAATTTAAACAATTTCCACGGTCAAACTATTGCCAACTTTGTCCCAAACATTATAACGAAAAAAAGACTTATTGTAGAAGTATGTAAAAACGTATTGCAGAAGTGGGAAAAAATTAGAATATTTAAATTTTCTTTCCGTAGAATTGACTTTTATAAACCTCTTTGCCAATTTTTCATCACTCTCGAGACATTTAACAGAAATCATAATGTTTCTCATAGTTCAGGATTTTTTAAATTTAAATTATATCTAACCATTTCAAAATAAAATTTGTTTTTATGCTTTTTTATATTATATTTTATTTAAATAAAATTATTAGTAAATAATTTTAATTTGTAGCAGTATTAAATTTAGAAATGCTTAAATTATTTCAAAATTATTGATTTCGAATATTTTTGAAATACTATAGTAATCATAGATTTTTTAGTTCATTGGCTGAGATAAGAGTGGAAAAATCTAATGTGTGCAGGGATCTGAAGTAAAGAAACCTTGGGTCTCATCTATTTTATTTTAAATGCAGAAACTTTGTGTCAGTTCCACTGATCTGTAATAAGCTTTGGATAAAATATGGCGCTCAACCGTTATTTGCAAAAAATGTATGTGTATATTTGCGCGCATACTTAACTTGTCATAACTTCTATTAGCGACACTTTCTGTAACGCCATCGACTATCCAGTAGATATGGATCAGTGACCGGTTCTTAATTATTGTTCAATATTAAATATTCGACTAGTTAATGAACAAACTATTTCCAAAAAAAAATTCATCCCCGACCAACTAAATACCTCAACTACAACTTCGCTATTATCTCGTAAAACATATTATCAAATGCTTTATCCACGTGAACTAAAATATCTATGATCCTAGTAATTAAATTTTCATTTAAATACCGGTAATTAGCTCGAAAAATAGGTCGTCTCTAATCCCAATACAACACACATTAATAGCTGGGATCCCTGGATCCCTTAAAAAACATTTCTGACCAACTCAGACAATTCATTCACATTCATTTTGAAATATAAGAATTCATGATGTTTTCTCTATTTCCAACACCGTTAGTGATTTTACCTTGAATATGAAACGGGTCTTAAAACGGGCTCGAAATCTTATCCACTATAACTTTTTTTAGTCGTTTAATAGCCGATCTTACCCTTAATTAAATAAGAATCCAAGCCTCATCAACCAATTTTATATTCTTTATCGATGGTGATCAGTGATCAGACCCAATTTACGAATTCAAAAAAACAACCGTTAAATCGTTATTTTTCGAAGTAATGGTGTACCTACTATTTATCGGAGTAGGCTAGAAATGTATTTAAAAGGAATCCTAATAATATTAATGTGTATTTTCGAGCTTAGTTTTTGTCTATTAATTAAAATTTTTGAAATAAAAGAATAATTCAGTGAAAACCGTTTATTTCGTACCCAATACAATTATAGTCGTAGCAACTAGCAATAGGACTGTAAATATTTACCATTATTGAAAAGTTTTTACTTAGTTCATAAACAGAATAGTTCATAATTTTTCCTAAATATGTAAAATTTTGCGTTATTTTTTGTGGCGATATCAAATATGGCAAAATATTTCAAAATTAATGTTTTTTTATCCGATATCCGATATACTTTTTTAGAAAAATGTGTTGCGTCGACAAAAAACGAAATTAACTTTTTTCACTGTTTTTTTTAAATGTAAAATTTTTTTTTATTTTCAGATGCAAAAAATATTTTGAAAAATGTATCTCAGTATATAGCAATCAATCAATTACAGATGATTTTGTATAAATTTAACAAGAATATTATTTTGCTGTAAATGCTAAAATAAAAATTGTAATATATTTGGAATTAGGGCATTACATAGGACTATTATTAATAAAATATATTAAGTGCCTTTTAAATGTTCACCAAGGTGCTATACATTAAAATTTGTTAAAAATATGTTAACTGCGTTTAGCCAATAAAATGACTTAAAACTTGATAAAACATCTCAGACATGATCAAATAAGAATCTTTGACTTATGCCCCGCAGACACTAGGCCAGTATTTCAAACCAAAAAAACAAAAAATGGCTTCGTAAAAACAAAATTGTCCGGATGGTTAAGCCAGTAAAAAAACATCAAGCCAGAGCATCCTAAACCAACACGGTAAAACAGAATGGCTTTTTTTATTAATGGAGGACCCCAGAACACTCGGGGGCCCAGGGACTGAGCCCAGCCGCGTCCATGCATTAATGACTGCAAGCCAATAAACTTACGTCCACTACCTTGAACTTACTTCCACTGCTAGCTTGTATTTCGTGTGTCCGAGGAATTATTCAATTTCACAGTTAGTGGTCTCCATATCGCTATATTATGTGATCTCATGTGCTTTTATCGGCTAAACGCAACTTTTGGTCATGATTAATTACCAAGTACCAAAAACCGTTTTGAGTGTCATATCGACTATTTATTTTTTTTGTTTATGAAAACGTACCTTTTAGAGACATTATCGATATATTGATTCTTAAATCGCTTTTGGTATCTGATTAGTAAGACCATCGTTATATCTATTTTACTTTGTATCTAATCATACGCTAGCTTATGATAAATATGTTGAGTTTTTACATTTCTTGGATAAAATTCATTTTGAAAAGAGAACGATTTCCACTGAAACGTGTGTATTTTAATATGTAAAATAGGGTAAGTGGTCTCATTCCAAAATAAGAAAAAAAATTTATTATAACACTAGCGTGCAATTAGATAACGTGAATTTTATATTTATTGCAAATTTCATAATTAATTGAACGTAAAAATATATTATTGTCAAGAAATTATTTGTATAAAAATTTGTTTAAAAATGACAATTTGTTTAATAGATAATTTTTCTTGATGAATTTCAAAAAGAATCGTTTTAAGGCACAAACTGGTTTTTTTTTTAGTTTTATTAAATATTTAATACATTATTACACCACATGCCAGTTTAATGGGGCCAGTAAAATGCTATTTTTAATTAAGGTTCATTATAAAGGATCTCGCTTATATTATATTTTGGAACATAGGCTCATAAGTTCGACAATATGGGTATATATAATGAATGTAGTAATATATTTAAAAAAAATACATATATATTATTTTTGTCTTTTTTTTGTCCTTTTGATTGATTGGTAACATAAATTAATATTTATGTAATTTATGAAATTGTGAATATAAAAATATAATCTAAAGTTTGGTTTCATTGTTTACTTCCTTCCTCCTGTTTCCGTTTTTTAAAATCATATTAGGTCTTCGTTCACAAGTTTCATTACCCCCATGGGCATGAAATTTGGGAGGGCTACCAAAAATATCACATTTTACGCCCATGAATTGATATTGCTTATAAGGTTGATATTAGTTGTTTTGTATGCAAAAACAGTATCAACCCACCAAACTTCGCATTATCAAAAACGCACTATCCGTTCTAAAGTGGAAGAAGAAAAATATATTATACCAGAGATTCTATCAAATATTCTACCCTAGATTATAACACAGATTCTTTCATAGATTATATCATATATTCTATTATAGATTTATAATTATCAAGTATAAATAGTCTTTGGACTCTGCAAACATGCATGTTTTTATTTTCTTTATGAGTGTAAATTTTTTAATAAATTATGCTTTTTAAAAGTGTCCTTAAAAAACAATATTTCCAATCTTGGAAATCCTTGAAGTTTACTTTCCAAATTCGCTAGACAACCTGCAATATTAAACTGCAGAGTAGAGTGGAATAAAGATTCAGTTAAATATAAATATCTTCAATTAATCCTTGGAAGTCGTCTGTAAATGAATTTATTATGGATTTTGAATTTGTTTGATGTTTGAACAGTTGTTTAATTAAAATAATATTAACATAATTTATTATACCATGTATATATGAAATATACATAGTATTATAAGTTTAGTCCCAAGTTTGTAACGCCTAAAAATATTGATGCTACAAAAAAAAAATTGGTATAGGTGTTCATAAAATCACCTAATTAATCCATTTCCGGTTGTCCGTCCGTCCGGCTGTCCGGCCGTCCGGCCGTCCGTCCGTCCGTCTGTGGTCACGATTACTCAAAAACGAAAAGAGATATCAAGCTGAAATTTTTACAGCGTGTTAAGGACGTAAAAAGTGAGGTCAAGTTCGTAAATGAGCAACATGGGTCAATTGGGTCATGGGTCCGTAGTACCCATCTTGTAAACCGTTAGAGATAGAATAAAAGTTTAAATGTAAAAAATGTTCTTTACAAAAAAATTAACAACTTTTGTTTGAAACATTTTTTTGTAAACATCACTGTTTACCCACGAGGGCGTTAATTAGGTATAAATTCCGTAAGGTTATATATTCTATGGTATAAATTTTATAGTATGTATTAATATCAAAGTGAGTATCTTTTGTTATTTACGTGACGTCAAAAAATACAAACGACTGCGCATCAACACTTGCGCATTATATGAGAATATCAGTTAAATATGTCAGATATGTATGTATGTGAAATGTGACAGAGTTATCAACACTGCCTATACATGGTATTTCAACAATTAACTCAGTCAATTGTTTGTTTTCACTTGTTTTATTATAAATTTGATTTATATACAATAATATAACAGTAAACATATTAATATATTGCATTCTATTGTTCGGTGCTATAACTATAAATGGAAACTCTTAAGCACGCTTTGACTTAACCCGAGTTCTCCTGATTTTCCCATAATTTAAACATTTGAAATTGTTTTGTTTCCAATTTTGTTTTCCTCTCTATTTTTCTGTATTTTTTACCGCCAAGAAAACTAAAAACTGCTATTATATCTTACGTGACTATTTTTCTTTGGTATGAACTTCTTTATGTTTAAGTAAATTGCCATGCTGAGTAAACTTTTTGTTACAAATTTCACATGAATATGGTTTTTCTCTTGTATGAATTCGTTTATGTGTAAGTAAATTACTACTAGAGCTAAATTTCTTGTTGCAAACATTACAAGAATATGGTTTTTGTCCCGTGTGAGATCGTTTATGTGTTACTAAATCCGTTTTCTGAGTAAATGACTTATTACAAGAATCGCATGAGTATGGTTTTTCTCCAGTATGATATCTTCTTTTATGTGTAAGTAAACTATTGAGTTGGGTAAATGATTTATTACAAACATCACAAGAGTATGGTTTTTCCCCGGTATGAATTCGTTTATGTGTAACTAAATGGCAGACTTGGGTAAATGTTTTATTACAAACATCACATGAAAATGATTTTTCTCCAGTATGAATTCGTTTGTGTGTAACTAAGTAAGAATGTTGGCTAAATGTTTTGTTACAAATATTACATTCTTTGGTATGAATTATTTTATGTTTTTTTAAAGTGATTTGATGGGAAAATGTTTTATCACAAATATCACACGAATATGATTTTTCTCTGGTATGAATGCGTTCATGTTTATTTAAATACTCCTTTTGGACAAATGATTTATTGCAAATAAGACATGAATGTGATTTTTCTCCGATATGTATTCGTTTATGTCGAATTAAAGTGTGTTTGTAGGCGAATGTTTTATTACAAGTATCACATGAATACTGTTTTTCTTCGGTATGAATAATTTTATGTTGATTTAAAGTGCTATGATCGAAAAATGTTTTATCACAAATATCGCACAAATATGGTTTTTCTCCTGTATGAATTCGTAAATGTCGCATTAAATTACACTGATAGGGAAATGTTTTATTACAAATATCACATGAGTATATTTCTCTAGTATGAGTCCGTTTATGTAAAACTAAACTTTTTATGTCTGTAAATGTTTTATTACAAATATCACATAAATGTAACGGAGGTAACCTATCTTCATTGGTTTTAGTTTGATGCGTCAATGGTTCAACATAAAAATGGTTTGTTTGGGGTTCTTCAAGTACTTCATTTTTAAATATCAACTCTGAATGTAATTGTTCAATTTTAATACTTTCATCTTTAATTAATCGTACGTGATCATCAATATTTTCCTCTTGTTTTATCATTTGCTCTTGAATTAATGTTTCTGAATGCATTTGATCAATATTACAATCCCCAATTTTAATAATCCTTTGATTATCATCAATATTATTTTGATTTGTTGTTATTAATTGCGTATTAATTTTCTTAATGGTTTTATCTTCGATAAAATGTGAATAATTCATATTATTAATTTGATAATTGGACATTACTATTTATTATTTATTTACAATAGAAATATCCAGTTTTATTAGTTCTGATTTTACTTGTGCTCTGCATACATAAAATTTTGTCGTGTGTTGTATTTACATTTCACGGTAATCAAAAAAACGCCATATTGCCATAATTGCCGGAGCGTCATCTCGTGAAAATTTCGAACACTAGTTGGAAATAAAAAAAACCCGCTTTGATACAAAACCATCGTAATTTTTTGTTCTTCACTTTTTTAATATTTATCATTTTATAATATCGAGAAAATAATAATAATACTAAATAATAGGAATGAACTGGATATTAAAATGATATGGAAAAATTAACATTTTTAATAAATTATTGAAAAAGTTTCCAAACTCTAGGCTAAAACTAACTAAAAACTAAAAATTAATTATAAATCTTTTTCAATCCATTGTTCGTCGTTTGTTTTTCATTGTTTGATTATGAAAATTATTTGTTCGATCGTTGTTTATTTATTATTTATTAAACAATTATTTGTCATTTGATCCATATTTTTGCGAAAAACGGAAAATTTAACACTTTCTGGAAATAATTGTTTGGGGGGTGTATGGACTGGATTTGGGGGGTGTTTTTGGCTTTGGCTTCAGAAAACTATTTATAAAAAAAGGTCTATATGGTTTAAAGCAAAATTTTTAAGTATTCCCCCCCCGCACTGTTAGGGGGAAGGGGTGTGTGGAATAAATGTATCTTAAAAGATTTTAAAAAGAGGTCAAAATAGTTTAAAATGCTAAAGTAATCCAAAACTTTAGATGTTTTTATTAATATAGCCCTTTTTACAACATCCACCCCTCCCCCTACCGCTTTCATATTTTTTGCAAATTCAAAATTTTTGTGACGCATAAAGGGGTTTTGGGAGTCGCTGATCTCGAAATTTTTAAAATCGTTATATATTTTAAATTTTGTTTTATTTTTTAAATTTTCTATCCTATTTTTTCTTTCAGAACAAAATTATCAATTAATAAATTATTTAGTAAAGGTAAGTATTAAGTTATTAATTATATGGTCTTAAGCAAGCCGGGTGGCAGGATGGATATAGCACTTGTCTATGAAACCAAGGTACGCTGGTTCGTATCTTGGTGTGGATAAAATTTTTACTTTTAAATTAAATGAATTTTTCCTAATGTTTAAATTTTCCGCTCTTTTTATAGTTAAAATGACCTATATAACCCGCCCTCTTGCCATAAATAATGTCAATTATACATATGTCATAAATCACTATTCTGTCAGGGGGTGGGAATTTAAATAATTATATTTCACTCTTTAAAATCATGTTCTCCTGTTACAAAATATTAAAAATATGTACAAAAATGGTTGCTTATGCTAAAATAAGAAACTTTTTAATAGGAGAACATGTCATATAGTTTATCTCACTCATATTCTCCTATTAAAAAATATTAAAATTTGAATTTATAAAATTAAAAAATCGCTCGTTAAGACTAAAATTTGAAATTTTGTAACAGGAGAACATGTTATAACCTTATCCCACTTTTTTTATAACATATTCGCCTATTACAAAATATTTAAAAAAAATATTTATTTTGCTAGCTCCGCGATCTTAGCACCTCATGTGCGGAATTTCGATTGACCAATTATACCATCTGAAAGGTCAGAAATTGGTCATAAAAGGTCAGTTGGTCTCATTAACTGGTCAGCATCAGAAAATTTTTTATTAAAGATTGAAAAAACTCCACCTATGCGCGATCGGGAAGCATTCGCTGATAATTGGTCAGCTAATATAAATAATTGGTCAGTTTTTTTTATATTCAAAAAATAATATAATTTCGAAAAAATTTTCAATTTTTTCAACATTTGTACTAGGAGAACATAAGTGGGAATTAGTAGTTCCTGATAAGGAGAAAGGTGAGTAAGTGTTTTCACCCCGAAAGTCTAAAATTTTATTTTGGCAGAAAGTTATTGGTCTGCCCACTAGAGGTCACACTCACCAAACACGGGTGTGCAGACCACTAACTTTCTGACTTACGAGGTGACAACAATTACCTTGCTATCAGGTACTACTTATTCCGTCCGTCCTTGATGTTCTCCTAGTAGAAATGTGAAAAAAATTGAAGTTTTTGAACGAAAAAAAACTAATTTTTTCATCATTTACTTACTAGGCAAACATGCTGTGGTGGAAATTTGAAAAAAAATGAAAATAAAAATCAGATAACTTTTTTTTAATATATGTCCTCACCTAGTTTCGAACCAAAGGACTATTTATTCGAAGTCAGACACGCTAATCATTATACCATTAGGGCTCTGTTATTCGTATTAATAAATAATTATATTCATATTTTCGACTTTCTTAAATTATAACAAAAAGTAAAACTCATTTTCGGAAAATTTTGAGTAGTATTATTACAAAAAAAAATGGCAAACGAAGTTTGAAATACTTACCTATCGTGAAGTTCGAAATACTTACCTATTTTTAACTGAAATAATATTGTATAGCTACAGAGAGATGGGGAAAAATAAAATAAAAACAGGGTTTGAGTTTTCAACTTTATTTAAATGAAATCAAAATACATAAAAACTATTTACGAATTACTTGCACATAATTCCATATAATTAATTTCATCTTAAAAAAATTTTTTTGCATCAACTTTTTTTTTACAAACCAAATACCACACAAAAATAAAATGAAAATCCAAAAAGAATATTACGTATTTACAATCCAACTTCTTTATCTCACCTATATTTTATAAGAATTTGTTTGTACCTTTACTAAAAAAAAATTAATTAGTTAATTAATAATTTTGTTCTGAAAGGAAAAATGGGATAGAATAAAATAAAACAAAATTTAAAATATATAACGATATTTATTTATTTATATTAATTTGAAAACGTTATCCCGAAAATTTATTTTTTACTATATAAAATAACCATTATTATTATTCATTCAAATTTTTTATAGGTGACATATGTACAAATATATATAATAATAATTATCTAAAAAATGGCATTATCTCGGCATAATAACTTATTTAATTAAAAACTAATCGGGACAATGCTAGAACCGAACTAGGATACTCTGTAACCGGAGGCGACTGGATTAGCCACTACTCCACCTTTGACATATTATACTTATCAATAATGTAATATACATACCTTTTACTCACCTTTTTCAATAAACTTGTTTTCTTAAACTTAGTATTTATTTTTCTTTTACTGACTTTTTCATTAAACTTACCTATTATGTATTTCTTTATATCTTTATATCGAACACGGATTTGAAAATTGGAAAACGGAAAAGCACGCACCGGTTAATTTTTAGGGATAATGGAAACATAGTATCTAGTTTTTTTTTATTTTCCCTCATCATAATTTATAGAACCGGATTGCAGATATTTTCAGTGAGACCTGGATTAGCGATAAAAGTCCCTCGCGGACGTCTATAAATGAAACTGATACTTATTATTTAACATTTGGTATTTATGACCCATTTTTCAATATTGTGGAACTAACATTACTTTTGCCTAAACTCTCTAAAAGTGAGGAAAATCAAATCTGCACCTATATAAGCAAGAAACTGGTTGAGCGAAACACCTCCATGTTATTTCGCTTATTCAGGTTCCCTTGTACTTGTATTTTTTTTTCCGTCCATTAATCATGATTCTAATATATTACTGAATAGAAATTTCATGTAAACTTTTTATTTAACAAAACATTTTTGTGTACAATTTGATATGCATTTCAATAATATTACAAACTAAATAAAATTAAAAAAAATATAACTTTAAAAATACAATTGGAATAAATTTTCTTAAATTTTAACAATAATTTTTTAATCATCATTAAACATTAATGGATCATCAAATACCACTTTAGATGACGGTTTTTTAATTGCTTTTCCACTAGTACTATCTGATTTTGATATCGACGCAGCACTCTTTGATGATTCTACAAAAAAAAAAATAAAAAATATTTCAAAGAAAATTGGTGGCACAAATTAATATGATTCCATCGCTCATAAGCCATGAAAAGAAGGACTATTAAATAAAAAAGAGCTGTACATACTTTTTTGAGTCCCACTTCCAAATAAATCATTTTCACTATCATCATCATCATCAAATATAGACGTTTTCTTTGGAATGGATTTAGCTTTTAAATTTTCTTTCGTTTCCTTCGATTTCTCACTTGATTTTAATTCTGTTTTTTTAATAGGTTTAAATAAATCATCATCTTCATCATCATCAAACAACGAAATTTTTGTTGATTTCTTTTCCTCTTTTACTTTCGGCTCTTTAACACTAACTTTTGATATATTTTCATCAAATAAATCAGAATCTACATCACTTAACAAGGTACTTTGTTTTGAAACAGTGTTTTGATTTGCTTTAGGGATCTCGTTCTTTTTGATATCACTAAATAGATCCGATGAATCGTCATCAAAATTTTTACTGGTATTTTCAGTCGTTTTTGATTTGGGTTTTTTATTTTTATTAATATTAAAAATATCATCAATGTCATCTTGATCATCAAATTTGAGGGCAGTGTTTAAGTCATCTAAGAATGAGGACAAAACATTTGTTGATTTATTTGAAGCAAACGATGTATCCGTTGATTTATTTATAACCAATTGATCACTTTCCGATGAATCATTAAAGATATCATTTTTATCAGCAGATTTTGTCGAATCTTTTGTGAATAATGGATCGTTAAAAATATTTTCAGGTTCATTTGAGAATAATGATTCATTATCATTCGCTTCTTCTTGTTGTTTGTTTGAAAATAAATCATTATCATCGATAGATGTTTTGTTTGATATATTTTTTGGAGATTGTTCGTTGCTATTTCCATTTAGTACATCGTTTATTTCATTATTTATTTCTTCTTCTTTTGATATTTTGTTATCTTGTAATTTTTCTTCAACCTCTTGATCATCGTTTTCTAAATTATTATCAGTATCGTCTATTAGAGATGCTCGAATAGCTTGTTGACGTGCACGTCGTGTTGATGGTCGTCGTTTAACTGGTATTCGAGCCCGTTCCTACAAGGTTTTTATAAATTTTTATTTTATCGAATTAAAGAGAATTTAAGGACAAGGTAGGACGATTTTGTAGTATAATTGATTATACTTTATTTGGGAAATTTCATATTTGTACAATTAATTTTAGTTTAAATTTTAGAAGTATCTCAGAAACTATGTATCCAATCATTAAATAAATCTGACTTTTGTAATCTTTAGGTCAAATCTGACTTGAGTACAGTTTTTTTTCGAAATTCGAAACAAACAATTTTCTTGATTTTTTGCAAGTTTCTGGAGGGATAATAAAAAAAATCGCCCCTTTGAAAAAATTACAAACTATTTTTTGTTACAGTTTTTTAAAAACTCGATAAAAGGAGTAGTTTTGATCCAAGTATTTTGTAGATTATCATCTGAAATTCGAAAAGATTCCCTATATTTTAGAACGCATCAAATGAACTGAATTTTTCTGCTTTTTGGGTTTTCTGTACACCACATATATCAAAAACAGACACAAACAAAATTTGGAATTTCAAGGAAGAGTTCAACAATTTTACTTGCAGCGGAAAAAATATGCCTCTATATTTGCCGTATTAAGCCATTCCCAAGTATTTTATTAGAAGATATTAGAAAGAAAGAAATTTTAAAAGATGGTAAGAAAAATAAAAGGGAGGAAATAATAATTAAGAAAAAATTTGTTTCGTATATTTAAATTTTGAAAATTAAATAATATTTACTTACTTGTGTAAGACTTTGTAGAGTTTCAACATTATCAGTAGGCTCGTCAAAACTAACCGATTTTACCATTTTTTGATGTGAAACACTTAAGTTAGGCATTGAAGCAGTTAAAGAACTTGTTTTAGTATCACTTTCTTCTTTTTTTGAAACAACCAACGGATTCGATTTATTATCACTTTCTTCTTTATTAACTTCATTACTTTTATTTTGTTTTGGGCGCACAGATCCCGGCAGTAAAGCTCCGACGTTGATATTTAAGTTATGTGATATTTTACCTAAAATCAATAAAACATTACAAGTTTTAAGCCAAACGTAGACCATTCTAAAATTTAAATCAAACCTATATTTTCTTTGGAAGATGATGTTCTTATGCTTGATTTACTAGACTCAAATTTATCCTTAACACTTTCCAAATTTTTATCCAGTAGTTTGCTTTCAATTTTTGATATTGTTTTGGTTTTTTTGGTTTTTTCATTTTTAACGGTTTCTTTATTTTCAAATTTCGACGTTATCTCTGGTTTAATTGTTTCAGATTTAATACTTTCAGTAGATTCTATTTTCGATTTTGTTTCTGTTTTAATATTTTCAGTCTGCTCTGTTTCTTTCATATCAGTGAATTTAGTACTTATCGATTTCTTACTACTAGTATCTGATCTTTCAGAATCAGACATATCTGGTGGCTCATCAAACAAAGAATTCGAATTTTTACTATTATCAAAAATATCATCATTAAAAATATCAATCGCTTTAGCAGGTGATTTGCTTGAAGTTTTTTTCTCTTTTCTAAATAAATCTTGTTTGAAAAGATCATCATCTATTTCTTTGAACAAATCAATTGTAGTTTTTATTTTGGTTGCATCATTTTTAAAAGATTCCTTTTGATCAATTTCATCATCTAATGGTGGAGGTTCGTCATCATAAAATAGACTATCTAAAGTTTTCTTTTCAATTTTTGGAGGATTTTCAATTTTCGTGCCCAATTCTTTTTCAGAGGTACCTGGATCTGTTTTTTTATCTGTCAACGTTGGTTTAGTTGGGTCTTCTTTTTTCTTCAAATTATTTTGTTTGTCAGTTGTTTCTGTCTTCTTAGTGCCTACAACGAGAAATTAAAAAGTTATGCTAAACTAAAATTATGAGTAAAAATTAAAATAACATACTTTTCGAAACCAGAAAATCAAAATTATCATCATCTTCGTCATCGAAAAGGCCTTTAAACTTTTGAGATTCGTCCTTTTTAGGTTCAGTATCAGTAAACAAACTAAAACCTTTACGTAAGTCATCAGCTTTCGTATCAGAAGATAAAGTAGAAGTTCCTCCACTTATCGTTTTTGGAATAGTTTTTGAAATATCTTCATTATCAGATTCTGAGGAAGATGATGCTTGTTTTGGTGTTTTTAAAACTTTCGATAAGTTTTTCGATAAAATATCATTTTGTTTACCAAAAATTGGTACACCACCGACTGCTTTCTAAAATAAAAAAATATGTTTACCTAGATTTGTTCTATGTGATGTTTATTCTGTGAGATATCGATATTTAGCGAAATGTAAGACTGCTGTATGTTTAATTGTAATTTTTAAATAGAATTTCTTAATATACAATTTTATTTCGTGTATCGTGGTATTTATTTTAATAACTATGTCTCAACTCGAAGTCAACAAAAATTTATCCTTATAATAAGAAAAATATTGAGGAGTTTAATAATTACCTTTTTACTTGGTTCATTTTCAATAGATGGTGGTTCGTTATCAACTAATGGCATAGTTGTTGTCGGTTTTGAAAGATAAGATAAATTCGGTGGTGGTTTTGTTATATTCGTTGTAAAAATATCATCAATGTCACTATCGTCATCGAATAATCCTCGTGAAATTGTTGATTTCTGTCAAAAATAAAATTTATTAGTATGCGTGAAGCCCATATTATATTATTTAATATTTGATCAATGAAAATTTCGATTATATTTATTACATATATATCTTTTTGAAATTTGATAAACATTTTATCAATATTTATAAAATAATTTTTTTTTTCAAAATGTTGATCAAATTTTTATTTTAAATGATTATTAAGAACTTAAAAGATTTAATAAAATATGGAAACGTTTTTTACTTAAAAATAATTCAATTTCAAAGGGACAAAGGACTACGGATTATACAAATTAAAATTTGAGAATAAAAATAATAAAGTTCAACATACAAAACTTAATTTTCAATTTATTTTAAGTATAGTGTCAGAATCTATAAATAGCCCATTTACTTTTCTAGGGTGTTCCAATTTTCTTAAATTAATTTATATCACTTTTATTTTCAATTTTCTTGTAAATTCAACAAATTTTTTTATACAGAATAATACTAAAAAGTTACAGAAAAAAAAAAACAGACACAATTTTAGAGTTTAAATTGAAGTTAAAAATAAAAATGTATTTGTATAAAAATGTTTGGTAATGTGTTCGTTTTTATATTCGTTGCCAAATTGTAAACAAATATTTATATTGCTATAAAATTTGTTTGAAATTATTTTATTTAAAATTCCATAATTATTTTTCACGAGTTAAACTGCTTTTAAATGTTGAAATCATAACGTGGGATTATTTTAATTTTGGAACAACACAGTTTGTTCAAAATTTAAAAAAATAACTTTTGGAGATAATTTAAAAAAAAAATTTCAATGGAGTTCGATTTAGTATAACTTTAGCCAGTGCTGGTTTAGTCCATGTCGGAGTCCCTAGTAGCTAATGAAATTCTTCGGGGTTGTTAGGCAATGTGAAAATTGGACGGTGACGTGTTTTCAGTTTTCTACTCCGCTTAATGCTTAATCCAACACTGACTATAGCAGAGCAAAATGTTTCGAAAAATACGATATCTTAATTTTTTTTGTGAGATTCAAATTATGGTGATTTGCACGTATTTATTTAATTTTTTTTCTCATAGTTTTTAACAAAGAATTTACAACTTAAAAAAAAAACCAAAAAGGGTAAGAAGTCTTATATTACAGGAGTCGGTAGATAAAGAATTAATAACAGACCTTGTTGAAGAATATAATTTAACTGAGATAGATTTTTGATTTCGTTATACACTGAGTACAATGCTATCGTTTCAAGACCGATTAATAGGACTATTAAATTATCAAAGATAAAATAATGAGAATTATTTAGGTATTTGAAATAGAATTTCAATTTCACACAAATGCCTAAATCAACATTGTATTATAAATACGTATTTCAACCACTAAAATGTAGTCATAATTAGTATAAATTAGTTAGCCGTAACTATTATCCGACTTTTGATCTCCAGAGCCATAATAGGAGATAATCTTAATGTCAAATTGGCCATATTACCCATAAAAATGTAAAATTAGACTTGATACCATGACAAAATTTGAAAGTGAAATTAAAATTGATTAAAAAAACGAAGAAGTTATAAGCAATCAAAGATTGTATTCAAAGATTTCCCATCTCCTATTAACAAAACAAAGTTTTATATGTAATCTCTAGGATGATACCCACGTATGACGTCACTGGTGGGTATCTTCCTCTTTTTTTAATTAGGAATTTTAAACTTTCATATATCTTGCATACTAGTAAAGATTTTTAAAAACCAACTTTATTTTTCTGCATGTCCATTGAGAATTCTTCAAAAAAATTTAGTTCGATCCCCTATTATATTACTCGTCACTAATTTGGCGACAATTTCAGATTTGAAATTCGATTAATGTGCATTTTTCAAATAACCATGAAAATTCGCTAAAACAAACTTTTAATTTTGAAAAGCAGTGTGAAATGTGTGGAATTTTAGATTTATATTTTTAAACATCTGCTAAAATAACAGATGAATCGAACAGCCTTATTCAGTTTGCAGTTTTAGATTACAAAAGTAGATAATTCAAACTAAAATTTTATTTTAATAAAATCATTAAACAGTTTAAACCCCAAAATTTTTCATGAATAGTAAAAAGCTATGAAAACAAAAAAAATTACCTTCGCAATAGAATCTACTTTGGGCTCTGCAGATACATTTCCCGATTGAG
The DNA here is from genome assembly GCF_905475395.1 of Chrysoperla carnea. Taxonomy (NCBI): domain Eukaryota; kingdom Metazoa; phylum Arthropoda; class Insecta; order Neuroptera; family Chrysopidae; genus Chrysoperla; species Chrysoperla carnea. The sequence continues at coordinate 21,505,383 of NC_058340.1, forward strand.
TTGGAAAATTTGATTTTGAAACTAAAATAAGTGTAAATTAGTGAAAAATATTGATTTGGAATAAACTGACCATACCTTTTGGTATTGTATCACTCCATAAGTTATCATCATCTCCCAAATCATCAAATAATCCACCCGCAGAAGACATATATTTATTTCCCGACGATACAGAACCAAATAATGGACTTTCATCAACTTCGTCTAATGGTGGTGGTTCATTTGAAAATATATCAGCTGAAATAGTAAAAGTATAGTGAAATAAAGATCAAGATTAAATAACGTTTATAAAACACGTACCTTCATAAGGTTTCTTAGCCTTTGTATCCTGATTATCAGTTTTGGGTGGAGGTCTCCCATACACATCATCATCATTGGGTATAACATGCTTTATATCTTGGACAACATTACCTAATTTTGAAGCTAATTCCGCGGCAAATTTTGCATTCACCTAAACATTAATTTATGTAATACAATTTTTTAATTCTATCAATAACCCTCCCCGGTGACGAAAAAAGCTACGGCAAAGCGATACTACGTTAAATAGTAACTAAGTGTTTTTTGGGTGCTGATTACCCTTAAGAATATTTTTTATCCAAAACGAAAGCAAAATGTTTGTGATTTTTACGATTTTAATTACACCCGACAAAAAAATATAATTTCTTGAAATCGATCCAAGGATGGAATTTTGGATGATATCTCAGAAACTGTACATTCAATAATTTTTGTATTTTTTGAGCCAAGAATACTACATAATTTACTGAATTTTATAAAAACTGGCAACTAAAAGTGTTTCTCGATTTTTTGCAAGTTTTACTCTTTTGAAAAGATCAAAAAAATTGCACAGAATTTTTTTTACAGAATTTGAAAGACTTGGAAATATATAGTATTTTTGGCTCAAAAATACAAAAATCGTATTCAGTTAAAAATTGATCGAATATATTCTATGGATCGCACGAATTTAGAAATTTAACATTCTAAACGGCAATTAAGTTCTCCTTTCCATTAACTCCTCCCCAGTTTTTTTGGGCTCTAGGAATACTATTTTATTCATTTCGAATTTTTTTACCTTTTCTTGTTGATAATTTTCTGATTCACTACTAAGAGACGATGATTCAAACATATTTTGACTAGTTGATATTTTCTCGGATTTATCTTGTGGAATCAAATTTGAATTGACATTTTCTTTGGTAAACATATTTAAACTGGATTCACTGGTTGATCCTGGCGTCTGTAATTTTAAATGAATTTTAATAAATGAATATCTATATTAAAAACTAAACTAAAATATCATTTACTTTTATGGGATCTAAAGACATTGAACTGCTATCAGAGCCTAACTGTTCCTCATCTTCTAGTGATTCAGAACTATCAACACGTTTTAAACCAATATGATCACATGCATTCCATTCATCGGATCCAATTACATACGGCAACGGCCTATCCATGAAAAATTCTTTTGGCCGAACAATAATACTGCAAAAATTATTAATTTGATTTTTTTCTATCAGACTAATAAAAAGTGATGTTCAAACCTTGGGCCTTCTGATTCATCCTCACTATCACTGTTTGGAACTTCGACGCGTTCAAAATGTTTACTTAATATATTCAAACCATCTTGCATAACTTTTTTCATTAGCTCAATATTTTCGGCTGAATGATTTTTTTCTTCTGGTTTTTTCTTTAACATTAAAAAATAAAATTATTACATTAAATTTTTGTCAAAATTATAATATTCTGAAAAGTAATATTTAAATTTTGTATCTTACAATCCTGCACTTATCGTATTAATTTTTCGGATATAATGTGTATTATTTTCGTCGAGTTTGTAGAAAAAACGATTATAATAAACTCTTAAGCGCAGGTTATGGATATAGAAAACGCACAGAGGGCGAATTTGAGATGTGGGTACAAAGTTACACAGAAATCGTCTTTCTGAGAAGGATTTAAGGGTAATCTACCAACTCCTTCTCTCAAAAATTCGTGCTTACGCTGAACTCTGGTGTAGGTGTTATTTACATTAAAATAATTCGTGGGCTCAGATTAATCCGATCCAACTAGCTGAGTTCGAGACACGCTGAGTGCTTGCTTTTTTATACAACAAAATCATTATCAGTAATTATCACTCTTAAGTATAATTAGTTTAAAAGAATATTTCGGAATTTCAAAGTGGCGATTAGATTGAAACATTTGGCGATTGTAAAGATGTTATTTCAAAAATGGAAAAGTTTTATAATTATTTAAAGAACCAATTTATAACGGTACATAATTACAATTTCGGGAACTTCACTGGCAACAATTTCATCTTCTTCATAGACACGATTTTCAATAAACTGCGTATGATGCAAATTCATAAATTCATTTGTTACATTTGCTAATGCAATATTGGTATCAGTTAACGAATTAAATAATTCATCGACATTTGCCAACGTATTTTTAGTTCTTGTTGTTAAATTCTATAAAATTAAAAAAAAAATTAATTCGGTTTGTTTACTCGTAAAACTTAATTCTTGATTATTTACATCAGAAAAATTTTGTAGATATGATAATAAACCAGCATCACCAGCTAAACTCCAATTATCAACATTTTCTCTGATTGTGGCTGGTGTCCACTGTTTATTATTAATATTTTCCATCTTAAAACACTTTTGAAAATTTTACTGTACCATAATTTTAACTCACAGCTGTCAAGTTGTCAAATTTAATAACAAAATTTTAAGCACTTTGCGTGTAAATTACAGACTGCAGTAGAATGCAGCACTTGTTAAAAATAGTAGTAGTAGCCAATAAAAGTTGAAAAAATTATTAGAGCGGGAAATTGAATGAGAATTAAAAATTATGAATTTAATTATCGTACATTGAACTGCTTTTTTATGATTTTCTTCTCACTTATGTTTATCAATTTATTCTTTGCTACTTAAAAGAGAATAAATAATTTAATTATTTATGCTTTTATAATCACAAACATATAAATAATGAATGTATACGTACCTATATTATAATCTCTTTTACGTTTTATATTGATTTTTAAACATACAAAAATAAAATTAATTCATTTTGTAATTCGTTGCTCCGATTATCAGATCAGCTCATATTTACAAGTAATTCAAAACTACTTTTCTTGCAAATGAATTATTTTCGGTAGATACTAACGTCATTTTTTTTTTTTTTCAAACATATTGGGCAAATTTTCAGCAAAAGAAGCGGGATATAATAAAAAATTAACATTATTAGTTAATTTAGGACTAATAATATGTACTATAATTTTTAAATTTTGTCTGGCGTTCGATTGCCTATTTTATTTTATTTCAAAACAGGAGAAGGCTTGGAAAATAAAAATTTGTAATATTTCCTATAATATGTTGTATACAAGTTTTTATAAATTATATCTTTGAAAATCGGGACTATCTCTGTTCGATACGGGATATAAAATTTTAGATTAAAAAATGGGCATTTCCCGCGTGACTGGCAATGCTGGTGCATAATATATCTATATATAAACTTTTCTTTTTTTTTTTTAAGTAATATAAACCCAAAGTTAGTACAAGTTTTCGGATTCTCTTTGTTAAGAGTATTTTCGATTACAATTTTTTGAATGATATGTATAAAACACATGCCGTATCCTAACATCATGTATCCTAAAATTATCCAATTAATTATCTGGTACAGCAATACAACTCTAGATGAATCTGATTGATGACCCAAGTTTGTAATGCTTTATAGAAGTAGCCCATTTAACAAAAATAAAAATAGAAAAAGACTAACACGTTCGGTTTCCGCCTCAAAATTAAGCAACATTTGATCCAAACTTGTTTCATCAACTTACAAGATTAATTGGATATTTTAGTTTTGTATACTACATATGTAGCTATATATATAGCTTTCCACTCCTTAGGGCCGATAATAGTTTCTTAATCCATCCCTGTAAATGATTATTTATTGCAATAAAAATAAATCAAGATAAAAGATAATAAGAATAAATTCGTTTTAATTGAGTCCCAAGAGAAAGTAAAAAAGAAAAAGTACAAATAATTTTCTAAAGAAAAATTTAGAAACAATCTCGATTATAGCAAGCTTGAAAAACATAATTATAGGCAAAATGATGTGATTTTCCTGCAGCTGGTACTCGAATAAAGAATTCTCTTTGAAAATGAAATACAAACTACGAATTAGGAAGATGACGGGCAAGGGAATGGGCCCATTGTCCCAGGCCTTTATTTTCTCTCTTCACGCTCATGTTAATTAAATCGTTAATTAAATATCTGTATTAAATTTTGTATATTCTACTTCTAGTTCATATAATCTCTTGAATTGCACTTTGAAAGCGTCGATATAGTAGACAGATATCCTACACGAAATTATACATCACAAAAAGTGGCTTTGTAAATTATTCTACATCTTTTCGTCTTAACAAGTTTAATTGTTTCATAAATTCATCATGTCTGAATTACATATTGAACGTATTATTCTTATCAACGACCAAGTGTGAGAATGTTAAAGTACAGATATTTATGAAGAAGATACAAAAATAATTGTATGTGCAAATTTTTGTCAAATCGATTTGTTGCATAAAATTATAATCTTCTCATGAAAATTTTTAGGATATTGTCTTTTCCAATATTATATTATACACTTGCCAATAAAGATTCCCCCGTTTTAAAAAGAGCAGCTTTCTGATTGAAAAACGATTTTGGATTATCAGGAAAGGAGCGATATTTTTGACACTAAAGTCTATTTAACCCTAAAACTTCTTAACGCAATGGAACTATTTAAAACGAAAAGATAGCATAATTCATTCTTAAAACCATCGTTGATGATGTGTAATTTCGTGTAATTATAGGCTCTTGTCTCAACGATATATATTCTAATATTGCTTAAAATCCAGCGTAGGGCAAAAATTTGGAAAGTCTGGTATAAAATTAAAGAAAAAAAAAAACACAAAATAATGACTTTTTTAAAAATGATTTTTTTATTTGCAAGCAAATTTGATTACATTTTCTATAATCGCTTGTTTTTTATGGTAATTCACACTTTCAGATATTCTTCACTTAACTGTGTTGTGTACAAATACAATATTCAAAAGTTAAATTTCAATACTTCTTACATAATAATAAAGTCATAACAGCTTTTGAAAAGCATTATTTCAGAGACCGTGTTCATATCGATTTTAATTAGTTGGCCATCAAGATTTTTTGACTTTGTAATATAACAAGAGGCAATCTTTCATAAAAATTACTCCAACACCAACCTGGAACCATTCTGATGATCGAAATGTATTAATAATGCCACCATATTTTTTCCTGTCATATGGGGGAAAAATTTTACCGCCACCCCTATGAAGAGCTAGAAGAAGGCAATTATTTCCCTAAACACACTGTTAAAATGGTTACAAGTTGTAAAAAGTAAATAATTGTTTTTTACGGCCCTTCAAAGCCAAAACAAATACACTTCGACCATTATAAAGGCCACAGATTGGAATCTAGTAATTTTTTCGATAGACTGACTCATAGACTATAAATATTCATTTGGATTAATTTTTCCAAATGAAATATATATTATTGCCTATAAGTACAATAAAATTAAGAAGAATGTAAAGTATTTGTACTGGACCAATTTTTATAAATAGGTATCTTGGATGATGTTGCTTTAAATAACACTATTTATATTAAATGTCTAGTTATTATATTATTAAACAAAGAATCTCTCTTTATCTCTTAATTTGGAGAAGTAAGTTATAGTTCGTACCCTTCTGATTAAAAAATCAACATTTAAACGAGTCTTATTCTTATAAAGTTATGAAGACTGATTAGAATACCACCGAGCTTATATTCTCAAAATATTAAGAGCTTTTATAGTATAAACATCGTACAATCAAAAGCGAAAAAATTGCAACATTACAAATATATACAGTACTAATTATATACACAGTAATATGAACGCTTAGAATGTGTTTCACTGTTTCAATTACACAAGAGGCGCAAAATGGTTGTAAGGGTTTGAACTCCACATAAATTTTTGTATCGAATTAGGAAAATTTTTAATGAAAGGATACATAATCGAAAATATCGTATATATTAAGTATCTAATTGTTCTGATGTTACAAAAGGAATTTAATTGATATCGGGTTTGTTAGATTAACCACTCTTGACTGTTATGAAAATGACACCACCATTATTTTCAAGATATAAAAATTTCCCATTTACTATTCATTTTGCACCAACCAGCAAATTGCATTCAATAATACGTACACAGCCATCAAATTGGACGCAAACATGCAGTCTTACACATACACACAAACCATTACATTCGCCAACTATAGGTGGATGTATGGCTCGGAAATTATCTATAATTCATGTCTAATGCAGCTTTTGATCAACAGCTTACCCAAAAAAAAGAACATTAAAATTAATGAATACCTATTCATTAATTTTGATTAATTGAATAAAAAACTCTTGAAAGAATTAGATGTCCGTTGCCCAACCTTAAAAAAGTAAATAAACGGGCGACACTTTGAAAATTAGCATTATTATATGAATATCGTCCTCAATTAACACTCATTAACTTTAAACTTGGAAGAGAAGTATCCGTCGGCTATAAAAATTGCCATAGAGGAAAAAATTACCAGACACGACCTTGACAGCAGCCTCTCATATTTCCAAACACTCTGGAATGATTATCAAATACTAGTAAAAACCTAATATGTTCAAAATGTATATCATTCTACAGAGAGAGAAAAGGGAGATTCTTTATAATTAAATTTACTTTACTAAAAGTATAATATGACCACGTAAAGTATGTTTCACTTGACTTTTGACAAAATTGTTTTTTTAGACACAAGTGAAATTTCTGCAATTAGTGTGGTCACAATAAACTAGTGTAATCTGAATTAATAAGAGAATAACTAGTGATTCTGATTTATTTTGATAGTGAATCTCTTTCTCATTGGCATGTTTAGTGTATTTGTTAAAAATAATGTTATCATATTGCATCTTATCACTTTAATAACACTTATCTACCTAAATTCATTTAAATATACAGTATTCACAGACAGCTCCTAAATTTAATAATAACGTATAATAAATAAGCTTTATTATATTGCATTTTGTTTTTCTTCTTTTTTTAAATCGTCAATGTAATTTTTTCATTATTAAATTGATATATTTTAATTATTCTTATAAAATTCTATTAATTATATGAATCTGCTTCATTTAAAATTTAAACGCTAACAAATTATAAAAAATGTTAATACACCAAGTATGATCTAAGAGTCGGTGACCTACAGACTCACGATATTGTAACAAAGTCATGCTTTTTGTCAATTTCTCTATTAACTACCGTACATAAAATGGGGAGTCATTTTTCTACCTGGAAAATCAATCGTGTCAAATTTCGATCGAGTTAAAACCAACCTCCAAAATTCCGACCGAGTTCAACGTTATAGTAACCGGGTTGATATAGGTTAAGAATATTATTATTAACAACATATATAAATTTCAGAAATACTCCAAATGTTTATTTTTCGGAACTTTCGACAGTGATCTACCATGATCTTATTCGGAAAAATATCCACGGGCAGTATGGTTACTACAACGTTAAGCTTGATCGAAGTTTTGTGTCTATTTAACTTGAGTGGCTTGATAGATATCACCGGTTAGACGAATGAGTAACGATTTAATGTACGGCAGTGGAAGATATTAGATATTCATTGACGAAAATACAGTTTTTGGTAAAATAATTTTTCCGAGCACTGGATCAGATCAATAAATGATTTTAATTGGCTTTTCAGCCACGAAGATGCCTTATTCACAGAATTAAATGTAGTTCTCGTAAAATCTACAATAAATTCCTTTACGTCTATCATAGTTGTGTTTGGATCTATAGTAGATATGAGACTTAAACTCCCACTAACGGCCAGATTGAAAAGCTAGCCATATGTATCAAGTGATCATCAATTAGAATTAGTTCACGTCTCGAACACATCTGTGCATATCAAGCCCGATTTTCCGATCGAGCTACGTATTTAACCAGTATATAGCCCCTGTTTTTTAGTTTTAGCCATAAATGAACTTGGCTTAAATGTAATAAAAATGTATTGTTCTGGTTATGAATACTTTTTTGCAACAATACAATTTTTTTAAGATGTTTTCGGCTTTATTAATGTGCACACTCCATTTGTAAATACCTCATTTACTAGGTCAAAACTTGTTTCTAAAAATTATCGATATTTGCTTGTTTTTCAGTGGAAATAATAAAATTTCTATTTATATTTGTAATTTCAATTTAGATAATGATTTTCATTAGATAAAATTATGTTTCAGGCATTTTGGATATTATGAAACTGTTTATATTTGATAAGAAAACCTAAAAAGCTGAAACATCTGAAATATGTTGCGCATTAAACTAAAAAGAACTTTTATTATTTATACAAATCAATTTATTATATATTATGGAATTCCACAAATCAAAAACAGTACGGAATTTATTAAATGCAACAGATTCTATACACATATTTTTTTCTTAATGTAAAATATTTTACATTTATTTAATAAAAAAAATTCAAATATAAATAATATTTCATTAAATTTTTATATGACTTGGAACTAAAGTAAAAAAAAATTAGCCTAATGGTTTAAAAAATTATATATACTACTTTATTATCAAAACAATCATAATTAGATATGGCAAATCGAAGACGTAGGATATTGTCATCAGAAATGATTGACTTAGGAGTTCTGGAGCTCTTATATAGAGATTTACACGAATTGTAAAATTGTAAATCTTGTACTTTTAAACCGTTCCCAACATTTCTAGTTTAGAAAGTGTTTAAGAAAATGCTGCTTTCCGCATAAAAAATTCGATTAAGGATTCATAAAATGTCTTGTGAACTTAAGCAACTTTTCTGTTGATTTGAAATAAAAGCACTTCTGATGAATATTTCCTTTATTTTACAATTTACCCTAATTGAACTAAGATAATTCTGAAAATAGTACAATGACAATCACATGATGGATGATATGAAAGTATCAAAAATATTATATATTATTTTAGACAATACTATCTAATTAAAAAAAGAATAAAATTAAAAAAAAAAATTAAAAAACCAAATTATATTCGGTTTAAAAAAACGATAATAATTCATATTCTGGAGCACATGGTGAATTAAAAAGAGCGCCGCAAAAAGCATTTCATTTTACACCAGAAAATATTTCGTTCAAAAATTATAATTAGTGTAGGGTAATTAATGAGCTACTTTATTAATTAATATGTGACTAGTAAAAATCTTATTAACTAATTATGATGTCAATAATAATTTATCAGCTATTAATTTGCTTTTAGCTTTTATTAATAAAACTGCCACAATATCTTCAAGAATCATTATTATCACCGTCCAGCAAATAATAACGCAATATTTCTAATTAATTTTCCATCTTACTTAAAATTTATTTTGCTGTTAGATAATTTATAAATGTTTATGTATTTTTTTTATATCAAGTATTATTTCCATGTTTTCATGTCCAACGTTATAAAATACGTTTTCCCATATTATAAAATTTGTATCTTAATTCCACCTTTTTTTTATTAACGGATATATAAACGTTTCGGGAGACAATTTTCACATAAAACGGCACTTTTTTTAAATTGTTTATTAAAAATGCCACTTCAAAACCAAAATTTATTAAAAATGTTATAATTATAAACTAGACGCTATCGTTTGGCCATTCGAGACTATGGTTATGACAAATAAAATAATATATTGTATGTATTTTAAGCGGGCATCCATCTATTGTTTCATTTACAAAATTTTTTCATTGATATAAATATCATTTTATACATACTTTACCGATCTTTTTATAATACAAACCATCAAACGTTTCATGTGAAAATGATCTTCAGAAACGATCACATTCCCGTTAATATTATTGTTGGCTATACTATTCATTGCTTTTTAGTTTACAATACTTTGCAATAGTTCCCCCTCCCAACTACTAAATAATTTAACCAGTCATTTTTTACAATTAATTTTCAAAAAATTTTGCATTATAAATAAAGTCAATACTAATAAAAATGACGCTAAACCTTGTTTTTAAACAAAGTCTATTTTTATATAAAAAAAAAAGTATTGTAATCTTTTCATTTAATTTTCGAGACATATAGAATCTAAATTGAGAGTCTAAATCGATTTAATATTCCACAATAACTTTAAATGCTATCAAAAATTTATTATTAACGACTCGATTTACAAAAAAATTCCTTTGTCGAACTTGTAAATAATGTTCTCCATTTATTACTTTTTCAAAAAATTAAATTTTTCAATTTACAGGTAGTAATTTGTAAGTTCCCTCTTTCGTTTTTCTATATTAAAAATACATCACAATAACAATTTTTCTTGATTTTTTTCTACATAATTTGATAATACCACTGTGCTCGATTAAAAAATAGCAAATACTCCGTCCAAAATAGGTAAAAAATGTGATTTCGGAAATATCTATAATCCGCGTTTTTCTAAAGTTTAAAAAAAAAATACTTCTGTTCAAAGTTAAATTAATAAAATTTTCTATCGGTTTGTATATATTTATTTTTCTAATCTTTCTTATTTCGAAATAATCTACATTTATATACAATTTTCCGCGTTTTAAAGCACAACTAACGTTTCTTTTGCGTGATTTAGTGGCGAAATTACGAAAGACTGAGAAAAATCAAAATATACATATCAAAGGACAATTTTACGCTCTATAACATGAAATTGAAGTTTTGTGATATCTAAAATGCATAGTAGCAAAAAAATGCGGAAAATCTCGGGAAATTATAGATTTTCCCGAAATCATTCTTTTTTATGTCCTTATGAAAATTTATGTTTTAAAAGTCAAAATCTACAACTTGACATAGATAGAAATTTAAAATTTTTCCGAAATCACCCTGTTTCGTAAGCCCTTATTGTTCCTTTTTTACTTCAGAAAATTAGCGATAGTTTATCTAATTTGGACGGGGTACAAAAAAACTAAATAAAAAAATATAACAAATTTCATTGACGAAAATTAAAAAAACTAAAAACGAAAAGAATAATAATTACAAACTAAAAAAATATACACAACAAAAGTTTTTCATTTTGTCTTAAATGTATAGTATAGTAAGTTTTTTTTTTAATAACATAAAAGTTTTCTTTTTATATACAAGTTTTTATGTACAAAATCTAAAATTAATATTATGTAAATTATGTTGTATAAAATTGATATTTCAACAACGCAGAGTAGGCTGAGTATGATTCTGGTGTGGTAGTAGTATAGCAGTCTGCTGTTGGGCTAATATAATCTTCATCTCTGATTCGGTATCAGAGCCCTGCTAATCGCCCGGATGCTCTGGACAACAGCGATTTACTTCAAACCATTGGTCAATACAACTGAAACAGATAATATCTATTATTAATTTTCCTCAACCATTTGGTCGATTCTGGATGACCATAATAAACAACTTTCAAATTTTTCTGATAATAATTCATACAGTTTAAAGTCTAACCGAATATTAATATTACTGGAAGAAAAAATTCTTGGCCAAATTTCAAAACTTGATTTTACATTTTTTGCCTATACAAAAAGCTACGATATCTTGAAAAACTGTATGTTAAATGGTTAAATGATAATAGCTTTTACATTTTATTCATTATGCAAACAGTTATCAAAATAACCCGATTTTTGTATTCTTTGGATCATAACCGTGCAAAATTTTAAATCGATATTACTATTCATAACGAAAATATGAGGGTGTCTTCATCTTAAATGCGCGACACACTGTATAACTGTTGTAACATTTTAAAAATATTAGTTATTATACGCAGAGAGTCAAAGTAAACGATTATCACTATACTGTACTGTAATTACAACGTTTGTAACTACAAACTGTAATAAATTACCGGAAGTTTACACTTGTTTTTAATGGTGTAGAATAGATAAAATATTAAACGTTATCATTTATGATAAAAAAAAGACTATAATCATTACCTTTTATGATAAATACATAGGCAAGGTAAACGGGCAATAGTATCGCCCTGCTGTAAATCTTCTAAACATATCACACATTCTCCTTTATCATCTTTTAATACGTCTTCTGTAAAAGTAAAAAAAAGAAAGAAATATTATATAAAATGTAAGAAAGAAAAACTAAAGGGAAGATGATTCCATAGGGTACGCCAAATTTAATTTTTAAAAACATTTAATTATCATTATTTTGTTCAACAACATAGAGCAGATTCTGAAGACAGTCGAGAACTTCGGAGCACCAAAAAACTATCAAGCGCAACGTTATAACGCAGGGTTCTTGTACAAATTGAAGCGTTTTGAAGATATTGTAGCAAAATTTTTGAATGGAATTTGAATTCGCAAGTTTATACTGTTTATAATTGACAAGAAAAATTTTTTTTCAAACTATGGGATGTAATATTTTGAAGAAGGTTAAAATTTGCAAAAACCTAGCTGAGAACTCTCGACATTAACAACAAAGTTTAACGATACAAATTTAAAGGTTAATTAGAATAATGGTTTATACAGCCTCCTTAAAGTGAAAAGACATATTTTCCATACGTCCTCTTACATCTACTTCATAAATTGATGAAATTTGCTAAATCAAAAATATTAACTGTGTTACATTAATTTGTTCAAAATTAAATACGGCGTACTCGATGGTGGGGCATTTTATTAAAAAAGAAATCCTTACCGTTGTATGAAAGTCTTGGTTTTGTGAGACATAAAACTAAGTGAAATTCTATTTCATCAGGCAATACAAATTTGCTACATACTGGACATTTGATACCTGTAACAAAAACAAAATCTTATTAAATATTCATTCAGTTTAACTCGGTAAAACTGTCTCAAAGACAAATTATCGAATTTCATAATTTTGAGCCATTTTTATGCATGAATGAGTAACATCTTGTAGACAATCTTACTAAAAGCAAATTAATGGCCATTATTATGTAAATACTTAAGACTGTTTCATACACTTTTTTGATTGGCGTAAAATCATTCTTTCGCGTGAAACTATAATTTTTTTAGAAAAATTTTATAAAGAAAAGCAGTTTTCCAGATCAGAATGGTTAAACTTACAATTGAATACTAAGCACCAATGAATATTAAGAAGGATTCTTAAAAAAATTACAAAGTTTCACGCCAATCAAAGAGTGATTTCACGCCAATCAAACACATAAATTAAGTACGTATGTGCTTAAGATAATGCACAAATATGCACATTTTGTACAAACTGAATCTTGTGGCTCAGTTGGTTAAGTGGTGAATTGAAAGGTCAGAGGGTGTTTAGTCCGCTATGAGAGCGTGTTGTTTAAAAACTAACAGAAAAAGTTGTTTATATTTATTCAACAATTTATAATACATACGGGGGTTACAACGAACAATAACATGTTTTTTAATGTGTTCGCAAATGTTTCAACCACGTTGAAAAGTGCATTGTTAAGTAAGTACTATATACGTGATAAATTATACCTGTGTGCACAAATGTTTGCAATTAACAATCACTCTCAACAATTTTCAACAGAGAAAATAATAACCATTTCTTTTGTTCTTTAATAATGAATACAATTGCAGTGAAATCTTTTATAAGTGATAATAATTAAAGCTCAGTGGTTGTCGGTACAATCAAAATAACTGATATTTTGTTTCGTGGTAAAATGATATAATTGATTAATATAAATCAAATAATATAATATAGTAATTGTCAAATAATATAATATAGTAATGTCTCCTATAGGTAAATAATTACCCACAATTAATCTGAACTTATACTGTAAAATGAAGTCATGAAGTCAACACAGAGGTGTCGAGCTTAGAAAAGGAAATTAAATTAATTTTTGTTATGAAGGCGGGAATTGAATCCACTACCCTAAACCTTTCGCGAACGGAATTGGTTACGCATTAACCAACTGAGTGAGCCACTAGGGTTGACGATTCAATGATGCTTCATAATAAAATGGTGTGGATGAACAAAAATCTAGAAAATTCGCCAACATGTTTATTTATGAATATAAGATTTGAAATTTTTAAAACACACGGGTCATTCAATGTAGATACATTGTAAGAGTTTCTACTGAGTTTCATACTGAGCGACAGTACTGGCACCTCCCGTATTAGGAAAAGTATATTACCTTGGGTTATTACCAAGCGTTGAGTAAATTAACTTTACACTCGCCTAAGTGAAAGGTTTTTAGCCGAAGTGTCAGTAGGAGATAGAAAATGTAACTTTCTTTCTCTGTGCGGTATTTGTCAGTTTTTTAAATAGATTAAAAACCTTTGATTAGACAACATATCAGCACCAATCCAGCGTACTTTTTTACTATGACGCTCTGCTTACAAATCTAGAAAAATTGATGTGGTTTCTAAGGCAAGATACTTTCATAAGAATTGACTCAGTATTGTAAAGGATATTCGTACAAAGTGCTTATAAACAAGTTTTACTGTCGTAGATAAAATATAACATATTATGTAAGTAGCAAAGCAAGGAAAACTGTTGTATTTTAATGTGTGTTGTATGTACACCTCTAATCTATTCATATAAAACCATCACCTCCTTGGGATTTTTTTTTCTCTCACTAGAACTCTAGAAGAGCATAATAAAACAACAATTAAAAAAAGAGCTTTACATGCAAATAATATTGTAACAGTACTATACTTATGACGAATGACTGACTACTCTACTGTGACTCAAAAGGGTTTATTTTTATTAGGGACGTATCTTACACGCTACAATTTTTTTTTAATTATTCAGACTGAAATGCTAACTATATGTCGTTAACTTCTTATTTTATACACTAATGATTTCAAATAGTAAATGTTTTCTATGTAACTTCAAATCGAGGATAGTTTGATCCAAGTTTAGGATTCACAAATCAACTTTTATATTTTTGTACAAGTCCATGCTAAAAGTTTTCGGGTGAATTCATCTATCAGGAATCATGTTGAAAAAAATGGTTCTAAGGAAGTTTAAGCACCATGGCGTCAGTATTCATAAGTATTCGAAGCGAATTACATAAATACCTTACAAAAATAAATCCCGTAGAACTTTGGAAATTGACGGAAAATCGAATATGTATTTTTTAATTTCCGAAACCGAAGTTATCGGATTTATTTCTGTACGGCATTTATGTAATTCGCTTTCAATACTTTTGCAGAGTAAGTATTCAGCAACTTCGTACATATTTGCTGGTGCAAGGGTGAGACCCCAAGGCGTATGACATTTATATTCTCACCTGTACTCCCCAAAACTGACGTCATGGTGCTTAATCTTAAATTTAACATGTAGGAAACATTTTTTTCAACATGATTCCTGGTGGTTCATTTCACCCGAAAAATTTTAGCATAAGCTTGTAGTTTATTAGTATTATAGAGGATATTTTTAATAATGAAAATAATTTGTTTCTGCAACCCTCAGAAAAATTATTTTATTTGATAATCACTTTTTTTGGTGGTAGAAAGTTGTTTTATAGAACTGAGTTATTGGATACTTTCAGAGTTACGAAAGTTTTATCACAAGTTTTTTTGATAATTTAAATCTATTCGATTTTACAAAAAAGAGATTCGAATGAATTTTGATCTCTAAAAAATTAATAACAAAGTTTTTTTCAAATATTTATTTAAAAATTTGTTTAATGTGCAAAGAAAGTAATCATAATAACGAACGGGACTAACAGATGAACTGACAAAGCAGATAACAAATACAAGAAAACTGTAGATGAAATTATTTCGGTAAAGAGGAAACATCTTGTATGCATTACCACCGGAGTAAATACAGCAATCTGTGCAGTCAGTGTAAGGCTTAAAAGGTGGAAAAATACAAGAGACGATTACTGCAGGGAATAAAAACAGGAGGAGGTGACAATTGAACATACCTGCAGTGTCATTGCAGACAGTTGGAAAACAAATTGAAAACAGCTTAAACGTAATCTGACTATTCTACTTAAACAGTAAACAAATTACTGGATTGAAGTAAATGATTTTATACTTGGCCGAGTCAACGATCTCAATACTCAAGAAAATAAGTATTTGATTGTAGTTTAAAAATTAAAGTATAACTTAAATTAAAGCATGGGTTGCAAGTAAATATTTTCCTGCTGCATGTTAAGAACATATTTCTGCAACTAATACCTACTTTTTATTTCAGTTTAACATACGAATACCATTTTTCTATGTAGTTTTTTGACAATTTAATAAATTCAGTATAATTCACTTTAAAAATTTGATAAATATCCCATCCTTTTGACAATAATATCAAATTTAAAAGCTATCATAATTTTAATCGTTTCCAAATAGCATTTCTTTTAGTTATAAATTAAATTTATTATTAATATTTTATTATAACAATAAGAAACATTTATAATTATTATTTAGTCGGTTAAATGAATAAATTTAAAAAAAAAACCCTTTTGTTAAAATGAATTTATTTTATAACTTTACATAATGTCACACCAAAGATAATTAATTATTTTGATTTTAATTTCATTGTCTTTATTAAATTTAATTAAAGAATCAAAATGTTAATATTTTATTTTAATATAATAATAAAAGGACAATAAATTGTTTTCGAGGTGTGAACACACAGAAGGCGGTAATTACTATTCATGTCCAATTACAAAAAAAATAAATAAATATATTATTATTAAAATTTTTAATCAAACTGTTGAAACTTTAACCTTGTAAATATTGTTTCCTTATTATTTAATTATAATAAAAATTTTTAATTAATATTTTCACTGCTGTTAATGACAGGAAAATGGTTGAGAATTTTTTATTTAACATATCTGAGAGACTTATTATGCTTTAATTGTTGTACCGATCTCGGAAAATACGAAATATTTGAGACAGCTGCTGCGTTGGAAAAAATATGAGAAAGTAAAAATACGAGAAAAAAAATTTTAAATATACTTTCGAAAAACAAATAGTGTTGGTTTTTTAAACACTTTTAATTTGTAAAGAAACAATGCAAGCACTGATATTCAACATTTTCTATACAGGGTATTTCAGCAATTAACTCAGTCAATTATTTGTTTTCATTTGTTTAAACTTAAGCTAAAAGTATTTTATTTTCTATAAGTGGTGGATTTTGAAGTAAACAATTTTTCTATTAGATTGAATTACAATTATTATTAATTAAAATATGTGTATATCGTAAAATTCACACAATTTTTGTAATTTATTAAAATGAGCTTCGAAAAGGAAATTAATAAATCGATTTCTTTCCATTTATAAAAGCTACTATAAAAAATAGAGTACATTATAATTAAATACTCATACCTCAACACTTTTCTATAAAATTTTAATACAAGATGTTCGGATTAATACTGCAAAAAGTTCTCATGAAAAAAAACAATGTTCATATATTAATGACTAATCTATATCTATAAATATTTCAGAAATGTTTTCAAGATTACCAAAATACAGCAAAATAGAATCGATAGCAAGCTTTTCAGAAAATGTAAATTTGTATACAAAACTTAAATAATAAACAAGTGAAAACAAACAATTGACTGAGTAAATTGTTGAAATACCATGTAAAGACATGTTGATCACGCAGTCGTTTGTTTTTTTTACGTCATATAAGTAAAGAAAGATACATACATACTTAACTGATATTCTCATACAATACATTCTATATAATTTGAGCCTACTTTGCGCTCCCACGGGTAAACAGTGATGTTTATCTAAAAATGTTCCAAACAAAAGTTTATTTTTTTATAAGGAACATTTTTTACATTTAAACTTTTGTTCCAACTCTAACGATTTATAAAATGGGTATTGCGGACCTAATTGACCTATGTAGCTCATTTACGAACTCGACTTTTTATGTCCTGAGCACGTTATAAAAATTTCAGCTAGATATCTTTTTTTGTTTTTGAGCTATCGTGTTGACACAAACAGATGGACAAACAACCGAAAATTGACTAATTAGGTGATTTTATGTACACCCATACCAAAATTTTGTTCGTAGCGTCAATAACTTTAAGCATTAAAAACTTGGGACTAAACTTAGTATACCTTGATATATTTCATATATATGGTATAATAAAGTTAATTTTGACAAAAAAAATCCATTAAGTTGAAAAAATGTATTTTGTGCCTAGAGCACATAGCAGCCCAGTTGGTTGAGGCGCTTGACATGAATATAAGAGACTCAGATTCGACTCCTGTTACGTGTGTAATTTGTTTTTTTCTTTAATTTAGACTAACTTGGCAATTTATTTGTCTATACTTTACGCCTTTGTATCATAATTAACCTCAACAATAATCGAAATGACTTCGACGTTTAAAAATATGTGTACAATACCTACAGTAATAAAAAATAAATAATTAAAATGCTACGTTGCAAAGTTTCTAAAAAAGTGATTAATTTATATTTTCCCTTCATGATAATTTTTTTTTTAAATGAAAAGTTATTCTTGTTACTTTATTCTCATTAATCCCGAATAAAGTAAAAAAATAACTGAAAAATGTTTAATGGATTTCAATGGGAATGAATCAATCGGAAAATTTTTTAACAGTGTCAGAATCGTTAACGATATTTTTACATTGTTACTGTAAATTGACCCGTGAAGTTTTGTATCATAATTATAAAACACTCTGTATAAAAATAATAATTATTCATTCATATATATTTATTAAAAACCAGAAATCAATTTTATCGTTGGAATAACAAATAGAAGCATTGTAAAAATAACAACAATTAAATGACAATGCTATATTAAATATTAATAAATAATCAATGAAACCTTATTAAATGACAATTACATTGTAGCATGACCTGGAAAATGCGTCAATAATGAAACTACAAAAAAAAATGTTTGATAGAGGTAGAGGTTACACGTATCACGTATGGTATGTGTATATCTGTCAATTGTTATTCTGTTTGTCTTTTAACATATCATTATTAATATTATTATTCCTTGACAATACAAAAGTCGTTAATATATCATACTTTTTTTCTACCTCTGTGTACAGCTTGTCTTCACCTTGGGGTAAGTAAAAAATACCCTCTAGGCAGTAAAAAATATCCTCTAGGAATGGAATGAAAGCTGGTTTTAAATAATTTTGAGGATTTCGATTATCGGATAGTGTTATTGCTGTGACAGGACCATCAACAAGGTTTCTGAATAGATAAGATTGGACACTTTAACAATTTTCTATCTAAATATCTTTTAAGGCTAGATAGGAATATAGAAATTTTTATACTGATAAAATTCTGCGGTCATCGATAGACAATTAACTGTTTAAAATAGGAAAGAGCCGTCGTCTGAAAATTTTGGTCAGAGTTCAAACACAACTTTCCATATTGAGTGTGCACTAACGACAAAATATATTTTGAAACTTGTACGAAGCATATCTAACGAGAAAAATTTGGAAACAAAGTTTGTGTGTAGAGGTCATGTGGCTTTATCAGATTTTGATTAAAAATCTGTAAAAAAAGCTATAAAAAAATATTGTTATTTGATTATACATTATTTCAAACGATAGAAATTTATCATTGATTATCAAAAAATATTTTTTAATATTCTATAAAAGGAAACTCATATTAATGTGTTTCGATTAGTAGATAATTTCGAATTATAAACGAATTTATTTAAAAAAAATCATTTTTATTTGATTGAGTAAAAAAAATTATATAAACAGTAATAAAATATAAAACGAATTAGTAAACAACGCCGCAAATTATGATATCTAAAATTAGTTTAACTAAATCATAAGGTCTCCAAACATTCTGTGAACAGTCCGCAAACAAGATCGCCAGCATGTTGACAAAGTTATTATTTTTAATTTCTTATAAATCAAATTAGGTCACAAAATTTGCAGCGCTATAACGAATCAAATGCCGAAAACTGCATTTAAATCCGACTTACTACTCAAATTTTTCGAACTTTATTTTTTCGTTTCTTCGTCTATTTTCAGACATTCGTCTATTTTATAAAAGAACTAGTAAGATAAAATACTTTCGGCAAACATATTGTTGTTATACCAGGCCAAAATGTTTCCTAAAAAATGATAAAGATTTTATTTATTATCTACATTGTAAAAATAATAACAAAACAGATAAAGAATCCATGTGGGTCTTGAAGCGTCTATCAGTCTGAATTTTTGCCTTATCTTCAATAAGGTAACATAAAAGTTATTTGTTTATATTTTGATAATGATTGTATCACATTTTTAACGTTTTAGTTGAACTATGTATCGTACGAAGTATTTTGTAAATAAGTTTTGAATGGAAAATAAAAAAAGTAAACAAATTTTGATTGGAATACCGTACAATATTCTTACACTACCGCGATAATTAAAAAGACACTAGCTCCAACCATTTTTATACCATGTATGTATATGAAATATACCAAGGTAGTCTAAGTTTAGTCCCAAGTTTGTAAGGCTTAAAAATATTGGTCCATTTCATATTAGTCCATTTCCGATTGTCTATCTGTCTGTCGTTTGTCCGTCTGTCATCACGATAACTCAGAAACGAAAGTAGATAGCAAGCTGAAATTTGTAGCGTGCTGAGGACGTAAAAAGTAGGGCCGAGTTCGTAAATGAGCAATATAGATCAATTGAGTCTTGGGACCGTAGGAGCCATCTTGTAAATCGTTAGAGATAGAACAAAAGTTTAAATTTAAAAAATGTTCCTTATAGAAAAATTAATAACTTTTGTTTGAAACATTTGTTCGTAAACATCACTGTTTACCCGTAAAATATGCGCAAATTGTATAGTTTGTATTAAATGAGTATATCAGTTATATGTGTGACATGTATGTATGTGTAATGTGACAAAGTAATCAAAACTGTCTATTGGTATTTCAACAATTAACTCAGCCAATTGTTTGTTTTCACTTGTCCAAATACTTTTTAAAATAGAACGAGGTCTGATTAAAGCACTAATTTCAAATTTTTACTTATTTTTCTAAAATGACAGAATATATCATTTAGAAAATATCTGGTTAAATTAAGCTGAATACTTTGGAGGGTTAATTAAAAAAACAATGTGTACCTACCACTTAAATAATAAGAAAGATTTATTTAACTATTCTTTATAATTAATTTATATTTATTATTTTGTTATATTTATCTTCAGACTAAATAGCAAAATAAAATGTTATTAATTATGGAATTCCACTAAATAACACTCTAATCAATAACAATACGTGTCAGCTTTAATTGTAAGTGGTACACCTCTAAGCGATAGAGCAAAACTCTATGGACATAGTACAAATTGAATGCAAAATACAAGGAAGTAGTATTTTTATGAATTTCGTGAAATTCTTAGCAATTCCACCTTCAATACTAAATAAACTTTCTTTATAGTTGCAAATTTGATTTGCAATTTACTTATTATTATTCATTTGATATGATAATTCAACATCGTGTTTCATTATACAAATTGAATATAATTGAAAACATAATAGAATTGAGTTATATATAACTTGTTGAAACCGGTTAAAAATTACAAATCGTCGGTTTAAACCTTCTGTTTCTATTCCAAATTTTCTTCATTTTCATTAACAAGATTGGGGACTAAGTTCTAATTGATTATAAGCTTACAATTTAAGTTATATATAAATTAAACAGTTATATATAAGGATTATATTAAACTTAGCCTAAGCTTTATAATGGATAGAAATTTTGATGGTCGAAGGAAAATTTTGGCAAATGAATTGCTCAAAATCTTCTACTTAATTCATTTCCTTTTGCTAGCGAGTGGTTAGGTAATTATCGTGTTGGTGCTGAGAACAGTTAATTCCGTGACAAATAGATATACGTGACTTATACATTTAATTACCCCCCACTAATAACAAAATCCAATCCAATTTTAGCTACCTTTAAACACACGAACATTTTTTCCATTAAGCATAGGTAAGAAACCTAAGGACACTGGCTAACCCAATTTTTGGTATCACACCGGACTCTATGGTCTAAGTGTGCCTCACCGCAGGACAATTACTCTAGCCATACCTAACCTAGGTAAGAATCAACTAGTTCTAGATTAAACTGGAGCTATGTCATAGGTAGAAACACACCCACGAACACTCACGGCTTTAAAATTTAAACATAACCATGGTTTTTCGCGGTAACAAAAGATTACCAACAAAAATAAGATAGTTTTAAAATTTAAAATATGTGATTAATGGAATTTTCATTTTACAAGGCGAAATCTGGTGGTGTGAGCAATTTTTTGTTTTCAGTTTTGATTTTATAATAATGCAAGAAAGGTTGAACAAGTTTTATGTCAAAAATAAGAAAAACGAAAGAATACTCAAACAAATATAAATTTCTCTGTAAAACTACTTTGTAATATTAAAAATGTAAGCCCTGTTGCAAATATCTCAATAAAACATTTGTATCTTGGGAACAGTTTTGTCATTTTCTATGATAAACCTTCTATTAAATCTAATGCTAAGTGAGATATTGAGAGGCTGTGATCCAGGACGTGTTTAATAACTTTTTTTCAACGAAAATATTCAAAACAGAGATGTTTCTTTCCAAGAGCCAGAAAAAATTTGTAATTTTGAGGTAAGCTTAATATTGATGAATTATTCATTCAAATTATTTTGTTCAACATTCAACGACGCCAAATTTCTGTCGTCGAAAAGGTTGAAAATTGTGAATTTCAAGTTATCGCCGAACAATCTCGTGCTTCGAATAACAGACAAAATAATTTTTGAATTTTGTATTCATTCACTTCTTATTTGAATACCGTCCTCAATGAATGTCAATTTTAAGCTTGCCACGAAGCTAAATATTTTCGACTCCCTTTAAAAGAGAAGCCTTTGCCAATGAAAAGAGCATAGAGAAAATGTTGTTAGGATTTTGACAAACACATCTCAAATTTCCAGCCGTTGCAAAAACTACGCCTGGCTCCAGAGCTATCTAACATTTCCACGTTTTCATGGTGAATAGCCAAGCACAATACAGAGGACACTCACGAAAACTATACATATATGATAATGAAGTTGAACTTTACATTATTATAAAGGTCAAATGATCATCATACAAACAAAATTCAAACAACACAAAATTTGCATAAAAACAAAGCCCATACAGAATAAAACAATTAAAATATTATCAATTATCATTATCAAAATACCACATAATGTTCGATGAAATCTACTTGTCGTATATTCAGGTTCATCTTCGGGTACACATGATCCCATAACAATACCCATCATGACATTCAACTAACTCATAGGTGCTACAAAATACTTTTTTCAAATAGAAAACACTACTTAGAAACACACACTAAAAACATTCAGAAGTTTTGTAAAAAAATTGTCATCAGCTAATAAGAAACCGATTAAATAACATTATTTTATAACGACACCGGTTTTTGTACAATGACTGACACTGTTGTTGTATGACAATATTATGACAATCACTCATTGGTAAAAAATTTTTTTATTGTGTCAATAACATATTTTTATTAATCGATATCGTAAACACAATCCAAAAAACATTTTTTTTATTTCTCATGTATAAACAAAAACAAAAAAGAAATTGTATAAATAAATTGTCGATGTGATGATTATTTCGTGTCCCGGTCTGCGTACTAAAAGCACCGATCTGCAGCAGTTGTAACCAGACCGCACACAGTTGAGCTTGGGTAAAGAAGAGCTCCAGTCAGCCACGTGCCTGGTACGAATGTAACGAATAATATCGTTACGCGCATTCACTGTTTTGTTTGTTAGAAGAGCGAACATTTTAGGTAGGTGTATTTGTTGTCTCTATTATAGAAGGTAGAAAACATGCTCACATATACACACACCGAATCGAAGATAATATTAAAACCATACTGACGGAAATAATAAATATCTCCATATAAACGAAAATGTTGTTGTACTTTTTATTTTTAAAAGGGATATCGAGATTTATATGTTCGTTTCCGTTAATGTTTTGCAAGGGTAGATAAAGATGAGATCTTAATGTTACCAATTATACGCTTTAAACATTGCGTTAAAATGCGAAACCATAGACCTAATTACAAAATGTAGAACCGTCTTGCTGTTGATAAATTAATAAGCTAGGGTAACCTTTATATGATTCTTCCTCTCAAACAGTGGCGGATTTAAGGGATGGCAAAGGAGCATTTGCTCACTGGGCCCCCGAAGTGGGAAAACAAGGGGACCCGTATTGAAAAACGGTGGGAAAAGACAAATTAGCATAAAAGGGCACGGCAAGAGGGTACGAAATTTATTAACGAAGATTAAAAAAAGAGAGGGAAAGACAAATTTGTTGGAAAGGGTACCACAAAGGAGGCCCCCAAGTTGATAAACGGAGTCTAAAAACCAAAAAAACCGCCCTATTTACAGATTTTACCCACTGGGCCCTTTTCCTTAACTTTTCCGCTACTGCTCTCAAATATATACTTAACCACTGTATTGGAAATCAACGCAGATGAAATGGATTATTCGAGGAAAACAGTTTTTTTTCGACATTTTTAAGGTATTGTATTCCAACCTTTTTCACTTTTTTTAAATATTTTTTTGGCAGTTTTGAAGGCTTGGCACATTTCTGAGGCACACCTCATAAAATTGACTTGAGAAAGTTGAATTAAAGTTAAGAAGATGTCGTTGAATTATAATTAAGTTAGTACGAGCCGCAAGGCAAGTTTTGCCTTGTGGTTGAAATTTTTTGTAGCTTATTTTCAACTTTGATGATGAATTTTTTTTATAACTTCATGAATGTAGACGAAACTATTCTAGATATCGAAAAATTTTATTCTTACATTTCCTCTTGTCAACATAATTTACCATCAAAATAGAAAAAATATTATATATTATTTAATTTTTGCCCCCACTTCCGTGCTCATACATCCTTAATTAGTCGTTCATAACGGTTTTTTTTTTTTTTTTTTTAAATTTTTTTTAAAGGTTTTAACTGCGATTAAATTTTTTTTTTTTATTTCTACGGACTAGTTTTGGAGAAATCTATGAAAAAATATCATCCGTCTACGTGGGAATTTGCAAGAGCCCAAAGTTAAATATGCCTTCTTTTGAAGTCATTTATTTATTTAAATAATCGGGCAATTCCTTCTAAAATTTTCAGGATTGATTAAGACATAGTTCATCAACATTCAAAAAAATCAAACATTTAATCCAACATTGCTCTGGCGCTCGTGCATCTTTAAGAAAATTTGGGTGAAAAAATGAAGGAAAACTATTATCTTAAGAAACCGATATGCATAATAAACTGATTGACGTTTTATTCAAGCGAGTAGAAATTTCTACTTTAAAACATGCAATTTTTAATTTTCCATTGTTTGTCTTCTTCGAATTGGTCAAGGAAATCTTTTGTCTGCTATTATTTCCTAAATCCATTGAGTTACAATTTAAATGACCTTGAGAAACTTGTATTATTTTTAACCTACAAAAACAATTATTGTAAACAATAAATACAAAATATATGACGTAGGAAGAACGTATATATTTATAAAATGAAAATTGAACGTTATCGAAAATCGAAAAATTTTATAAACCAATGAATGGTTTAAAAAATTCAAGTTAATTATCATTTAAAAAACTTTTAAAGCTATAAATAGTTTTGATTAGGACATGTTCGAATTTCTATGAATTATTAATATGGTCTACTCAATTTAAACTTTCCTAGAAATATTATTTAATCTATTTCTGACAAACATTTTTGGAACTGTCTAAATATTATCCTGACGAAACTAGTGTTTACTACTTTGGTGTAATGTAAATAAATTTTATATTAGAAATAACATGTGCCAAAAAGTAATATATATAACTAACTAAATAATGTTTAGTTTAATGATACTTTATTCCGTTCACAGAAACTAATTGATGTCTCGCAATAAAATATTTATCCTATTTGAATAAAATTATAGAAGACGCAGATTAAGAGAACAGTCGTGCAAGTGGGATTAAATTATAATCCAGTCATTTTAGTCAAAAAAGGGGGTCAATCTTGGAATCTAACGGAATAAACTTAATATTTGTACAAACCTTTGTCAGCGATCTTAGATATTCAAGGTCATAGGTCGTGAAAATCAATTTTTTGAGAATATATCGTTTCCTTTGCCTTCAATCGTATTAACATTCATTATAAAAAATGTAGAGGATAAAATTCTCTGCACATTTTGTCTTAAACCTATTTTTACAGGTTGAACCGTTTTTGAAATAGAGAAAAGAAGAATGCAAGGATATTTTGCGAGTACTTGTGAAAGATTGGGATTATTACTGAAATAAAATACAACACTATTTGCTACAGCCTTTTTTTAAAGCCTATACCATCTTTAATAAGAAAGATTCACCGAAAATATGCGACTTTTGGGACAACATTTGTACTATTGAAATAAAGATTTGAACAAATATTCACCTTATTCCGTTAAATTCCGAGGTGAAACCCTAAGATGATTGGGCTATTATAAAAAATCATTATTTGTGATTCGCCTGGCTGTGATTATTTGTGTACTTGACGTTATAACGTTCTGACAAATTTATATTAATTTTGTAAATTTTTGTTGAGTTATTACTGAATAAAATAACAAGAAAATATTGTAAACATAGGGTATTTCATTTTCGATGTTATTTTTAAATGTGCCACCATTTTGGTATTTTGTACTAGAATGTCATTTGTTGTGGGTAAGTGACAAGTAAAAACATCCTAGTTTAATAAAAAAAGACGAAATATTCTATAATCGTTTGTGAATGAATGGTGTTCTATTTAGAATGTTACTTTTAATTTTTATCATTTCCACACTGATCTTTTGAAAGCAATCGATGATATTTAGTTTTTTTATCATCTATGGTATGAGGATCATTACCCTAGCCCTTTGTTCCAAATATCTCCAAAGAAAAATTTAAAAGGCGTTAAATCTAAAGACCTAGACTATCAATTAACGTCGTTTTACGAAAGATTATTCGACTTTCAAACTATTAAAATGTCAAATATTTCGTTCGGAATGTTCCTACATGGTGAGAAATTTTTTTTTGGATATCACTATGTCAGTATCTGTGTGAACGCCATACTGTGTGCTGTATTGAGGGAATAGTAACATTAGCAATAGTCATGGCAGATGAGTCAATGCAGTATGGGCGTCAGGTACATACTAGTTGGCGATGCCCACAATACTTCTTGTGGGTGGCCCTAAAAATAAAATAAGATAAAATATAGGGCATTCTAGTACATAAGTAGGGCACAAAAAAGATAAAAAAAAGACTGGTTTGTTTCGTAAACGTTTATTTCTAAAACGAAAAAATTACCCCATTTCCATAAAACCTATATAAAATTGGTTACTACATCACCGTGAGTTCGAAATTTATCACTACCCTTAGTTTCAATTAGATTCAAGGTTTAATTTTTTTAAGAATATTTTGACCTTTTATCCACATATGAATGAGTTAGAGGGCTCTTTTGGCATTGAAGTTTAACCGGAAATGCCTCTAATTTAAAAAAAAACTGTTTTACTATAAAACTTATATCAAATTGTAATTATTTTTAGGATTCATTCAGTCATTTATTGAAATATAATTAAGAAAAAAGGATAATCACTCATTAATTGAATTAAAAAGTTATACCATAGTTAATATAAACTTTCAATTTAAATAACTATATTAACTATATATCTGTAAAATGTATATTATAGTAGCGTATGTATATTACCAAGTTATACACCTTCATAACTTTACAATACGATGGTTAGAGAGTTCAAATATTGTTTTTAGACACGTATTTCATAACTTTCAACAATATAAAAGTTAAATCGAGAATCAATATTTGAATATTTCATAGAAATATGACTATACACAAAAAAACCTACCACTTAATACTGTTCTAAAATTAAAAAAAGAAGCTATTACAGAATGTAGCAAAATAATTGAACAAGCTTTTCATTTTTCATTAAATAGAACAAATGAAATTTTTAAAATTAAAAAAAAACCTTCGATAGAAAATACAAAACTTTTTGAGTGTTTAAAATTATTTTATTTTATGGTGGAGGTGCAAGGAAAAAAATACTTTTTACACACAAGTTCATATGTATTATTCTTCACAGCACTTCCACCTGACTTTGAACAAGGCAAAGTATAAATGCAGTTATACCAAAAATTTACCCTAGAATTTCACCATGACATATATGACGGTTCTCTACACATTTTTCAATAGCATGAAACCATTATTTGATTGGCGTGACACTTTATAATTTTTTTAAGACTCCTCTTAAACATTCGATGATGGAAAAAAATGTTTATAAAGAAAAGCGGTTTTCCAGATAAGAATGGTTAAAGTTACATTTGAATTTCAAGCACTGCGATTATTACTCTATCGATTTGAAATTTGGATATGTTATAGGTACTTATATTCTATCGGCCCTAATTACTTTCTTTTTTCGAAAATCTGTTAATTTTCATTGTTCACATTCAGATATAGTGGAATACGAAAAAGTACCTAAGTGTGAACAATGAAAATTGTGAAAATTAACAGGATTTTCGAAAAATAAAAGTAGAATCAATTATAACTTAAACCATTCTTATCTGGAAAATCGCTTTTCTTTATACAAATTTTTTTCCACCAACGAATGTTTAAGAGTCTTAAAAAAATTATAAAGTTTCACGCCATTGATAAATGTGTATGGAACCATCTTAAGAGACAAAACCAATTTTTGATGGATTCAGTTCTTAAAAAAATGTACACTTTTTTATAAAGTTCGACGCTGTAATTTTTTCCATTTAACGGTTCGGACGATATAGCTTCTAAGCTTTGCATTAGAAGTGCTTTCTCAACAGGTTATTCTCATAGATCTATTAAAATGATAAAATCATATGATATAATAAATGTTGACACGTCCGGGTTTGTTATTACAGTTTGTTACACCCAGTATATTATTTACAAAATTTATTGAAAATTTGAATATAAATTACACAACAAAAACATCATTAACACAGTTTTTAGAAGCATATTCTAATGAAACTTGTAATGTTGTATTTGGGTTTGGTTTTTCGGATGATTCGAGTTCAACAAACTAAAATTTACTTAGATCGTTGACCAGAGGCAGATTTGCTTTGTGGAAATATAATATTAACTATTTTAAAATAGTAACAGTAAAAGGACGAAGCCATGAAATATTAAAAAGGACAAGCCATTTCATTATTTCTGTTAAAGAAGAAATATAATTTAGTAGTTTGAAATTTCTACATTCAATAGGTGAGCGGACTAAATTTTTTCACTTACTTTAAATGAAGAATTCTTACTTCACGAATAGAAAAATAAAGTTGGTTTTTAAAAATCTTTACTAGTATGCAAGATATGAACATTTAAAATTCGTAATTAAGCAAAGAGGAACATACCCACTAGTGACGTCATACGTGGGTATCGTCATAGAGATTACATATAAAACTTTGTTTTGCTTAAAGAAGATGGGTTACCATTGAATGAAATCATTAATTGCTTATAACTTCTTCGTTTTTTAATCAATTTTAATTTCACTTTCAAATTTTGTCATGTTTTGAAGTCTAGTTTTACATTTTTATGGGTAATATGACCAATTCGACATCAGGATTATCCCCCATTGCTGCATTTTAAGTTATTTACAATAACCAAATCATATCTTTCATGCATCTCTACCATTTAAATTTTATTATTTAAAAAAAATTCTTATCGTTTCTTAATACATTTGAATATTTCTGACCATTGACTTTCAATTTGAAGAGACTATAATTTTATTTAAGGAAATAAAATAAACACAACAATTGAACTGAATTCCTTGAACTAATTTTTCCGAGATGCGTCCTATTTTTAGTTTAATTTTTAATATATATGAAGAAATTTCACTTTCTTCTTTCATATAAAATTAGAACGTAGTTTATTAATTAATTTTTTTTAATCAATAATTTTATCAGTCATTCAATCTTTGTTTACATTGACATCTGTTTGTGGTTAACCACAAAATATATTTTTGCTATGACTCTTATTTTTTTTAAATTTACGCCTCTTTTTATATAAGGTCTAGTCAGAGATTTGCTCGGCGTAGTGTTCATAGGGATTGAGTGATTTTAAAACGAATTTAATTTTATTTAACCATGATGATTTTTTCTCTGAAATGATTAAAAATTGACTTGTTTTCGAATATATAAACCGCAGCCACAAGACAGTACATATAAAAACAAATAAATCCCACTGTAATAGGATTAATTATTAATCCTACTCTTGTGGCTGTGGTTAATCTAAACTTCAATGAATTTAACTTAGCATTTAATGAGATGATCATGCATTATACGTAAATTTAAACTATTTTATTTGTGACAAAATGCATTACGTCATTTGTTTTTGTTATAATAATTGTTCGTAAACTAAGCAGAAATCACCAGGGTATTTTAATAAATTTTTCAAAATAAAAAATATTTTTTTATTTTCTTATCAGTTTTAAGCAAAAAAGTACTGTTGTGGTTTTCGCTCTAGAACAAACCTTCTTAGACTATGGTTCGCGACCCCACATGGGGTCACGTAGCAAAATTCTGGTGTCGCTAGAGATTATAATGTCAAATATTTAAATACACGATTTTATAACATCTAGATATGTATTTATACAGAGTCAGAAACACAGTTCCGTACATATTTTATATTAAATATTAGTTTTTTTTTGATATATTGATTAAGTACAAATAACGTCCTTGCAAATTAGGCAATCTTTTCGTATTGGCTCTTTATATAATTTAAAATGTAAGATCGGCCTTCTTCAAACGAAAACACCACAATTCACACAGCCATTTTTCGCAACCTGTAAGGTCGTGTTCGTAAGTGAATTGGTTAATATACACAAATCAAGAAGTTCCGTGTATACCGAAATTTAATTTAATATTTCTGAATATTCCTTTTTCTTTAATAAATCTCGACTATAAAAATGATCAATTTAACCTAGATAATTATTATAAACGAAGTGGAGTGCACGTGAGTTGTAAAGACATGACCTATCTAAATAAAAAGTATTACGTATCATTAATGTAATTCATATTAATGTAACGTAATATAAAAAAATAATTCAATATTACAAAGTCATTGATTTTTAATTTGCGATAATATCAAAAGAAAAAAAATGTATATAAAGGTTCATACACACAGGTTTAATCAGTGGCTTCTCTCGGATGATGCAAGTGGTGAACAAGCCCCATAATTTTGCAATTTTTAAAAATTATGAGTATTGACAACAAAGCATTTCTAGTTATTTTATAGATCTATATAGACAGCAAGACGCTATTGCGCCTAATTACGATTAAGACGATTTTATATTGTGAGACAAGATTCTTTTGAGTTTCTATAAATAAAAAAATTTTTGAACATGTATTTTGAATTTTTTTAAAGTTGATTTATGCTTCGTTTATTGATTACCAGTTATCGAGTAGAGTGAGGTTTTCATTGAGCTTGAAAACCTGGGTCAAGTGAAATGTCTGCGTAAGATAAGCGTCTAAACACCCAGAATTATTTACTTGAAGCATTTTTATGGATAAAAGTTAGTTACTTTTTAAGTTTTACGCTTATGTCAACTTAAAAAAGACAATCTGTATATCATTTCTAATCTTTTTTTTTTTTCGTTCTACGATATCTTCCTTATTTCTTTATAAAATTCCATGATTAACCCCTCATTTAAAAGCTTATCGTGCTGGATTATGATGAAAAATAGACCCACAGTCTACAAATGTTCCGCTTTGATAACAATTTGGTGTACATGCACTGTGGAATTCCATACGAGCCGACTAGTATGCTAATATTAAACGAATGGCATAATATTTTTAAGTTTTGAACAAGTAAAACGGGACACTTCCTTTTAGTTCTACGTAAATAAGTTCTAAACTTTAAATTAAGTATAGAATTGTTTTCATATGAAAACGCAAGTTTAAATATAGCATTTTAGACCACTTACCATTTCGTAATTAATGCAGAAAGAAAAATGAGCAGGTACTTACCTAGAAAAGAAAAAAAAAATTAAAAATAGCATGTACATCATACATCAATTTACTAAGAAAAAAATTACTTAAAAAAGGGCAAGCTTTTATTGTACTAAAAAGTCGAAATTAATTATTTCTATAAGTCAACTGATACATGCGACTACTTTAAAATATCTTCGATGAAACGCAGTGCCCCAACCCTTTTTAATAGTCATGTATCATTGACTCAAAAAATAACGTACTTTTTAGTACAATAATTGTAAAAATAAAAAAATCCGACCGCGTTAGATAAAAACTGAAAAGAAAAAAACAAATTCAGTAGTTTGCCTAGCGACTTTAACAGTTGGGATCCATTATTGGGAAGACTTGTGCCTGTCTAGATTTTAATGGATCCCGACTGTTAAAGTCACTGCTATATAAACTGCTACTACACTTTTTATTGAACGCAATCCGGTTTTTGTTATTTAAAAAGTTTTAAGTTAATGTTTAATAAAAAATAATATTTATAATATGTAATTGAAGGAAGTATTCTGCACGATAATTTGATATCAAGTTTCTACAGTCGCCCTATTAGCTCAGTGCATAGGGTAGCGGGTTCAATTCCCGCCGTCGCTACAATATTAATTTAATTAATAGTTGTGGTGGGCTGGTGTAGTGCATGATATATGCATGAAGGAGGTGCTCTCAGTCTCTGAAATTGAGGAGTTGATAAATGAATTTATCAGCGGAAAGGTGGTAAAACACATATATGGTATCACAATGGGCTCTATAGCCTAAGTGTGTCCTTCGTGGACAGCCAATATAACCTAACCTAACCTAACCTAACCTTCTACAGGAATTTCGAAAAACGGGTAACTTTTTTTTGTGTTATTTACTTCAATATGAGACTTATTTGTATGAGGAAAAGATTATTAAAATAGCAAGTGCTCCATTTTATTCATTTTTGCTTATTTGTAAGTGTTCAAAAAATGGACCATTTGCTATTTTTAATAATCTTTTCTTCCTTCAACCTTCACAACTGTTATTTCGATTTCAAGTAAGAAAAATTAAATGACGCTTTATCTTCAGCTTTATTAAACCAAGTATATATCAATATGCCATGAATTCCTATAAAACGGTGGTCGATTCTACAATATATAACTCTTTTGAGGTATAGGTATGAGGTGAACACATATTAAATTATACTATTAATTCATAATAGTACCTATTGTAAACATAATAATAATTTCCACAATGACAGTTGCTATGGTGATTTACATAAACCACAAATTAATACAGTTTTCAATTTTTTTTTAATATAAAATTTTCCAGAATATTTCCGTTTTCATATCATATTTATTAATTTTTTTGATGTGTGTAAAACTTTATCTGTACTTTTATTATCAGATTTTTAAATATTAATTATAGAAATGTTATTGTACGAGTTCGGATAAATATTCATTTGCTCGTATTGATTTTACTAGATTTCGTTGCTATGAATTAGCGGTGTGCACTTCGACTTTCAACGAGAAAAAAGTTTTTCATTTAATTGTAAAAGCCAATCTAGTATTTTTTAGCTAATCCGATTAAATATTTTTTTGTTATCTGATGCCCCTAGCAACAGGGTAATGTTTGCCTAGCCCACATATATGTATGTCTACTAATTTGGAATGTACTAAACGACTTTTATTAGTTAGAAAGGATAAGATATCGCTAGTTATTACTATTATTTTTTAAATTTTATTATAAAAATGCGTGCTTGTTACGAATGTAACAAGTAGGGTCTGATTAACCGACACTATTAAAAACTAGAGGTGTCGAATTGTTAGAACATTTGGATTACTAACATAGATTGTATAAATTAATAAGACAAAATTAATGTATTTATATACCGCATGTCTAGGAAGCGCGTGCGAAGGGTTCTAGATATTGGATAACATGCCGATTTACTGAAGTGTCGTATTAGTGAGGTTCTTTAGTAATAACGATTTAAGTACATTAAAGTATCAGCATTCATTTCATATAATCCAATCTCTGGTTATTTGCTTTCATCATTGAAATCTGTTTTTGATATTTTCTATACGCTGATAACTTGTTGATATTAAAAACCTACCATTGAAAAAAATATCGCGAGATATAGGAGATAAACATTTCCTCCTACAATTTTGTTAATCAAAATATAAATAATACAAATAAAAACAAATTTTTTACGTTTGTATAGATTTTAGAACGAAGTTGGAGTTCTACCCAGAGAAAGATAGGTACTATAGTTTTGTAGTTGGTTTGTATGCGAGGTCATGTGTTTATTTATTTTGCTGGAAAAAGAAACCAAATCTTTTGTCTTAAAATCCTCCTTGAAGATTCTCCTCTGCTTTATTTTGGAGTTCACCTTCGACGAAAATAATGTATAATTTTCGACGAGTCTCACTTCAAGACACAAGACAATTAAAACGGGATTACCAGCTAAAAGTGACCAATTACATACCTTATAAATATCTTGAGATTTATAGTCGTCTAGCCAATGCACAGTTTAAATATTACAAAAAATATTGATGATTTATTGAAATTATAATTTAGTTTAATAACACCGCATTTTAAATAAAATTAATTCGATGAATATAGATAAAGCCCAATAAAAAATCAATTATATTTCAATGAACATATTAATACCAACGAGAATTTGAAAGAGTTAAAACCGCAACAGTAAATGTATTTGTATGAATCATTCAACAAATTTAACGTTATTAATTAAACGACGTAAATAAGCGGTTTAATAATTTCCTTTTATCGATTATAAGATGATAAATGCTTCAATCTCTCGCAACGTCAAACGGAAAATATACAGGGTTGTTCAATTAGATGTTAACAGGTAAATGGGAGACATTTTATCCAAATGCTTGTTACGACCTAAATCGTGTAATTCAAGAAAATATAACGGTAATTTTTTATTTCATAATAATAAGTTATTTTAATGTCCTTGAAATACACGTTTCATCCATTTAAGTGGTAAATTCTGTTTGGATAACATGTCTCTCCCATTTATGTGGCAACATCTTTTCGAAGAAAATGTCTTCCATTTACTGTGAGTAAAATAAAGTTCGAATAATATTTGTAATATTTGCTGTTAGCATGATTTTTAACCTAACGATTGAAATCAGATATAATTTTCTACAATCATATTATACAAGATAGCTTCACCATATTTTATACAACTCTGCGTAATGGAAAATTTAAAATTTATCAGTGGACAATAATTTTAAAAATTACTATAATGCAATGGAATCACGGGTGCTATTAATTCATACCCCGAATTTAAAAGTGGCGAAAAAATTGCATCAACATGGATACATTTTAACGATTAGGGAACTTACTCTCGGTTGGATTCTCTTTGAACTTAACATAGTAAGCAAATTGATTTATGAGTATAATTATAAAATTATTATATTTTATTTAAATTACGAATATATTCGAAAGATATGTACGAAAAATTTAACAAACTCTGAATATAAAATCAACACACACATAGACTGAATTATGTAAAGTGATTGTATAAATAGAGTTTGATGGATATACCGGGTGTATCAGAATAAATCGGGTGTATGAAATTGTCAATAATCTAGGGAGTGTTAGAGTACACTACATCGAAATAATAATTTTGGTACAAGAAACATCTATACGGAAATGCTCCCCTTCGGAGCTACAGAGTCTTTTTGTATAGCCCAGTTTTTTGTAGTCATGTTAGAAAAACCAAAATTATTGTTTGGATGAATCCCAGAACTCTCTAGATTATTGACCATTTATTCTGATACACTCGGTATTTATTGGTAATAAATCAGATTTTAATTAAATATTTACTATTAAATAATAATTATAAATTTCTGTAATAAATGGTAGAAAAAACCTTCATAATCATTTAATGTATTTCGATGAAAATCAAATATTGGTTATTAATTCGCATTAAAATCATAAGTTTGGTTAATATAATTTAATTAGTAAGTTTTTTTTATCATTAATTGTTTTTTGATTTATATAATAATTCTATTTGATAATAAATTTGAATTTAAAACGAAAAGTTTAGGTTTTATTAAATATAAAATATTACCACACTATAAATTAAATTGTATGTAAAAAAATGTTTTTTTCTGAATGAAGAAAATGGTTTCTTCAACAATAAAAAATTCTTTTGGAATGAATGGATATAATGAATTTGAAAAATCAATATAATAAAAATAAGCAATAAAAAATACAATTTAGATTATATGAATTCTTTGCAAGTAAGGATTATTACTATTTGGTTGATTAAAAATGTGTTGAAATTCGCAATGTAAACGGCGAAATTATTATTATACCATGTATATATGAAATATAACATAGTATATTAAGTCCCAAGTTTTTAACGCTTAAAAATATTGATGCTAAGAACAAAATTTTGGTATAGGTGTTCATAGAATCACCTAATTAGTCCATTTCCAGTTGTCTGCCCGTCTGTCTGTCCGCAAGCGCGATAACTCAAAAACGAAAAGAGATATCAAGCTGAAATTTTTATAGCGTGCTAAGGACGTAAAAAGTGAGGTCGGGTTCGTAAATGAATTCGCTACGTCAATTTCAATCTGTTAGTAGTAATCATTAATGAAAATAGGCGATGTAGTGTAACTTTTCTTTATACTTAATTTTTATATCAGAAATATTACTCTCGGCGGAGCTTTCCTTGATGAAAATCCGATTTGCCGCTAAGTCAATTCAGCGTTAATATGCTTTTAGTATGAAACTCTTTTTCAAAATCTTCGATTATTTTAATAATTATATGAGCTCAAACAATATTTATTTATACATCTTACATAAGTTACAATAATAATTAATGCATACATCAATTCATTCATAGTCATACATATGTAATGGATTACAGCAATAAGATTATTATGTCATTTAATTGTGTATAAATTTACATATTTTATAAAAATGATTTCAGTTTTGTTATTATTATTAGGGTAAAGTGATGAAATTGAACATTGTGCCTTGGGTATAATGTAGATTGATTGAATCACTATCCAGTTCCTTAAAAGTGTCTATAAGGCAGAAATTATCCTAATGCAAAATTTATTTTACAGAATAAAACAAATGATTTTAGCGAGAAGCGTAAAATTTTCGGTTTTACAGTTCTATTTTTATTAACTTTATTTTGGACCTTACTAACTCATATATCGGATATAACAACCAATTGTATTTGTAAATAACCACCAATAACGAGATGAAAGATGAAGACGCAATCATATTTTCGTTATTTATAGAGATAAAGATATGAAATTTTGCACAGTCATACATAGATGGGTCACATTTTTTAAGACTTAACCGAAATTTGATCTTTAAACTCAGCCTACTACAAATTAACAAATAGCACCGATTCTTAATATTTTGCCAAGCGCCAGAGAAGGTTAGAGATATCGAAAAACAAAAATTAGATCAAGTTGCTTAGAATATCTTTTTATACACATTTACCGATTTTCATGATAAAATTCGCATTTTTATTTTTTTAATTATTACACTATTAAATTATCAATTTGTGCAGTTTTTACAATCCATAATAGTCAAAAAATTAAAATATTCCATAGTTAATTAGTTAACTATGGAATAAACTGGACAAATTGATAATTTAATAGTGTTATGTATTCAAATATTTTAATAAACTTGTAATAAATTCGAATCAAGACCAAAATAATGAAAAAAATTTAAAATGCTAATTTTGTCACACAAACCGATATATGGGTATATTCTAAGCAACTTTTCTCTAACGCTAGGTAAAATATTAGGAATCGGTCCTATTTGTTTATTTGTAGTAAGTTGAAAATTCAGGTTTCGGTTTAGTATCTTAAAAAATGTGACTCATCACCCTGTATGACTGTGCAAAATTACAAATCGATATTCTTATAAAAAACGAAATTATGAGGGTGTCTTCTTCTTAAATGCGACACACTGTATATACTTTTACTTTAATAAAATAATAATAATAACGGAGTTTAATCTCCGTTTGTCAGACATGTATGTCTATAACAGAGGCCACTCACATCAATATTTTTAATCTTTATTTATTTCAATTACATTCGAATATTATATATACAATTAAATTTCATGATGTGGGTGGAGTTGGTTACTTCGTTCACATCCAAGCGACGACAGTGTGACCAATTTTACCGTTCCATTAATTATAATTGTTCACGCTGTCTTTAATATAATAATGAAAATATTTGGTGGTCTTTTCAATGCCGTCATAACCGATTTATGTTTTATTTCCCTTGTCATAAAAGTAAATAGTAATCCTAGGTACGATACATTCTCTTATGATAACTATACAGAAAATATGTGAAAATATGTTACACACAGAAAATATAAAAGATAATAACAATAATAACATTTAATATGCAGATTTTATTAACGTTTAAACTAAGTACAATGAACAAGATTATAATATTTAGTTTTTACATACAAAAAATAAAAATTGCTGTACCTTATTTCGCTCTTTCTACACCTACATTTTTTTGTTCCATAAAAATTTACATAAAAATATTATTAGATCATTCATACGAAAAATATTGCAGAAAAAACATATTTTTTTATAGTAGATTCACTGAATAATTTTTGCTTATGTTGTAAAAGTAAATCGATTGAAAAATTTATTCTAAACCTATAATTTTTTATTTAGAAAAAATAGTGAAATTAGAAGGTTTCGGGCGTATGATGTATTATTTAAACTTCAGTTAAACGAGCGTCGATTTGTAAATGCACATTTTACGGACAATGAACCGAGTTTGTAAGAATAACACAGGGAAAATTAGACCATTAACCTACGTGGAAATTAACTGTCATGCGAACATGTGTATCTAACATAAGATATTACTAAAACGCATGGTGAAACTTGTTTTAGCGTCCGTGTAACCGAATCCTTGTCGATCTCAATATCATCAGACCCAAGAGAGCAAAAACTGGTGACCCAGATCTAGTCCGACTTTCATCAAATGCAGCTGATAATAAATTCTTAGACTGTTCCAATTTTAGACCTAGTACTCAACTGCCTATTTCAACTCAAAAGGTTATAAGTAAAATGAAATTTTTGACCGACGAAAAAGGAGGAGGTTCCAAGTCAGCCCGTATATTTTTTTAGGGATTAGTCCGATTTCAATAATTATTGAAATCCTCTACCCTAAATTGGGGTAACGGTAAGATGTCAGCGCCACGAGTTAAAAAAAATGTAAATCATACTTAAAAAAATCCGATGATTTTTTCATTTAATTAAAAGGCAAAAAATACGTAGTTTATTATACATTTTAATGTCTTTTTTACTTTTATATGTGCGAATGGTTTACCACTTTTATATGTGCGAATTGTAAAAAAAAAGTGTTTCCGTTAAATATTAAGAATCTATGGGCGTTTCAAACTATAGTTCTTTCTTCTCTCGCTAGATAGAGTCTTTCTTAGTATTAAAATCCAATACTTCGAAGTTTGTTTCATATGAATTTGAAAAATTTCGCCTTCAAGGGTAGAAAAATAAGGAATGATTGATTGTTTATCCACTAAAATTTCATCTGTGAACTGAAATTTCGACTGTATTAATACTTTCGCTTATTTTAAACGTCAAATGCTAAACAGCCTATTTGTTCACTTGTTCTACAGAAATAAATAAAGACTTTTACGGGAAGGTTATGGCCAATTTAATCGTCTTAGTGAGCGAACAATTCGCATCATTGTGCAAAAATTCGAGGACACTGAAAAAATTGGAAATTAAGGCATGTGTATCATCGTTCAGCCAAGAATACGCCATTGGATTCCTTTGTACGGTTTTCTTAAGAGTCGCGTCTGTATCAACAAACCTGTAACGTTGGAACACCTAAAAGTTAACATTCACTAAGTTATAGCCGACACAACCACCCAAAACTTGCTTTGGACGAATAAAATGCTGGAAATTTCAGAGGAATCCATTTGGCTGATATTATTTTTCATATTAAATGGAGTATACTTTATAAAAATATAACCTACATACATAAAAAGCACTGGAAGTTAGGAAACTCAATTTGAATCAACCTTTATAAGTTTTCAGGATCAGGACATAAGTCGACTTTTGATATGTTGTGATATCAGGATATCCTAAATAAAGACTGAACAACATTTGAAACATTGAATAACACTAGCATTTGTTACATGTTATTCTATTTTCAAATGTTTTGAACGGTGTTACAGAGATACATATCTAATATCCTTGGTTTGTTGTGGTGAACTGTATTAAATTAATTGATTTATTTTCTATGTTAGTGTTACTGTCAAATCAATCGACAACATGTTTTCACTGTTCATAAATTAATTAATTTATAATTTTATGTTTGAACGTTTTGTGTATATTGAATTGGTATTTTATTTGTTAAATGATTGTGTAGTAAGTATGTTTATTAAATATTAATAATGAATATTTGTAGTCATATGTAGTATAGGGGAAGGTGTAGTACCCAGAATCAAAATTCACATTTGTATGTACTTTAAAACCATGCTTTTATCATGCTCTGATTATAGAAATGTTATTCCTGAACACTTTTTATTTTTTGAGAATTTAAATATAATAGTACAAGAGCTCGTTGCAAAAGCCTGGCCTACCGAGTTACTGGATGAAGTATTTTTTAAATGATACTACTAACTGTAATTATTAAAAAAATTGTTTACTGCCAGAGCAAAAATGATGCATTTAATTGCTACTACGGGACATTTTTTGTACATGAACTGTACCAATCGAGTAACCGCTGGAATTGATTTTAAAATTTAGTTTTAAATGAGTAAAAAAAACATAAACAAGTGCCTCGTTAAATTTTGTATTTCTTTTTTGTTGCCTTACTGTAGTTATCAAGTAACCGTTAGTGAAATTATAATCAAAGTAAAGTTTAAAGATTTTTTTTTAAGATAAAACATTAGTGCCGCTTCTATTCTAGTGCAAAATGTCTTGCGATCTTCTCCAGGAAGTGGGAGCCACTCTTTCTTGGGGGTGGAAAAATTTATGCAGAAAATGACAACGAGAATCGATTTAAGAATGAATTCTAAGCAAAAAGTGTCATTGAAACAAATAATAAAAAAATTTGACGTTTTTTTAAAAAAGTCAATCGTACACTTCTTAAAGTACTATAAAAAACCATGAAAATGAAAAAAGCATGAAAATTGACGGAATTATGATGAAAATAAAGTTGACTCCCACCCCCTGGATAAGATCGCACAAATTTTTGTTTTAACTTCTTTAAGTAAGGTTTAACCAATGCAGTCGCATAGTTTTTATAAAGATTCATCGACTTTCGCTGGATTCCGAAATTCTAAATTCCGATATTTTACGGGTCTCTGTTGTTATGTATACATATTACCATGTATAAATGGTAGATTCAAGGTAAAGCAGGTTGTTAAATTCAAGATATGCCACTTTGCGTATTTGAAACTTTATCTTCTCAAAATTTAACGTTTTGTTTAAAACTGAAGATTGATGATTAACGTGGAGTATAATTTATAAAGCAATATGCTGAAATGATCAGCTTGTAAATAACAGCTAGAAAAATTAAAATTATTCACTATTTCCGCAAAAAATTGAAAATCAGTCTTAAGCTTACCTGCATTGATATAAAGTATTCTCATTTCAATACAAATGCTGTCTAGTAAATAGCAATAGCTACCGAAAAACTACAGAATACTAAAGGTTAATTTGACTCAAGGTACTACAATCCACCCTATAGAAAATGGAATAAGGCGTTATATGTTTTCCAACATACATGATGTAGTTGTTTACATTTCCACTCGAAATATAAGGGTGGAAACTTTTTAAAAAATCAACTTGTATAGGGATATATTATGTATTGTTCGTAATATTGATTATTTAATTAAATCAAGGGACAAATTACATAGGTACATAATTTGATATATGAGTAAAACATTTTGTTGAATAACACAATTATACTTCAAAACCTAACCTATTTTCCATATCAATGCATATTCAATTGTTATTGTTTTTATTTTTATTTGAGTGAGTGAGCAGAATAATGACCTACTGAAGAAATCTTTTAAATTCAATTTTATCCCACTGACGGAGAGGAATTGTTTTTTTTTTTTTGCAGATCTCTTCAAACATAACTAAGAACAATTTCCATTAAATTAAATTTAAAAAAAAAATCAAAACCGGTTCTTCCGTTCGTTACGCTGCCACAGGCACCCACACATAGAGGTCAAACTTCAAACACCTCTGTTCTTTTAATAAGTCATAAGGTTATGTAAAAAAAAACTTTACTCGAATCGCACAATTGGAAGGCTTATGATGAAAGATTCTAGCTATTTTTTAGACTTTTATACTATAAGATAGGATAATAAGAAGAATTTTTCAAACTTTTCGATACATTCAGCCATTTTTTACGCATGGTATGACTTAATCCTTTTAACATATGCTATAGAAAAAAACAGATTTCGTCAAAATCGATTCAAACTGTGGGCAATTCGAAATGTCAATTTCCATGCATGCAACACTCGAGAAAGAGTTCGTGTGTCTTTTTTTTTTATTACCAAGGTTGCCTTTATCAATTTAACCGGAGACAAGAAAAGTTACAAAAATTTCCTCTTCATTATTTCCTAACGTGAAATTATTTTATTTCTATTTAGACTGTAGAAATATCGACCAACTCAATTTCCATAAATGCTACACAAGAGGAAGGGTTTATTTGTCATTTTTTTAAATTTCTGAATAAAATTACGAATAACTTTAAGTTTGTAAAATAGCTGGGAAATAAAAAAATCAGTAACTCAATTTACAATATTCATTTCTCTTTATCAATTAATTAATAACAATTCTAATTTTGTTAATATTCATTAGTTTTTAAAATACAATTTTTATAAATAGCTTTCAACTATAATGCTACAATAATAAACAGGACACAAATATTTAATTTTTTATTAGATTATCTATCACTGACATGATATTATGCAAAATATTATGAAAGAGGCTTCGTTGCCACCGCTTGATTGTATATTGAACACGAACAAAGTAGTGTTCTGTGCGTTTAAAAGAATATCCAGTAAATTAATCAATGATTGTTATTTTTGTAATTTAATTTTTCT
Source organism: Chrysoperla carnea (assembly GCF_905475395.1). Classification (NCBI taxonomy): domain Eukaryota; kingdom Metazoa; phylum Arthropoda; class Insecta; order Neuroptera; family Chrysopidae; genus Chrysoperla; species Chrysoperla carnea. The sequence goes on from NC_058340.1 coordinate 21,548,401, forward strand.
GGAATTATCAAAATTACACATTACGTACATCTTAACTACGAAAGTGAACGATCTGTACTCAGAGTGCGTTATTTTGTAGAAAATTTAAAAGTTACTTCGAGTCCTTTGCTCCTGTTGTAAAAATGTATATGGTAAATTTCAGAGTTCAGAAATCCCAGATTACGATTTTTCGATATCCAGTTTTTTGTCATTTTAAAAGAAGATTAATAAAATAGAATATTGTATTTTTTTATGATTTGCTACAGTAATAAGGACTCAAAAAACATAAAAATTCAGATTATTTTACGATTAATACCGAGATAACACCAAATCTCGAAAATCTTGATATCGAATCCGTTATCATTGATTTTTGTAATTTTTTGGGTTATTTTCGAACTTTTGAAATCTTGTTAAGGTAGTACGAGCGCCAGGGCTAGTTTAGACTTGTGGTTGAATTATTTTCACTTTATTTTCAAAATTAATGATGAACTTCATAAATTTAGACGAAAAATAAGAATTTTGCGATATCTGCTTTTTTGTTAAGGTTTTATTATTATTTATTAAGGTTTTAACTTTAATTTGAATAGTTTTAAAAATTTTTTACGGACTAGTTTTGGAGAAATCTAAGAAAACATACCATCCATATACCGTTTTCCCATTAGACCGGTGTCAAACATGCCTACTTTTGAAGTCATTTATTTATTTAAATAATCGGACAACACCACCCCCTCCCCTAAATTACCAGATTGAAGAAACGTCAAGCCTTTTATCCAACGTTATCCAACAAAAATCCTGTTTAATTGACAATTAAATAAATGGTTTTTGCGATATTGCTTAACATCTTCAAAACGAATTTAGAATCGATTCTAGACGATAGCTCGAAAATCTCATGAAATCTTTTAGAAATGGACCGAAATGCGCTACTCGCATCTTTTATCGTCTCGTATCTCAGCAACACTACGTGCTGATTTATAAGCGACAAATTATAAGTTTTAAGGAAAGATCACCGTCCAATTTTATATAAAAATATTAATTTCCGACGCCGGTAACAGAGTCACTTTCATAATAATATTACTTTAATATAGGCACCTATATCACATTTTATGAAGTATTCCAATTATAATGCTTGTTATTGAAAAAAAATTCCCATCTAGCAACAGTTCGAAAATAAAATGCATATACATATATTATCACATTTAACAAAATAATAATATATGTATACGTGGATGACGTCAAACGTTATATTTAATTTGAGTGATATGTAGGTGGTGTTCTGTTTTGGTACGGTTACGATTACCTACGACTGCGATCTACGAACTGTGTGTGAAATCATTGACTTCTCTCTAAAAACAATTCAATAAACAACTAACTAAAAGGTGATTCAGTTCATTTTTTTATCATATTATATCTATTACCAATCTTAAATAGATGGAGGGAGGAGCGCACTTGAGGAACTGCAAGACAGATATAACCGTTGCGGCTATTACAGGGCGGATGGAGAAACAATGTGTCATCTTCTCTGTTACTATTCAGTTCTTGCCATGGGAAAATTGATTCACTTGAACCAACCTTTAATTTACGACCTCTCCAATCTAATGTCCGTTAGCGTCAAAGAACCTGCTGTTCTTAAGCAGTTCCAAATGGTTCATGGAGTACTGGCCAGAGATGGACCAACCTTCTTTTCGATATCAATTGATTCTGGTCTAAGTGTGTCCCAGCTCAGGACAGCCACTCAAACACTCAGGTCAGTCTCTCAAACCTAACCTAACAGAACTATATTGGGTTTTTCAGCTAAGAACTCTGCGGAAACCAACAGATTATTTGTTAATCGAATTGAGTAAGCTATTCAGAGTATTTGTTATTTGAAAGGTATGAATTAAAGAAATCTTGAAAGCCACTCAATAAAATTCGGCGAAAAAAAAATTCAAGAATTTTTTATTTCCTTTTTCTTAAGATTCCTCACCATTTTCCTCTCAGTACTCGAAAGGAAATACTCGATTCGCTAGACATAAATTTGAAACAGGAAGCCGTAGCTTCCAAAAAATTTGTATGCTGCTTTAGCAAGCTATTGACAATTTATTATAAAAAACTAACTTTTACTGAATAATAAATGTAAAGTAGCATTATAATTTTTTGGAAGCAATGATTTCCTGTCTCAAGCTTATTCGACAGCATAATAATAATTGCTAGATTTGCTAGTCACATACGATTGTGTTAGAAAAGGTTATTAACTAAATAAATAGGTTTTTGAAAAAATAGAAAGTTAGAGTCAAGCGAGCATGGCAGGGTAGGGCTTTTCCCAGCGAACGAAGTGATTTTTCATTCAATTCGAATACCCATCTGTTCGGTATGTATTGTTTTTTAACAATTTGCTAAAGAAAGTCTCTCAAATGGTTATGGAAAACATTCTGGTGACCGAATTTTTTATTTAAGGCAACATTATTATAATATTTTGATTTCCATTCTACTGGATCATGTTATATCCTTGATATATCTGTTTATCTTGTATAGGTTTATTTACATTAGGTAGGAACATGTATACGTCATTGGGTTAAGTGATGCTTTATTAATAAAGGGTCTTCCACTTCAAGCTAAAATTAAATCAACTAATATTAAGGTTGTTGAGGCGTTGTGGAAAGAGAAACACCAATAACTTAAAATATTGAGAAATTGTTCTTAAACATGTTAAGAAGTTTTCAAAGTTCAATTAAACTTCGAAAAAGATTTGTATGAAACTTATTCAGAAAATAAATTACCGTAAATTAGTATTAGTTATTATGGGGAAGTTTTAATTTACGCTTTCACAAAGACTTAACATGCTTTAGAACAATTTCACAAAATTTTAAGACAATGATTAAATTTTTAGTTTTTAATTATGTTTCTTTTTCTGTAGCGCAACAACAACCTTAATGGATTATTATCAATCTGATTAAAATACTAAAAGTGTTTGTGATAAAAAGTAATTTGAACGCTTTTGAAGTGTTAGGTACTCGATTAGGCAGTTAAAAAATATTGATAGTCAAGTCAAAAAGCTAACCGACACTGGTTAAATTAAAACTGTAGTCTACTTTAGATGGTGATGGGTAAGACCTTCTCGAAGAGTTTTTGTCTATCAAAAGTATTCATTTGACATTTGATATTGAATTATAACAGAATTTATAACATAATAAAATTTTAATCAATTTTACATAAAACCAAGACTCAAAGATCTCATTTCCTTATACGCATACCCTTGGTTTGGATCTAACACACGGTAAGAAATTTTTTGTGAGTATCACTGTCAGTATCGTGTGGACGCAATACTATAAATACTGTATTGAAATAGTTACATAAGCAATAATTATGGCGGTATGGAGTCAATGCAGCATGGCGGCTCTCATGGGTATCAAATGAAAGGGTTAGCTAAAAAAATACGAATAACATGTGTTAATCGAATGATAATGCATTTTAATAGTAATCATGACCTTAATTTCCCATAGCTTTCACCATATTTGATATACCTAAATACCTTTTTTAGTTTTAAATAAAAAATTTCAAAAAAAAAAAAAATCAAAGAGCGAGCTTTAATTGTACTAAGAAGTAGGAAATAATAATTTCTACGAGTAACTTATACATGATTTTTGTAAAAGCTTGAGACGCTTACAATCAATCTAAGCTTTTACTAATACACATGTATGAGTGACTTAAAGAAATAATTATTTTCTACTTTTTAGTACAATAAAGATTGCCCTTTCAAAATTATTTTTTGTTGAAATTTATAATTTAAAACTAAAAAATATATGCATATCAAATATGGTGAAAACTTTAACAAAATCGGGTCATGTTTACCCGGTTGGGATAACAATGCATTGTCATCCGATTTGCATTATGCTGTTTGCAAAACAATGTACAATTTTCTAGAATAGAAATTTTTTCCAAATTAAAAGTACCCACTCGCCTGACTTAATATACATTATTTATAAATAATTATGCTGACAATAATAATGAATTAATTATAATGTATTTATAATTATCACATATGTATCCATAGAATAATATACCTAATACAAATGAAAACATACATAATAAGATATTTTATTTAATTAACATCTATTTGTTAATTAAATTACAAAAACTAATAATTATAAAATGTTAATTAATATAAATAACATTGTTCGCTGAGTCTAAAAAAAAATGTCATTTTTCTTAACGCCTTCCAACGATATAATAACAATAACTCTCAATTATTACATAATGAATGTTAAAAAAAAAAAAACAATATTCTTCGCACAGAAATGATTTAGAAAATTTATATAAATTTCAAATATTTTTCGTTTTCGAAATATTGATGATGAAGTTTTAAATAAAAAAGTAAAATAACAATGAAGAAAATGGTTTTGCTTTTCTTTGTGATTTATTTCACAAAAATAAGAAAAAAATATGTATCAATAAACTGTTGACTTTTCTATTTTGATATAAAAAATATTTGAAATAATTTTTAACCGACTTCAAACAAAAAAGGAGGAGGTTATCAATTCGACTGTATTTTTTTATAAATGTGTGCTACCTCAGAACTTTCGACTGGGTGAAACGATTTTGATGATTCTTTATCTATTTGGAAGCTGTTGCTTTCCCTATTTGTCAATTAGTAGTAAGCTGAGTTTCAAGTTCAGATTTCAGTTAAGTATCTTAAAAAATGTGACCCATCACCCTGTATGACTGTGCAAAATTTCAAAACGATATTCCAATAAATAACAAAAATATGAGGGTGTCTTCATCTTAAATGCGATACACTGTATATAGTAAGATAAAGTTAAAAATAAACTCAATATAAATAGTTGTTGATTAAATTTAATAATTCATTCAATAATAAGTGTCTAAGGTCTTTAACACATTAATAGTTAATTTTTTTTATACAGTCTTGAGTTTGATAAAGAAACTTTCACTAAAAGCATTATAAAAAGGATGTTAAGTGTCTCACATATAAATGAAATTCACATATTATGAGTTTATCTTAACATGTACCCAAAAACTATTACTATAAATATATATAAGTTTGCATTATTAATCGTATATTGACTTTAAAAACAGTACTTTAAATATTTATGTTAGTAAATTGAATCTAATTATGTACGTTCAACGTATATTTATTTTATTCTGTATTTACTTTTAATTAAAAAATTATTATGGATAATTTTTAAAGCATATGGTACAGTTAAATTATTCAATGCTAATGAAAAAACGTTATTTTTTAATAAGTAATCTTTTCGTGAGAATTTAAAAAAATTATAAATTTGTTTATTGTGATGGAAATTTATCGGGAACTTGGACAGTGAGTATAAAAACAAATGTTAAATTGTCTAATGTTGCAACGTTTCGTTGTTATTTACAGGTTCATCAGGCAAGCTTTGTTTTTACTCACTGTCCAAGTCCATTGCAGCGTTTTTTCCACCCGAAAATTCGTTTGAAGGTACAATATCATTTTTAGGTCAGGTGCGGATGTTAAATTTCCCCAAACGAAAACTCCTAGATCATTTAATCCCACTTTATAAATACAAATTAGGCAAATCTTGAGTAAAAACCTACGCGCTTTTCAAATTTTCTCATTAACTCTAGAATATTTTTTAAAACTGTATACCATTGATTTGATTTATCTTTTTATAGATTCTTAATTTTAAGGAATCAAAATGGAAAAAACCGGTATTGACTCCATATTTTTTTATAGCAAAACCTTCTTTTACATATTCAGAAATATAAATTTAGAAAGCTGTAATTCTGTGCTGATTGAAATGAATTTACTATTTTTAAGATTTGTGAGCTTAATCTCTTTTATGATGTGTGATTTTATTTATTATTATTTTATTTTTATTTTAGTCAAAAAAAATATATTCTAAGTTTATATTTCTTACCAAGAAAGGCTTCTAGGTGAAAATTATAAAAATTTCAAATTTCTGTCAAACAAACACTGGCAGATACGAAGAATGTCAGACGTTTCAAACCTATAATCCTTCTTTTTATCGAGAAAAAAATTTACTGTAGACACTTATATGCTTAGAATGTCTTTCAAGTAAAACGTTATGGCGGTTATAGCTTTGTTGATATAATTACTTATTATGATAAACAATTTATAAATAATAACGACATCAAAAATCATTTTACAAACGGATGTTTATCTAACTGTTTCCTTGCAAATATAAACGTATGTATATTTTCATAACACTTTCTTTTATCAATGAATCAATTGAATATATTCAATAAGAAATTGTTCACATTTAGTACGAAAAATCAATCGCTTCATCCATAAATTTCAGTAGCTTTCATCTCTTGATAGTTGAAGGATCGTGATTCGAACATTTTTTTGTACGAATTTTCAAAATTTTGCCTTCATGCGAGAGTTAAGATAACTAAATTAGTTTGACACCAAGATCGGATAAGATTTATGAAGGATGGATTTTGTTGGATCTTATTTCCCCCGCAATACAGAATAGAAATTCCAATCGTGTTTCCAACCTTCCAAACTACATCGAAATGTTGATTTCCGTTTCCCTTTGAAACGTTGAATCTTTAATTTCAAGGGAAACTAAATATGTTTTGTTGCTGATTTGATTATATTAGAACAGGCAGACTTTCTTCAAAATTTTCCGTGCAGATTACTCATACGTTAATTTTACGAAAATAAGTAGCTGTAACCGAAAATTATATTTTTTTCAGAGCTTATATCTTCGGAGAAATCTGTTAAGAGAGTAAGGGCGTCTTTTTTTAACGATAAGAAAATGAAAAAAAAAAATTATATGATAAAAATGAACATTTTTGTACTGTACTCGTGAAATTTCAACACATTCACGACTACAGTTAAAAATAATTTCTTTCGCAAAAAATAAATTCCAAAATTAGCACTTTTAACTTAGGCTTATATGGTTACTAAAATCATCATTGATAAACAACTTTTTCAGTCACATTTTTTTATATCATATCGAAACATTTTTTCTTTATTCAGTTTCATTTACTCCAAGTATAAATAAATAAAGTAAGGTTAGAATAATTTCACAAATACTAATTTGTTGTAGAGTTGGTTCAATTTGTGTTAATCTTACCGAGAGAATGGATCATATATATATATATATATATAATGTGGAATGAACTAACTCTATATGATTTGTCTCATATTTTGAGCAGCAGTGCCAACCTTGATAGTCGACATTGCAATGTTGCCAGATTATCAAAAAAAATACTACAAGAAAACCAAATAAATTAAATTAAATATAAATCAATTATTATCACACGCAATATTTACTAACTTTTTTCATAATATTAAAGGCTTTTATGCTTGTGTGATAACTATTACTAAAATTTCACTCGATGAAATTTTTTTTTAAGATAGTAGTAGTAAAGAAGCTCTATACATTTAACATCGGATGCTTCCTCTCGTCTCACCTTTCTCAAGGGCATAACCTTACTTCCTTAAGAATGACCAGAACCACAATAGACATCCGAATCTAACCGGAAATCATTTTCTATTTGATTTATGACCATTTCTGTGGTAAAAATTTATTTTTATGCTAATAGCAGAAAATCACGACTCAAAAGTTGTCTACGATCATAACACAGTATTTAAGCAGCATTTATTAGATTTAACCATGAACCAAACTATTTTAAAGTTTTATCTTAATGCGAATAACATTTTATATAGTATACAATTGATTCTTATAAACTTCCGTCGTGATTGTGGTACAACAATTCTATACAAATTTAAATCGTAGGTAAGGTACGTATATAAGTATTAAGTAGTAAATGTTGGTATAAATGATTATACCATTAAGTATAATTAAGTTACTATTGTTTGTGATTTTTGATTATTATTCACTATTTGCATGAATTGTTTTATTTACAATTTACAAAAGGTTACTTACTATGTATTATATCATACTGATTACAATCATTTTGTGTATAGAGAGGCAGTTTCATTCTAGAAGACTATTATTTTTAGACGAAAAGAGTGTAAAATGAAAAATTGTTTGTACCTCAGACTATTGGGCCAATTTTTTAAAAATAACGTTATGGAAGGTGCATAGATCAAAGTTTATATTGAACTTGGTGACCCTAGAAGATTAGCTATTGTTTTTTGACAAATAAGCCAATTATTGGAATCCAGTCTACAAAAAAGCCAAAAAAGATAACGCGGGTTAGGAGTTGCTGATCACGATTACGAATAGCCAGCTCCGGAATAGCTACCCTCCTGGAGAATTGCGCCGGTATGTAAATATTCGACAAATGGAACCAAAAACGTATACTCCGGAGTTTTTTTCGAAGCCAGAATTTTGATATACTCCCCCCTCCTGGGATAATTCGACCAAGTCCAAAATAGCAATATTCTGTGAATATTCAACCAAATTGGTAAGAAAAGTACACCCGGGAGTTTTACGATCTGTGATCACGATTCCGAAGTCAGAATTCTGATATACTACTGTCTCATGTAATATGTATAAACAGGTTGAATTGAGAAAGACCTCCGTTTTTTGGTCAGTTAATAAAAAAAGTCGGTTATTTTTCATCAATTTGAAGTCGTAAAAAAAAGTTTGGTGTTTCGTAAAAGAAAACGAACCATTAACCACAATTTTCTCAAATAAAAAATGTTTTATGATTGCCATAAAGAAGGTACACGAAGTTTCAGCCTGTTAGTAATAAAAAACCACTTATGAAATATGAAGTTTTATACTGAGAAAAATTTCAGCCCGTTAGTAATCAATTATGAAAATGGACGCTGTAGTATGGACTATATGTTGTTACGCCTATGTTTAATGCTAATAATTATGGTTGCAACAATTTTGAACTACTGTCCATTACTGAAGCTATTACTAACATAGATAATCAACGTTTTATATATATTCAATTATTCTAAATTTAAAATTTATTAAAGGTAATTATATGGTAATTACGATAAAAAATATACATACATCAATAAATAATTGTTGTAAAACGCTTTTTAATAAATCGATATGTGTCACACTATTTTTTAATATAATATGATTAAAAAATACAGGCTGTTTTTAAAAATTGATGGTTATTTATTACAACCCTATCAATTATTCAAAATTATAAAAAATTTTGTTCATATACTAATTAGGCCCGGCCACACTTAGTTGTGACTATGTAAATAAAAATAGTAAGCAACTATAGATTTAGCAAGAAAAGGTTTAAGTTAATATCCTAATTTGCTTTTATTTGAAAATACAGCGCGTGTAACTGAACTGGTTGGTAATATTGTTTTTCATACAAACTTACACCCCTTTTTTAGTTATTTAAAAAAAAATTCCCGTTACCACAGGAACTTCGGGATACAACTATTGCACAAAAATTTAAAGGCGATAAATCCAAAACGTTATTGTTAGATGTTAGATAAAGCCACAGCGAAGTGTGGTCGAGTTTAGCTAATTATAAATGAAATATTTAATGGAAAAAAAAACAAAACAAAACAAAAAGAAACAACTCTGAAAGAACAGTTTGCTACATTAGCTTGGCTGACACCGACTCCAGAAATAACAATAATTTTAACTACATTATATTATCGTTATTTTTTTTGCATATTAATTTGTTTTGGAAAAATTTTTCCGGTTTTCTTTTTGTTAAAAGTTTTTTTTATTTTGTGATTTTTAGTGAATCTAAAGTACACTAACTAATTTGTCACTAAAAAAAGAATAATCGAAATCGGTCGTGCATACTTAATGCAAATTTAAGACTTTTATGGTTTTCTCATGGATGCCGTTATCAAAACTGGACCAAAATGAAATGGGACCACACGGAAAGAAGAAAAAATCATCAAAATCGGTTCACTAACTCGAAAATTCAAGATAACACACATTAAATAAAAATACAGTCAAATTGATAACATACTCTTTTTTTGTTGGAAGTCGGTTAATAAAAGAATAAAAAGTATCTTCACAGTAAAGTGTATAAATGGAGGAAGGGAAATTAAATTTTGGAGTATAGTATAATAGTTTTTACATAGAACTTACTAATTACTTATTTGCACTCCCACCAAATCTGACAAATTCCCAATTAGTAATCCCAATTAATTCGACATTATTTGGTATCATTATAAAATTTTTATAATAATTTCCACAAACCATATATCACTATTTTTGCAAAAAGCATGGCACAACCAATCTCGGAAATTAAGGAGTTTGGAGATGTAAAAATTATTTGGTTCAAATAATGAAAAACAAATTCGTAATTTTTAAAAGTAATCAAAAATTTATTTATATAACTTTTGAATACTTACAAGGACCCAAAGAAAGACCGATACTTTTGTACGATATAATAGCTAAAAAATGTACACAATCTGTATTAAAAAACCAATAAATAAATATATGATAGACATATAAATTAATGTCGATCAATTAATTCAAATCGAACCCTCGCCTCGAGTACATGTACATCTCGGTTATTCGATTTTCGAAAATAATTTGTTTTTACATTTATTATGTAAAGCAGGCATATGAAAAGTTTGTTATCCAAGATTGATGTGAGTACTTTCAATTTTCTAAATAGGTCAAGAATAAATTTATTAGGGTTTCGTAAATATATTTATTTAAAAAAAATTCAATTTTATAGTTAGCCTACCCAATATTTATTAAATACAACGCCCTTTATTGCCCTTGATTCTAAATGTTACGGCAATTATACTTAATATTTTGAGTATTGATGATTTTATTTCTAATTAGAATAATTCGTTGAACAAAATACATTTTTGGTTGTAGGCCTATTAAATCCGAATAATATAATTATTCAAATTTCAAATATGTAACAAAATTTTCTAGCTTTATAAACATGATGCCATGTATTACGTAATAAATCAAAAGGCTTTAATATATTATATAATGTAATAAAAAAGTATATATTTAATGTATGTAAAATGTTTAATTAAAATTATGTAAGTACCACCCCCTTTCCCCCCGATTTTAGATACTAGTGTAGCACATCACATTTACGTTGTAAGCGCGGTTTTGTGAATTTAATATGGTAGGTACATACAACAAAATAAACATAACCATCAAGTATAATTTTATGTAATTTATAATAAATATAATATTTTATTAACATAAAATTTTCACTTAATTTTATTAAACAATAATTATCCAACTGTGTGTCAATGTGTTATATTGTCATATACCGGTGGCAGGTTCATTGTCTGTTGTAGGTATATTAAAATACAACTTTAGCAAAATTAAGGACGTTCATTACCGTTTGAGGAGGTAAAAATTATAAGAGACTAGAGGGAACGTAAATATATTAAAATTCTGGCAACATCGTATAAAATTATTCGATGTACAACATCGTATATGTAGGTAGTGTACATACTTATATAAACGTGCACAGTATGTTATACACTGCACAGTGGATTATTTATACCAAATTTCCGGACAAAAGTCAGAAAACTCAACTTGGTGTAGTTATATAATCACTCCATCAGAAACAGGTCAGTTGAGTTACTTCAACCTCGCCCTCCGCCTGTTTTGTAAGACGCAATTTACCTGCTCTTACGGCTGCATGTTATTATTGTTGTCGCTCTCAATTTACCGTGTCATTCAATTTACATTTACTGAGTTTGTTAGAGCAATTAATTAAGGATTTTTTTTTATATTAAGGTTTGTACTTTATTTATTAGTATTTAATGTCAATGTTTCTCTATATATAATTAAATATTTGTGGTTAATATTTGCTGTTGATAAAAAATGTAATTTTTTTCATTAAATCTATCATACTCAAAGCTTTTTGTTTATGCGTCAGGTGTTGTCCGGCAAAATATTTTCAAAACAAAGCAAAGTTTAAGTATTTTCTTTTAAAACTAAGATAAGGGTAGATATTAAAATAGCTTAAGGCAAAAGTCAAAAAAAGGAGCAAGCAGTTTTCAGTGAAACTTTGTAACTTGTAATTCCAAAATCACTTTACGTGGAAACAAAAGCAAGCATAGAGTTAAAAAAAATGGCAATGGCAAGCATAGATGCAAATAAAATGTTTGGGTTTGAAAACGAAGATGACAAAGGCAAACATGAACACCTTCACTTCAAAAGTTATATAATTTTATCAACTACAGAGCATTGCCTAAGGGTATCATGAGAGCTGAGAATTTGGGTTTAGGAGGGTTGCACGCCCGTTGTAGGAGCTGTCAAAATGAGGCTCCCAAAGGCTCTTCTAGAAACTCTTTCCTAGCTTTCAAATAGTAAAAAGTTTTAAACAGATTTGAAAAGAAATATTAAGAAATTTACTGGAATTATTATAAACAAGAAGCTTTAACAAATGTATCGTATTTTTGCTCCTTTGTAATAACAATAAAGAATGAAGTAACAGAAGAAAATATATTAAAATATCAATTTACCTTGACATTAAAGCTATAGTTATTAATGTATTCTCACACGGTAACAACACAATTGTTATTAAACAAATATAACATCGATCGAACACAATTTACTTAAATTATTTGTAATTGTTTGATATATGAATCATAAATTTTATGTGAAATAAATTACAATAATATAAAATGTTTTTTGTAGCTGTTTGGTAAAAGCTCTTTAAATACAAACAATGAAAATTTGAAATATCTCGATCTTACTCGATGGTATTATGCCAATTTTCTTTATTTCCCAAACCATATGTCTATGTCAGAAAGTTTGATTCTCAAGCTAAACTTATGTCGATTTCATACGAAAATAATTACACACATTACTCACCATTTGTGGATTGATTTAGATTTATAGATAGAAAAACAATCAGTTCTGCTACTTACCTATAAAAAAAAGAAACTAAATTAGAAATATGATTGAAAAGAAACACGAGAGAGGAGATTTGTAAAACCTTATGATTTGATTGAAAAATTAGTATATTTCGCAAACATGACGGGAATCGGACCTACAATGATAAAACTACAATTTCTTAAAATTCGTACTCATTATAAACAATAATCCTTAACATTTATAAATTCATAGGTGAGCTCTGAAGCCAAAGACTGGAAGTCATCTTATTATCTAAGAATTGGTGTAAATCTAACCTTAAACTAGGTGGGAGTTTAGTAAGGGTAAACGCAGTGAAGGTTATTATATATCCAGTGACGGATTTAAGGAAAATAGTACAGTCTGCCAAATCTGTAAATAGACACGTTTTATTTTTGTCTTCATTAATGATCAGACTTGTTGTGCCTTTTTAAACCTTTTTGGTGATGCCCTATTTTGGTGACGACTCAGTGGCCAATTGCTCCTTTGCCCTCCTGTTAAATCCGCCACTGCATATAATAATAATAATAATAATATTTATTACTAGAAATACAGATACATGATATACATAAGAAAGATGTATGCATTAATATCGCTTCTTATAGAGATGATTTCCATCTGTACATAGGACTGGTACACTATATACTGATATTTTTTAAATATTTCGGCTTATTTCTTAGGGAAATGAGATCTGAGGTCAAGGAGTGTCCTTACTGTCCAAAAGGGTGGAGATAAAGCTGGTAAGGTTAAGGGGAGGGGGAGGATTAAATGATCACTATGTAGCTAGCAATACACCTAAATGAAAAATAATTTTATATTAATATTTTTCCGTCGTTTTATTTTCTTTAAATTAATTTTATTGACTTTCAACGTGGGTTTTTGCGAATCCACAAATGAACGTATACTTTATCTTGAAAATAATGGCACTATTCAGCAATAGAAATCGGAATGAAACTGAGTCATACACAAGTCATCTTTACTTTATTGGCTTCCTGGTATAAAAAGATCATATTATACGTAAAAAAGGATATAATTATCAAATAATTATATTTACTCAGTATTAAAGGTTATAAAACAACCTAAGAAAATACATATCACCATTTATTTACTTTCATATAATAAACAATAAAAATGGAGGTATAAGAGCTAAAATAAATTTAGGATGCATTCGCAAATTTTCTCTTCGGCGATTTTCGAGAGTGGGGATTTTTTATTGGAAATTTCCTCCCCTTTAAGAATCTTTTTGTAAATTTCTTAACTATTACTTTTTTATAAAATATTGGCGAAAAACGAAATAACTTTTTTTTTCATCTTTAATTGTTTATAACTTTTGCAATTTTTTATGTGCTGAAAAACGATTCAACATTATTCGGAATTCAACGAGGTATCACCCGTAATTTTAGGACCATTATTTCTATATTTCACCAATTTTGGACTTGTTGACTAGACTAATATAAATTGTACAAGAAATTCTATTTGTTAAATAGTCATATTTCTCTTGTCCTATTTTTTGTATCTTTCAATTTCATGTACAGGAAATTACTCAGTGCAAAGTGGCTGTATAATAAGTGCACAAAGAAAGGAGAAAAAAATAAATTTACTTTGAAAAACAAGATTATCCTTCATCTTACAGTATGCAGATGAATGTGATGTGAAATACTTTTATCAGATTTACGATGTTACATAACCGTATTTATATGTTATACTTTATTTAATAAATTTACCTCATGTTTTATTTATAGACATCATCGTCGTAGCTCGTAGTACTGAACTGAATGGAATATATAATATATTTGTTTTTCACATTATTTTCGAGGTATAAATACATATTTTATAATACACTCAAAACATAATGGTAACCCTGTCAATCATTCTAGTGCAGCAAGGATATAGCTGCTCTAACTTCGTTGGTTCTGGCTCATATGTTTACATAAATCAGATAAAACAATCACAATAATAATGAATGCATTTTATAGTCAACAATTTCATGGTAAATTACTATTTTGAATGAAAATTCAAATAATGACATTTTTTTTAGTTTTTATTTTGATTTGAAAACATGAATCAAATCGTTAAATAACGTATAAAAATGTCATGAAATTGAATTCTTATAAATCCAAATTTTTATGCATATATGTAATATGCAAGGTATACTAAGTTTAGTCCCAAGTTTGTAACGCTTAAAAATATTGATGCTACGAACAAAATTTTGTTATAGGTGTTCATAAAATCACCTAATAAATTCATTTTCGGTTGCCAGTCCGTCTGTGGACACCATGACTCAAAATCGAAAAAATATATGAAGCTGAAATTTTTACAGCGTGCTCAGGACGTAAAAAGTCAGTTCGTAAATAAGCAACATAGGTTTAATTTTGTTTGAAACATTTTTTTGTAAACATCACTGTTTACTCACGAGGACACAAATTAGATGCAAATTTTATAGTCTGTATTAATATGGAATTATCAGTTATGTATGTGTGACCTATATGTATGTGTAATGTGATAGAGTAATCAACACTGTTAATGCATGGTATTTCAACAAATAACTCAGTCAATTGTTTGTTTTCACTTGTTTTTATGTATTATCATACCGAAACAATCAAAATTCATTTTAATAAATACATAGTAAGTCATTTGACAGCATTAAAAGTATTACTAAAGTAATAAAATGATTTAACATTTTTATGTCAGTATCTTCCAGTCTAACAGCACTAATTAATGAATATGAATAAATGTGATAATCAAGAATTATTTATAAAAAAACGTAGAAGACGGCTATTATTAAAAGCATTATAAAGTGTTATGGTGTAATGGATAACATAAATAATAAAAATTCTTAACGAAACAGAATTATTAAAAAATTAATTCACTTTGACAAGATAAGTAACTTAAATCACTTTATCACGTAGTGTAATGTAGTTTTACATTATTTTATTTTGTTTTGTTTTCCAATCGATGACGTCAGAACGATTGTAGTCAAGTAAAGTACAAGAGCAGTAGTATAACATTTTAGTATAGCACAGCGGTTTAATCATACATTGTCATGCAAAAACAGATACATATGTGTTAAGGTCTCCTCAATAACATGAGCGGTCATAAAACCCGCTAGGTCTATTAGAGGAAACGATGAGCGAAAAACGGGTGTTCTGGGTGTAAGTGACACGCTATGCTCATCAATTTGAAAAAACTGTTTGCCTAATAGAAATTTTTGAAAAATTCGAAATAGGGCAGGTTCGTAATTAATATATCTATCAATATTTGAATTCAAAATTTTTCCAGCAAAGCCGGAAACATGAAAAAATTGCATTTGTCTATAAAAATTGTTATAAAGAATTGCTACTTTTGAAAGTGTAACATTTCAGATTCGAAATCAGTAGGTCAAAATACTAAAACAACGCTTGGGGCGAAAAAGACACTACAAATAAGGAGCGAAGCATTGGTAACGGTATTAAATATCCGTTTAAGATATTTCCAGCATTGTATTTGCAATTCTTATACTAAATTATTTTATTCCAAAAACATTCCTTTCAACTCTTCTACTTTTTTTTTCTAATTTTGCTGAGAGAATTTGTTAATATCTTAACAAAAAGCTGAGAGGACAGTGAGTTTTACATGCTTTGAATTCAAACCTCTAGACAAGCATTCTTTTTATAATGGCTATCAACTGCCCGGACTGTTTCTAGTGCTTATCTACCACAACAACCGTAATCTGGGAGATTATCCGTTTGTGGATGGTAAGGTTTGATGAAAATATCTTCTATACACAATGTTTTCTTATCATACACATTAACATGACAAAAATGCAAGAACATGGCAGAATTTTAAAAAAAGTCAATTTAAAATTTACTTATTCAAAGCAGAGCATTAAAGTTAATATTATAATCATAAATAATTTAGAAATCGATGCGAGAAAATAATTACTATACATCCGTCAAAAAAAAAACGTACATAATAAATTTGATATATTTTGCCATTTTTTCACAAAAAATAATGTAAGCAATATGTCACCTACGATGTTTTTATTTTTTGTATGGTTAGAGAAAATATATGTAATTAATTATAACAAACATAAAAAAATTTTTATACAGAATGCCCGTTTAATTTGAAACTTAGTTGAAACTCGAAAAAAAAAGATTTAGCAAAAGTCTTCTTATTTTGAGTATATACAAAACAGGTTACAAAAATTAAATGATAAAGCTTTTTTAATGAGCCGGGTCTTACAAAGTAATTTAACAGGCACCTTTCTCCGTACTGATAAGTGATAGAACTTAAAATGTTATTCTTTCATAACTTTTGTTCGAACATTTTTTCATAAAAAATAAAGAAAGGATAGCTACAAATGATTAAAAGATTGATTATTGTAACTACAATAATTATAGAAGTTATAATCTGAGGGCAAAATCACAAACTTATTAATTTAAAGTTATTTTAAAATTCATTTTTGTGAAACTTTCTTTTTGTCCGAATTTAAACCTCTGTGGGACACCCGGTATATAGAATACATATATAATTCAAACCATAATATTTTTTTGTTAACTGAAAATCATTATTCATTCCGAAATTTTCTTTTGAACATTAAAGTTTTATCATTAAAAAGTTTCTTACATTAATTTTGTCGTTGTTATAAAGTTAATTTTGAAATGAAGAACAATATAAATAATTAAACATAATGTTGGTACGTTTTACTTTTAATGGAAAATATGTTTTTATACATTAATCTTTTTCGCAATGTTTTTTATGGCAAAAAATAAAATGGAATTCGTTGATAAAATGCAAATTTTATTTTAATCTGTTTTTTTATAAATATTTTACGGTTTCAAGGTTAATACTTGCATAAAAGATGGTTATAACACATCAGATTGGTTTTTATTAAATCCTTGTTTTTGTGGGTGCTATAACACAGTTTTTTTTTTATCTAATAGGCAAGGGTTTCGAAAAAATATTTATTTTTTAAAATGCTATTGAAGGGAAATTTATGGTTTGAGGAAACAACGATTCTTTACAATTTATGCTAATTGTAAGTGATAATTTAACTATCACTCAACACAAATGGTGCTAAATAGTAAATACTATTAATTTTCCTAAAGTCAAAATTGTTTTCACCTTCTGAATGGTGCGTCATTTTTCTTAATGTGAAGGCTTTTTAGTGTGGTTCCAAAAAAAAAAAGCTTCTTCACAGTTCTTTCATGCCATAGTATTCCAAGAGACATTTGTAATCATTTAACCCGAGAAATCCAACCCTGTCATTTATTTTTATAAATATTTAACCAGTAAAAATTTCTTTATTTTCTCACAAATAAAAACATGCTTTTCTACCGTCCCCATATTACATTTTTATTAATTTTTGTATCCTATACCAAGGATGGCGAACCAATGGCACGTGTGCTATTGATAGCAGATGAAAAAAAAAATTTGGGCACGCTACCGATCACAAAGTTCTCCATGAAGTCCATGTTCTCCATGTCATGTTTTTCGGAGTAAGTTTATATATTTAGTGCAATTATTAAACACAATAACTTTGACGATTACTTAACAGAATATGTCTTGGGTAAGATCTAGAGCGAGTGTGCAACTCTTGAGATCCACACGAATAACTTCCCAACATAATAAACAGTTTATAAGCATAAAAATAAAAATTCGATCGACTCGATCTAGTGTTATGAAATCTTATCGGGTCATATGTTAATACGCTTCGATCAACACCTCAACGAAGTCGACATAGTTTTAATCGCGTGATATCGATTAGGAAGAAAATGACCACGAACGTACGTACATGTGTGTACGTGCGTACTCATACACACATAAACACATACTTTTTTTTCAAATTGGTGTTAATGACATGTCCTGACCATGAAAAGATATGTTTCGTAAATCCAACCCATTACAATAACTTCCTATACTGGGAAATTAGAAATGTCGAGCCAACTCAGAAAAACTAACATTTTTCCATAAAGTAAAATTCATTTTTAATTTAGAAATTTAACACTGATTCTGTATACATCCTCACGACTTGATCAACAAAAGTTCAACTAAAGCAAGGGGGACCCTTGTTTCAACTGAGTGTAATACAAATAAAATAAATATATAAAATTCTGTTTATTATCAATTTTGCGTAAACTATAAAAAAGTAAAATAATATATAAATAAAAAGGCCTAAAAGTTGAATTATTTTCCATTTCAACATGCAACCAAAAAAATTATTTTACTTTTGTTGAGCAATTAATGTCATTAAACTAAATTTGAATCATAAGAAAGTGCCTTAAGAGGCGCCAGACGGAATAGATTTATGCTATTTGACCTAAATCCACCGATGCAAATAATTTTATCAAATAAATTTACATATACCTAAATCATTTATATGTCAAAAGGAAGGTACATTGAAATTTTTTATTGTATGTAATTGTTTTGTAAATAGTTTAATTAATCTTGAACTTTACATATTCTATTTACACAACTTCCTATAAGTTTTTTTTCTATAAAAAGTGTTTGTAATTTCAAATATACATAATATTTTTATTACAGGGTAAGGTGTAGTACCTTGAAGACAATGTACCTTGAACCGTTCTTCAGTTTCTTAAAAGATATTACTACCTATGAGGCAATAACTATGTGAAGGCAAAGTTAACTTACTAGAAAATGCATGTCGGAAAGATAGTGGTTCTTATGTTTTTTCCACTTGTTTTTGGTTTTTTTGAAAAGCGCCGCTTCCGGCGCCAAAATAAACTATTTTCGGAAAATCGAAAAATTGAGTTTTTAGGCTAAACTCAATTTTCCAGTAATTTAAAAAAATTAAAATAAGTCTTGTAGATTTAGGTTTGTGTAACCTAAAAATATCATGCATCTTGAACCACGAAAGGGTGATAAGTTTTCGAGGTTAGAATTATTTTAGATTTGTCAAATTTTACACGTTGTTATACTAGACTGCGACCCAACTTTTGCCGCTCGATTTATTTTATCGAATCTAGAACCGGAGATATTGATCAAAATGCGTTTGGGACTACTCTGGTCCAATATTGGGCCTAGGAAAAGATTTCAAAGTATGTGCGGTAGATTTAGGCACCCTTAGTTTAAATCCAAATTGGCGACTTTCAACTATCAACAATAGACAACTTTTACAATGGATGGTATTTTTAGATTAAACTTATTTAAATCTTCAAGACCTATTTTGATTTTTTTAAATAACTGCATTTTTTAGCGTTAAAACTCAATTTTATGATTTTCCGGAAATGTTTGATTTTATCGCCGGAAATGGCTTTAAAAATATCAATACGAGGTAAAACAGCATAAAAACCGCTACTTTTCCCGGCATATGTTTTATTTTTAGAGTCAAACTACTCGAAAAAAATTATTTAAAAAAAGGGTAAAATAAGCCATACCTTTTTTTCCTCACGTCGGGCAGTAATATGATCCAAAAAACCTACCAGGGGACTGGGCTATACCAACATACGTATGAAGCTAATAAAAGCGTGTTAAAAATGGCTTTTAAAACCTTTGTAGATAAATACAAATGATTTCAGGTACAGCACTCTCTCTCCAACATAATTTTTTTATTATAATAATCATGTACGTTTTTGGTTTCAAGGTTCAACCTTAGTTAAGTTACGTTATCTAGTTCCTATCATATTATATATACCTGAATAATAATAATAATAATCATCATTATTATTATTATTATTCCTATTAAATTCTATTTACATTAGAATTATAATTGTCTGTTATATTCAAGTACATAATAATTCATACATCTTATGCAATTTTATTAACTACTTAATTATGATTATTAAATATTTAATCAAGTTTGTATAAATAAATAGTTTTGCGTCTGTTATAATGCTTCCTGTATAAGTTCTAAGTAACGTAACGGAGATTCTAGCTCCGTTATCTGAGTAGCGTAATATTTGAACCAGTAAAAATGTACTATAAAGATTTTAAATAAAACCTGAATTTAAAAATTCATTTTAAAAAATTACACGTGCTCTTGACAGTCGGGTAAAAAAAGTTATGCACAGGCACTTATACACAAAGAATAATAAAGTATGCTTGCAAAGTTTGAATCAACGTGTCTTTAACACAAATGATTTACTCGTGTATAGGAGGTTTAATTAGTTTTGTAATTTTATACATCAGTTAATAAAATTACCAATGATATTCTTTTTAATTAATGTAAATGTTATTTAATTATTAATTAATTAAAATCATAAATATTATTAATGAGTACTACTAATTAGTTAATTCATTTTAGTTTATAAAATACTTCACTTTGCCTATACAAATATCACAACACTGAATAATAAAAATATGCTCAATTTTAGCATTATTTAATCATTTTGAATGCGCGTTTGAATTTTTTATACGAAATAAAAGGTTACTTTTGCCAATTTAATGAAAAAAATATGACAATTTCCTGAATAATTGGTGTTTTCTAAAACACGGAGTATTTGTGCAAACAACTTTATGGAATGAATTATTGCATAAATTATCTGAACATGTATATACAGTGTGTCGCATTTAAGATGAAGACACCCTCTTTTAAGATTCTTAACCGAAATCGAAAATTTAAACTTAGCCTAGTACTAATTGACAAATAGGGGCGATTCTTAATATTTTGCCTAACGTCAGAGAAGTTAAAGATATCGAAAAAATCTATTCGAAAAAGTTCCTTAGAATATTGTCTTAATTTTTTCATTATTTTAGCCTTTACTCAAAATTATTACAAGTTTATTGAAATACATGAATTCTGCGAAAAGTGGTGAAAAAGGGAATGAAAGAAAGGGGATGTAGAAAGATTCTTTTACCTATAGAAAGCTATCTCTGTGCCACAAAAAACTCACGGATTTACATGGAGTATATATACTAAAATGTGTGTTTTTTTTTGACACAAATTGTACATTATCACCGAGGCACATGGCCTCTATTTTATCTTCAAAAAGATTAATGTTTCGCGCCAAAAAATTAAAATCTATGAAATGGTAAACAAAAAGGAGGATAAGTGAGGACAAGGAAAGTAAAGACTAGAACGCGAAAGCTTTTGTTTTTGTTTTCAAAGTTCAAATTGCTCATCAAAGCGGGTGGGTAACTGCTAGTAACCTTATTTATATCTAGTGGAATTTTCCATTTAAAATTGAATAATAAATGAAAATTTTCCATGAATAAATAATAAAATAAAACAATTTTATGTCTAATTGACACATTTCAATTAATAATATATTAAAGAGAAATAAAAATACCATTTATACAAAAGTATAAAAGTAAGTTTTCCACCCATTCACAACATAAGAAAAATTTTCATACAAATCTATAATTAGAAATAAAATATTGTAAAGAATTCAATAATATACACATAATATAAATATTAACTGTAATTAGTATAAAGAAATCAGACTTATATGGTTTTAAAAAGCCATACATTTTTATATACCTCTAATAAGTACAACAAGCCACTAACGTAGCATGTAGGTATATTATTTAATAACAAATCCACTTTAGCTTTTATTTCTTAAATTGAACAAGAAATGTATAGTGTACTCTCACGTATAAAATGTGTGGTCAATTGTTAGGCGTTAGTTATTGATTAGGTTAACGTAAATGAATGTTTTAATTTCATAAGGTAGAATATATATCGTAAAGATATGGACTAAAAACGTGAACGGAGGAGTGATAACGTGGAGTAATATCTTATTACTCAAGAACATAAAAATTTAAGTTATTTCACGATTGAATGAGTATTTTTCGAGACCAGGAATGTTTTTGTGCTCAAAATTACACTATGTACCAACTTTAAATTCATCTCCCCCCCCCTATAAAATTCGAATCACCTACAAAAAAATGTAGGGTTCCATTTGAAAAATGTATTTGAACATTTAACCTAGATCCTATCCACCTAAAAATAAATATGCATTTGGCATCGATCGAGACTTTTGAATGATCAAACTTTTGTTTGAAACAATTTTTTGTATCTGACTCATTTTTTTATGTTTTTTCAAATGTAAAGTTAAACAAATAAAAACAAACAATTGACTGAGTTAATAGTTGAAATACTTTGTATAGAATCTGTTGAATATCGATGCTTGCATGATTTTTTTATAAATTAGAAAAGTTTAAAAAGCAACACAATTATGGCGGCCTTTCGGCAGCTATTTTATTTTCAAGACCACTAGTTGAAAGCTACCTGCAAACTGTAAACTCCCTATTTCTTATAGTTTTGGTAAAAATGGACACCAAAACTTTGTCCTAATTTGCGCCCTCACGGGTAAGCAGTGACGTTTACGAAGAAATGTTTCAAACAAAAGTTGTTAATTTTTTCATAAGAAACATTTTTTACATTTAAATTTTTATTCTATCTCTAGCGATTTACAAGACGAAGACCCATTTGATTTATGCTGCTCATTTACGAACTTAGCCTCACTTTTTACGTCCTGACAATCTAGGTGATTTTATGAACACCCATCCAAAATTTTGTTCGTAGAATCGATATTTTTAAACGTTACAAATTTGGATCTAAACTTACCTTGATATATACTACATATATACAGAGTATAAAAAGATACCCTATATATAAAATTCATTAATAACAATTAGTAAGCGTCATTTGAAAGTTAACATTCGTACAAAATATTACAGTCGGCGCATCACTACTAATTACTAGAAGCAGTGCAGCAAATAAGAAATCCGTAGTGTTTAAAGAACTGTAACACATACTGTACATATCAATAATTGTAATATATTACGTCGATGTAATAAAATATACTTTCAACGTTTTATACAAATATTATTGGATTATATTTACTTCTACTTTTATGTTTGAAATCAATTATTAATCCAATTAATTGTCCAAGAATATTTAAATTGCATTTCTAAACTATGATTATTTAAATTACATTTAAGTAACTTATTCATCTACGAACCCGGACCACAACCTCTGCGTGTAAGAGATGACTAGACATATTGTCTGATCGGTTCGCCCACATGCTTGCTGGCTACTACTTAGTTTAGCATAGAGATAATAATACCATAGAGCTGTATAGACATAGGCGACGCAATAAGTCAATTCTTGACCGCAGTGAGACAGATAGAAAGAGCCAAATTGTAGGCATATAATAGAGACTAAGATAGCTGTACGAGCTTTACACTTTATCTGTCTCTCTACACCTATACGTATCTACTTTATCTGCCTCTCTTTACTGCCATCAACCGTTTGGCGGAGACCTGGGTATTATCTCTAAGGTTTTAAGTGTATTTATGTTATATAGACAACCATATTGACAGCTTATTAGTGTCATTAGTGATTTTTCCAATACACAACTATATGATTAACATATTATAATATGCAACCATTATTACAGCCAGTTTTGACAAATTTTGGTGACATTTTGTGTGATTGATTCGCAAACATGCTTGCAAACATGTAAAATAATATACAAAAATCTTATAAAAGCAAAAATCTTGTAAGATTCGATGTATTTGTAGTTTTAGCTAAAGTTGAGTGAAAATTATGCTTCCCAACAAGATTTCATGTGCCCTTGCAAAATAGGATCTTTCAACTCTTTGATAGTTTCAATCCATAAGCAATATCATTTTCCGAAGTTATAATTCATTCAAAAGAAAAATGATTTTTTTTTTGTTATTAATTTCTTCTCAAACGCATCAAACGTATTTGTTCAGTACCTTTCGTGACAAAATTAGAAAATAAACTGTGACTATCTTAACTGGTTGGTAATTGAATAGATTTAACATTCTTTTGAAACAACCTTTTATATTTTAGTCAAATTTTTTCGTATATTTTACAATACATTTGGCATTTAGTAAATTTAATCCATGATAATTTAATAATATTTAGATTCATGACGACTCTAAATATGACATAGTGGCATATTGACATATTGAATGATAAAAAACATTTCAAATTTAATTAAAATAGCATATAAATGATTGAATCAAAAATACGGTAGATATATCTGTCAATATATTTATGCGTGTTGATGTGTGATAATTCTCTTTCAATTCTCATATTTTTCATTTTATTTGTTTATATTTACAGTAAATTCAAGCTTTGAGAGAGTATTTTGAAGTTGATTGATTTTTCAGGTTTGAAATAAAAGATTATCTAAAATAGTATTGATTGAGTTAAATTATATTAATGAAAAGGTTACTCAGGACTGGATTTAGGTGAGGACATCCGACACTACAACACGGAGCCTCCACAAAAAGGGATCCTACATTAGAGACTTCTTTCAAATTTCTGAGTAAACAACTTCTCTTTTGATATTTTTTTGAAAAAGTTTTTTTCGTGGTTTACCTACAGTAATTTGTACAAACATGATTATATTGTTCTTAAATATTAAAAATCAATTTATCCATATTTGTCCACTCCAATTTGAAAATATCAAAATCTCAAACGGGCCCCCTAAGTGGCTGCTATTTATACTACCGACATTTTCATAATATGTGTTTCTATTTTTATTTGAACAAATATAAAAAAAGGAAAAATTACACAGAAAATCGTACTTTCTTATAGGGTCTTATAGGGTAGTTTTGCTATCAACTACAGTCAAAGCTATTCGGTTTACAAAAAAATGTTTACCTTTTTATGAAGAACAACTTTCTAATTTCAAGTGTTCCTCTAATGTTTGTATGTCAAATTAAAAAAGACACCCTGTATATTTATACGTTTATTTAGGAGTAAAAACACATCATCAATTTTATTTACAGATATAAGAAGGAATGCATTCCTCTTTTCTTCATCATGATATGACCTTTTCTTTGAACCATAAAAATGAACTGTGACAATTCCAAAGTTATATCAAGATAGAACAAATAAGTTATAATAAGAAATAATGAAATAAATAATAGTAAAAAAGAAGCTATGTGAGTATGATGGTCTTTAGATGTCAGATCAAAAACGCCCTGATAAATCTAAAGATTGCAAACATTTCGAAATGTTTTTAAAAACGCAATGTGCGTTAATCCAATAAAGTTTAGTCTCGCCCTCATATGCTATATGATATAATTGTTAATATGTTATGTTCCAAAGCGGAACTGTATTTGGAGTATTCAAAAACAAAATTTTATTCGGTCTAGGTGTTACATAACGTTGGGGATTTAAAACTAGCTAGGTTCGTAGCTGCTAAGAGGTAAAAGAAAATTTATATTGCAACAACATAGTCTTTATAAAAACATAATCAACTTTTTTCGAAAGTTTTCTGTGAGCTTGATGAATCTGGCGGAAAAACTTCGTCTACCTATCTCTATTTTAAATATTCAAAAGTGCAGACTTGTATTCTATCATTTTTTCTGATAAAAATCACTCAATCTATCTGTGGGAGCTTCAGTTTTAATTTATTCAAGACTAGCTTGATACCCAAACGCTTCATTGGGCTTACAAACCACAGCTTTATAGCTTCCAGCTCTCTTGATCTCACTTATCCCCCTTCCATAACACTCGAAGGGATTGTTTTACACAGCTAAAATACATACAGTTTTCAATTTTTTAAAGTGTAAAGTAGTCATAATTCATTGAGTATATCAGAAAATATGGCCAATAATCGTTTGACATTTACTATTTTAATTTTTTACAAAAATCTTTAATTTATGATTCAAAATGATGACCATAGATGGAGAAGTAGGTAGAATGTCAGATTAAATTAAATTTTTTTTTATAATTACTATTTTTTAAATATTTCTTTATAAAGCATAGCTCATGTGGGCTACATTATTGTTCTGTTTCATTCAAATCCATTCATTAGATAAAACAAAATTTCAATTTTCCGGGATGAATAACGAAACCTATCAGGAAGTTAACAGTTTAAATAAAATACGTAAAAAGTATTAGTATTATGAAATGAACATTTTGACCTAATTGTGGCACACTATTATTACATATACAATGAAAAGGAATATTAGAACCAATAAAACCACACACATTTTTATAGATGTTATTTACCCTGAACTGGAAATAATAAATATCGATGGTTTACTGTGTGACGATAACTATTAGTTCAATTTGTGGTTTTAAATGAATGTGATATTTAGTATCTCTATTAATTTTATAAAAACGCAATGTTTTGTTGTCCAATTACATTTTTTTTTCGACTAAAACAACATACTTTTTAATTAAAAATGAATTGGATGCCCGAATTTATCGCTTTTAATGGATTATGTATTTATAACACATGAATACAGTCGATAGAGCAAATATCAGGGTCGTGTGTTCGAGCCCATCATTAGGCGAATTAATTTTTTTAGGTGTAGGAAATAATATTAGCGAATTGTCGAAGGACAAGGAACTATTGTTTTTGTACTGATGATGAAATTTTGGAAAAATTCCTTCAAATGTTCATCGATCCTATCTAATAGACAATAATATTAGGGCACAAATAGAAAATGGAAATTAAACGGATTTCGATTACCTATCGATCATGTTGGCTGCATATACTTTACAGCTTTTCCCAAAATAAATATTCAAAAAGTTTTACGCAACTGCAACTTGCAGTTACTTTGAATTCCCGAGATGTTGCATTTCCTCCTGCATATAGTCTCTGTTTATAGGTCACTGAGCCCCCCATGTGGCTGAAAGGAACGCTCATCTATAAGTCAATAGGGAATATTTATGAAATTTTTTTTTTTTTTTGTATTTTTAAGCAAAATATGAAAATACCGTAAAAGAGATGAAAAAGTGAAATTAAAATTAAAATCAGCCAAGAAAAACTGATGATATAAGCATTTTAAACTTCTAATTAGATAGATATTAGATAGAGAGGTCGGACATAATATTTTCCATAAGAACTCCAGGTTAAATTCTGTTTTGCTAGAAGTAGATACAAACAAATCTTTTACAGCTAAGAATAAGAACAGATTATAGCATTATTTTACCAACAGCGTTGAAAAATGGTATGAACATTAACGAAACATTATTATAGGTAAAACTCATTTTTCTAACAAAAGAAGCTGTAACTTATCTCAAATTTTACACAATAGCGCTGATCGATCAAAAAAAAATTGTCAACAAGTCAAAGAAGTGCTCTTTTAAACCAGACATTTTCATTTTGGGAAAGTAAAATAGGGAATTTTTTTTGTTCCTTAAAATAGCGAACTGATTACTATATCTATGGACGGAAATATTTCCTACACCTCTACAGTATACCCTTCATATTTAAGCGGAACAATAATTTTACCGGAACATCAATGTTATTCATATTTTGAAATGATAGACAAAAATGTAATATATTCAAAATTGCAATAATGCAATATATTCAAATATTCACCTAATTCAAACGAAATTTAGCATAAATAACGAAACACACATCAATTATTATAAACGAGGTATTAATAAATGATAAGAATCAAGGATGTTCTAATCACTGTTAATTATTAAGGAAAGACTACATAAATTAAAGTAATATTAAACCATCAATTATCTAACGGAAGTGAAAGTGTATCAATTTTTTAAATCGACCACCATAAAATTTTATTTGCACTTTTCTGGTTTTATACCAAGAGCCATACCAAAATTTGATTTTACGCTAAACTTACTGTATCGATAAAATAGGGGATATACAGGCTGGGTCGTTTTAATCTATAATGGCTAATAACTCGTTTTGTAGTTAAACAATAAAAAAATATCATAAACAAAAACTGTAGAGTTTGATGGGCGACATCATGTTCTGGTATCAGATTGGACCTAGTTCTTCGAGGTTGCTTTAATAGCCAATTTAGATTCTAAACGGCAAAGAAGCTACTAAAGACACCCGAGAACTATGTCAGAACATGATGTCCCCCATCAAACTCTGTAAATTTTGTTAAAGATATTTTTTGATTGGTTAACTACAAAACGGGCTGTTAACCATTATAAAATAAAGTTACCCACTCTGTATATCAATACTTTACTCAACATAAAGTTTAAGATGGCTAAATGAGATTTTACGAAAGACATAATCAGAAGCATTAGAATATGCCGCGCAAAATAATGTTATTTTTTTATCGCTTCCTCCCCACACAACACAATGCAGTCTCTAGGAGTTATCAGTTTTAGTCTTACGTGTAGGGCGAAACAGGTTTTTTGATAGCTTTGTTATTTTTTTAAATAAATATATATATCAGATATTAACTTCGCGCTTAGCTTAACCGTTTTGAGTTATCTTACCCTACATTCCTTCAACTTCACTGCAGCATAAAAATCCCGGCTCTTTGTGTATTTAAGGATGTTCCAGCATGGTATTTGCAGTTTCTATGTTAAAGCAATGGTACAATTTTTTTTTCGACAGAATTTAACGAAAAATTAAATTTAAGAATTTAATAATGCTTACTATTAATTCCCAAAGTTTCAGAAATTTTGACCGTTTAAAATGGGAAATAATTATACCAACGTCCCAATTTCGATCAATTTACGTCAAAATTAATATCTCGAAAGTGAAAATTAATTTCTAAATTTTTTTTTTAGAATTGTATTGTATAAACATTTTTTTCTACTTTTTCTTCAATATATAATAATATCATAAAAAATAGTTGGAGAGACCGGACATTTTACATGCTTTAAATGGGACATGAACCTCAAAATCGCGAACTTTGTCTTTAAATATCTCGCGATCTAAACGGTCAAAAATTATGAAATTTTAGGAATTCATAAATAAAGCTATTATAAACCCGAGAAAAAAAATTCGGCCAAATCTGTCGAAAAGTGATTTCATGCTGGTACTACCTTAAATTGTAATTTATTGAATTCTACTGTCAATAGCACAAAACAAATTAAAATTAAATAAATTCGGAAAATCAATAAAAGAAAATTAATTACTTTTAACTTGCTGTTGTAATGTTTTTGTGTATATTTTTTTTTTACTAAATCAGTTGTAAGAGATGTGATGACTAATGAATTGAATGTTTTCAGAGTAGCAGCTCGCGTTTGGAGTAGTTCACTCAATTAATAACATCCAATTGAATGAACATTTTAGAGTGTTCATACAATCGATAGCTTTATTTTACAGGGTGGGTCACCGAAAATGAAACTCTTTGATGTCATTATGTGTGAATACACAACCCAACTACTTAGTCAAGTAACACGGTGGATTTCGGTCTACGATACTTTTATCGGCCTCGTCTCGTATATGAAACTAAAGATATTACTCAACGAATTAGTTAAAAGATAATTAGCAACATAGTCAAGACCTTATTGTTCGAGGTCTGTAAAAAATAAATTTTGCTTTTTTATTTATTACTTTCTTCGTTGGACTAACCATACATAACATACATAAGTTTCTTTTTATTATGAAACCAAATTATTTTGCTTTTAAAATCGAAATCATCCAGCAAAGCGGGCGTGTAACAGCTATCTTTATAAATTATAGCCTATGTCAGGGATGATGAACCAATGGCACGCGAAGCATTCCACACTCGGATCTATTGTATGAATGGTCTAAGCATCAGACAGCCAGTTCATTAAAAGTTTGATAAAAAATTTAATGAACTGGCTGGCTGGTGCTTAGGCCATTCAATGAAAAGTATTTGTATAATATTACGAACGAACCCGAGTGATTGTTGTGATGCAGTGCTTGTATTCACATGTATTGCATTGGAGTCTGATAAGTAATAAGTAAAGAGTTTGTTTGAAAAAGATTTAATGAGTATATAAAAAATTAATTTTTTGGATATCTATGCTAAATTTTGTTCGATTGGACTAACTTTGGGTCGTATTTTTCATTTTTTGTGTTAGTAAGTCGCTTATACCAATCCTTTGGCTAAATGTGGAGAGCATAATAGGTTGGTTATGTTAGATTGGCTGTCTTGGGGTGGGACACACTTAGACCATAGGGTCTGTTGTGATACCGTAAAAGGGTTGGCCCATTCCCAGCCACTACTCCATGAACCATTTGGAGCTGTTTAACAGGAGATGGAACGATAGTCTTGATGGAACAGCAGGAGAGGTTTGATGTCGACGGACTTTAGAAGCATAATAGTTAAATTTTGAAAAATATGGCAGTAACGTCAAATTTGACTAGAAATTTGAAAAGGTTTATTAAAATACGATAAAATTTGAGTGTGATTAAGCAAAATCAATTTTTTACATTTGTGTGTTAATTCTTCTATAAGTGATTTTCTCTATACCTTTAGGCATCAATATTTCAAAAACTATGGTATATATCCAAAAATTTACTCGTATACTTTTCATCTAAGTTCCAACAATCCATCCTCATACACTCATTTTTTTTGGAAATGTCTTTAAATTGCCATTATTAGATATCGTGATTTTTACCGCAAAAAACGTTTTATACTTGGTAGGAAACTCTGTATCGTTGAGTACACCTATAAGAATATAGATTGAATATTGCGACATTGGTAATTGGTCGTGAGAATAACAAGTTGTTTCAATTTAAATTGACATATAAAACTAGTTTTCTATAAATAATATTGTCTTACTACAATCATAACAATTAATTATTTTATTAATAATAAATAAAACAGGGCTATCTATAAATAAATTGAAAATAATTGCATTCAGCTTGAGTTACTGTCACGTGCAAAAAAGGTAGATTTTAAATAAACGCCACCACGGCACCACAGCAGGTGCTTATTCTTTACACCAAAACTATACACAAAGTTCATATAAATATGAGTCTGAAAAAGCTAAGCCTGTTTCAAATTTTGAACATCATTTCGAATTTGTGCCAAATCCGTTGAATTTTCAAAAAAATGCAAAAAAAGGCATTTTTTAGAGAAATATGTTTTTCTTCTAAACATTTTTGAACAATTTTTTTGCACGATATTTTTTTGCTGATTGGGAGTTAAAACCGAAAAAAGATACCAAAAATCGACATCAAGGAAACTAAAACTTTTTCAGTCGATTCAGATTGCCATGAATTTTGAGGTATAAATTTTTATAACTGTCCATTTGTATTTATTGTCAAAATTTTATGATTTATCATTTTAAAAAAATTGAGTTGTGAAAGTTATCAAAAGTTTAAGGAAACAGAGATAATTTAAAGTAAGTACAATGCAATTGTTTTGTTATGTCATAAAAAAAATCCTAATCAAACCAAACTTAATGTACTCAGATATTGGATTGACTACTAAATCAGAAGTATGTCTTTTTTAAACTAATACTTTAATTAATTATTTCATACAGTAAAAACTAAAAGTATAGGTATAAAATTAAATTCTTTAAAGAATCAAACTTCTAAAATTAATACCTTAAATTTTCAGAAAGATATCTTGTAAATAAAACAGTAAGCGCTACTACTTTTATAATGTACCACGGCACATCTAGATCTTTCCTTCGAAAATGCGGTAACATAGATTGTTTGTTACTGCAGCTTATCAAATAGTCAATTTTTATAAATAGTCAAATTTTATTATCGTCTCTCTGTCATATTTTTAATGTATACAAATTCTTATTTACACAATTTGCAAAAACAAAAAGCTTGTGAATGGTACGACACCTTCCGATTGCCAATTCCAAGGATGCCATACCATATCGTGAGTTGAAAGATTTCATAACTTTTTGTAAATATTTAAAATGTTTACAACTTTAACCTCAATTATAATGCATCAATTATTCAAGTTTTAAATAAATATTTAAAACGATCTATTTCTAAAAAAAATGTGTTCATGGTCAAACACAAATCCCCGATATGTTTTAGTTGATAACATTTTATTACGTAAATAAACTTAATACGAAGAAAATAAGTAAATAATATAAAGTGAATCTGGTTTTTCAAAATAAATACAATATTGTTTAAGTTAGAGAGGGCTTGCTAGAGGTCAAATAAATATGATTAAAAAAATTAATATTTTTTTATTATATTAAAAATAATATTCTTTGTATCTCTAAATAATGTATAATTGTATTCGTGATTCATACAAGTAATTTTGTAATAAAATACAAGAATATGAGAGTCTAATAGTAGGAACAGAAAGTTCCAAAAATATTGAAGGTAGATGAATAAATGAAAAAAAGAGCCTGTTTAGGTTAGGTTAAATTATTTTTTCGTTAAAACCATAAAGATAATACAAATACAGAACGCCAAGGTTCTGCTATCCTGTAAGTGAATACGATATGCGTAGCGAGAGAGAAGATTGTCAGTGAGTTACCCTGTGTCCTTGCCTAATACGTATACTTCTACGTAATATACTGACTCACTGGTAGTCTTCTCTCTCACTACGCATATCGCGTTTCACTTACAGGCTAGCGTTCTCTACCTGTATTATCTCTATGGTTAAAACACGATCATTTCAGTTCGACACATGTAGTGCAGTGCGGACCTTAAGTTTTTCAAAATCCCCTGCCTCTTTTTCAATCCTTCGGATGGTCTATTGTAGCAACTCGGGTAGTTCGTACTGAATAGTAAAAAAAAGGTGCGAGACAAGCGCCTCCCCAGTGGACATGACTTCGCCCGGGATTTTGATTACTACTACTTGAAAGCATTAATGTGCTTCGTGTACTTCGCTAGATCACTCCATCTAATTTAGTCTATTTTAAACAGAAATGGTGTTATAGACGTATTTTCGTAAGGAAATATTCTAACTCCTAAACAACATTATTAAAAAAAAAAATTTGTGATATTGAATCTGGGCTTATAAAAATAGACCAATTTTGTTTTATTTTTAACGAAATCTGGCAGAAAGATCATTCCTAAAGAAATCGAGCTTAATATTAAAATTTGGAAATTTTACTTGGTTTTTGGATGTAACCTTTTCACCTTGAAACTGGAAGTTAATTTTTTTACAACCTGGGTGAGGGTAAAGTAGAGCTATTCTTTTTCCATTCGTTATTACTTACGTTATATATTTGTGAGCGAATTCATAGCAACATATAGTATTATGTAAAAATACTTTTATCTTCACAGCATATTGCGTAGAAATATTATATATAAGTATGCTTGCGATAATCTTGGAATATCTGGCATATCGAATTATACCAATCTTGTTTTCGTTTTAACGGGGAGGTATTCAAATTTATACTATATAGCAAACGAAGAATTTTAAACGAATTATGATGAAATTCTGAAGATTAGTTTCATTTTGGAAGACCTCACAAGAAAATATCTCATCTTTACAGAAATATGTTGCACGCAAGCGAAACCATCAAAAAATATTCTACCTTCAACAATTATTAAACTCATTATAACCATATGCATTAAAATCTTACAATTGGAGTACATTTTGTAAGGAATATATTTACTCAAATGATATATTTTTAAATAAAATGTCATGAACTAATACTTTATACTAGTCATGATTATAATAATGTTTTGTCAATATGAATATTTGATAACTATCGATATGTTATAGGTTACAATATTTATATATTATTATACATATACATATTTTTATAACTTGTTATATACGGAGTAGGGCGGAGAAATAGGGCGTGATTTTGAAAACACTGTTAAAACAAAAACATCAATTTTTCTAAATATTTTTTTAATACAAAAAAAAAAACTTAAAAAAATTACATAAATTATATTTTCAAATGAATTATAC
Organism: Chrysoperla carnea; assembly: GCF_905475395.1. Taxonomy (NCBI): domain Eukaryota; kingdom Metazoa; phylum Arthropoda; class Insecta; order Neuroptera; family Chrysopidae; genus Chrysoperla; species Chrysoperla carnea. The sequence continues at coordinate 21,582,594 of NC_058340.1, forward strand.
ATTGTGATTTTTTAACTAAATGTAACTGTGTTTCTTAAATATAGATAATCAAGTTATGCATCGTATTATATCCTTTCAGTAGCAATTTTTCTCGTGATACACTTTTGTTTTAATTAAACTTACGACAAGAATCGCAAATTGTTAGATTTGACTAATTTCAAATTTATTGAAGATATTAAAAACATTATTTGAAAAATTAATGGGTTTTTGTTTTAAAACGCGTTTCCAAAATCGTACACAATACCGACCCACTCTGTCTATATACACCAAAAGTTCTTGAAAATTTATTTTATTGACTTGCAGTTATACGATAATAAAAGTTTAAGCACCAAACAGTTTGTTTAAATACTAAACTATGGATTATTTTTAATAGGTCATTCTAACTTCAATTGAACTTGTCTAATTTATTGTAGAGAGCTTTACTTCACTAAGTTTGTAATATTAATTTGAGATATCGACAAAAGAACATAGTTTTTTTTACGATAAGAAACGCTTCAAAATCGGAAACATTTTATTGCATCAAACTTCGCCCACTGTTGTGGGGTGACTGCAACGCAACCCTTGTTAAAATTGATTCCGTTCAATCAAGATATTTAGTTCAATATTCAAGGTTGAGTTGCAGTGGTTTTTCAATTGTATTGCATCAAATAATTTCAAAGATTTCGTCTCATTTAAAATATGTTTTACCCAAATTTTAAAAGGCAATTTGCAATCTTGTAACCTCCCTTTGAACTTAAATTTGTCTGTAATGAACCCTAATGAAACAAATACCTTATAAAGCCGTACAGTCAGATAAAACTTTCAATTGATTGGGTACATTTTCGATAAATAGGATGCGAAGTTTTCAAACAATTTTTAATATCTATTTTTAAGATGAAAACCATAAATTTCTTCTAGAAAATTAATAAAAGGAGGACTTTTCAATCATCTTCCAAATGTTTTAACAATTAATGGAAAGCACTTCAATAGTGAAAATATTACCATCGCCATATAGCATTTCATTTATACAACCTTTCTTTATAATTAATTACGTATAAGTAACAGTTATGATAATTGTGATGTATCATAAGTTTACTGAATCGCAAAGACTAGACGGGAGTTTTCATTCAAAGTATAATGTAAAGCAAACAAAATGAGATAGATGAAGAACAATTCATATTGTCATTATTTTCATAAAGTCTATAATATTTTTATATAAATATTCTCATGTTTCTTTTCATTTAACTATTTTTAATATTAAAATTAATTACACACATTAATTAAATATGGAGATACTGACAATGATGAGTGGTAACAAACTCTTACACTGTAAAAAAAATTTTATTTAAAAGATAATTACAAAACAAATATAAGTATTTGTACTAAAACTATTGTAATAATTCAAAAAATTTTGTAATTTTACAAATTTACAGTAAAATTATAGAACATTTGTAATTTTTCCATCGAATATATATGTGTATTCGTAACTCATAGTAGCTAATTAATAGTGAAACTTTATGTAGAACAATCTCATACATAGCCAAAAAAACATATACGTTAGACCTCACAAAAACATAATTAAACCAATGAGGGTATTTTTCAAAATTCCCTCATCAATACAAAAGTAATAGCTCTATTTCCTTCAATTCGTTAAAACATTCAAATGTATCAACTTATTTTTTTTGAAAGTTTTGAAAAATTACCCAACTTTTATTGTAATTTTATTGCAATTTATTTGGAAAATTCACAAACTACGATTGTATTTATACTAATCCCTTTTGCGTCAAAGCTTCCAAAAATGTTTTGTAAATAACCATAGTTATTATTAACAGTGTAGTAAAGAGATGTATGTATAAAGGGTAATGTACTATGAATAAATACAATAAAAATGTGCGCTTAAAATGTCTCTTGTTTGCTTTTTTTTTTAATACTAAACTGTTAGTAGCATTAATTACCACATAAATTGTGTTATTAAAATTAATAAGGTATATAATTCTATTATTTAAACCCTGTGTCTAATCATACGCTACCGAGATAATAAGCTTTAAGTCATGAGAATTGTCCGTATTATTAGTTCCCCCAAACTTAAATTATTTTTAACTTCCCAGAGGAAATTAATGTAATGGGGCCGATTTTGAAAATCTCCAGTTTTACATATTTCCACGATTTCCAGGCCGCAATATCCGAATCAAACCTTTTCAATGTGATGTCTGTGTGTGTGTGTGTGTGTGCCTCGATTATCTCGCGAAACAGTTATGACATAAACACGTGACTGTGCTTATTCGATGCGTAATCGCGAAAGAGAACTGAAAGAGTTTTCAGCAGAATTAGTTTAGCCGTTTTTTAATGGTAATAAAAAAACTGATTAAACAGGATCTGAAAAGTGGATAAAACACATCAATTATCTATGGAGATAATTATCGTTCCAGCATAAGCTGCAGCACATGTTTGAAGAATAATCTATGAAGGCTAACAAGACCTTTTTTAATGTTTTTTCCCCTTCTGGGAAGTTAGTCGTGTGGACTACAGAGGTCGACTCACACGACTTCAGTACCACACCGACTATGTACTGCCAATTTATTAAAAATTACGTTTCAATACGGTATATTTTACCGCGCAAATAAGACAATTACACTTCAAAACATAATTTTGTTCATTTTGATAAATGCTTCCGACTGTAAATTGTTCCCATGAGTGTATAATATTTAAAAAAGATTATATTAATTAAAAAAATCATTCATACTAAAATCAATTTATTTACAGATTTTAAAATTTTCCAAGATATTTCTAGTTTTCTCAGTACATTTTAAAGGCTTTTTATATTTGGTTGAGTTGCGATAACAAAAGCTAGCGCATAACCAGACACGGTGTAATTTATATTATGTTTAAAGAGTTCTTTTATAATAATTATATTAATTAAGTGGCTATGTGTACTCATAACTGTGTTATGTTTAGATTAATAGCCTGAAGTTACAGTTAGAATAATCACGCAGAGTTCGACTTTTTTGTGGTAACTATTTTATGGACATAATAAATTTAATAAATCTTGTAAATTTTAACCGCAAGAAATACAAATAATTGAAAACATAATTAAACTTGGACATTCAGTTTCTTAATATCATAAAAATCAATTAAAGATATTCGCAAACCGAAAATCAATCATCAAAATTGGCAATAATTAATTTTTCAGTCTATTTGGCATGGTAGAAAAATGTTATGCTACTCATTTGTCATCTTGAACACTAATCAATGGCTACACCTCTAAAATATGAAGAGGATTACGCTATGCCTTTTAAAATTTATCCGTTAAAATTAAAACCGTTTAAATAACGACACATCAGCACTTTATCAAATGGAAGATAACGTTAAACAATAATGACAATTTCTCAATACACTTATAACCAGAAAAGCTCCCTTCGCTAGGCATAGGGTGTTGAAAAACGGCTGCTTAGAAAAATTGAAACTTTGGCACACAGTACTCCGAGAGAATTGCATAATGTTATTGAATTTGCAATAAAGTCAATGATTTTGGTTATCGTTTTTTATCACGTGAAGGATCCTTCCTCAATTTTTCAAAGCAGGCATTTCGGCAATATTCGCATAAATACCGTTTTACTTTTAAAATTGCAGCACTCTGTATCTAGAAAAAAATAATGGATTAAAAAAACTAAGAAACGCGCTTTTGTGAAAAAAGATTATTTTCTACCTTTTAGTTCAGCTAGTTACAAAAGCGTGCTTTTTAGTTTTGTAAACTATTATTTATTTATCAAAAATTCAGTATAAATATGGTGGGAGCGCAAATAAATGTATATATTTTCAAATATGGAATTCGTTATTCCTGAAAATCCTGATCAGGACAATTAAATAAACTTATTGCATTATTGTATTGACATCGTTCCTTGAGTATGCCAAATTTCAAGTTAAACCGACGTAAATTGGTCAAAATCATGTTCAAAGTTTCCGTTACATACTAACATACGTATAAAGCTAACAAAAGCGTGTTATAACTGAAACCACGCTGTATATTCCATAAAAATCCTATTATTTCTATAGCCTGTTGTTTTTCGAGTCTACGTATCGAAATTTGTCTAATACTTGCTGTTAAACTAATTCGTTTTTCTCAGGCTAATAACATGCATGTTCCTTGCTAATGGAAGAACGTCATTGAGTTCAATGGCTCTGTTCAAGTTGCATAAAGCATTGAAATAAAAATGCATACCTAGGTATGTTATTATGTATATCAATAATTTTACAAACAAATAGACCACAACACAATGACTGTCCACAAACTTACAATAAGTTATGCATACAACGAAATATAAATCGTTTATTCATACACCAGAATTAAAATAACTACAGTAAAAGCAGTTTATACTTGAATTTGGAAGTCGTAACCTAGATTGTGTCGTGAGACTTTTATTGAACACTGTCTCGTGTTTCATATTTGTCGAAAATATATTGTAAAAATTGCATTATAGTAAAAATTAGAACGAGATGTTCCAAGAGTCACACTTAAGGTAGTACGAGCGCCAAGGCAAGTTTAGACTTGTGGTTGAAATTATTTGTACCTTATTTTCAATTTTGATGAAGAATTTTGTTATAACTTTATGAATGTAGACGAAAAATAAGAATCAAATTTTGTCTTGGTTTCCAAACATCGAAAGCTTGATAATTAAACAAAATTTGCAATTTTCGATATTTTGAAAATTATTCTAGATATTGAAAAATTTTATTCATTTTTTTCGTCTTGTTATAACATATTGTCAAGTCATAGTATAATTCAACATCAAAATTGAAAATATATATTTTTATATCATGTATATATGTAATATATATCGAGGTATACAAAGTTTAGTCCCAAGTTTGTAACGCTTAAAAATATGGATGCTACGAACAAAATTTTGGTATAGGTGTTCATAAAATCACCTAATTAGTCCATTTCCGATTGTTCGTCCTTCCGTCCGTCCGTCTGTGAACACGATAACACAAAAACGAAAAAAAGATATCAAGTTGAAATTATAGCGTGCTCAGGGCGTAAAAAGTGAGGTCGAGTTCGTAAATAAAACGTAAATAATAGAAAAATTATTATCCTGCATTAAAATAGTCTTTAAACTCAAAACCAAATATTAAATAATTAAAACTTCCAAGATTCCCTAAATCTCAGAACGTTCATAAATTATTGCCAGTCCAATGGGTTGTAAATATGACAATTTAATCAAACCTCAACATAAAGTGTTTACACTGTAAAAAATAAACTTAGAATAATAGCAAAATATAGTGGTAATATGAATGGCAATATGCCAACTTAATAAAGATATGCAAGAAAGAGCATTATCATTTATTATCAACGACAAAAAAAATGTTTCCTCTCCTTTATTATATACATAGAAATATCATAGAAAATCAGTTCATAAATATCAAATTACTAATTATATTATGTTGTGATTCACTTGAAAGTACGCTTTTCATGAATAGAAATTTTAAAAATATCCATTGAATATAATCAGACCGAAATATCTAATCAATTATTGGCATTTCTTTAAATAAAATTTCTTGCCTGATTCGATAGTTTTCATTCATATTTTACTTCGAAAAATTTCGAATTTTTATTCTATTTATCTATGAAATATATATCAAGGTATACTAATTTAAGTCACAAGTTTGTAACTTATCTCAGCTCAGGACGTAAAAAGTGAGTTTGAGTTCGCAAATGAGCAAGATAGTTCAATTGGGTCTTTCACATAAATTTGTGTTTGAAACATTTTCTCGTAAACATCATTGTTTATCCGTGAGGGCCCAAATTAGGACAAAAATTTTGGTATCCATTTTCTCCAAAACTATGAAAGAGAGAGAATTTGAAATTTGCAGGTAGATTCAACTAGTGTTTTTATGATACATTCTCGAAAAACGAAAAAAAATTCTAGAAAATATTTTCAAAATTTTTGAAAACCAAATACATCACGGCCAATAGGCCGTCATAATTTGTGATTTTTTTTAAACACTTCTAATTTATAAAAAAATAATGCAAGCATTAGTACTCAACAATTTCTATACAGGATATTTCAACAATTAACTCAGTCAATTGTTTGTTTTCACTTGTTTTCATTAAATTGTATTGCCATTTATAACGGGTGTTTAAACATTCATTATACACAGACTTATTTTTTCAATATAAAGAATGGAAATCTCGTTTTAGAGGGCTATAGATAAGAAAAACACTTTTTTTGTAATAAAAAAACAATTTTTTCCTGGTAATGAGTCTAGCTTTCTTATTACAAATATGCAAGCCTACCAATTTTGTTGTAGAATTGAATAAGAGGTTCTCAATATATATGACCATCGTCAGTACACACAACCAGAAAAATATCTGATGACTTCAAAAAGCTTAAAAACAAACAAAATCTTCCCAATTTAAATACTCCTTATTTTTTAAACCGATAAAATACAGGCTAGACCTCAAATATCGATCGATAACCAGACAGCTCCTTCATATTTTCAGACAACAATATATAAAATTTTATCTAAAACGTAATTCTGTAATCTATGTACATTTTCAATTATTTATGTATAACGAAAAACCACAATACAATTCGATATAACTGCATTCAGAAAAAAAAATTCATATAACATATGCATTTAATCTCACATTTGAAATAAACACGTCTCGTTTTATCGTATCGATGATGAACGAAAATAAATTATGTTACATGCCGTAATTGAATACTAATTCGAATTGCATGCTGTTCTAATATAAAATTTATATCCATGATGTTAATTACAATTACAGATGCAGATTAATTGTGTTTGATAGTGAAAGAAGACAACGATATTTTTAGATGTTTTAATTTATGTCATGTAACTGGTGATTTTATTCCCACAATATACAAGCGTTAGTGTATTCACCCCTCCCTACCTCCAAAGAGATTTAATTTTACCGAAAAAAATTCACACATTTCCAACATTTTAGATATTAAACAATTCAATTTCTGATGCATTATGGTAGAGTTACAGCGCTTTTAATAGAAGCATAGGTTAGGTTATGTTATATTGGCTGTCCTCGAGTGACAAACTTTGGCCATAGGGCCCATTGTGATACAAGATACGTGTTTTACGACCTTTTCCGCTGATAATTTAATTTATCATGTTCTCAAGTATTTTCAGAGGCTAAGTGCACCTACTTCATGCATTTAGCATGCAATACACCAGCCCATCACAACCATTATTAAATTAATTTTTTTTTGTGACGTCGGGATCCGGAACCGCCATCCTAGGCATATTGCGTACGGAATTAATCACGATTTAACCAACTGAGTTACTATGATTTACTAATATTAGCATAAAAGCAATCATTCTTATTTTTTTCCGATGGCAAATTTGGGCTTGCAAATTGATAATAACCGATACTTTTAATTAAAAATATAACTTAAGTAATATATTTTTAACCTGTACTAAGAGCTAGGCTTTATGCGAGTAATTTTGTATCCAAATAATTATTCGAAAAAACAATAATTCACAACTTTTTTATCATTCGTCATTTGAACAGTGGTTAATTTCACATACAGTGGTTAACACATTCGATAATTTTCGATAATCAATCACGAATAATTTGGTTTTTCTTATTCATTTTCGTCATTTGAAAAAATTTTCTCCCATCTCTGCCAATACTAAACACATGGAGCCTAATTTTCTTAAAATTTTAAATTTGACAAAAAAACAAATTCTGCGTCAATTCGTTTCTATCAAATTGTCAGTCGAATAATATTTTGTTACATGTTTTGAAGTTCAACATTCTGTTTTCAAGGTAGGGCAGAAAAAAACCTAAATATAGAGATAGATATAGAAAAGTTTTGCAGGAAAAAACCTCCGCATGACCGCTTACAGTGGAAGGTCTGATACGCATGGCAGATGTATTTTACACTACTGTTTAATATTGGCTGAAATAATTATATTGCAAATCTAGTCATGCAGTCACTAGTTAGAAAAAACTCAGGAAATACGTTTTTATTGAAATGCGAATTAAAAGGTATAGAATAATACTTAACGGTAATGCATAATTTAATGTAATAAAATGTATGCTGTAAGAAAAATTAGTATACTTTATTTTATATTACTGCATTCATGTAAAATAGTTTAAAAAAAATAAAAACAAACTTTATTGCACTAAAAAGTAGATAATAATTTTAACTGTAATGTAAAATCAAAAGCGTGGAGTGGTCTCTACGACATTGATTCTTTAAATAAGCAAATTTGAAAAAAATCGGCCATCCCACGCTTTAAATTTTATGTTACTATTAAAATTATTATCAACATTTTAGTGTAATAAAGAGTGTTTCTTTAGTTTCTTAAACTGTAATTTATTTGCTTAGTTTTTAAGTCTCGTTAACTTAAAAATTGTGCTCTCTTTGATAACAAAATAGAATTAAAAAGTTCTATTAACGTAGCTGGGTTTCGATCTTACTGAACCTTTCGCATGCGGAGCGCATACCATAGACACTAGTAGTACACCATTTTGCCGTTGTATTTAATATCAACATTTCAAAATGATATTATTAAATTAATAAAGATAAAATCGATCTTGATGATCCTGATCAGGATAAAATTATTAAATTATTGCATCGTCGTGAGACCTTGATATGTGTGCAAATTTTCAAAGAAATTGGAAGATTAGAACTAAGTTAAATTTCATTTCTAAGATTTTATTACGTTTTAGTTACAAGTGAAGTTAAAAATATTCAACTTTAATGGTAAAATAACAATTTGTTTGATAAAATACCAAACTTTTAGTTAAAATTAAAATTTATTTGATAAACAATTTCACAACTACGATTGTATTTTTACTAGAAGATTATGTAGTAAAATTACCATAGAAATTTTTTTAAATGAATTATGCTCTATTCTCGACCTGGGTGAAGGATTCAGAATTAACTACCCTACGTAACGGATATCGAGTATGCCTTACTGCAATTTAAAAAATAGACCGAAAAAGTAGATTCGGAGTAAAATATACCGAAAAAAATTTCTGTAATAGTGTCCCATTTTTGAACGCAAGCGCCTAAAACATAAGAACCCAACCAACTCCTCTATAGTCGACAAACTCAACCCAACCAACTCATTACAACTTGGAATAAATACAACATTACTCCAAGTCTATAAAAATTTCGGTCCATTTTTCGATACTGTTTAGTCCTCTTTTGAATAACCACCTGTAACAGATTTGATATATTATGATCTTTATTAAATTTGAAATGAGTAGTTTCACGATCAGTAATCGATTAAAAATACGATTGTATTTTTACTAGATATGATTATACGTAACTGCTTTTAGTGCCAAAACTGTTAAGAAAGTTGCCATAGAAATCATAGGGAGTTGTACTCTCTTCTTAGGAGCTTAACAATCTAAATTAATTCTTTAAATGTTTTATTTATCTATGTCAAGAATCCAAAATTCATTATCATTTTAACTTTAAGCTTTGTTTTAAAGGATGTAGATAATTAATAAAATCTTAAGGTATAATAACATCCACTGATAAAAAGCTACAGTTTTAAATTTAAATTACAAACTGATTTGATTTAAAATTAAAAGCAGGTATATTTTTATAATAACCAGTTCAATTGAATTAATTATCGTATTCACATGTGTGAATGTGTTTGTATATTGGCAACCTTGGTAGACGCGTCGATCTATGTTATATTATATTCAACACCGACAACACCAACGTGTTTTTTTAACGGCGTGGCTAATCGTCCGCTGAAAATTTATTATAAACATAGATAAACATTTTTTGCAAAAATTGAATCGATTTTCAAAAAGATGCACAAAGAAATAAAATTTCATATTTTTTAGAGAGTTTAGGATGTCACAAAGCCAGTTCACGTATCAGTCCATATGTTACAAACTACTGACTCGATTTTGATGAAACAATTATAGGACCACTTGGAGAGTATACCTTGGTCCACAATTGACGGAGAAATCAGGGAACACACCTTAAAAAAAATACATACAGTCTAACATGGAACGCCTTCCTTTTTTGAAATCAAAAGAAGAAGAGAAGTTTAATCTAGAAAACTACTTAGTCTAACAACTTTTTCTACAATGAAGTGATGCAGGCGATTACTCGGGCAAACTAGAAATTGATTGTAAGTATTGAAAAGTATTTGTTATTTATTCTAGCTGGAAAGTTATTGAATAATAAAAACAAAAAAAAATTGACCTGACACCTCGTAAAACGAGGCGTGCGTTGCCCTTCATCATGAAAATTAATCAATAAAACGGATACCCTGGTTTGTTGCGTATCTAACAAAATTATTTTCCCGTTTGTTATTCGATGATCTTCCTGATAAAATAAGTAGATAAGACATCCATACATTTTCAGCTTCTACGGACAAACAAACATTTTTAGAGCACCGTTAAAGAGTTCACCTACAAGAAATTTCGTTGAAGTAAACATTGTAAGGTGAAGCATAATTAATTTTAACTCATAAAATAATTTATAAAGGAGTAATTATGGACTAAGAGATACAGATGTGTTCTGCTCGTGATATTTAGCCCTTCCAATTTTGTTGTCATTATGTAAAGGGGGTGTGGGGGCAACCTTTTTCGGTAATGGCGGATAAAATCACTGATGCGGGGGCGGAGGATGCGAGGGTGAAAGTGAAAATCTGCTCATGATATGTAATATGTCCGCACTTTTTCCAATATAATTTACGTCGCCTAAGAAGTGAAAATTGAAGTGGGCGGATGACTAGGTATTGTCTACGGAGTGAAAAATGAAATTAAAAAAATCATAATTTTTGTTTTGACATTTCCTAAATTAGGGTGAAGGAGATACAGCTTATGGACATCTGTTAATAATAATGTAAGTAATGTTAAGTTTGGAGTTTTTATTAAATAATGTAATTGCCTATAGGTACATTTAGCAATATATTATGTAATAAACAAATCCTTATTTTGCATGAAAAAGGACATATTTGGAGTTTCGTATTATCTATTTTTTCAACGCCTTTGTCGACTTCAGACACATTGAAAATTAACTAGAATAAAATTAGTTAAATGCCCCACAGTTTTTCTTAGTAACCAATGAAAGGTTTCAAAACAAATTTATCCGAAAACAACAGAATATTTATAAGAAATGTACGTAGCGGATATCTAGCCACAACATTTTTTTAAATTTTAATTTCATTTATATTGGACGTAGAGTGTAATAGATAGATGTTGGTTAGATTTATAAATATAAAATAATAGGTGTTTTAATATTTTCATCACATATTTCCTGTTTGCCTCCTCAGAGTATAAAAAATAAACAAATGTATAAAATATAAGAGAGATATATTCAATTTGCATGATATTTTCAAATAAACTAAACAAAAAAATTAGTAATAATTATGATTTGCGTGTACAATGTTTATAAAAATTATTATGAAGTTTCAAGGAAAGTACCTTCAAACTTCAAGAAAATTGCTTCTTAATCGATTCTTTGGAATCACTGACTTTTCGTCGGAAAAATATTGAGTTATTTTATAACATTTTTCGACGAAATTATTCAATTTTGTCTATGTATTAACTGGTATTAACTGGTGTTAAAAAACGCTAGACATAAGAGTTGCAAGGAGCAAATTAAAAAAATTCGTAGCGCAGAAGCTGCGTTAACTTAACGAATTCCCTCAGAGATTGAAAAAAAAAATAAACACGTTTTTCTTTAAATCTTTTTCTTTTAAAACAATTTCAACAAAGAGCTAGTTTTAGTTGTACTTAAATTTTATTTTTGTAAATAAAGATAATGTATAGAATTTATCCTTTCTTAACGTAAGTGGTTCTCATAGTTAAATATAACTATAAGAACCACTTTTTATAATAGTAACGCCCTTCTAAACGTAACACCCTTTTAAGTACAAGATCTTTGAAATGTTTTTACATTAAAAAAAAGAAAAATTTTCGACTATATTTGAACTAAGTAGCACCCAACTAAGTAATTTCCAAAATAATTTTTCTCATATGATGGAAATTGAAAATATGCCTATTCACTCTCTCTTAATAAATCCACTTTGAATTCTTCCATAATTTTTTTCTTTTTTAATGAATCGAAATCATATATTTATTTTACCTATAATAAAAAAATGAATATATACAGAATGTTCTATGACTTGAAGGATATACCTTAAGAGCAATAATTAAAGAGCTATTAAATTTAATCAATAAAGTAAAGGTATTGTTGAGTAAAGTAATTTAATGTTACTAATGAGTATATTAATTAAAAATTTGTGTATTGCTAACACAAATGTAATTAAAATTATGGTTCAAAATGTCTTCCGCTGTCTCACAACACATTATTTCTCTTTCAGTAATTGAAGACGTAACTCTTTGAAGAGTTTTTTTAGGGAGTCAACATAAAACTGTATTTTTAAGATATATTTACATTGGAATGTGTAAAAAAACAAATTTAATGTTCGTACAAGCTCAATATTTTGCTGTCAATAAAATCATTGTATAAATTTAGTATCTAAAAAAATATTAGAGAGGGGTAGATAATATTTTATTTCTGGATGTATATTATTAAATTGATATTAAACCCACAAAAAAATATTATCCCTATCTATTCCCTCTCCAATGTTTTTTGTTTTTTTTTTCAATACTAAATTCATACAATGATTTTATTGACAACAAAATAATTAGCTTGTATAAACATAAAATTTGTTTTTTACACATTCCAAAAATATAGTTTTATGTTATCTTATGACTCCTTAAGAAAACGCCTTAGACTAACTATGATGGAAAACACTGTATAGGTTAGATTAGGTTATATTGGCTGACCACGAAGAACAGACTTAGGCTATAGAGCCCATTGTTATACCATATATGTGTTTTGTCACCTTTCCCCTGATAATTTTATTTATCAGCTCCTCAATTTCAGAGGCTGAGTGCACCACCTTCATGCATATAACATGCACTACACCAGCTCATCATAACTATTAATTAAATTAATTTTGTTGCGACGGCGGCAATCGAACCCGCTAGCCTAAGCATACCGCGGACGGAATTGGTTACGCCTTAACCAACTGAGCTATTAGGGCGAAAAACCTTATACACTTGAAACAGTATAAATTGTACACAAATCAAACCACCAGGCTAGAGTGTGCAGACCGTCACCAAGGTAGCAACGAGTTGCATACATTATAAAAGTAGTTACGATTAGCTAATAATTCATACTGCTCTATAATTTAATTCGAAATTTCCTAGAGTTCGCATTTATTATCTTTGATAATATTTATATCTCATTATAGAAAGGAACTTGTAGAAAGATATAATAATAAATCATTCAACAATATCTATATTTAGAATGTGTCCAATACTAAATTTGGCATTAAATTGGTCAACAACGATCTAGTATAATGTAGTACGTATCTAAGTTGCTACTTTGTGCCCCAGTCAACGATAAATGTAAACGTCCTTTTTGTCATAATATAGCAAGCAGATCATTAGCCTATTTAACAGACTAATGTTAAACATTTATTATACACATCAGAAATAATTATGTATTAAAACAATGATGAAAAATTTTTAATGTTTATTCAATTATTCATATTTATTTTATGGTCTAGATAGAAAATTGTCTTGTATGTTTTGTTTTTGGAACAATGTAATTTTAATTAATGTAATCTTATGCAATTGTGTATTATTCTAGTTTTTAAGTATAAACGATTTAAATTGTATTTTCTTTGTTCGACCAAAATTAGCTTTTATTCTCACTTCGCACATAGTTCCACGACATTTTTAATGTTTCAATCAAAAATTTCAACTGTAAAAAGTTGTTGTGAAACATGTAGACTTCAAAAAAGATATAATTTTTTTTGTAGATTTTAGATTTGGTACGCCCTTAATATTATCGGTTGGCGTTAATATGAAAAATTGAAAAAAATAGGAAAATGATTTTCATCGATTTTTTCTGAAACCTTAAGCACTTCGGGATAGTATCGAAATATTATCGTTATAGGACCATTTTCAGGGAAGGGAGTTTTTTGACCCCTGATATCCCCCGAAACTAGTACAAAAATATGTACAACAAATCAATAACTTGAAGCTACTTTCAAATTAGCAACTCTATCTGTTATAGTTTCGCGAGAGGTTTATAATTCGAGGAAATATAAATGTTGGACACTTTTCCATCAATTTCTCGGAAACTCTAACTATTCGAAATAATATAAACATTCGAATGGGATGATACTGCCTAAGTAGAGCCGTATAAAAAATCCTGCTGGTATCGAAATATTCGATTCATTTGATTATTTTGTCCACCGATTATTTAAATAAATAAATGACTTCAAAAGTAGTCACATTTAACATTGGTCTTATGGGAAAACGGTAGATCAATGATATGCTTTCATAGATTTCTCCAAAACTATGCGGTGGAAACTAAAGAAAAAACTTTTTCAAGTTGAAACCTTAATAAATTATTGAAAAAAAACGTTGTCTCCGACTAATTAAGGATGTATGAGCACGGTGGTAGGGACACAAATTTAAAAAAAATATATTTTTTCAATTTTGATAGAGAATTATTACTTGACAGTATAAGAAGAAAAATAAGAATAAAATTATGGAAAACTGTATTTATTTAGCTTTCAATATTTCGAAAACTAGCAGATTTCGATGAATTTGATTCTTATTTTTCGTCTACATTCATGAAGATATAAAAAAATGCATCTATCCAAGTTCAGAATAAGGTATAAATAATTTCAACCCTAAATCTCAAATTGCTTTGGTGTTCGTACTTCCTTAAAACAAATTCATCCAATTTTAAAGTTCCTGTTTAAAATCAGCAATCATCTTCTTTTAAATTTCTGGACTCAATATTTCAGACAATAAATGTTATTTTAGAATCCCAAAAGTGGAGAGTGAATATAGCGAACTTCATCTGGCAACATGTGTTGTTCATCGTATTTTGCATACTACGCCTTTGAAACCCCTGATATATTATCAATTTTTTTAAAGAGTTTAATCAACAGGCATTCCTTTTACATGACCCTGTGTGTATTAAAACCGCATACGAATAAAGATAAAAAACAAAAATAACAAGTGAATTCAATTAATAAAATAAAATATCTTATCTATTTATAAACAATAATATCTTTATACCATATGAATGCACTTATATCTTGTTTTGTTACTTAGTATAATATAAAAGACCGTGAGCCCATAATGAAGCGAAATTTCTATGATTCTTACGAAATTTAAAAGATTGGTAGTGATATAAGAACTTGCAACATCAGAAAAAAGTTGTTTTCAAGACGATTGGATTTTGAATGTTTCTTTTCTTATTGAATTTAGGTAGGAATGAAGTACGTCTGGCATCTTAGGGCGGTTGCGTTCTACGTTAACAAGAGCGCATTCACGAAAAAAATCTGCGAAGCTGATTTTAAAATCATTTTTTTGGCAACTAAAAAAAATCATCCCGGACATGAAACCGCTTAGCAATATAAATTATAACTGCCAGACAGTTAAGTCGTTCCTAACACCACAAATAGCAGAAAGTTTGCAATTGTTGAGAGGGAAGAAAAATCGAAATATTGCCTTCATTATATTCTCACGGTCTATTAATATTATCAAACATTGCTAATCTTTGCCCTTATGCTACGAGATATCATAACCCAAAACATATAATAAAGATTATAAAATGTTCACACGCAAACATTCATAATTCTAGAACAATGTTTTTTTTTTTAAATTTAATAACAATCAACACAGAGTACACATTTTATTGATAAGATAACAAAATAATATTTTATCTTATTTATAAAGAAATTAAAAGATATATTTTCTCATTGCGGTTTTAAAATGTGTTGAAATTAAATTTTAATAATGCGTTTCAAATAATTAATTTCCGTAATTTTTTTGAGTGGGTATATATTTAAAATTAAAATCTTCATTTTATGTAATATTTATCTTTTATTAAAATATAGGTTAGGTCAAATTTACAGAAATCATAAAATATAAATATTTTTTTTTAAATTTTACGTTTTAGATGATTACGAGGCTGAATTTGGGGACAACATCCGGAACTACAGCTCCAAGACCTTTACTTGAAATGTTTTTTTAACTCCAGTATTTTTTTTATACATTATTATATCGCTCTTAAATGTTAACAATTTTACGTTTTAGATGATTACGAGGCTGAATTTGGGGACAACATCCGGAACTACAGCTCCGAGACCGTTACTTGAAATGTTTTTTTAGCTCCAGTATTTTTTTTATACATTATTATATCGCTCTTAAATGTTAACAATTTTCTCCTTATTTGTTTATCCTTAGTGGACTTCTTATAACAGCCCTGGGCTTGGTTGGGCCCTAAATATTACAACTACAAATACAGAGACCTTACGTTTTGCAATGGCGTACAATTAGACCTTATATTTTGGTAGTGCGCATGGGTTTATCTCATATAACAGTTCCTGCTCATTTTAATTGTAAGTTAATTAGGAGTCAGAGGGTCTCCACTTATTTATTGCTAAAGACCACACCTCTACTTTCGCTTCTGGCTGATTAATTCGTTGGCTTATCTCTTCTTTGGTTAAAAATACTGATAATATTAAAAGTTACAAAATAAATATTGAAGATTCTTTTAGAATAAGGGTCTTTATAGCATTCAAAAACTGTTTGAAGTAAAAGAAAAATACTTTATTTCTTGCCCATCTTATGTGTTAGAAACTAAATCTCACTGGCGCCTCCATGTTGTTTCTTTTAATCGCTTGATTAATAGCATAAATCGCATCTCATTGCCAGATAGGCGTATGACGTATCAAGTGCATATGTCTTCAATACGATAGGATTGCTATCTATTACTGAACTTTTTTTCTAAGGATCAATCAAAATAATCGCATTGACTGAGTCCTGATAATGAGTCAACATTTTGAAATGTAGAATAAACTAGATTAATTCAGATTTAAAATTATCAAAAAATTTTCAATTATTTAAAAATTATTTATTTATTTATAGTTAAAAGGACTCAGCACTTACATCGCGATAAATGACTTTCACTTTGAGTAAAAACTGGGACTTTTAAAATAAAAATAGGTGTTTAGGTGTCAAACTTCATACATAGACAGAACTCTCTGGAGACCATTTTTAACATAGCATTCGCGTGGAAACTATTTCTAAACACAAAAGTGGAAGAAAGTTCCTTTCCATTACATAGGATCTTTAAAAATAAAATAAAGGCATTCTTATTAAAGGAGTATTTAGTACCTATTTTCAAGATACTTGCATAAAGTTTGACCTAAAAATTCTTCATGATTTAAAGCTTGCTTATGGAGATATATTTCGAAAAGCAGAAGTGAAGACCTTTTATGCCACTGACTTCATTATAAAAATAACTGAATACTTAACGTTTTGTTTTTGCAATGAAGTCAGTGGCGTTTTTAATAACTGGGTTATGCAACCATAACTTTAAATTATGAAAGATCCTTTATACATACTGTGTCAAATTTTCAATTTTTCAGTCGTTTTGGCATTACTCAGTAAATATGTCTTTTTTTTTTAAATTTCAACATTCTGTATCTAAAAAAAATTTTAGCAAAAAGAAAACCGACTTCAAGAGAAAAGCTTTTCCAAAACTAATTAATATGCACTAAAAAGTAAAAAAAATAAAGATAATATAATGTAGTTAAAATTATTATTATTTTTGAAATCGGTGTCAACCAAAGAAAAAAACTCTGACAGAACAGTTTAATACATTAGCTTGGCTGACACCGACTCCAAAAATAACAATAATTTTAACTACATTATATTTATCGTTATTTTTTTACTTTTTAGTGCATATTAATTTGTTTTGAAAAAGTTTTTCTTTTGAAGTCCATTTTCTTTTGTTTAAAGTTTTTTTTAGTTTTTTATGTTTAGTGAATCTGAAGTACACTAACTAATTTGCCACAAAAAAAGAATCATCGAAATCGGTTGGCGTGATATTGAGTTATTCGTCTTCTTGTCGTGCATAAATGCAAATTTAAGACTTTTATGGTTTTCACATAGATTCCGTTGTCAGAACTGGACCAAAATGAAATGGGATCACACGGGAAGAACCAGTAAATAGATAAAGAATCATCAAAATCGGTTCACCCAGCCACAAGTCAAAAGTTAAAAGCTGAGGTAACACACATAAAAAAAAGTCGAATTGATAACCTCCTCCTTTTTTGTTTGAAGTAGGTTAAAAAGACGCTTTCTCAGCTATAAATTTATAGATAAATTATCATTATTTGGACAATATTTTCTGCTGTTGTAACTTGGGCCATTGTATACAGGTAGATTAATAATTCCATTTTCTAAAGCCCCCATAATTTTAACCACATAACATAATTAGATAAAAATACCTAAACATAAAATTGTACGAAACGAACCAGAAAAAAACAAATAAATAAATACACGCTTTTAACATAAAATTACTTTAAATGGCACATTGCCAAGTTGTATATTTTTTTAAAAACATAAATATCATTTTTCAAATTGTTTATGTAAATTTCGAAAAAAAAAAAAATTAAATTAACTCAATTTACAATATATTATAGACTTCAAAACATAAATCATATTGAGAACTTTCATTTACAATTTATTTTTTTTCAAATTTCGTTAATTACAATCATAATTATAATAGATAGATCAATAATATTAATAGCCAACAATCAACAGAGATCAATGCCAAATTATTTAGCGACATGCATTTATCACACTATCACTGTTTGATATTAACTTGTACACGGTGGTGCAGAGTCACGTACTACTTTTAAATTGAGGTAAGTTTTTAACTTTCCAGTAAAGAAAAGTTCTTGTAATCGGTTTGAAAAATTGAAATGGAAATTATCAACATATCTTTACGTGTTATGATCAGGACAACGTATTTAACACTACTTTCAGGAAATTTTTTCATTCTCGATTTCAATGGTTGCGTAATAACATCAAGATGTGTTGAAGAGATTGAATAAAAGGTGCGAAGAAAGTATGGTGTTGAAAGGGGGGAGAATTAAAAAACTTGAAAATTTTCTGTTAATATTAAGAAACTGGCAATTCGAATAATAAAGTAAAGCTGTAGAAAATCATTTAAACAAGAATTTAATTAGTCCAGTATCAAGAAATTAAAATTCATAATTTGTAAAAAAAGTGGTGCGTGGTTTACGCGCCACCCGGTAAAAGGAATTTAATATTTTAATTTATCTTTAAAACTTAACGTATGTTTTTTCTGATTAATCTAGAATTTTCTCGGTGTAAAAAAATACAGATTTGATTTTCAGATTCGCATTACCGAATTTACGCCAAATACTCCCACCATCAAATTACAGGGAATTACATATGATTTACTGTGAAGTTTAGGGTGCTGCAATGTGCCAATTTAAAAAAAAAAAATAAAAAAATCACCAAAAATGAAGAAAATTGTATATTAATATAGATTTTTCAGAAAATATGAAAAATAAGAAAAAGTTTTTATTTAAAATTCAATTGGAAATTTTACGTTACGTGTTTGGACAGATCTATTTTTCTCTAAAATGCATAGTTTTCGAATTGTGTATTTGAAAATTTTTCTTCTACAGATTAAAAGCTAAAACTTGGCATAGCTGCCTCTTAAACTTCATCAAAAATTTCATCTATTTCATCTAATTTGATGGCATAAAATCTGTTGTTTGCTTTACGTGCCGCAAGCTGGCAAAAAATACAAATCGTTATAATTTACAAATCGCTTACTCCAAATTCGCTTCATCGAACAAGTCATTTTAATAAATATGGTGGGAGCGCATATAAATGCATAGTGCTTATGCTTAAAGTAAGACCCAGCGTACATATTCTGCCTTTAATGCCTTTATTATTAATATATGCGTATTAATTTCTACAAAATCATTTTCGGAATTATTTTAATTTCAGAGGTCTATATCATCCCCCAAATTGGGGTAACAAGATTCAGAGATTGAGTCTTGGTTAAAAACGGCAGATAGGACGATATCTTTGACTGATATTAAAATCTCTCACTATCTTTTTCCGTGCATCTCCTGGGCTAAGTGATCTTCATCACAGTAAATTTTCTTTTTCAGAAAGCATCGAAAAATTTATTGAAACGTTTTAATAACCTAAACGATATAAGTTTTTCTCGGTTTAAAAACTTTGACGGCAGATTATGTTAGTTACACCCTTAAACTATTTCAATTTTATTGTTTTCTACCCACAAATGACCAATTCGAAATAATTCTTTTAAAACAAGTTACATGAAAACGAGGTTAAGTATGCTATTTACCTTACGAACATTTACAAAATAACTGTCCAGAGATGTATGCAATAAAAATATATTTCACTTGTAAATGATAAATTTTAATATTTTATATTTTTAAACAAAACAAATAAATTATTTATGAGTATTTTATTTTATTAATATCAGAGAACCAGTAAGCAGTGCGCGTTGGCAGCAGGTAATTATTTAAATTTTCGAAGAGGTCGTTCACATACCATTTGATGATATCATTTATTATTATTCTTATTTGACTCTTATCTGGAAAATAACATGTGGAATAAATTCTCTTTGTTCGCAATTTTTGCTTTTTTATCTGAATTTTTGAGTGGAAAATATTGTATTGATCCGTAATTCGAAACCAACAATTTGGTAACATATTTATGTTTATGCTCTATAAAAATTATCCGAATGGTTTTGAATTTTAACGGGAAGATAGAGGTTCTGAGATACGAAAACTTTATTCGATTTTTTGTCAAATAAGAAAATATATTAAACACAAACAAAAAATTTTTGGAAAATAACATTTAGTCAAGTTTATCAACTGAATTTTTTTCCTAGGAGCCTTTCTTAAAAAAGATACTGGCTTTTTTAAAATGAAGTATAAAATTTGGAATATCTCTAAATTAGTATAATAGCATTAAATCAATTGAATTTCCGCTGAAAAACAATTAAAAATTTACATTACTATTTACCAAGATTTATAATTAACGAGGGCTTATCTCATTAAGACCTGGGAACAATTTATTGGTCAACACTAAAAAAATACGGTAATGACATAAATATGGCAAAAAGAACTTGTGAAAAAGAGAGGTTGGGTAACGAGTAAACATCGTTTGATTTCGGCCGTTAACTAGTTAATTAACTAACTTTCTTTTGAACGATAACTGTATGTAAAATTTTGAGAGAAAGGAGTGATAATTTGTGCAACTGCCTAGAGGCGTAAAATTTCTAAACCCTTGTTAAGGGTACATGGTAAAAATTGTGTTTCAGCTCCTCTATTAAGACCCTTATATTCTCCGATTCATTTCAATTGGGCAAAATTGTGGCTACCAGACCTCGAACAGACACTTCTACTAAATACTAAGTTGGATTGAGAGATTTGTGAAGAAATTTTTGCAAATATGGGAGTATTAATCAGAGAAAAAGTTTAGGATTTGAAGAAAAAATTTCCAATTATCTTTCCTTAGCCCACTTGTGTTTTATTTTAATAATTTTAAAAATGGTATGTTTTGTCTAATATTAGACGAATTTGTGATATATTAGACGAAACATGTCATGTTTAAAATAACTAAAATGTTAAAATAAAATACAAGTGGACTAAGGAAAGAAAATTGGGAATTTTTTTTCAAATCTTAAATTAGGGAATTCCGCAAAGTAGAGCTCTATACAATTAATTATCATAGACAAAATACTATAGAAAATGAATTTTACTTCAATTTATCAATACAATAATGACCAGGAACTTATTGGTCTGACGATTATAGGTCATCGCCACTTCTTATTTTCTTTGGAAACCAGATGTATAATAATAAATTACTATAAAATGTTGAAATTATCTGCAATCCACAGAAACTGTCATTGGAAATCTTCATTCTATGTTTATATGTAAACTAAAGCAGTATCATCCCATGATAAATCGGGTATGATCAAAATAGAATTTGAAAGTCGTTAACTCTTATGTTTATATTTATTTTTTATTTTGGTAAACTTGAATATTTGCTGTTTTTTTTATAAAAATGTGTTCAACGCATCGTTTTATTTTGTCATATTTCTTCTCTTTCCCTCTTATGCATATATTTTCAAAATTTATTTTTCTGACAAAAAAAATTGAATTCGCAAAATTTTTAAAACCACGTGGCAAAACAGAAAACTTTTTTATTATGAATTTTTTTTTAAATTTATTTAGTAATCTATAAAATAATAAATATTTTACAACTTTCCAGCGTTTTCAAATTTTGTAACCAACGAACCAAAAAAGGGGTGTCATATGTTTCACCGCTATAATGTGTGTCAGACAAACAGACGTCTGTGGCATCGTAACGCCTAAACGATGATGAACAAATTTGGATTTTTTTTTTTTCGTTTGAAAGGTAACTTAATGGAGAGTGTTCTTCGCTATGTTTCAAGTACGAGTTTAGTGTTCCGTGCCCGGAACAACTAAAACATAGGCGATGATCCTCAAAATCGATTCAATTTGGAGAAGGCTCTCAGGAAAAAGGTAATTAAATGGAGAGTGTTCTAAGATACGTTTCACGTGCGAGTTTAGGGTTAAGTACCCCAACAATTTCTTTTGTAAATTTCACTTGTATCATACTTCTCTCAATTATAGGTAAAGTGTAGATGATTTTCAAACGACTCAGATTTTTATAAAGCATTGGATTCGTTCGGCAGAAAATGCGCATTGTAAAAGCGCGATTGCTTTTTCTTTAAAGACGCTCTCATAAATTATCTAATTGTTTCCAGGGGAAGATTTACTTCAGGGCTTTTTGGGCCACAGTTAGAGTTGCCATCTCTCCAGATTTGATAATAATTGTCAGGCTAGGGTTGCCATCTCTCCCGACATCAACATAAATTCTCCAAAGTGCAGGTAAATAAAAATTTTTTTGATAATTTGTTTCATATTCGGTTATTTTAAATTTATTGAAGCATATTTATTTAAATATTTAACTATGGAAAAATTGAGCAGACAAAACATCAAAAATATCGAACAGTATTATAATTCGGTTGCGTAATTCACTATCTCCCGGCTTTCTGGTTAATCTCCAGACTTCCCGAGACTTTGAGGTAACAACCCTAGCTGCAGTTCAAGGCCCCGCCTATACAAAAGGTCCCCAATCACTATAGAAAACATTTTTCTCAGAAAATGGCAATTAGATAAGTAATTAGGCAGCCTAAATAGTATTAGCCCAGGGTCACACAAATTTACGATCCTCCCCTACCTCTTATTCTAACTATAGAATAATAATTTGAACTATGAATATACAAAAGGTGCTAAATTAATAAAATGCACGGCCACATTTGTATGCGTGTTTTCCTTTTTTCCTCTAAAAAGAAAAACCAACCCTTTGGAGGCTAAAAATGACAAGCATTTTACACATAAACAAGAACGCTTCAAACGTATTCCTAAATAAGGTATAAAAATATGCCCTCGACAAAAAATAAATGCAAAGAATTAAAATCCCTTTTCGTGCTTTTGAAAAAATATGACACAAGTTAATTGGGAAATTTGATTTTGAAAAATACTCATTTTATATTCATTACCCAAAACAAAATTGTACCTTACCATAATCTTTACGTGGAGAATGTCGAACATGATGCGATGTAATCTGGCCCATTTTTAATTATTTAATGCAGAAAACACTTTTACTGATGAAAAAAAATTAAGTAAAAAAACACACTTTTAACTCAAAATTTATAAAAAAAAAATAAATCACTTTAGAATAAAAAAATTATTTAAAAAAAAAAAAAAAACTTTACAATAGCAAATAACTATTAATACAAACAATAACAATGAAACGTATTAATAATTAGCTTCACATTAGTTTAATATTAAATCATTAAGCCAGCCGATCACCGGCATTGGGCGTCACTAACTAGTTGTTGAATTATTTCAACAAAACTTTTAATATTATATTTTAATCTCCCAACGCAATGCCAATGATATTACTTATAATGTGAAGAGTGTGGTTTGCTTGCTTTCATATGCACACAGAGGCTACTTACTATAACTCACTTATTCATTACAGTAGAATGCTATTATGCTAATAAAATAGTGCGGGCGGTGGGTGGGTCGATTTGAGAGGTTAAAAGCACGAATCGAAATTTATTTTATGAATCGATTAGAAAAGGCATCGAAGTTTACGAGATTAACCTACCAATCTGAAAAGTGGTCAGAGTACTTTTTAGAGACGGACGTCTGATTAAAGTAAAATTTCGTGTATATAATCTCTGTCTCTGGAGTCAGTAATTCATGGCAAAATTGAACTAAATTTGAGATATTGCAGAATAGAAGAATGGTAAACAGATATACATAGACTTAGAAATACATTACCATTCATTGAAGAAGGCCAATCTTTAATGAAAGGAAGAAAGCACTTGTAGTACTGCAAGGCTTGTACTAGGCGTTCCGAAGATCTTATGTCACTTCAAAATGCCTCTATAAGCAAAATCGTTGCAACTATTACAGACACTGGTCAGGCGGTAGGCACTCTGTACGTTTGAGCCTACCAGTACATTTCTAATATTGCAGGAGCTACCAAAGTGAGGAAGAGATCTGAATCTCCGATCTGAATTCGGTTGACTTCAAAGCGCTCTTGCTATTCTTAACATCGAATGGTTCATAGAGAAGTGGTCGAAGAGAGCTCAACCCACTTTTGTGGGTCTTACCCTAGGACAGTCATGCTAACCTAACCTAACCATGGGAAGGGATAGATTTGGCTATATATTTACCAAACCCAAAAATATGATCAGTCCCACAACTTTTTAGAATCGTACATCTGATAAAACTACAATTCTGTTAGATTATATCTGTTTTCAAAACGGCATTTTTCAGACGGCATTGAACCGTTTTCGAGATATATCGGTCCGAAACAGTATTAAGTTTGGAAAATAATGGCATTTGATTATGGTTGGTTATGATGTATCAACAGTGAAAGACCTTCCAATCACATTGATCGTGCTTTGAACTTGCATTAAAATATGTAGATGAGGCTAACGGTAATAGCTTGCAATTTTCGACATATTATGTTATCCCGAATTAGTACAAAATTTGGAAAGGGATGGTATTTGATGATATAATTGATTATGATATTTTTAATCGATAGTGTAAACGGCGTAAAGATTCAAATTGCGTGACAAAACAATCGTTAAATCATTATTTTTCGATGTAAACGTGACTGACAATTATAGGAGTAGGCTAGAAGTATTTTTTGGCGATAAGATCATAGTCCTAGGTCGTTTTTCGGGCGACATTTCAGTCTAATAGGTTTTCGTATACTTTTCATATTCCTTTTTAGACGAATTGCAAAGAAATTTTCGTTTTACGATTTATGCATGCTCATCTCCAATTCCATCCAGCGCATGCACTACAAGGCTCACTTATTATATACATTACAGTTGAATGCTAATAAAATCAAATACTATGTAATTATTTTATGAAGATTGACCAACACACATACAAATCACAGAACTCTTTCAAAATTATGTTATCCATATAAAAAAATGACAATAGAATTTTTTGTGTGTACATTTGATAAGAACAATTTGGAATGGTTTTAATTTTGTGTGTAATGAGGGTAAAAAATGAGATAAGCGTATATAATGGACTATTTAAAATAATAAATGTTTCTAATTGAGTAGACCCAAACTTAATTCAACTGAGTATGAGATATTCAAGTGAATGAAATGTCTAGTCTAGAAAGACCACTGAACATTTTAATGAAAAATTCAACTTCGAAATCTCACGTCTCACGCCGGATTTCATGACTATGCCGCACTAAGGAAGAAGCTCCCATGTGCAGCCCTTTTTAATTTCGTACTCGGAATTCTGGTTGTTTGCTGACTGTTTATAGATGAAATTTTAAAGGTTTTTAAAATTCTATCGCTTCTTAAATTGTATCGCCAGAGCCAATTGCCTCATTAGTCTAAGCCTAAATCCGGCATTGATACTTTCAACAACTATATTCACTTATCAACGTAAAATTGTCTAAAAGTGTTTGACATATGAATACAACTTAGGTACATATAAGTGTTTTTTGAGTACCAAACACTCAAACAATTTTTTTCGATAAGACTGAAACTTTTGTTGATAATCTATCTCCAAGATTGATTAGAAAAGGTTGCTGTTTCTATGAAATTATTGATAGAAAGATTTTTGGGCTGTGTACCGGTCAGCATATACTGCCACTCAAAATTCACCCTTAGAAATAATTCAGTAACTAAATTATTCTTCACAAGTATTTCTTCTAAAATTCTCGTAAAAGCGGGTTTTCAATTCTCAAAGCGAATAAAAATTATCTAAAATAACGATTCCTGTAGCGCACCCCACGACCCAAAATTGCAATATTATAAATATCGTGCACCACCCCACCCCATTTATTGGTTGCCAGCAAGTTGATTTTTGCATTTTTTATTCAGTTATTTCTTCATTATAATAAACCAATAAAAAAAGTTGAAATCAATTAGTATAGTTTTTGCCTCCGAATTCTTTAGGGAAAGACTGAATAACTTAAGATTTGGAAATTAATTAGGAGACGCCTGATAGAATATAATTTTATAGCCCTCATATGAACTTTTTCTTTGAGATATGGGAGAGGGGATAGGAATGGCAGCCTTTGTCGGAAGTTGAATTCTATAGCATTCAAAATACTCACAGAAACTGATCTAGGAATGTTCAATTGCAAAAAATAATTTATAACATTGACAAGTGGATTATTTTCGAATTCTTCATGATAAAAAAATTTTTTCCATCACAAAGAATGCATGGTCACGAATAGCTCGAAAACCTTCAATTTCATGCTAATTTTCATTAGAATCGATATTGTCTGAAAGAATTCTGAGGTTATATAGTATTTTTAGTGTGAATTATTAGACTATTTACTGAAATCATTGTAAAATAATTAATATATTTTCGCATACTGTCCATGTTTTATTTTTAACAAAATGAAACCATACAGAAGTACTCACATTTTTTTTATTCAATTATCTGTTCATACAGATAATAAAAGAAAAGGTATTTTCACTGTTAGTACAAAACACTATCATAAAAACAACATGATAACAAAATAATACTATAATACAATTTTTTATATACATATTATAAAAAAATTTAACCTACCACTGTTCTCATTATTAGGATCCGTAAACAAACATCCCTCTTTAAACTCTTTGCGATATCTCAAATTTAGCAATTATAAAAATGAGATAAAACAAAGACCACTGCTTTTTTTTGCTGTTAATTAATCAATCTCCCTTCTACTTTTTTATGTCGAAATTTTATTTTTTTTTTGCGAAAAAAAATATATCTAGACAGTTGAAAATTTGTATAAAAGTTTCTAGAAAATGCTTTTGAGATTAAAAATCTCATTTAAATTAAAAGCATCTAATAATAAGAAGTGCCTTGTGAAAGAAAAATACGATCTTAATCTTTATTTAGTCAATTTTTTTGTTT
This sequence comes from Chrysoperla carnea, assembly GCF_905475395.1. Classification (NCBI taxonomy): domain Eukaryota; kingdom Metazoa; phylum Arthropoda; class Insecta; order Neuroptera; family Chrysopidae; genus Chrysoperla; species Chrysoperla carnea. The sequence goes on from NC_058340.1 coordinate 21,609,993, forward strand.
TAATTACAGCTTTATCAAGAAAAACCTAAAACACGTCAGAAAAGCACACGGTACAGTTAGTTAAATAAAAAAAGCTCCTTCATCAAATATTCTTAATTTCATGATCAAAAGCTTCTTCATAAAACTTTTACCAAACATACTTACTTCAACCACGTACTCTTCGCAGCATGTTCATGGTTTTAAACGCATATACAGAATATAATCATATTTTTTTATTTGAAGTGAGGGAAAGTTATTAAGAAAAGCCCGCTATTTAGGTCGGCTTAAAGCAATGTCTTAGTCTTACTATTATCCACGGTATTTATTGATTTTAGTCATACGGATAATGAACTTCGAAATCCGTAATGGCACTCATAATTTTTTACAATTCTGAAATTTTAGCGGGTAAACCCAAAAAAAAAAAGATGATGGAAAACAGAGATAGAAGTTTGCGCTATTCGCACCGTGCATGAGTTTTATTGGAGGCGTTTCCATGGTAACGATACGCTACTTTAATTATAGAATTTTATGGATTGCATTTATGACTTAATATTATTGTCTCACAAATTTAAATAAATAATTAAGATAATTTACATTTAAAAAAATAATATTTATGCAATTGGATTTCTTATTTTCACAATTTTTAATGCATTAAGTTTAATTATTTAGTGTTTTTCAATAATTTTAATTTGACATTTTCTATAACATTAACATGTATAGATTGGAAATTAGTCATAACATCCTCCTTTATCGCCAAAATTTTTCACTGGAAGCGCTGGCATCGTTTTTATTGTCCCTACCATAACTACGCATACAACGAATCATTCTTGACGACTTTCCCAGATGTATGTATTTAGGTAATGATTAATGGATACAATTTTCTTTTCACTTGAATGAATTTCAAACTCAATAATAATACATCTCTCTCAATTTACGTAAACAGTTTTTATTTTATCAGCTTTTAAATACTAAATGTAATAAAGAAATACACATTTTTTTCTCTGCATGCGTGCGTACTTCAAAAATTATTATGATCTTTTTATATTGAAGATGATACACAAGCACAATATTCATGATAAGTGAATACGTTTTTTTTTTAAATGACTTTTAATTTTATCATTTTAAAACTTTCATAGTCATTTTAATGTTATTTAAAATAAGAGCTTTTTAACATTATTAACGTCGTATTAAAGTTTTATTCATAAATAGGACGTTCGATAATAACGATTGCCCTGTTATTTCAAGAAGCGGCGGAATAGTTGATAACGATTTTGCCTTGCCTTTCAATTTAATCATATTGGGAAAATCATTTTATCACGCGACAACCTTTAACATGCGACAACATTTTAATAGATGTAAATTAAGAAACCATAGTAAGTTACAACAAAACTGTTCAAATAAAAGAATAAATTTTTTAATCAAAAATAGCTTGGATATTATTTTAATATGCTAGTCATTGCTGCTGTTTTTTATCTTCCCAGTACTGGCAGGGATCATAGTAGGTGGAGAAGACAGCTAAATTAAACGCAGTGCCATAATCTTATAAAATTTGCAATAAAACATGCGTTTTATTTAAAATATGACTAATTATTAAAGGTAAAAAATTATTGAAAAATAACAATAATTAAACTTGTTGCATTAAAAATTGTGAAAATAAGATGATTTTTAAATGTAAATTAACATAATTACATATTTAAATTTCTTAGAAAATAAATTTTCAATATAAAACATATAATATACAATCCATAGAAGTATATGTCCAACCATACAATTACATTAATAAAGTATTGTGTTTACTTTGAAAATTCCCTGAAATAAAACTCATTTACTAACTGAGTAACTGAGTTAAACTTAACATAAAGTTACACATAACTAAAAAAGAAAAATTGTTCTGTTGTGTTTTCAATTTTCAACAATAAATAAAATGTGAAAAAAATAAACAAATAAATATACAAAAACTATACCAAGTTTTAAGGATACTATTAATAAGATAGTTATAAGATTGCCGTTAATAAACTTTGTAATAACCACTCCTTGACAGTCGGGTAAAAACACCTGTAGTCTACGGAAGCCTGAATGGCTAACAATCAATTTATGAGAAAGAGGCGCTACCGCGCTACACTAGCTTATTTTTTAAATGTGTACTACTTATAAGTATAAAACCAACTTTTAAAAAGCCACTAGTTCGCTTTCAACAAGTTCACTTGTGACTTGTGGTATTATGGAAACGAACCTTTTTGAAGATGTCAGTCGGTGATAATTATCCTTTAATTAGACACTACCGAAACTGTCTGAAATTATTAATAATTATTTAGATATTATCAAATTATTTAATAATAATATGATAATGTTTATAATTTGTCTTATTTAGTTAGTTCAAAATTTTCTTTAGTATTATTTTTAAAATATAATGCTTTAATTGTTGATGTTTTTCTTTTGCATCTGCAAATTTCTAATTTTTAAACGTATTATTAAATGTTTATTATGACGTTATTAGAAATCAACACATGACAAAATACCGTCATCTTCAAAAAGGTTCGCTTCCATAACACCACAAGTCACAAGTGCACTTGTTGAAAGTGAACTAGTGGCTTTTTAAAAGTTGGTTTTGAACTTGTGGGTAGTACACATTTAAAAAATAAGCTAGTGTAGCGCCACTTTCTCATAAATTGATTGTGAGCCATTCAGTCTTCCGTAGTAGTCCCCCATGTATAGCTTAATTGCAAATACTGAATTTATTATTACATTATTATTAAAATTCAATAAGAAAAGAAATATCCAAAATCCAGTCGTCCTGACATAAAACTATTTCGTGACCTTGCCAGCTTTTATACCATAATAAATACAATTATTGTTCTAAATGGTAAAATGGTATTAGAATAATCTTATATTTATTATTTTAAGAATAAATTTTACATAATTGGTCTAAACGTGATGAAAAAATTCTAAGTTTTTATTAAAAACTTACAAACTTCTAATTATATAAATAAAATTTTCACAAAACCATAATAAGAATAATTTTTACATAGAAACCTTTAAAAAAAATTTAATTGTACTTTTACAACCAAAAAGTTTCAAATACATTATTATAATATAATTTCAAATAATTACCTAATAAAATCTACAACAATTCCCAGAAAAGCCATAAAATTTACTTACGAAATTTATATTAAACAATACAGGGTCGGATTAAGTAATAGAATGATTATAAATGAATCAAAAATTAAAATTCTAAAGAACCAATTTCTAAAACAAATTAATAAATAGAATAGTGTGGCAAAAGTTTCCAAGAGGAGGCGTACAAAATTCACCAAATATTATCGAAATATAAAGGGCTCCGATAATCTCCACACTTCGTTCTATTTTCCTTCGACACGTGTCAACATTTGGGAAAATTGACGATGTATTGATTACTTACTCTTCCACAAAGACAATTCAATCAAAAAAATTGGATTTTCATATTCGATTTTAAATCGGTGTCTATGTGTCAGTGTCAAGGCTTTTCTAACCAACGGCAATCAATCAATATGTGCAAAATAGGATTTTAAGCAGTAATTAAAATTTTTTGCAAAAAATAGAACCAACTCAAAAAAAAAACTAAAAAAGTGAATAATTTTAAAGAACCGATCACAAATCAATAGTTTCCTTCTAAGCAATTACGTTTTGAAGTCGACGCCAATGAATCGATTTTTATTAATTAAGGAAATGTTTAGCTTCGATGTCAAGGCGTTGTTACCCACAAGGGCATTATTCATTGGAGTCGGTACTTAAAAATTAATTTTTAATTTTTTGAATTGTTTGAGTTCTAATTTTTGGGAAAAGTTTATATTTTACACTTTTTAGTTTTGGCTTACCTTCGTGCGTAACAAACAATGTCTCGTATATAGTTCATACCTTAAAAACTACTCAAAAGATTTTGATGAAATAATTATGGGACCACCTGGAGAGTATATCCTTTCAAACAAACATTTTCAAAAACGATCCAAAGAGAAATACATAAAAAATACAAACAAGCAAACATAGAATCTCCTCCTTTATAAAGTCGGTTAAAAACTACCATAATATATCAATGCTAATTTAAAAAAATTATTTTCTATTCATCAACTTTCTGTAAGTCCCTGTTGTAGTAAATTTTGCACTCATAAAATCACACAAGTCAAGTTCTGTTCATGATAAGCTGTTGTCGAAATATCAGTTAAATTTTAAAATGAAGATGTTATTTCTTGGAAACTATTTGCTATTTATTAATAAAAATTTTAAACATTTATAAAACCCGAATTACGCGGATCGAGTAGAAGGCTACGAAAGACTGGTAGAGAAGGATAAGTTGTGCTCTACTCCGTGGCAGGTAGATGCGTAGAACAAAGAACAATTTTGCTGCAAAATTTGGCATTTTGATAACAAAATTTTTAACTACAATTAAAATTCTTCCGAAAGCATATAGTTCTTGAGCTTGAATTTGTCTAGATTCTAATGAAAGCTTAATCCGTCTCTGGAACAATCTTAAAACACAGTAATATTTATCAGATAGATATATGTACTACGTAATAAAAGCTCAAACAAACATTATTTTGAGTGAATAAAATGTAATAACGTTTTACATAATTAATGTGAAAATTACACACATATTTTAAATAATATCGAATACCGAACTTTATTACGTAATTTTGCGATATTCGAGATATCTTCACAATGTGCCTTATTCCATTTTCAAAATAACGTTTTGCATTTCGTTTTCAATTAACTTTAAATGATGTTTTGATAAATTACACAGGATTGTAGAACAATTTTTTTCTAACTTCTTGGGAAATTATTTGTTTCACGACAGATTTTCTTACAAAATCTCATTTAAAAACGACAAAAATTGGAAATTCGATTAAAAGAAGGAATTGTCTGTTTAACCTATTTGTTTTTTAATTTTCTAATTCCTCTGATGCTGCTTCGAGCACGTTTTTGTTTTACATCTTCTGTTTCCCGCATGGGAAATTTTTCGATTTTTTCAAAGAGACACCTCTTCAAAAAATTGCAAAATAGGCAAAATTTTTTAATCTCTGATTTGAATAAAACTCAGATTGTATACAATACAATTTGGTACCTATGACAATTAGATGCGTAGTTTATGAGAACTCGCTCAAAATAGTATAAGAAGAGATAAAATAGTAAATTTAAAGTAATTAAGGCCCAAAAAAACATAAATATTCAGTTCTTTTGACAATTAAACGAATTTTTTTCGACTTATCTCAAAAATCGCTCCGAAATAAAAGTTTTCATTCAGAATTTTCAACGATATTTCAAAAACAATTTACCCAACCGTTAAAGGAATTCGGTTTTAATACTTTTGGAGTCAAAATTAGATTACTATTTACAAAGTTTAATCAAAAAAATTTTTTGTTAATTTCTCGACTTTTATAATAGTACAAGATCCGAATTATGGTCGACCTTCACCCATCTGTTTACCGAATGAAAGTTATTTTTTATGAAATGTAAAATATTAACAAATATTCCTGTAACGGGTTGCCTTAAAAAATATGGTCCAGACCATTTTTAATATAAATATCAAAACTTGGAAAGCTTGTAAACATTATTTTTGACCAATATTTTGTGGCCAATCATATGCCACCGTAATTGTAACAAAATTATCTTTATTTAGATATGCGAGTCAATGAATTAACAGATGCACGTAATTACTATTTTCAACTTGTATAAATGCGATAATAGTGAACGAAAAAAGGCAAACGACATAGCTGCTGCATATTCTTTATGGCTTTTACTTTCGAGTAGATCAAAATTCGTAAGATATGCAAGTCAGTGAAAAATTTCTAAAAATTTTACTCTTGATATTTTCACTAAAAGTAGTCTGGACCACATTTTTATAGGCAACCCATTGCAGGGATATTTGTTAACATTTTATATTTCATAAAAAATAACTTTCATCCGGTAAACAGATGGGTGAAGGTCGATCCTAATTGGGATCTTAGACTATAAAGAGTTGAGAAAATCTCTAAAAAATTAAGAAATTCCTTAAGTAGAATAATTTTAGCCCAAAAATTGCAAAAATCGGGTTCATTTGACGATTGGATGAGTAGTTTACGAGACATCACCTAAAAACGCATACGAAGATCGATAACCCTGTGCAATCTCAATCAATATCTCAGAAGCTTTTGCCAAATGTTTAGTGTAAGTAGGCAACGACGCAACCTAAAAACAAAAAGCATGGAAAGCAAAATTTCTTAAACATTTCTTATGAAAAGCTTATATTACCCCAAAAAAATTTTCCTAGATCCGCCCTTGACCTGACATATTCAGAAAATGTACAAAATAACAATAACGATATGAGCAACAACACTGTAATGAGCTTTCTCTTGTATCATAATTAATAATTTCAAATATACTACAGGTTATATAGAAGCTAGTTTTTCTTGTCCATAATGCACTAAATTACAGGAGTTATTTTATTATTTAAATAGGTTCAGTATCACAATAGGCGGTAGAAGTGCCTCCATTTTAAGGAAAACCGTTTTAGGATATATCTTCATAACCGTGCACTTTAAACCTAAACTGGCAATAACCTTTATTATAGATAATTAAATTACCTATCTTTTTTGTAAACTAATTTTTTTTTGTATCACTAACCGTTTGTGACTTATACGACTATGACGATTTACTTATTAACTATTTGACCGATATGTCTTCTAATATTTGTTTAAATAAGAAAATGATAATAACTTAATTTTTAAATCTACAAATTTCCTAAAACGTTTACTTCAAACATTTCTAAAATTAATATTATATAGTCGTATAAGTCATAAACGGTTAGTGATACAAAAAAAATTAGTTTACAAATAAGATAGATAATTTTTAATTATCCACAATAAAGCTTACTGCCATTTTTGGTCTTAAGTGCACGGTTATGGAGGTATAGCCTAAAACGATTTCCCTTAAAATGGAGGCACTTCCCCGCTTATTTTTGTAAGGATTATGTGCATTTACATTCAGTATGTAATACTGAACCTATTTAATCAAAACAAGTGAAAACAAACAATTGACTGAGTTAATTGTTGAAATACCATGCATAGTCAGTGTTGATTTCTTTATCACATTACACATACAAACATGTGACACATACATAACTGATAATCAAGTATAGTACATATTATAAAATTTCCGCCTAATTGGCGCCCTCACGGGTAAACAGTGATGTTTACGAAAAAATGTTTCAAACAAAAGTTGTTTAATTTTTGATAAGGAACATTTTTTACATTTAAACTTTTGTTCTATCTCTAACGGTTTACAAGATGCGTCCTACGGACCCAAGACCCAATTGACTTATGATGCTCATTTACGAACTTGATCTCACTTTTCCTGAGTACGCTGTAAAAATTTCAGCTCGATATCTTTTTTCGTTTTTGAGTTATCGTGTCCACAGACGGACGGACGGACGGACAACTGGAAATGGACTAATTAGGTGATTTTATGAACACCTATGACAAAATTTTTTTCCTAGCATCATTATTTTTAAGCGTTACAAACTTGGGACTAAACTTAATATACTATGTATATTTCATATATACATGGTATAAAAATAACTCCTATAATTTAATGCAGAAAAAAATTATCTATAGTCTAAAGTAAATTGAGTAAAAAACATTTGTAGCAGGTATATTTTCTCCGTTATCTCTCGCTGATTATTTCTTAGAATTATAGACGACAATAATTGTGTATCAAACACTCATAGTCTGTTCTATAAAGTATTGCTTGCATAATATGCAAATTATATATACATAAGGAACGAAATAAATTAAGCGGAAATATTCTGTCTGGTCGCCTGTCTGTCACGTTCGTAAACAAACAATATGTCAATCTATTTTTCTATGACATAGCTATATTAAAATAACAAATACCAACAATATGTTTTCCATCTTAAATAGTTTAAAAGTTCAAGGAGAAATTTTTTTTAAACATAAAATTTGTAATCACTCAAAAGGGTAGGTTTAAATAAAGGCTGATTAAGAATTTCTTAAATACATTTTTATTCAATCAGCATACATCTATTTCAATAAAACCACTGCGCGTAATTCCACAAGAGCTTTTATCCCCATTTTTCTTCTTTTTTATACCCCGACTAAAAATAGAGGCGTTATAAGTTTAACATACCTGTGTATTTATGGCATCGTAGCTTCTAAACGGAAAACTAACTTTAATTTTTTTTTTAAGGTAACATGATCGACAGTGTTTTTAGCTATGTTTCAAATGCGAGTTTAGGGTTCCGTACTCGAAACAACTAGAAAATAGAATGAAAATCTTCAAACATAGCTAAGCACACTTTCGATCAAATTACCTATCAAACAAAAAAAAATCAAAATTGGTACATTCACAAAATTGGAGTTGGTTTAAATTTTGTATTTAATATTATTTTCTTAGAAAATTTCTTTTCGGTATTACTAAAACTTTTGTGACCAAAATTAGGCTTTTGAACAATTAGTTAAATTACAGGATAGGATAACATAGTACTTGACATTCAGTTCAGAACGACTAGAAATTTGAGAGATTATTGTCAAGGTCGTGTCTAACATCGCTTTATAAAAATTTACAGGGAATTTCCCTTTCAGTTTCACATTGGACTCTATGGTCTAAGTGTGTCCCACCCCAAGACAGTTATTCTAACCTAACCTAACCTACAAATCTTCAACCTTCCATCTTTTACATTTTCCGAAAAAAAAAATTATCTCAAGATGAATAATATCTACTACTGGGCACTTTGAGATGGTACCGAGATGGTCATAATTTTACCCGTTTCAATCATATCATTTTATATCTAAATATCTAAAAATGAATCACAGAAATCTAAATCTAAACAAAACAGCCTATTCTAAGAAGGTTAAATATTAAACACTAAAAATACTGGGGATTGTTATTGAAGATGACTACATGAAAATTTAATTTGTTTTTGTTTAAAAAGATAAAACTACGTCAAATAAATTCTCGCTGGGGGGTTTTTAAATGAATGTTTTTAATATTCTATTTTCAATGCTTAAAAATTAATTATAGCTTGAGCAAAAACTGAACAACTGTGTACATAATGTTTATGCACTGCAACGCAACATAAATTTTAATAGTTTTATAACTTAAGGTGGTTGGTGCAGAAATGTTTAAACTTTTTTGAAGATTCATAGCCATAGATATTGGAAACATATAGAATTGATTGCTTTAATCTATAATGAAAGCAATCATTGTAGAACAAATAAAATATATAACAATTTCACGGGAAAAAAAATGATATTTACGAAAAAATGTTTCAAACAAAAGTTGTTTATTTTTTCCTAGGAAACACTTTTTACATTTAAACTTTTGTTCTATCTTTTAAGATTTGCAAGATGGGTACTATGGACCCAAAACCCCATTGATCTATGTTGCTCATTTACGAACTCAAACTCACTTTTTACGTCCTGAGCACGCCATAAAAAAAGTTCAGCTCGATATTTCTTACCAATTTTTTTAAGGTTGTGTTTGAAAATTTTTTCTTATATTTTAAGTATCCTACAACCTGGGTTTATCTTGTATTGGGCCTACAAAATATTTAATAGTTCCCATTATAGTTTAAAAGGGTCTACTCTGTATATGATTAAATCGCCCAGCACTGATTTTTAAACATGCCATTCTTTAGTGTTAATATACAAAATACCTAACGTTTGTATACTTTTTAGAAAAATTAATATTAGAATATTTAAGCGATTTAATGATCGATTTCAAATGAATGAAATTTAATAATGTGTAAGCAATTGACAATTAACGATTTTCATCAATTTGATCAGATATGTCAAAAAATTTTAACAATGATTTTTTATTCAACTTCTCTATTTTAAATTTAGTTGAATTTTGCGAATCTACATGTTGTTTACACAAACAGCCTTAACTCAGTATCTGAGTAGTATAAATATTAGAAAAATTGGACATGAAACAGATAACAATGTTAAACAAAAATAAACAAAACTAATCTCTTTGTTAGCAAACAAACACATATGTTGTTTTAAACTGAATGTTTCCATGTAGATTCATTAAAAAAATAATACATTATTACTAAAATTAAATAATGACAAAGGCTAATCAGCTGATTGATTTAAATACTCATTATGATAACAATGATAAAATTGTACTTACTATTAAGTGACCATATATGAGAAGGCAGTGAATGGGCTGCAAATACTCTTCCTAGGGCCAAATTAGCTGCATTTGGACTAGGACCGGCTTCCTCTGTTGAACTGCTGTCAGTTTCTGGACTTGCACGCGGGGATACATCATAAACACCCGTCGCCGATGATGGTATAGGAATTGCTTCATGACTTGCATGTAAATCGGGCACACTACTTAAAGAACGAGCTCTTTGACGATCACTAGATATATGTACACCAGGTATGGCCCTTAAAAGACTAAAACCCGGACCAGACGAAACAACTTCTGAACTGCTACTTGTAGAAAATGTTCGCGTTCGAGGACTTTGATTACCATTTGCAGTACTTGCCTTCGCACCCATTACTGTCACACTTTACTTTTACGGTATTAATTCACAAGTTATTAAGAGTGTCGCACTTGATTTTAATATATTATCCAAAAAAAACATCTCCTTACACTTGTGACAAAATACTACCTGTATTGACAGGCGCCATTTTGCATCTTATGTAGGCGCTGACATCTAGCATTCAAATGGTTTTTTATTGTCAAATTATGAAGTTTAGTTGAAATCGGTTCTCACCTTATATAAGAGGTGACAAAAATATTTTTCAAATTTATTATTTTTCTGAATAATACACTTACGAATTTTGATAAAAAGATAACTTTATTTTTTTTTTCAATATTTTCAATTTACATTTATATAACACATTGTCATTAAATATATGAAAATGCTTAATATCGATTAAACATTTTTCATGGATATTTCCATACTACTTTTCCTACATAATTAAAATAAATTAATGTCATACACAGTAAGATTAAAATGAAGAAAAAAATTTATTGTTTTAATAATTAAATTTATTCTGACAAATAAAGTACAATGAATAAAAAATATTTCAAAAGTCATTTTATCGAGGAAATGTTCTTACATGGCGTACAACTGGGATCGCTTCACGTATTCGAGGTATACCACGACCTCGAATTGTTCGAACAGTTGAAAAGTGAGTAGCTGTTTCAGTTGCAACTCGAAAATGTTGTGATACTGTTGTCACAACTGAATTTTCTGTCAAATGTGCGCCTGGCCATAATGAAGTTCCACGACCACTAAAATTAAATTAACAATAATTAAAAAATAATATAAATAATAATAGAAACATTCTGCCTGTAACAAAAAAGCTATGAAGAAACTTGTTTCGATTGACAGGATAAAGTCGTTCTACAAATGGTCTTTGAAATTCGACTATCTGAAACAAGAGAGGTTTTTCAGTCAATGTCAAAACATGTTTACAATATGTCAAAAATCCCGTTTAAACAATAAAAAATCACATAATTTTTATAAAATACCGACAAGAGTTTTTGGATTATGGTATACCGTAGCAAAAAAATTCACTAAAATGGTCATAATTGTTATAGTAGATAGAACTTGTTTCGAAACAGCATATTTTTGGAACAAAATATGATAATGGATATCACTATTCTAGAAATGTACGGACAAAATATCTTACTAAGCAGAATACTTGTTCAAACTTAAATTTGTAAATGTACGTTTCTCCTCGCAAATATTTTGAGAGTAATTGAGCTGCCATCATATTTTGTTTGAAAAATAATAATGCTGTTTTAAAAATAAGTTCATATTTAAATTGATTTGTAATGAATTTTTATCAAATATGTACTATCATATAATACCCCCCCCCCCCCTCTAAAAAATTATGTAATCTACTTTCCATATTAGTTATAATTATCAATTCCCTCCGTGTAAAAACAGGAAACTTTTAGAACAAGATCATTATTCTACATCGCAGCTCAATAACATAAATTTCGTTTCGACAAAAAAAGAACTCTTTTACTTGAAAAATTCCTTTCAAAGATTACTTAATTACAACAATCGTTTCCGACATGACTACTACTTTATCAGGTCAATATAATTTAACTCCTTTTTAGCTTTTTTTACCGGAGGTGCTCGTGTACTAACACTTGTCTAAAATGAGATCCTCGGTCAGGTGATACAAAAGCTCGACCACGGCCACGAGTTGTACCTCGAACACTCATTATTTCTCTACTGAGTTTATTATAACCAGTGGGACCTGTTGGTTGGGCTCCGCATGTTTCAAGAGCAACAAAATCATCCACATGCAACGATGGAGGTCGGGATGTGTTTGGGGGTCGTGATCTGAATGGATCTCCTCGTTGTGGTGGTGTTCGTAAAAATCCTCTTCCTCTCATTGGTGTCACTAGAATCAATTAAAACGTTAAATAGATATTAACAGAAAAATGGAAAATACATACTAACCAAAAGGTCGTTTCATTTTGTCAGTAGTTGTCATATACCGATGTTGATCAAGTACATTTCGCTTGATTTTCAGTTGATCATTCGTAATTTGTTCCGGACAAGGAGATACTTGACAAATACGTTCTGTTTCCCTACATAAATTAATTTCTGGTGGTAATAACTGTCGACTCATTTCTGATAAATCACATGGCACTTGTTCTTGATCAGCATCATTTTCATCAGTAGGTGCTGATAGCCAATAGGCGGTAGACATTCTTTCGTCGGTTACTTCGTTTGTTATAGTGAAAATGGAACGACCGTTAAATTGAACCAAGAGTGATTCGGATGGAGGTAATAAAGGTTCAACAGGAGGTTCCATTTTTTCAATGGGTGTTACATTTAATGCTTTTAACAATCCTGCTAGATTATCTGAAAGTGGTTCCAGCCCTTCCTCTTCGGATATGTTTTCCTGTAATATAAAAATAATCTTATTCAAAATTTAATCCATAATCAGACATATAAAGTCATTTATATAATACAAAAAGTGTATCTTTTGGGATCCCTTCAAACAAAAATTCTATTCTCGTCCGATATTTATATCATTGGTCTAGACTATTCAAAGGATCTTATAAAAAGCTTCCGAGCGCTAACAATTCTGAAAAAAGGGGCTTCGAAAATTAATGGTAAAATTAAAGTGTAAATACCTGCAATAAATTTTCCATTATAGTTATCGGATGTTTAATTGCCTCATTTGTTTCTGAACTCTCTGTTTTAATTGTATTCCAATCTAAACTTGCAGATATTATTGACGGAGGCATTGTAGTAGACCTTGGAGTAAACATAACACCAGGTTCCACTTCCATATAATCAGTAGACAAACATATTCTTAAAAATTCTAACATTGCACTCAGTGTTGCTAAACAGTCTGCATTATCTTTTGAAAAATTTTTCGTAAATTTTGTAAACACATTATAAAACGGTTTCGATTTTTTTTCAATACACATTTGTAAGTGATAAAATCCATAATCGTGTTCCGTAAGTAACACAAATGTTCGTACAATAGGTAATATCGTAGTGTAACTACTTTCCGGAGCCATTATATGTTCCAACATCGTTATAATAAATGTTTGGAGTATATCACGAGGTGGAAGAGCATTCGATAAATATACATCCGATGAAATATCCGTTTTATATTCAATATTATGGTATAACGTAATCTCACTATCACATAAACTTTGAATAATACTGACCACACATTCTTGAGCTTGTACATGAGCTTGAGACTCAGATTGTGTTCGTAAAATCTCACAAAATAAACCAATTAATAACGGAAACTTTTCATCACCTTTAACCACTGTACTATGATTAGTTTTTAATAAATACATCACTGCACATTTTATAGCTCCGTGGGTTAATAAACTAGCTAAAAAATTTAATAATCGAGCTGCATGCCCATTTAACGGTTCCATGGGTGTTTTCTCTAATTTTGGACTAATTGTATTATAAATATTTTCAAGAATTCCCCGGCATATCATCAATGCAGTATTTGCCGCTAAATCTGATAATTGAATGCAAACACGTCTCAATAAATGCAATAGTGGTTGATAACTGGACGCCATCAGTGTGTTGATTACTTCTTGGATATTTGCACTACGTGAATGTAAATGTGCTGACCATAATTTTCGTAGGTTTACGGCACGAGTTATTTCATGTTCGGTTAGTGCTGTTTTTGTCAGAATAGGAAATGGTAAGGGCAACAATTCAGAAAATACAAGTAATCCTGGGATAAAAGTAAACGGAACTGATGTTGTGTATTTTAAAATTTCATTAATCATTAATGTCCATAAGCTTTTGTTCAACGATTCATTTTCATTGATTTCTTCTGAGACGGGTTGTGTATATGCCAAAAATGTTTCAATAATCTCTTGACAAATAGAACATGCTTTTTGGTACAAAATTGACGTCGTTGGAAAAGCATTCATCAAAGTGTATGTTTGTAATAAAATTGGTATCGTTGTTAAGTCCTTGAATTGAGTATTTCGTACAGCGATTACATTTGTGATCATTTTTTTAATTAACAAAACACAAGGATGTACAATATTTACGATAATTGCTCCTTGCGTAGCAGCTAATTGAGCTGTATGTACATTCGGTTGCTCAAAATATTCACACACTTTTTGTAAAATAGTAGACAAATTTGTTACACCATCTAACGAATACAATTGTAAAATTACATATTTATATTTTAACTCTGTATAATCGGTTTCGGATTCTTCTTTACATGACGATATTCCTAAATGTACTAAAATTCTTAAACATGTTATTAATTCTTCAGGAATTTTAATAACATTTGGTATTGAATTTGAAATAATATCACATAACGGTGTAATATCTTCATATGAAAATATATTTTTCACTTCAAATGGTTTTAAATATGTTCGAATCTCTTGAAGTTTATTACAAGTAGATGGTTCGAAAAATTCAAAATTGTTAGATACTTTTAACAATCGTGTTCCGAATGTTTCTAAATATGAAACATTCGTTGCAAAATTTAAAGTAACACCGATTAAATCGACTATATATCCCATTCCAGGTGATTTTTTTAACTTAATCAGTGCAATTTCATCTTTTTCTTGTTTCGAATCAAATATATTAACATTAAAAAATTGATACAAACAATTCAAGTTATTCGCAAGACTTAAAACATCCGCTACAGCAGTTTTTCCAATATTTGAGAATGTTAAACAATAAAATAAGTGTAATTGATCCAATATTTCGGTGGCATCAAAATCATAAGCATATTTCTTAGACAAATCAAATAACGAATCTACATGATATAAAGCTTGCAGTTTATATGCCAATTCTAAGCCAATTAATTGAGCCCTTGAATATTGGGCATCATCTTCGTTATTTGAGGATAGTAACAGTGATCGGATTATCATATTTGTAGTTTCACAATTTTCACTTAAATATTTTAAGCCTTGTTGGTTACTCAACATTTCACATAAAATTTCTAACATACTATTAGTAACCATTACCATATTGTTACATGTCCGATGCGTTAATAAAATTAAACAATTCTCTAAAAAGTTTGTAATTCCAAATAAAACATAACAAATATTTTTTTGATGTGGATTCTTATTCACTTCAAATTGTGCTGAAACTGGAAGAAATCGTTTCGGTTGTGACATTGAAAACGAGTCATATCGATACGTTTTCGAAATATTATTAAACATAAAAGATAAATCGTCCATTTCTTTTTCCGGAATTGTATTACAACAGTACTCATTTTCTAAATATTTCTGTGTTAGCCATTGTGAAACTAAATCTTGTACATTTTTCAATACTTCGTAGGTGTTTAATTTATATAAAATCGAATTTAACGCAAATTTAATTCGTACTAATGGGTTACTGTTTAACATTTCTAAAAGTATTTGATAACCATTTAAACGTTTATCATTAAAATTTCGTTCCGTCGTTATGAAATATTCAATACCATGTTTCGACCATAGTGTGGAATCTAAAGCTTTTAATATCATTAACTTGATCGAAAGAGCCATATATTCTTTATGATAAAGTTCAATTAGTTTCATTTGTACATCAAAATCATTTGTCAAGAGCAATTCGGCTCCATTACATTGTGAAATAGCTTCAACTAAACGAATACCACATTTAATATGCCGTATTTTAAATCCAGGTTGAATTTGTGAAAGTGAAAAATCAAAATTTAAACCAATTTTTACCCAATCTAATAATGTCATTAACACAGATTTGCCTTGAATGTATTTCGGATTTTTTTCAATAAATTCACCATCTTTTGAATTTCGTTTATGTAAATATAAATATAATTCAACGATAAATTCAAAAAATTCATTATTTTCAAGTAATGATGGAATTTGATCACATGTTTGAACCCATTCTTCTTTGATTTCACCGGAATGTTCGGAGTTAAAATGTTGAAACATATTAACGTTTAAATCGAGAAGTAAATCATTCAATTTATTAAATAATTCACCTTTTTCGTGGAAGAATGCATTGAATTTATCGAGAATATTTTTTTCCATACGTAAAACTAAATCATCGTCTTCTGGTTTCAATATAAAAAAATCGTTAATCTCTGTTAACAATGACGGTTTAGAGTAATGTTGTATGTCGGCATTGAATGGGTTAAATAATTTAATGAGGTCGTCGTTATTCACATATTCACTGTAATCATAATCCAGATCTTGAAATTGTTCGCCTTCGTCACAGATATCTTCATCACTTAAGATTGGTTCAAATTCTTCAACGTCCAACAAAGTAGTGTCTTCATTATGAGCAGTTGGTGATTGTAATGGTGTCAGTTTAGAATCTTCATTCTGGGGAAGAATTTTATTCATAGGAGAATCATCCAATTCTTTGATTGGTTCATTATGCTTAAATTTAACAGGTTCAATTTCAGGTCCACCTCCAATTTCTTCTTCGGATATCGATTCAACATCTCCTGGTGATAAATCTTTGACATCACCATGAGGTGTATGTGGTCGTTTGGTACTACTAATAGGTGGTGTGCGAGGACGTTTACGCGGCTCATCTCGTTCATAAGAACGATCACGACCTCGTTTATAAACATCTTGATGTTTATATCTATCCCAATCTTTGTCACGATACTCGATACTTCCAGAACGGTCACGTACACGAGATTCATAATCACTACTGTCTCGGCTATTTTCACGATAATCTCTATCGCGACTATGAGACCTTGAATATATTCGATCACGCCTTGAATGGGGTTCTAATGGCCTGCTTTCGCTATTGCTTGTACGTGGTTTATTATTTGAATCCCATTCCGGTTCGGAATGATGGTAAGCTCGAGGATCTTTAGGTGGTTCATTATTATAGTATTCAGGATATTCTTGATTATATACTTCTGTTGGTTGGTAGTTTTGAGGTGGACCGTAAACAGGTACTGGTTGATTATATTCTATTGATGAGTTCGATATATTAACGTCTGTTGATTGAGCCCAAGTTTGGTCTGAGGCAGGCGTAGGCGTTAAAATTTGTGGTTGAACTTCTGTGGGTATTGAAACAGGCTGTGCAGGAATTACTGGTGGGGGAGCAGATACAGATATTTGTTCTGTAATTACTCGAGTTAAAGTTCCATATACTGCTAAAGTAATTGTTGTATACCATCCTTAAAATGAAAATTACGTTTTTTTTTTTATCTTTTTTTCTATTAATAAAATTATTAATTTACCTCTCAATACTAAACCATCTGTTGGTATTTGTCGTTTTACTGTCTCAGATATTCCACATTCTAAATGAATACACCCATTTTGATTGTATTCGAAACCTCCCAAACTTTCAAAAGTACTTGCTCCAGGTTTTCCTAAATCATTTACAAAAAATTCTATTGAAAATTGACTGGGATTTGTAGCACCTAAACGCACTCCACCGGGAAAATCAGCTTGAACTCTAGCTCCAAGAGGAATAACACGAACTTCAGATATAAATACTGGTTTTGGAAATTGTACCAAATCCAAGTTAAGTTCCTAAATATTATTAAGCTCAATAAATATATGATATTTTAATGTATTTTTGTAAATAATATACCTCACTATTTTCATGTGAAAATGTATCAAAAAATAGTAATTCTACTGGTTCTGACATGTTTAGATAACATAAATGTTTTTTTTTTTAATTTGTCAAAATATATCAAACAAGCCGGAGGAAAATCATATTTTAAACATAACCTTAATTATTTCAAATAATTATACAAATAAGGGTGTGTTCATGTAGATTCTCATTATGTAAAGTACCCCAATCTCAATGAACATACCCAACACACGGGTACAGACTACCCTCTATCCTCCATAGTATCGACGTATTCGTATTTTATTTTTTTATTCGAAAAGTCTGTGTTTTAACATTTGAAAAGTTTAGTTTTATTATATGAGTATAAGTCCCATTCATTTTACTCGGGTAGCTAAGGGCTTTAGTAATTTTTGAATTGCTGTACTGAACACTTTCAAATGTGCTGTTTTTAAAGACGTTCACTAAAAATAAGGGCTTCTCTCAGAAGTCATTATGGTTGCCGTTTATAAGGCATTGGAGACTTCTGATGGGTTACTGTAAACTAACACGCCAATGAAATGAAGTAATAATAATATTTTTAACTACTAATTGTGGTTATTATAAATAGTAATAAGCAACTTTACAAAATGACTATTGGATTAAAAATGGCGAAATGCAATAATCGTATTCTTTAAATTGATCCATCTACAATTATTGAATTTACTGAACTCAGCACCATATTATTTACTTTCATACGCCCCAGTTCTCATAAAAATTAAAATCTAATAACAGACTCAGATAAATGCACTGAAGAGGCTCCATATATTTCTTTTCCAAATTCATTATGCCATGTATATGAAATATACCAAGGTATACGAAGTTTAGTCCCAAGTTTGTAACGCTTAAAAATATTGATACTATGAACAAAATTTTGGTATAGGTGTTCATAAAACCACCTAATTAGTCCATTTCCGGTTATCTGTCTGTCTGTCCGTCTGTCATCACGATTACTCAAAATGAAAAGAGATATCAAGCTGAAATTTTTATAACGTGCTTATGACGTAAAAAGTGAGATCGAGTTCGTAAATGAGCAACATAGGTCAATTAGGTCTTGAAATCGTTAGAGATAGAACAAAAGTTTAAATGTAAAAAATGTTCCTTATAAGAAAATAAACACCTTTTTTTTTGAAAATTTTTCGTAAACACCACTGACATAGTAATAAACACTGTCTATACATGGTATTTCAACAATTAACTCAGTCAATTGTTTGTTTTCACTTGTTTTATTCTTAGTATTGGAAGGGAATATTGATGGGGTTTGATAAAATTGTTCAAATTTAAATACTTCTTAAACAAACAGAAAGTCTTTTGAAACAATTTATTCAATCATCTCGCTTCTAATTTACAAACAATAAATAACACGTAACAGCTATAAATATTTTAAAATGTATCACAAAATTTTGATAAGTTATTCAGAAAATAGACTTTTTAAGTATATAGACATAAAAATTGTATAAAGATATTTTATAGAGTTTATTTTGATTCTTTTAACAAATCAGTCTCAATATTTTGGTTGATATCGCAAATATCACGTTGTCTATTTGCGTGATGAACATCTCGTTTGTTTCTGATATTTTTATTCGTGTTTAAAGTAGTGTCTTGTGATAAAATATCACGTTTTGGCAAATTTTCTGAAAGTTTCAGCTCGGAATTTAGATTATGTTTTATTTCATTATTTGTATTTTGATTATTATCCGATGGATTCAAAACTTTTTTAATCTCAATTTGAGGTAATTTATTGTCTTTTATTTCAATTTTTACTGAGTTTTTTGGTTTGATTTCGACATTTTTTTCGTTTGGTATTTGATTTAAATTAATTTCTTTGTTAGAAGTTATCTCTTTAATAGAATCAATTTTTTTTTCATATGATATGGCTAAGTCATTTTTAATTAAAGGAATGGGTTTCATTAGTATGGACCGATTTTGTACTAATTCTATATCGTTGTTAACTAAAGTTTGTGTTTTATTATTCTTATGTGTTTCTAATAAGAGCTCGGCGACAGGAGATTTAAAATGTTTTACTTCATTATCCACATTTAAAGGAGGATTTTCATTATTTTTAATAATATTATTCTCATTTTTAGATATCGTGTCAATTTTTTTGTCTTTTATTTCATTAATAGTATCAATTTTCAAATTTTTTAGTTCAGTTTCACTTTTTGATAATGTTTCTATGGCAATATTTGCAATTTTTTGTATTTCTAAAGCAGCTTTTTTCTTTTCTAATTCACCAATTTGTTGCTTTCTTTCTAATTCTTCTTTTTGCTCTTTTATTTCTGCTAAAACTTGTTTTGCTTCTTGTAATACCTTTTCTTGTTCTTGACCTTGGGCCTTTAATTTTTCAAACAATTGCTGAGCTGCGTTAACAGTTGATTGTTCCACTTTAGTTTCTTCAGCAATTTCTCGATCTTCTTTTTTAATTGCTTCTTGATCCACTTCCTCTTTTTTTAAAGCCTCTTGATCTGTTTCTTCTTTTTTAATGTTCTGTTGTAGATCCATTTCTTTCTTTATATTTTCTTTATTTTCTTCCTTCTTAATAGTATCCGAATCAATTTCCTTTTTAATTACTTCCGGTTCAATTTCTTTTTTTATTTCAATTAACTTTGGAATTTGATCTGCCTCAATTATTTTTGGAATTTGAGATTCACTAAGTTTTATGTCATTTACTGCCACTGAGTTATCTACCTTTTTATTATCGAGATGATTCTTACTTAAGTCAATTTTGTCAATAATCATTTCGGGTAGAGCGTCTTTTAGGTCATGTACTGCTTCAGGTTCTTTAATCTCATGCACTTCTTCGGGTTCCACTGGTTGAGGTGGTTCATGTCGAACTTCACTTTCAACAATATTTACATCTTCCTTTTGATTTTTTTCAATTTTTATCTTCTCAATCTCGCTTGTTTTATTTTTATTAAATGCGATTTTATTTTGTTCCAATTTTATTTTAATATTTTCCAATAATGATGGCGGAATATTTCGATCTAAAAGATATTTTTCAAATGTTTACAAAAAAATATTTAAATAAATTTTTTTTTAAACAAATTAAATACCAGTTTCTTTAAGTTCTGCAATTGGGTTATTAATTTTGTCTTGACTTAGCGCTAGGTACATTTCAGGTTTATTATTCAAAATAGTATCAGTTTTTGGTAGTAGCGTAGTCACTGATGATGCTTCATCCATGGCATACAAATTTGCATACGTTCCCAATACCATAACCAAAATTCCAATCGATAACATTATCTATTGTGCAAAATTTGTTGTAAAAAAAAAAAAAAAACTTTATAATATTTACTAGTTAATATCATTACCTGTGCCACAATTCGCTCATTTGTATTTTTAGTGGTCATACAAATAAAACAAGTAGCTGGGAAAAGTACACATATCATAACACCTATTGTTGATCCAACTAGTCCCAAAACTAATTCAATTGATGGAATTAAAAGTCCAGTAACACAGCTGATAACTACTATTAATACAGTTAACCACCTAAATCGATGTTCTGGTATATAGGTTCCATATGCTTCGTGTGGAATCTGAGCCTAAAAAAAATTGATCTTTTAAAAAATAAAAGAGTATACTATGGGCGGAAATAAAGGAGGCAAAAAAATTCTTAATCAAAAGTCATATACCACTCCAAAAATTTCAAAAATACTCAAATACAAAACATTAAATGTGATAAGATTAAGGACAGTGATGATTTATACCGAAACGCTGTCCTGGGTAAGTAACGGCAAAGTCAGTTTACGGTATCTAGGTACATAATAATGCCGTCTTCATGTTTTAAGAAAAAAAGGAGGCGGAGAGTCTGGTATGGCTTAAATTAGAAAATTACCGTGTGAAGATTTTGAACTCATCGTTAAAACCGAACCAGTCTTTAAAAGAGATATATGGCAAGTTCGAAGATTCCAAGGTATCGATCAATATTTTCAAGAAGATTTATTCATTTTTCAGAGGCTATGAATATTTTTTTTAAAGATTTTGAAAACTTACTTTTCTAAATAACAGCGAATGTAAACTGGCCCGACATGGAAAAATTACCATTGGAAAACTAAAAGCTACAGAAAATACAAATCCAATTTTTATAGCATCCGTTGTCATTGATGGAGCAAAACTCATCAATATATTTCCAGAAAAGGGTTTTGTACAAAACGCTATGTATCCAAATACCCCAACAAACACGTAGACAGCAGTACAAATATTAACAGCTCCACGTACAACAGAATTCATTGATTCTAATGAAGCGTTTGGTAAAATATCAAATATTTCAAAAAGTTGCCTAAAAATGAAATATTAATCAGGATATGAATGATTGTTTTTTCATAATAACGGCGCTACTTTAGAAAACTTGGCAAATTATCACTGTAGCATATAATAAAAAAACAATAATTAAATTTGCATACGTTTGACAGAATAATGCCATTGAAAATATTGGAAGGCATTGTAAAATGCCTGCTGGGCGCCAAAATTCTACTCTATCCGTCCAGTCTCCATATAAGATATGTGGAAGTGCTTCTATTATAATCTAAAACAAATTTTGATAAATAATCTAAGATAATGTATGGAAAAAATGTAATAGAAATTTATTTTTATTTTCAATAAAAATCAATTATTCAGGTAATTTTAGTCTTCTATCCAAACCAAATGATTCAATTTACCTTAATAACTAAACAAAAGTAGAACCCAACGGTAGCTGTACAAACACTACTTAAACTATCAACATTCTTTAATAATCCAAGTGGTAACACACAAAAAATAGCTAACGTTATAATTACTGTCGATCGTAAAGTTTCAGTTGGAGTACTAATATTTAAAATGTTAGCAATAATAGCTGGTCCTAAGTCTCCAACAACCACAAAAAACGCTATACAGGTTCCTAATAAAAAACCAATTATACCAATTTCAACAAAAAATTTTCCAGCTGGTCCAAAAGCATGAAAAGCTAAAACATAACAAATTTTTATTATTTGTTCTCTTGAAAAATCGTCATAAATAGTACCTAGAAATTCAAATGTGCGTCTTCTAGCCATTATTGCTGATTTTAAAAGAAAATGACATGCAAATCTGGATATTACACTACTTATTAATAGCATAAGCGTTGATAATATTATTCCACACTGAAAATTATAAAATTTTCCAAGTTAAACACGAGAATAGGATGAATTTATTGGGTAAAGGGGTACATATATAGAATGTCTGGAAATTCGACGAAACTATATTTTGCAATAGCAATTTGGCACCTAATATAGGATATCAACTAAACATCATGATTTGAGCTTCTTAATACATTTGTACTTTTTTAAGTTTATTTCTGAATTTAATAAAGGCTTGGGAAATTTTAAATGAAACAATACTCACTTGAACACTTAATCAAAATTATTGAACATTACTTATATTGAAAAATAACAGTTGATTGTTATGACTGTTGGGTGAATGGGATCAATAATAAATTACCTTTTCGTAAAGTTACGTAAAAAAGAAACTATAAGGAACCTGTTTGAGAAGTTTGCCAAGAAATCATGATTAACTCATTTACTTAAGATCTAAATTTGGTCACAACGATATTTCATGCAAAGATGTTTTCGCATTTATCGATAGCTTTTGTTTAACAAGCCACCAGTTAAAAAACAAAATTAACAATGAATTGGAGACCATACTTTGCAAAAGGTTACCGTAAATTTTTCAGAAAGAGCTGGAATGTGTGAAGCAGAAAAGGCTTCCGAAACAACATTAATAACGGAATCAAATTATGACGTTTATTTTTAAAGTTTGAAATAATTCAAGCCATAACAACTTGTCTAAAATAATAAAAGTTAATTTGAAACATATGTTCATATCAGAGCTATTTTCTGCCAGAAAACGTAGCTTGCAAATAGTGCCATATAATTTCGAAACATTCTGTACATTAGTATTTCATATTTTCACCTGTTTGAAACAAAAAGGCATTGCTAAAATGCTAACGCCTATAATACCATTTGCTAGGGTCATTATATATCCAATATTAGTAACCATTTTGTAAGCTTTTGAAATTGAGCCAAAGTTTTCAGAAATTTGCTTTATCTTTCATTTGACTGTTTTCTTTATTTTCCAAGAACAAAATGCATTTTCACATATATGCTGTACAAATTATCCATTTCAATGAGTTTTTTTTTTGCAACGTAGGTACTACATATTTGTTTATCTTCAAAATCGATCAAACAAATTTGAAAATGATTTTTTAATTTTCCAAAGTTAATATTATTATTTGTAAAAATACTTTATAAAATTATTAATTTACTTTTTATAATATATCTCATTTTTAAGGGCAGTTTCATATTTCACAAACACTATATATTCTAAAATTTACATTTTTCTTTTAAAAAATTTGAATTGTTATTATTTTTTGGATTTTCCTTTGACAATTTCAAGTTGACACCCATGCATTAGATATTTTAGTAATGTAACGAATATGTGAGCCGCATATATTGCACAGAAACTACTAAAATATCGAGGTACAGATTTTTAATTTTTCTATTATAATTCAAAGATCATTTTCAAAATCATATTAAAATGCGAGGTTATGATTTATCAAGTAATATGGACAATTTATCTAAAATTCATGCAAACTTCGTGCATTAATAATGAAAAAATATACTTTTTGTGAATAAACTAATGCGTATAGCTAATTTATAGTTTCGTTAAAAATATTTAAAAATTCTTACGAACTATGAACTTGTTCGATATCTTCCCTTTTCAGAAGTGAAATTTTGGTCATTATTTCCATGAAAGTGCTAAAACCCAAAAAATCAAATTATAATGGAATCCAGCTGAATCAAAATACTCTCTCATAACGTCCACTCGTTACATCACTAAGAGACTCCAATAACCAAATTATTTAATTTGTATGAATTTTTATATTTTAAAATTAATAAATGATTTAAGTAAAATTATCAAGGAAAATTTTTACTAAGCAATTATTATTTTAAAAATGTTTTGTTTAATTTTATAATTTTTAAATATAATTTTCCGTGAAATTTTGTCATGTATATTGGCTACCCTGTTCATTTTGAGGTTACAAACGTGGTTCCCTTTACCGAAAAGGAGTGGAACCTGTTGTAATATATCATAGGTTAAATTTTATTTTATTCAAGTAATTCAACAAAATAAATATATGCTACAATGGCTAAATACGATTTAACGTCGCGTATGGTTCAATATCTTGATCGGCATTTAGTATTTCCTTTGCTTGAATTTTTATCTGCAAAAGAGGTAAGTGTTTTTGCTTGGTACACGGCATGACTGATGGTTCAATATGTACACATATTCATTAATAATCTTTTCCAGATTTACGATGAAAATGAGTTGCTACAAGCAAAATTGGATATTTTGAGTAAGACTAGTATGGTTGATTATGCTATAGATATACGGAATCAACTGTATCCAAATGATCCCGTTCCAGAGGTTAGTTCAAACATATACTAATTTCACTTTTGAATTTTGAAGCATCATGACATTAAATTTCACTGAAGCGTCCTAATCGTTCCCTATCAGTTTGAAAGATTCAAAAAGAATTTTAAAATGGAAATTACGATTCAACCGTCATGTCATGAATAAAGTATGCATATAATAAAGGCGCTAATAATTTGTTCATATAGGATTTCAGTTTTTATGTTTTTACAAGAAAGTTATTACATCAAATGATTTCTAAATGTATTTAGGATAATCTAATAACGAGAGTTAGAAGTGTTTAGTTTTTGAATTTTTGTTTTCAAAAAAAGAAAATGAAACAATAATTTTTTGTGTAGGAAATGAAAATTAAACGTACACAAGTTGTCTCACAATTGCAAGAATTGCAAAATGAAGTTGAAAAAATTTTGGTTATTATTTCTAATGATGAAGTTATGAAGAAAACCGAAACAATGCGAGATTCCAAATCTTTGATTAACTACTTATCCAGTTTTGATGTAAGTAATTAGTAAATCAATTTCTTTTATATCTGGCTATTATGAATTAAGTAAATTTTTTGTTTTTAGTTTAAAATTGAACGAATGGATAGTATGTATAAACTAGCTAAATATCGATATGATACGGGAAATTATTCCGTTTCGGCTTCACATCTTTACTTCTGGATGCTTGTTATTCCATCAACGGATAAGGTAAACAAATTTTTTTTAATTAATAGAAAAGCGGAATTAAATTATTTGCCGCATATACAATTAAAAGTTATCGTCCATTGGCTATGAGTTCAGATTTTTTGTATTTAGAGTTCATATTTTTACCGAGTATAATACTCTTAATTATTTTGCCCTGGCCATATGAAATTAAATTAGTGTGAAAAAAGCCGGCTTTGTATGAATTTCTGCCATTTGTACTAGATTGAGGCATGATTTTTTCTAGAAGGCTAATAAGAACAACATATAGACACCAAATAATTGTATAATTATTTTTCTTCGGTATAAATTAGTGATTTTGGGAAGCGAATAACAGGAGAATAGAATTTTATCGCATTTCTGATCAGTTTTTAAACACACTCTTGAATGCACAATTTTAGAATAAAGCAATCTTGAAAATAACAGCAAGCGTTTGGTTAACAATATTAGTTTATATTTTCGCCTCTGGCGCTTAGATTTTAGATTTAAAATTTAATATAATAGCATCGACTGATTTTATTTTTATTTTCACATTTTTTTTTTCAGAACTACTTGAATGTATTATGGGGAAAATTAGCATCAGAAATTTTGGTACAAAGTTGGGATTCAGCATTGGAAGATTTAAATAAATTACGTGATTTTATTGATTCAACAAATATATTTTCATCAAGCCTACAACTTCTTCAACAACGTACATGGTTAATTCATTGGAGTTTGTTTGTCTTCTTTAATCATGTAAAAGGGAAAGATCTTATTATTGAAATGTTTTTATATCGACCTCATTATTTAAATGCCATACAAACAATGTGTCCACACATTTTACGGTACTTGGCAACGGCTGTCATTATCAACCGTCAAAGAAGATCAGCTCTTAAAGACATTGTCAAAGTTATTCAACAAGAGTCATACACTTATCGGTAAGAACCATAACTTACATATATTATTACTAACTGTATCCCCCGTTTTTTCTGACACGACATAGACAACCTGGTAAACACACAATGTTGCCGGTCCAGTGAATTCGATTTTTGGGTCAAATTTACTCTGTATACCGAGTCATACCAAATTTAAAATGGCGAAAATATACAGTACAGTATATAAAGTAAAATTGACCCAAAAATTTTAAAATGGGGTTCATTTAATGATTGGAATCGTTGTTTCTGTAATATCATACAAAGTCTCATTTATTTCAACGGTTTATCGAATCGATTTCAGTCCATTTTTCAGAAAATATTTGTCTACTAGCAAAATAAACAAGATTATCGATCGTTACTATTAGGTTCTAATTACTCTAAAAAACACAGATACAAAAATTTTCTCCTTTTTTTGCAATTTTTGTTACTAATTTAACCCTTTGCCGAAATATCGCAAAAATCTTGAGAATCCATTCAAAAGACATAAATTATTGGGTATTACGCGAAGGGTAAAATATATACGCCCTCGTGAGAAGTTTAAACTGAGTTTACAACATCTGTCTTGAACTCTAAAGATTTAGAATAATAGTTTAGGGGGGTAGAAAGACTGAAAAATATAGATTGACCACGATACCGCTTCGTCTTATGCATTTTATAGAACTATTAATTTCCCACAACTGTAGTACAAATAGAATTGTAACCCATAAAATTCTTTTTTTGCAGAGATCCAATAACAGAATTTTTAGAACATCTTTACGTTAACTTTGATTTCGATGGTGCACGGCAAAAATTACATGAATGTCAAACTGTATTGTTCAATGATTTCTTCTTGATTGCCTGTTTGGATGAATTTGTTGAAAATGCTCGTTTAATGATTTTCGAAACATTCTGTCGTATCCATCAATGTATTAGCATAGGAATGTTGGCTGAAAAATTGAATATGAATCCTGATGAAGCTGAATGTTGGATTGTAAATTTAATTCGAAATGCACGTTTAGATGCTAAAATTGATTCGAAATTGGGACATGTTGTAATGGGTACTCAACCATTGTCACCTTATCAACAACTAATTGAAAAAATTGATTCATTATCTGTTCGTTCTGAAGCATTGTCACAAATTATTGAAAAGAAATTAAAAGCTAAAAGTGACGTAAGTATATATAATTCATAGTTTGTGGTTCCAGAAGAGAAATTTTGATTATATATACAGCATTAACATTATATTTCAGACATATAACTATTGATACTATTTTAGCACTATTAATCTGGAATTCGGCAAGCTAAATTACATCGGGCGGAATATAATAGAAAAAAAATATTGAAAACTTATAACCTATTCGGCGAAATTTATCTAAACAATTGGAATTAAGTGGTATAAAATTTTTTTTCTAAATAATTTGTTTATTTCTTTTCTGGAACGCGTTCATTATTCTAAAAGAAATTAACAATTCTATATTTCTTTATAGTTCTTGTGATTATAAATACGCTGATATTTACCAGAACAAAAGTATTCTAAATTTAATCAATAATATCTTATTTCGAATTTCGTCATATTTTACAGTTTGTAATATTAATACCTGGAAAACATTCAGATATTAATTCATAATTTTCATTATAATAAATTTTTATGAAAGAATATTTGTTGTTTTATTTCACAATAATCATATTCAGCCTCCAAAAACTTTTCTTGTTTTACGAGAGGTTAATAGCACCATTTCGGAATTTTATTTTCTATGGATAAAATTCAATTGATACAACTACTGGAAAAGCGGAATTAAATTATTAGCCGCATAATATACAGTTAAAAGTTATCGTTCATTGGCTGTGAGTTCAGATTTTTACCGAGTATTATACTCTTAATTATTTTGCCCTTGCCATATGAAATTAATTTTATTTTCTATGGATAATTCTATTGATATAACTACTGGTTTTATTAAACTGTAAATGGCAAGTTTCAAGTGTCAAATAAAGTCCCTCTATAATATACAAGTCTGTCTAAATGATACGACTCGTGCGATTCTTTGAAAATTCACTACTGGAATTGTCAACAGAGTGAGAACCACGTCTCAAAGTAGATTGACAAGGATAATAAATGCCGAGGTATGGTCGTAATACGCATGTCTTAATATACAACATAATATCCTGGCGCGTATTAAAAATAAGATTATACCACTTTTAAATAAAGTTAAAACAGTATATTTTGTACAAATTACCATTTAAAAAAATTTTTATCATATAATTAACGCAAAATTATCTAACAATATTACTCGTTTGAACGTTAAAACAAAATAAAATTTTATTTATTTATTTTAAGCACATACGAATGTGAAATATAAACACATCATTGAAGCAGCTGATTCCGGTCATACGACCTCCAACGCCACTCTGTGACGCCAAAATATACATACTTAGTATACGCTGGGCTCATCTATTTATAATATATGATCTAAGGTGCGATTGGACTGAAAGAAACCATAGAGATATTATAAGAATATAGTGCGCGAGTGTCTATGCTAGCCATAAGTGAGAGTGTCCGCAGATAAGAGAGAGAACGCTGCCGTGTTACCGTATCTCTATGTATCATATTATGACGTCATCATAGAAGAAATGATACGGTAGAGCTCGGCAGATTTTACCTGCGGACATTCTCACTGTTCTCTCGCCCACTCTACATGTAGTATCTTTATGAAAGAAACAAAATAGCTGACATATGTATATACAAATACAGGGTGGACTACTTTAATCGATTAGTTGAAAAATGATGGAGGTTAACTAAAATACAGAAAAAATTTTCAAACAAAAAAGTAAGATTAAAGTAGGACGTCTTGAACTTGACTTTGGCCTTATTTGTTTTTTTTTATGAGGAATAAATTTCTAATTTAAAATGTTATTCTATGTCTAATCAGTAACGAATCCGAGATACGGAAGTAGGCTGTATAGATTTATAGAATAGATAATCCTGAAGGTCAAGAGCAAATTCATGATGTTTAAGAGATGCCTCTTTAATTCCATCAGTTTTTTATTAAGAAAAATTGAAGATACCAAATGATGCGGCATGTTAAGATCGAGTGGCGGAAGAAACAAAATGGCTGACTTATTTAGATAGAAGTATATGTAATGACCACGATTAACATTTTTAACCCATAGGAATATGGAATGTAGAGATAAGGAAAACAATCTCTGTGCTAAAACAGTGACCCTAAAATTGTATTAAATTAAGATGGCATTGGTGTAGCATTGGTACCATGCAATATATCATACACATAGGAAAAGTAGGGACGGATTATAAAGTTGTATAATACATTTGTATAAAACTCTCTCACTCTCTGGTTCAATTACACTAGCGCCATTATAGCCCCTTTATTTAATGCTATTTTGTGGACACTTTTTGATTCAAACAGCCATATGAGATTGTATTCCTTATCTCTACATTCCATGCATAGGAATAGAAGAAACAAGGACTCCTCTCTTTTACGTCAAGCAGTATATCAAAATTTATGGAGGGTGGAGATATTAGTGACTATCTTTATTATTCAGGGACGTTAGTGTTAAATAGATTAGAGCGCATTCTATTGTAAAGCATAAAAATAAAATTTATACCAGCGGTATCTTACAATGTTAATTATATGGTTTTTGACTTTTTAATCTGTAGAGACACAACTAACGATATCATCTAGGAACCATACTGTAGAATTTGTTACAACAAGGAGAAATAAAATTCAAATAAAATTTTTATAATTATTTTATTTTTGTAAACATTATTACATATTTTAATTTTTTTTAATTGTTTAAAAATAATTTTTACATAAAAATATTCTTTATATTTTATTATTTGAAGCTTTCAAAAATTAATAATTTTTGTCTAAGTAAAAGGAAAAACAAAGCTTTTATAATTATATTTGAAAAGATAAAATGTATCCCAAAATAATAATAATATGTATAATATATATAATAATATAGTTAAGACACCAAAATTATATTTTTTTTGTAAATATATGGACAGAGAAAATATCACAGCTAATATTACTAACACAATAATATAATTTTCATAATTTTGTTGGCGTGAGTTAAATATATTTTGAATGTACAAAAATTAAACAAATTAAATGTTCTGGTTTCCAAAACTTTTTATATCAAGATTACAAAAATAAATCCAACAATATGAAATGTTCACTGGTGGTTAAATAGGAAATTAAAGTAACGGCTATGAAAGATTTTTTATAATCCGAAATAGTTGTTTGTTAGGAATAAAATAATAGTTTTTTGCTATGCCTTACTATACAAATTTTTACTGATGTCAAGCGCGAAACTCGCATAGAGATGGGAAGAAATTTTTTATCATTCAAAAACGGATTTATATATCATTCGCACTTCAACTATGAAAATATCTGAAGATATTTAAGCAGAAGAATAGATTTAAAACAAAATAGCTTTTAAAGCCGGTTATCCGTTTCTTAGGTACCTATGAGTATACAAATATGCTTGCAGGACTAAAATCTCCTCATTTTTGATTGGGGTCTAATAACGATTTTTTTGACTGCCACTTGGATTAAAGATTTAAGGACATATGGTTTAATATTTCAATGATAATTGTAAGTTTGAATGAAACAAGACAACTTTTGCGATTATCTGATAACGGTTTTATTTAAGTATTGTATCATTGGAAATTCAATAAATAAATATTCGATTTCATCCTGGTTAAAAGCTCTAAATAAAATTATTTCGCGCTATTCAAACAAAGCTGATGGAAATTATTCTTCATAGTTATATGAGATGCATTTCTGATTACCGTTTGATTTTATTTTGGATCAATAATTTACAAAAATGTCTAAATCATAACAATTAACATATTTTTGGATTCACGATTAAAATTTTGGAATAAATGATCTGAGAAATCTACAAAATAATCATTTACGTTTAGTGTTTGTTTTTTTTTTTTTTTTTTAATAATATAATTAATTATAATATTTTATACAAAATTAAATTTTATTTAAAAAAATAAATTAAAAATGAAAAAATACTTTGGACGGTATATATCTATAAAATATTTATCAAAATCTGTCCATTTTTTTTTTATGATTTGGGAAACAGACTTGCTTAGTTGTAGGAATATTTATTTTAGTAAGTTACATAAAGTTATAATTTTATAATATTTTTTTAAAATATTTATGAACGTCCACTAATTCCTGTAATCATAATATTAGCTAAAGCATTTCGTCGTTTTCGCCAGGTGCCCATGCCTTGTGCATGATATTGCAAATTTCGATACCAATTTATTGTCCGATCATCATCTTCAGCCTAAAACAAAAATTATTAAATATTAGTTATACAAGTTCTTAAAACACGTTGATGATTTAAGTTGGTTCTACGAATTCTTCAACTTAATTTAATCTATTCTAAACTCTCGTTTATTCAAACGATTGTTAAAAATAGCGTCTTGAATATCAGATGCTTACAATAATGCTTATACTTGAAGTTTTTTGAATAAAATAAATGTATTTGAGTTAAGGAACTGTAGGAAACTTACCTTAAATATAAATGTGTCTTTAGTCATTAGCTCTTGTACTTCAAAATAGCTCTGCCATGCTGGATCCGTTGCCACAACACATCGATCCAAATACAAAGGTTCTCGTAATAATGAATATCTTCCACCTTTATCTCTAGCCAATACTAAAGCAGCCTCACGTATACCGGTTTGTCTTGGGAATGCTAATAATGTTTCTTCATCCGGACTTTTATAACCGGCACCCGGCCGCCCTAATGTTACCAGTAATGCGCATACGGGAGTTAATTTTATTGTACGACCCCGCCGCCAAGCACTATCTATTGGTTGAGTATATAATAATTTGCCTTCAAGTGCAAATCGAGCCTCTTCATGATTCCATTCGAGGATATCAACAGCTAATTTACGTAATTTTATGTTGACCGAGTCTAATTCGGATGTTGTTCGACGTCCACTTGATAAACGTCGCCATAAACGGCTAGGAACATCTTTAGCTGATGCATTCATTTGCCCTAAATGCTGTTCAACTAAACGTTGAGCTTCCGTTAGATTTTCTTTCATTTCTTCTAAGTGTGCTGGTGTCACTTTATTTAATCGAATTAATAGGAGTGGATATTTTGTTACACGTTGTACAGGAACCTAGAACAAATAAAGCGTTAAAATGTTTAAAAACTAAAATATAAAAATGATCAAAATTTCAAAAACCATTATAGTTCCAAATGTTCGATGAAGATTCACTCGTTCTCCAAAATTAGTCTTATTTTCGGCGAAATATTTAGACGTGAATGTTTTTGCGGCTAATTATTGGTATGCATTTTTGGTTTTCGTCTTTGTAGTTGTTGTGAAGGGTTAGAATATTATAATATAAATAAATGTAGAATAATATACGTCGTGGATTACCCTACTGTTATTCATGGTAAAGTTGGGTATGTTCACAGGTTGTGATAGCTTGGTAATGTGCAATAATGCATGCAAGTAAGATACGTTTAATCTTTTAGAATTAGAATAGTAATTTAGAACTTACCATTAAAAAGCTATTTAAATTCATACGTCTTAATACAGTATTTTCCATTTGTGATACTTTCAAAAATATTCTCAATAATTCTTTCTCCTTTTCTAAATTCGCTAAAAGTAAACCAGCAGCGGCTTGTCGAACACAATAACTTTCAAATGCATGTAACATAGATGCAGCATCCAAAAACAATCGGCCAATATCAATTGTTAATAAATCTTCATCACCTTGTTCAATTGATATCTCCAAGGCATCTCGCAATCGTTCGGCAAATGATTGACTGTTTTCCAACAATTCTTCAACATTTAAAAATACTGCGGCTAATTGTTCGGCATTCAATAAACCAGCCACTAACATTGGTTGATAAAATTCTTCAAGAATTATTTGTAAATCTCGTGCATATTTCTCTTCAGTTTCAACAATTTCCGTGATAATCTCTTTTCGTTCTGCTCGTCGTTTAGAACATTTACGACATACCAATGGAGTATAAATTACATCACCATTAGTTACTTGTGTATCAACTGTTAAATTACAATCTTCGCAAGGATTTGTAATTTCTGGTTCGACAGGAGTTACGTTATTGTTATTACTATTATTGCTATTTGCATTACCAGATTGTTGATATCGACTTCGTGAACTTTTACTACTCTC
Organism: Chrysoperla carnea; assembly: GCF_905475395.1. NCBI lineage: Eukaryota > Metazoa > Arthropoda > Insecta > Neuroptera > Chrysopidae > Chrysoperla > Chrysoperla carnea. The sequence continues at coordinate 21,644,230 of NC_058340.1, forward strand.
TGATCCAACACCAGAATCAGTTCGTTCAACTTCTACATTTGTTTTAGTCATTTCATCAGTTCTGGGGGTCATTTCAATTTCAGTGTCGCATTCAATAACAACACTTCCAGAATTTGCAAAACTGTATGCATAACTTTCAATACCACGTTCGCGAGCATCGACTAGATAACTTAAAATATCATATTTAGACGCACCTTCGAATATGGATCGTGTTGTAAAACTTTTATCCAATTCCACCGTGGGTAAAGTATCTGGGGGAGGATTTAACGGTAATGGAGGTGGTATCTCAATTTCTTCATAAATGGGATCCTGATTCATACGTATTGTTTCGTATGTATGATCATCAGTACTACTTCCATCTAAGGATGCATCTGCTAACAACTGATAGAATTTTGATCGTGTAGACGTTGATGCTAAATCATCCTCCGTTAATGAACTACGATTACTACCGCTATAATCATTATCGTCCAAATCGATTTGCTCGTATGGACCAGAATTTAAACTATTACATTCATTATCCGAAGATAAACTCTCTTTTTCTTCAGCTTTCGTAATTTCGGGAATGAAATTACGATCTTGTTTTAGCTTTAATAAAGATTCTTGTAATAATTTAGCCACAACATCACTTTCTAATCCTTCTACTAATGATCCTAATTCGGGATCTTTTAGTAATTTTGCGACAACACTTGTTCCTAATTCATTATTATTATGATTTGTTTTTGTACCACGTTTTATTCCACGAATCATATTTGTTTTACCACAAACATGAGGGACTAAATTCCGTTTAACGGCCTCAACTGGATCTCGTAACAATTGTCTTAAATTGTCATCTTCAACTCGAATAATATTTTTATTTTCGTTATTATTATTAGGAACTATTTTTTGTGTGTTAAAATTATTATTAATCGGTTCATATCTTTCATCCGATTCACAACTTATATAAATCGTGCTATTATTGCTGCGATTATATAATTTGGAATCAGTTGAAGATATTAGATTATCATTAACAACAACAGACGATTGATAAACCGGATAATCGTCACTGACATTAACAGTTGAATAACAATCATCGCCAGTGATTAGAATTGATGTTTTACGTGCGGAATTGTCTGGTGATGCTTGCGGTGTACATTGATAGTCGACAAATTCATTTTTAATTTTTAATCGATGCACCGGTGGTGTGATTTGAACAATTGTTCGTTGTGGATATGGTGAAGTTGAATTGTCTTCTGGAATATTCTCATTATTTAGCGTAACGGATGTAATATTCGAATTCGAATTATCGTTATAAATTTTAATTACACTTTTCGTGCTTTCTACGCTCGTTTGTTGTGTGGGTGACGATGTTAATTTTGGTGTGAAATATTGTTCAGAATCTGTAGAAGCTACTTCAATTGATATTTTTCGATCATCTGTCGATAATTCCGATTCACTTTCAATAATTTTAATTTCGCTATCAACACTACGAAAACTTAAATCAGTCGAACTTAAACTGCTATGACAACTATCATTCGATGATGAACTATTACTATCAATTGATATTTTCTTTCGACGATCTTGTTTTTTACGTGCTGGTGCTACCGGTACGGGTATTGTTGGCTGTGGAGGGGGAGGAGGTGGTGGTTCTTTAGGTCTTTGGTTCAAATTATTATTATTATTGGTTTGATTGTCATTTTTTGTAATTCCATCTAAACGTTGTAGTGCTGTGAATACTTCACGATGATCGGTACGACGCATATTTTTTGCACGTAATGCCATTGTATCGTTAAATTGTATCGTGTTTGTTGTGATATTGTTTGTTGATAAATCTTCATTGTTATTATCGTTTGTTAATATTGTTGTTGTAGTCGAACTTGATATTCGATCGCTATTACTTCGTCGTAATTTTGGAGAGAAGCCTAAAACAAATGAAAAAAAAGTTAAAATGTTTGTCCTCACACAAATAAATAACTAAATGTAAGGACCGTATATTTAATCTATAATTCTAGGAAGTGCTTAAAATGTGTTCCACAAGGCAGTGTCCTAGTCCCTCAAATTTCTAATTTCTAGAATTGTACTCGTTAAGGATTTATAGTCACAGAAGCGAGGATTTATTTTTTTCATATTTATTTCATCAGATATCTCAGAAAAAATTGTTATAATATTCTTCAAGTACATAAGTGCGAAATTCAGCTATTTATAAATTGTTTTGAATATAAAGAAAACTATTGAGGTGTCTATCAAATTGAAACTATACAAATTAATTAGCCCTATATGAATAGCTTGAGTCTGAATGTAAAGAATTTTTTTTTTTTGAATAAAAATGAGAAATAATAGCTAATTATAATAATTATGCTTCTTGTTATTCAATGTCGTAATATTATTAACAATATTTATTTTTAAATTGTTGTCTATTATTGTTCCCCCGAGGGTGATCATTTGAATACTTAAAGGTATAATAAATATTTTTGAAATAATTGAATATAACAAAATGATCCGCTACCGAGTAGGTACTTTATTGTCGTAATTATTGAGCCTATAAAATTCATATATTTGTTCGTTTTTTATGTATATGTAAAAGTATTTGACTTTTGATTATAAAACATTTTACTAAATTTTTGTTAAAATAATTTTTAAATTCAAAATAATGCTTTTTTTACTCAAAGTAAAACTATGAAAAGTGTAATAAAAGACAATAAAAAACTGTTTTCTTGTAGTATAATTAAAAAAGCTCATTTCTTCGAAATAATCCAATTTTTACATTTACTTTGCTGTATAAAGGGTGAGGTTTTATGTTCCACATTTATAATAGATGTATGGGTGAAAATTTCGGACTATCTAGGTAAATTTTTTATATAAAGAACCTATGATATAAAGATTGTTAGGCCAGTTAGAAGACCTAAAATATAGAACCCATCGCTAAGATGTATTCGAGGCTGAGCGCTCTTGGCAATTGGATTGATTTGTAATCATCCCAAATTCTTGGTTATTAAAAGATAACATTTTGAATACCAAATTTTTTGGAAACACTTCGAAGAATCGTTCGTTCGAAGACTAAGAAGTAATTCGTCATTTTATAACCCTTGATTTAATTGTATTAAGTTAGCTAACTGCGCCTTCCCTCTTCTTTATCTTCGTTATGGATTCTGAATATTAAATTTTAAAAATCTTCTTTGAAAACAAAAATTTTAACTAAATAATCATTTGATGATTGTCTTAGAAATTTTAATCCGTTATACCTTCAAAAATTTATATTGACGTGGCACTCGCAGGCGAACAATTAAAACTGTAGAAATTTTGCTTTCACTAAACTAGTATTTGTTAGTTTTTTATTTAACGATTCGTATATTTTTAAAAGTTCGAGATTCCCAATAATTTTTGTCCATGATATTTTGAAGCTGATTAAACTTTTAACCAAAAAAAGACCAAAATGAATTTTAAATTAGATGATTTAGATATGAATGAAATTTAGATAACTCACAATTACAACAACAAAATTTTTCATACATATTTCAAAACAATTAAACCATAATTACTAATTAGCAAAATTACGAGCTTTACATTTTTGTAAAATTATTTGTAACAATTAATAAAAACTTAATTTTACGTATTGTTTCAGCTGTGTACATAATTATTAATCATTATCATTCTTTTTTAACAATTATTGTAATATTAATTTCTAATGATCTAATTTTTCTTATAAATTTTAATAATATGCAAAAAAGTAAATATTAAAAAAATTATACTGCCGTCATCATGTAAAAAAACTTCCATATTATGTAAGCCAATATATTGTTTTAGGAATTTGATAATAATGTAATTAATCAATTTTCATTTTAAGTGATAAATTTTATTACGTGATGTTGGATGTGCATGTACGTATTTGGAAATAGATTTATATGCTTTGAAAATATATGCAATGTCGAATTTTGCTTTGCTTTGCTTAATATGAACTATTTATTTAATTTATTTGGTGGTTTAAAGTGGAAGAAAGTGTGAGGAGTAAAACATAAGTGTGTTTTACGCCTCATTTTACACCGTGTTGGTTTTTAATTTTATCAGATAATTTATTATAGACTAGGATATGATATCTGAAAATGTTTTTGGTAGTTTAAAGCGTGAGGAAGAATTAAATATATGATTTTCTATATTGCTAATTTTGAAATGTGTTATTTCACTGCACTTCCACCATAAAAACAATAATTTAAACATTATTGGGAATATTACTTATGACGTCAATATGCCAGTCATAATTGCAGGATTTAATCTGAAAAAACAGCATTGACCTACGGAATGACTAGAACAGGGCAGGCGAACCTTAATATATCAACGTGCCATTTTTTCTTAAAAAATGCTTAATGAGGCCATATACTTATCATCAAATAATTTTGACTTCGTGATTATTGAGATTCGCAATTAACTATTTCTTAATGACGTTTCTTACGCAATATTGAGTAAAAACCACTAAACGTGCAAATTTAATGACGTCAGTGCTTTCGTTAAGACACAGCGATATAAAAAGAGCGGCATTAATGTCAAGTTTTTGTTGATGTATTATTTATCTTTATTATCGAATTCATAAAAATGTGAAGGCACGCATGCTAACCAGGCAGCCTTTAAAATTCTCCATTTTGAAAAGGTTTACTATGCCGAGCATAGTTTACTATGCCGGCAACATATTTAATCATAGACGCCGGCAACATAATTGTAATATTTCTGTCTTTCATTGCACTTGGAATTAAGTCCTTTTGCTCTGGTTCGTTTTTTTGACTAACGGATTTTTGACTAACGTTATTTGTTTCAAAATGTTAATTGTAGTTGCATGATGTAACTACAATAAGAAACGAGTGCGCGTTCGTAAAATCACTCGCGTTCGTTTGTAATATAAGATTTCATAGTGAACTTTGTGATCGGTGGCGTGCCGAAAATATTGTAGCGAAAATATTATTGTAGCGTGCCATTGGTTCGCCATCCTACTAGACCATTAAAAGATTGGGCTATTTTTTATTAGACAGTTTATTAACACTTTTTAACAGTAGTTAACATCTTCTGAAACCCAGTTTAACACTGCAATCGCAGTTTATATATTTTAAGACACCGGTTATCGCATGGAAAAATAATTTTCCCAATATTTTTAGTTCTATAATGAAAAAAATGTGGTTCTATAGGTATTGTTGTGTTATTTTTCAAAAATCGTCAAAATCATTCTTACCTAATTAATTAATGCCCCCTAATGAATTGCGTAGTTTCTACACAAAACTGTTGATTAAGGTTTTTAGGGAATGTGATAAATTGAAATTTTATTTGGTAAACATACTCATTAATTATTATTTGTGATAATGTTAGGTATTACTAATTTACGATTCGTCGTAAATTAGTTCTGATACTTCATTTCTTTCGTAGAGTATTTCATGTCTTCGTTTCCAATAAATCATTAAATAATTAATGCCTTCTCATGTCATCTTTTTCAAAACATCTGTTATTAGGTCTGCTTTTTTTTGTTTTTGAAAAGAGAGAGTCTCATATCAAATTATGGAAGTAATTACGTACGTAAATTAAATATATGCAGTATATGATCAAGTATCGTCCGTGTCTTGTGGATTGGCATGCGGAATTATTAAAGTATTTCTATAATAACATAGATATATATATATTCCTTATATACATAATTATAATAATTGTGAGTTGTATCTAGTTTGTAAAAAAAAAAACGTATGAAATCGCCAAATAAAAAAACTATATTATGACAAATTATAACAAACATATTGAAATTTTCAAACGATTAATAAAAACATGACTTTATTTTATACATGATTGTATTATCATTAGCAGACCAAGTGGTTAAAGGCATGCATTCATTGTCTTGAACGAATGCTTTTTATTGAGATCACTGACGTCTAGGAGTCAATATGGCATTTTCTTTAACAGCTAGTTTAAACCTATTATCGTAGTTGGTTTTTTAAGGCAAAGTTTGTCACATGGCAAAATGATTTTCCCATTAAGCTTAAGAAAATTAAAAAGCATAGAGTTTTGCCATTGCATACACCGCCAGATATTATTTTAATAATTATAAAAAAAATTGTTTAACTCATTTTAATATGATTGTAGACCACAAGCCCATGCTGAAATTTCTCGGGTGAAATGACCCACCAAGAATCATGTTGAAAAAGATGCTCCTATATGTAAAAGTAACTTTCAGCACCATCGCACGAGTTTTGCGTGGTGAGTACAGGTGAGAATATAAATGTCACACCCCTTGGTTTTTCACTCCCTGTACCAGCAAATATGAGCGGCGTTGGTGGACGCACAAGTATTTGAAGCTAATTACACAAATGTCGTACAGAAATAAATCTGGTAACTTTTCGCACCGGCAGTTAAAATAACTTTTGATCTCCCGTGAATTTCCGCAGTTCTACGTGTTTATTTCTGTACCGTATTTATGTTATTTGCTTCGAATACTTATGCAGAGGTAGTATCCAGTGTAAGGATGAGATACCAAAGGGTGTACATCCATATTTTGACCTGCAGGTTGACCTGCAGTTTTGCGCAGTACATGTACTCGCCTGTACTGTGCAAAACTGATGCCGTGGTGCTTAAACTTACTTTTACATAAAGGTGTATCTTTTTCAACATGTTCCTGGTGAGTCATTTCACCTGAAAAATCAGCATGGGCTTGTGGTCTATTGTAATTTAAACAATACTCATCTTGTGTTAGTTAGCGTCACCGCTTTCAGGTTCAAGACGTTCTTAATCCCAACCTTATTTTAAAGGAAAGAAATATCTATTATTCAGCCGTCTCAAATTTACTCATAAAAACTTTCTCAGCACGATTTCATACTGGACAGTTTTTACGGTTCGTTTAGTAGTCTATCAATTGCATGGCTTAAAAAAATTATATCAGTATTATTATCTATAGGTATGTTATTTAACTCGTCTAAAAAGATGACGCAAAGCAAACGTATCGCATTTCATTAACCGCATACACTTTTAACTGTTGCGATATTTTTCTAAAATAGTACATTATTTTCGAATTGATCACTGCACGTTTTAACGAATATATTCTAACTATTAATAAATTCAAACCGATATTAAAGCAATCATGACAATGTTCTGAAGGATTTTGATAGAATTTCCTGAATGCCAGAGCATGGAGTGGAATACACTAACATAAAATTTCAAATCATTTATTAGTTATTTACGACACTAGTGGGTTAACAGCTTTATTAATGTACGCCTACGAAATTTGCACAACGAGTGCGTAGCACGAGTTGGGCAATCACAGAAGTGCGTTAATAATGGGTTATCACACGTGTATCGTACAAAACTTTATCTACGCCCTTAAAATATGAAAATAAACGAAAATTATTATTTAAAATTTGTCATGGCTTGTTGAGAAAAACAGAAAATTAAATAAGTTGCTATAGTAACTTGATATTAGCTTCCATTTGGACAGTAATTTGGATTGTTGTAATGAATTCATTACGATACAAGTGCTTTAATGAATTGATTACCACACTAGGGCGGTAATGATCTATTTTTCCCACGCATACTGTGTGAGAAAAGTACTTTTTATCTCACGAGCGTAGATAAAACAAATTTGGCAATTTTTATTAACTCACATTACATAATTATTGAATGGAAGAATTTTCCGTCATCATGATTCTTGAATGACTCCAACATGATAAGTTAAAAAAACCTACTAATAATTAATAAAATAACAACGCGTTACGTGTCGTTCAATTCAATTTTAAAATCTCTTTTTAGCATTTCCGTTATACAACACTTTTATTTAGAAGACTTCATCCGTTATGTAAGTATTGTGTAAAGTATTGATATCATAATATCAAAATCTAAAAACTTTAACTATATTATATAAATAAAAGTGTGCATTATTATATAAGAAATATAATACCCTGTTTTGTTTTCCTTTATTTTTATATAGATTCAGTTGTTTTGTGGTATGTTCTAAAAGACAAAAACCTATCTGACTGGATCTTTGTGCGAGGAATATTATCAATATACACGTCATACATGTACTAACTGATGTATAAAATGTCCCAAAGTATATGGATCGACTTTTGATATCAATTTCCGTTTATTATTATTTAAAGACTGGATTAACTGCAAGTTCTCTATGGAATGTAGACAATCTAACCAGTCGATTGGCGAAAATTTGCTCTATATTTAGTTGCGTGCGGTTGTGATATAAAAGATATGATTTATTATATTGCTAATTTTTAAAAATGTTTTATTTCCTTGCGCCCCCACCATAAAAATATTACAATTTCTTTTGATATAAAAAAATTGCATTCACTTGTTGAATTCAAGCCTATGTGATAATAACATATTTAGATTTTCGGTAGGGTGGATTAGTTATAAGCAAGTTTTCGGGGCATAGATGAATGAATTTGGGCGAACAGTTTCGGAATTTCGTAAAACTCAGTTTATAAGGTTAATATGATCTAAAAAAATATAAAAATAGGGTACATTTTACGATTTAGCGAACAATTTCTAAGATATAGCATGGAAATTCAAGATTTGAAGCGAAATCTCAAAAACCAGTCGTAAAATGTACTCGGTTTATTTCTAGGGGAAAAAGTACCTAATATACTGGGTTTTTTCGAATTCTAAAGCCAGAAATGTTTTTTGATTTTTTCAAAGAGGGTACCAGAAAATTGCAAAAATAAAATTGAGTATATTTTTTTATATCTGATTTCCACCAAACTCAGTATTTAAGTTATTTTGATCCAAAAAATAAAAAATGATTTCATTTGACGGTTCGAGATTAGACAACAGTAAAATCACCAAGAAAAAAAGCAGTAGGGTGAATAAAAAGGATGAGATCTACAGCTAACACACGATATGTGGCAATTCTGGCCACCTAAAAAGAAGAAGCAGGGACTCAAAGATAGAGAAGAAGAGGCAGTACTAGACCGAATTTCCATGAATTGCCAAATATTTTAAGACTTTCTGTATGTAATGTGTACATTCATTTATAAACAAGATATATAAAAGCTATAATATTATTATATTATTTATCTATTGGTAATACGTTTGTTATTTGTTGCTTGTGGCTTCATGGCTTGTTGCTATAGTTGTAAGCGAGCCTTGACCTTTTCATACAACAACATCTTTCATTTTATTTTATATTTAACAACTTCTTTGTTACACATATGCACATCAAAACATCAAATACAAACACAACTATATAAAAATTGGGAATTCAATTCACAACAATATATTATGTCGATAATAATTTGATATATTATTACTGCAAAATATTACTGTTGAAAGATAATAGACCGCAAAAATTATATAATATCGCATATAAATACTTATTGAAAATATTGAGGAAACTTTCATAAGGATTCGGGCGGTGGTAGATGAATTTTATTATATAATCTTTACATATATAACCATCGGTGCATCTTGTAGTCGTATAACTTCTGAACAACTTGACCGATTGAGGTCAAATGCACACAATATATTTGCTTTATTGCAAAGATGGATCTTTGCTTTAGTAGATAAATAAAAAACACCATTTTACGGGAAAGCTGTCAATGCATATGTAAATCGGATGACAATGCATTTTTATAGTAAGTATGACTATGACCTGATTTTCCCATCGATTCCACGATATTTGGTGAAAGCGATGGGAAATTCAAGTCATACTTACCATAAAAATGCATTGTCATCCAATCTACATATGCATACATTTCAGCTTAATCGGAAATCGAAAAGTATTGGTCAAATACTTGCAATATTTGATTATAAAAAATGGACAGGTGAAACTAAATAAAAGCTTGCTTTTTTTAGACAAAGTATAAGAATCGATAAATAAGACGTTTCCACTAAAAAAACACAATGTTTATTTCTGCTTGACCATGAAAACGTAATAGGTACTGTATTTCCATTTCCCCAAAAATAAGCACATGAGTTTTCATTTTTTGGATTTTCCATTTCGTTTTCGAAATATTTAGAGGGATAATTTAAAAACAAATGAGCCATTTATAGGCATCTTATAATTATTTAAAGACTTTTAACATAATTGAGCTTTTAATGAAAAACAATTTAAATTGTGAACTCATGATAAAAGTTAAATATAAACTTTTAAGGGATATCTTAACGATTTATTGGATCTATAAATGTACAAAGCATTAATTTATTTCATTTTTAATTGAATAAAAAACCTAGGGGAAAGTGGTCATAATCGTATTCCTTAAATATAAATCTGTTTTACTTAAAAACAATTACTTAAAACGTTTAGGAAAATACCAGTGCTTATGATAATCCTAACAGGATTTTTACATTTAACCGCTATATATATTGATCCGATTGACCCGTTAATCCGATTGATCATCAATGATCGATTACCGATGCTACTCTCCCCTATAGGGAAGAGTAATATATTATTATCATAGTGATTTTCAACATTAACGAGTTTTTAAAACATAAGATTACAAACGGTGGGCAGTGACTGTAATATACTCTTGATAAAATTAAGTATGATTTTGGACGCATCCAACTTTATTAACAATTTTATTAGCTTAAAAGGGTAGGTAATAAGTACATAAATAAATTGAATTATTAAAATATGCAAGCATAGATTTGATTGGCGGATAAAAGTATTATTATATAAGATACGAATGATAAATTTATTTCATACTGGGTAGCAATATGACATGATACCTATGCAGTTATTAAAATCGATTTTAAAATCACTTATTATTAAAATATGCATATAATTATACAAATCAAATAATAATAACTCTGGGTGTATTTACTTAAATAATAATAATAATTAATTAAATTTTAGAAAGTATATGATACGCGAGTTAAAAGTTGTTATGATTGATTATAAGTGTAAAAATTTGTAATAATGAATTGGTTAGTTAACAAATCAATTATAGAAACAACAAGATATTAATGAACTTTGTCAATTTCATTAATTATTTAATTATTGTGAAATATTTTTATTAATCAATAGATCTTAAATCATTGTTTCTCAAACTTTAAGTAACCATCAATAAATTTACATAGAAATCTATTTTTTTTTTAAATATTTTAAGACTTCCATTATAATGAATAAAGCAGTTAAAAGCGCTTTAACTATCAATATATATTGTTAATATTTGGCTTATGACAATATTATTGATACTGCATCTTGAAATATTGATGGGTTGTCTTTATGAAAACCAAAATATTAGCATATTGTCAGTTAAAATTCAACGCCTGAGGAACATCTCAGTTCGATAATAAACTTCATTGATTTACACGAAGCTTCTCTCATAACCTAATTAATATAATTAATATAATATTGCAGTTTGTCAATATATATTGAATATATTGACAAACTTTTAATGAAATATATATTGAACGATTATTTGATCTGATATAATTTAGACAATATGCAGTACGGTTTCGATTTCCAAATATCAGAATTTTTTTTGGCGTTAATTTTTTAACGAATTTTTTTAATTTGGGCGATGACGAAATTTGGCAATATTTTTTTTAAATATCTATCGACAGTATTCAAGGTATCTAAATTAAAAATCCTAAATTTGAAACAAGTCATAGGTCGAAGTCATACTTATGGCATTATCTGTCATATATAATGCCATAAGTATGTCTTTGTTATGGTATAATAATTTTTTTGATAAATTAAAAAAACAATTTTTATCGACCAGTTTGACGACATTTATTGTAAAAAATATTTAAAAAATTTGTTGCAAAACATGATAAATATGTTTTTAATAGTGTGAATAATTTAATTTATGTTGCAATTAATTTTTAAAAGATTCTCCTTAGAGAATTTTGTATATAAATCGGTATGCCATTCTTTATAGGAAAATTTTATTTTATTTTGAATCCAAATCTTTTTAAATATATTTTTACAGCTAAAAAGATTCCCCGTACAACGCGATTCAATAAACCAACGTATTATACAAGAAGATAAAAAAGGAAGGCAAAGTCAAGTTTATAAAAACATGGTCACATAATTACGTGTACTATTTATGAAAACATTGATGTTACTGTACATAATACTTAGACATAGTGTTAATATATATACTCCACATACACACACAACTGCCTATTTATAAGTTGTTTTTTCATTCTCATCTCTAAATTTTCTTAATTCTTTGTTTTATTATATATTATTTTTTTAGGGTACCACTAACAACAGCTTTTAAGATATACACGAAACTTTGTATTTTTATACTACCGCTGCATGGTAATTATGTGCACATCAGGCCTGGATTTCCCCTCTTGAGCCACATAGTCCATGACCCTAGGCAGTAAATTTTGGGGGGCGTCAAAATGATCGAAAGATCAAAATATCTTTTGCGTACATGTTAATTTGATCTTACACATGACGAAAAATTTTGAAGATATTGAAAAAAGTTTATACTTTTGAATTTCACAATCATATTCTCAACCAAACGTATAATTTTTTAATCCTGATTCAAGCGCTTTTTGAAATAAGAACGAAAGCATAAGCATATACCATCGATAAAAAAAATTTGCGTGAAATTTTGCTCTTCAGTTCAAATTGTATATGTATTTTATTGTATCAGAACTAGATAAAGAAACTTAGTTCGGCAATTTTACTATTGCCCAAGAGCAGCGCTTTCTATAAATTTGGCTCTGTGTGAACTTTAAATATAAATACATATCTCGCTTCAAAATGAATTTCATTTTTTGTGACAAATTAAATACATCTGGATTAACACTATATTTTTATTTCATCAAATTCTTAAGAAAAGTGGTTTATGACCAAACTATTTTAAGATATCTACGATCGTTAAGGAAACCGTTTGAATGAAAAATATTGATGAATTGCTTTGTTTTTGTCTTTTTTATTTAATCGTGTTGTGCATATTCAATCTATTTATGGATATAGTTTTAAATATTTAAAGAAGTATTAAAGAATATGCAAAAAATCAAATAACCTTTTTAAAATTTCATAATCTTTTATCGTGGCCATGTACGTAAAATCCAAATTGATTACCGATCAACCTCAATCTGTTTAAGTGACATCAGCAAATAATAAAATAATAATCCAAACTGACATATACACAGAAAATTTAAGCACATTAAGATAATATTTACTAATAAAAAATGTCTTCCTACATAAACAACATTTTTTTGAAAATAATTTGTTATTTATTTTGTAACGTCTCTGTGCATGTCCCACATTTTTGGTTACCGAATATTTACCGTACACCACAAAATGTTAAATATTACCTACTATTTTGACTCTTATAATTATTGAAACGAGTATGGTACCAGAAGTGACTGTAGAAGTCTGAACTCTAAGGAGGCGGTGCGAATAACGAAAAATTCTTAGCGTTAACTGTGCGAATTCCCTCGGAGATTGGAAAAATAACACATTTTTCTTAAAATGGAATAATGCATTTTTAGTTTTCCAATAAATTTTTTTTTAAAACTAAGCATCTAGAGAAAAAATTACAAGATTACTTTTAGCTTAAAACTGATAAAAATTATTTATTTTGAAAAAATTCAAAATTTTGTACTTTGGGAACACACAATGCAATAGCTCCATTTTCTTCGGCAATTTGCTAATAGAACATGCTTTTCACGGAAACGAGATATGTGAAAATGTGCAATTTTTAAGTGTTTTGGAAATAACAGTTCGGTTCTCTACGGATAGTTGATGTCGACAGTTGGTACAACAGTGTAATGTTAAGAATATAGTAGTTAAATTATTAAATATATCAGTTTTGAATATATTTGAAAAATCAAGATTGTGAATTGATTTTCTGTGGAATATTTAATAGAACCATTGCAAATAAATATTAACCGGGGGTAGAACGTTACCATAAAATAGCAGTCCAAATTCTTATTGATAATACAGAAGCTAAAAATTAAAAAAAAAAGTGATCCAAAAACATTATACTGCATGGTTCAGGTGGATCTAATGGTAGATAACGTTTAAATACTGATTTTTATTTCTCACTTATAGCCGGGAAAGCGTCCTTTTCTAGATACAGGGTCTTGAAATTTTAGAGAAAGGATATTGTTATGAATATTGATAAAACGATTACTTATGAAATGGGGTTTTATGGGCACCCATATCTCTGCGACTATCGTAATTAATCACAAAATCCCTAAATCATAAAAGATTCTTAGCACATACTGTAAAGTTTCCAATTGTTTTAAACAAGCGTTTTAGCAATATTAACAAAATTATACTTTTTCTTCCAAAAATTTCAATACTCTGCATCTAGAAAAGTAAGCTTTCCCGGCTATAAGTGTATTGAGAAATTGTCATTATTATAATGTTGTCTACCATTTGACGAAGTTTTGCGATTATAACTTTGACTACTTTTAATACGTTTGTGCAAGTGTTAATCAATGTAACGTTACTTGTCCATGGATATTTTCACATATTTTTATTTTGAAAACCAATTGAAGTCTTGAAAAAAGCTCAAATGAAACCTCGAACAAAGTTTATTTGAATTTGTCAATGAAAAGTAATTATCAGGAATAAAATTTTGTGTGCAAAATTATACGGCTTACGTTATATGGAGTTCAGTTATCATAAGTTGACTTCTTTATGGAAGTTCGTATTGGAAGAGTGATATATTAAAACGATTGAATATTTTAAACTTCTAATCTTTCCAGGGATTTGATATTATCTACTTAGCCTAAAAGTTACAAACAACAATGTTACATTGCAAACGAAAACGATAAACTGCCCAAATTTTTGATCATTAATGACAAATTCAACGTCATATTTCGAGCTTCAAATTCAAACTTTCAGAGAAATTTGAGAGACGCCTTTCTTTTTTCGAATCTCTGAATAGATTTAAAAAGTAGGCAACATTTTTGATTTGTATTTTTTAATTATTATTTATAATAGATATTGTTGTGGGTATATAAAATTTTTTGTGTGATACGTATTTGAAAATGAATAAATAAATACTATTCAAAATTTGCTTATTTTAACAACAAAACAATTCATAAGTTAAAAAAAAAAAACTTTCATTTTTGAATACTACAATATTTAATTATATTTTTCATGAATAAATTTCATTTGTCTTTTTTGTGTTTTTGTTTCAATTGTCGGAAGTCGTTATTTTCAAAGATGTTTAAAACAAATGTTATCGTGAACAATTATTAAACTATTTACGTTTAGTTAGATACTTTCATTTCTTTGGCACGAAAACATTCTGTTTTAGGTATTTCATGTTTGTTTTGTAACGTACTTAGTGCCAGCCATATGTAACATGTATTTAGGAAAAAATTTTAGTAAAATTTATTTTATTTATTTAACTTCATATATTAGTTATAAGTTTATTGTTATATCTTTATTTCGAAATCAGTTTTTCAGCCAGATGTTATTCTATTGTCGTCAGCTCAGAATCAGCAAAATTTTAGGTTATTCGATTGTTTGAAAGTAGACGAAAGGAATTCAAAATTCTATTACTTTCATACATTCAAGTAGAGCAAATAAAAATCATGTAATTTTGTTGAGCTTCTTATGTATTTTAACTTTGTATTTTAAGTTATTTAAAATTTTGAATAAAAATGTCTTCTGGCCAACTCATTTAGGTACATATTATTTTTTTGGATTAAATTTTAGGTCGAAGAAATGAAACATCGAGCAATGATTTATTTTTAATACGAAAAAATATTACCTTCTGAAATTTATATTGAGCTAATGAGTTAGAGCCTTGAAGCTTTGATTTCGAGCATTTTGTATTGTTAAACGAAAATAGGAAATTTGTTTGGAAATTCCAAAAAAGTATGATTATTTTCGAAATCTTCCTCTAATTTTTCGTATCATTATCATTATGCTTTAAATTCATTAATCATTTGAAATCATTGGCTACAAAGAATTTTATAAAACAGAGACCCCCCAGAATGTTCTTCAAGACTAATATATTATGATATACTTGTACCTAATAGGTTTTTGATGTTCATTGCAGTATAAAATGCAATATTATAAATTTTTCAACTTGGATGCACATCTTAAATTTTTTACAATAAGCTATAGAATCGAAAGTTTTCTTAATCTATAAAAAAATATAGTTACTATCGAAGATTACAAAAAAAATAGGGTAAGATGTAGTCCGCTGGGTATGTTTTACATTATTTAATCACTCTATAATTTCTAGACAGATATATTGCTGTTTATGAGACATCAAAGCAAGGGGTTTTTACTAAAACGCTAACAAACGGTAGAAAGATAAAGCAAGTGTATTTATTTTCAAGTAAAATAGAAACAAACATTTTGCCTTTTTGGTCATTTATTTACGGATTGCGCATGATCATTGTGTTCTTGTATTTTAAATCACATTGAACCTAAGTCAGTGTTTATTGGTGGTTATTTTGTTATGCATAATGTCGAGGAGGTAAAATTTTAAAAGGCATCATGTACCTTGCACGTATCAGATCCTTGCATCATGTATACATTTCTAATTTCTAGGTTACTGTGTATGGGTTAAAATAGTTTAAATGGGATAAAAGAAATATCATTCGGCCTTCGGCATTCCGCCTCGGAGTTAATATAGATACCAGTTGATGATATTATTGGACGCTAAGAGAACACTGTGACTGTAAGAGAATCTTGTTGGTTTGTCAATGTTTCTATCACATCATTCATATATTATATGATGCTGTTTTCTAGAATGATTTCTTAAAATTACACGTTGAAAAGAACGCCTTTAAGTTCAATCAATGAGGGTGATTCTAGATACATTATATTCTTGTACCATGGATTATAAGTTTTTATTGATTAGTTGTTTCGTATTAAACAGTACCAATTTTCGATGTGATATTTTACGCAAGGTTTTAAAAGACATATAAATGTAAATTTTGATGCCTGGTACAACAATCTTCCTTCTTATTTAGCCAGCACACTTTTGTTTTTAACACAATCGAGAGAAATGTCTGGTGTATATCTTTTATATTTAGAAGTGCATTGTTTACTGTTCAATATATTATTGATTTCTAAACAAACAAATAATATTTATCTATTTGTTTAACTATTTTAAATCTATTTATTTATGATGTTACAAATTAAATGAAAAATATTCATAAACTGTGTATGACATCTCTAACATCAACCATATCGAATCCAAAAGAGATATTAATCTATTTCACTCCACAGTTTGTACACGTTTCAGTACAAACAATCTTACAATTCAACAGTTGATTGCTCGTACGATCATGCTGGGAGCATAAAATTGATCAAAATAGAGTGTAAAAAAGAGTGCCTTTTTCGTTTCGATTGAGTTGAAGAGCCTAGCTAGCACGTATTACGCTCATGTAATTGATTCGTATTTCAAAAGTAATGAATGATGTGATATATGGAAGTAGATTGATAAGTTTTGTGTTACAGCAAAAAATATTTAAACGAAGATTTCAGCATTTTTAGACCGACTTTGTCATGCTAAGTTTAATTTGCTTACAATACCTAGCAGTTCCACTATATCATAAAGATCAAGGGACGCCGAGGTGATGATTCTTTGGCCGAGAACACACTAAAGAATTTCTTATAAGATTTTTTTATAAGAAATTCTCATAGTGTGTTCTCAGCCTTAAAAGGATAACAAGAACCTTGATTAAATCAACCTTAAAAATAAAAATCATTTTATTAAAATCAGCGCATTCGTTTTGAAACAACAGAGTGTGGCCTCGTTATGATTAGCTCAAAACATTTTTTATTTTGAAAACTTTTTTTCTGTTATGAAAAAAAAAAAAAAAAAGCAATTGGAAAAGTGATTTAGCTCAATATTTTACAAAACAGGAATGCCCGTCGTTCGATAAACTAAAAATTACAAATTTGTCGGATATCAAGTAATGAATACCTTGAGTCGTAAAATATGCGACTATTTTTCCAGATAGAAAAACAGTTTTTTTTAATTTCAGTTCTTTTTAACGTTTCTTTCAACAGGAACATTTTTCAGCACCCTATTATTTATTTATTTTAATAGGCGTGAAGATAAAAATAAAAAAAAGTTACTCATGAGAGTACGTGCTTATGGCCCACGTCATCAACTGCAAATAACTTTCCAAAACTTCCTTAAACAATGCAATGTTAATAATTTTATAACAACAAAGATGTGTTGCTTAAAGGCTAAACACGCGCTTTCTACGCAAGTAAATATTTGAGAGAAAAAAATGATTAGAGGATTTATTATTTAGTTTTTTTTTCTATATTTTTACTAATTATCTCCCTCGGTTGGGAAGTAAATAAATCTAGGTAATCCAGGTTAAAAGCTGTCACTCCATTGAGAATTTTGTGGAAAACAATTAATTACAATTACTTGTAACTTAAAAATTGATTTATATACATAAAAATTACATTTAATAAACTAGTTCTTATAAAATAGAACAAATAAAGTGATGCTATGCGAACTTTTCATTAAACTACATTTTTTAATGAAATCAATAACGTTTTAATATTAATTTTATGGAAAATTGAAAGAAAAATTTAATTTTGTAATAATATAAAATCCCTTATTTAGTTAATCCCACATTTATTAATATATAATTGAATGGAATATGATAACAAATTCAAATAGAAAGTGATTAAGACTAATATAATAAATAATATTATTTTATTTTTTATTAGATTATATTCCTTATTTTAATATGTAGTTTACTTTTATTTTTCATTACCAACTTAATCATAATAATAATAATAATGATAGTAAAAGAAAAAGAAGATCTGATCATCTTGTATGCGTTCAATTTATAATAAAATTAATAATTTATACGAATGAAAGGAAAATAAATTATTTTATTTTGGGTTTTTTTAATTAATAATAGATATGCAGTCAAACCTGAGTAAGTGAGAACTAAATAAGTGAGAATAATAGCCAGGACCCGTCATTTTAAGCTCCCAAAACCTCTATTAGCGAGAAACAGAAACCTCTGTAAGAGAGAATCGTTTTTCCCTCATGGACCTCCGTAAGTGAAAATGCTACTTATCTATGCCTTTATAAGCAGACAGTATATATATGCATAATATGTTGTGCATATTATGCACATAATTTTATCATATTACATTTTTACTACATTCATACTTGCTGTGACTTGTTATTGCTGCGTATCTCTATAAGAGAGAAACGTTACCCATGTACATGCATTATCGAGAACTTTTTTGTGTATGATTTATTTAGCGTGTGACTTATCAGAATGTTTTTATGTACCAAAAATGGAAGAAAAATAGAATAATATAGGTACGAGAGATGATTACGCATAATTTGATACTCATCAATCAGCATGGTAATAAAATCATTGAATATTATATTACAAATATTCTATAGCTAATCGATTTTTAATTGAATAAAAAATCATAGATTGAATAAAATTTTCCACTTTTCAAAAAACATTAATCTTTTCCTTTTTATTATTATTTTATACTCATTATATTTATATCTCAAAATCAAAACATGTACATTTTATGAGACCTTATATAAAATCGTTTTAATTAATTTACTAATATTCAATCATCAGTAAAGTTCAAGGTCTTCCAGACTTCTCTTCAGTTTTAATATTTATAAATAGGTATTAATCAAATCAGATATAATTGGTTAGTTTAAAGTTTTAAATATATAAATATAAATTTTTATAATATTATGGTTTAAATCTTGTTTGGATTAATGATTCCGGATCTAAAATGAATGCGAATTATTCGTTGAGATGAGAACAATGCGATCCCATACGTAGTTTTCTATTCATACTCTGCATCAATCTCTAGTTTCAACTCGCTGATTTAGTTAGTTTTTTTAGCATATCGTGATGTTTCAATTAGTACTCATTAGTACAAAATTATATGTCATGCCTTTGCCAAACTGAATAAATTATGAAGATCATCGCCAATTTTATATAGCTTACTCTCCGTTAAATTACCTTTCAAATGAAACCAAAAAAAATTAAAAACGGTTCATCCGTTTAGGCTCTACGATGCCACAGACAGACAAACACACAGACACACACACATAGCGCTCAAACTTATAACATCCCTTTTTTTTTATTCGGGGGTTAAAAATTGTTAAAAATAATAAAAATGGGTATTGATAATAAAGAGCACTTAAAAAATTTTATTTTTCGTTTTTTGAGAAATTATATTGGATAATTACTTTAATATGAATTCAATTTGTTCTTTGGTTTCAGGTAAGATAAATTCAAGACTCCGACATGAATTTACGGAATATTTTATCTCTTTGTGTGGTTGTAACACAGCCGACTACATGAAACAATTATACATTATATAATCAAACATTAATAAAAAAAATTGAAGAATTAGATTTACGATAAAATTAACGAGTGCCTAAAATAGTCATTAAACACTTTGTTTAAATAATAATATTTACAAGAATTTATAATTAGTATATGCAAATAACTATTTTGAGATTAATAATTATTTGCAATTATCATAAATTAATTGAAACCAGTTTGGTTTTTTTTTTTTTTAAAGAAATCAACAATTTTTATCTATAAAAATGTCCATGGTTGTTCAATTTATTGCTTTGAAGGCACATGATACGAACGCATGATTCAGATCTAACGATATGTGTATATTCCGATCTTACCCGACTATTGGTGACAATTTGATGACTAATACAGGTAAATAAAGATTTGCCTAAGGATAATTAACTTTTCCTAATTTATGTATATTTTATTAAAAAATTCAGTAAGAATAATTGAGCTTATGAAATTGATTTTAATAATACATTTTGTAGCCCGGTTAATTATGAAATATTAGTTGTTTCTGGGGGTTTCTCTAATCATAAGAAATTAATGTATTCAAAATATATTTTCATCACGTACAGAGCTTCCGTTTCCATGTTAAATGTGAATTATTAAATTTATGTTCAAAATGTTAAGTTAATGACGGTGGATTTATAAGATCGAACAAGAATCGAAGAATTCGCACGATTCTTACATATTTTTTTTACTATTGAAAATTTTGGGACTAGTTCTTTCTTCTTGCATGGTTTTTATATAAATTTACTTGTCGAGCGCAAATGGATTCGAGTGCAATCACTTAATTTGGCGCACACAATGAATTTTCTTTAAGAAATCAAGATTGTTATTTTCAGGGGAAGCAAAAAAGGTTTTTATCAAAACTGATAATCGTTTAATTGGGCTAAACTAAGTCTTTAAAATGTATTGCGGACATGGGTAGTTCAGGGCAGCTATCCTCCCTAGAACTAGATTTTCAATGATTGATGTGTGATCTAGATATGTGTGTATGCCAAAATACTCTTGTATTTATGAAATTTATAAGTCAAAAAATTTCTGATTTGCCCTCCTCAATATCAAAAATTTTTGTTTTTTCCTTCCTCCTTGGTTCAAAAGCTAGGTATGATTCATGATTTTACTATTAAAATTACTAGGAAATATTAGTCGTTAACAAGAAAATATTAGGAAAGTCAAAACATGTCTTAAGAATTACATTTACCTACGCCGTTTGTTTAGGTTTTTGTCGCAAAGATTATGTATTACTGTAATATTACATCGAAGTTTAAATTTCGAACGAATTTCGTCTAATTCGATTTATTATTTGGAAGTGAAACAGTACTATCTAATATCCAAACACACAAGTTAACAGACTTGACATCATATTTAGATTTTGATGATTTTTTCTATAAGTAAAATTTTTCCTAAATAATAGGGGGATAATCTTGATGCTGATAGACGTGATTACATGAAAGTGATATTAAAATTGATTAAAAACGAAGAAGTTATAAATAATCAAAGATTACATTCAAAGATTGCTTATCTCCTTTTACCAAAAGACAGTTTTATATGTAATCTCTATGGCAATACCCACATATGACGTCATGAGTGGGTATTTTCCTCTTTGTTTAATTAGGAATTTTAAAAGTTCATATTTCGCATACTAGTAAAGATTTTCAAAAACCAACTTCACTTTTCTATTCGTGATGTGAGAATTCTTCATCTGAAAAATTTTGCCCGATCCCCTCTTATTACACCAATTTCAATGTAAAATCATGAGAAATCAATTGAAAAGACCAATACTTAATAAAAACGGAAGCATTATTTAATAAAAGATATAAATTTTTGCATAATTTCAAGGATTTTGATGGAAAAGTCTCATAAACAATCAAAATTTATTATTGAAGATAAGATACTATGGAAAGTAATTTTTGTAAGTAAATACAACGTATTTCCTGTACCATAAATTAATGTTAAATAAGTGTTACGTTTGTAAAGTTTTTGTTTTTAGAAATCAATTTACATTAATGCCATACCGTACATCAAAAAAATACATGAATTTTTACTTAAAATTATTTTTAATCATAAAAAAATAAAACACTGTATTTTCTTAAAATTTAGGTTGACCTTTTTTCATAGTAATTAAATACAATTAAAAATATCAATTATTTTTTATAAATTTTAGTAAGTATATAGTTTTTAAATAAGTAAGTATTTATTTTAAATAAATTAAATGAAGAAAAAAAATTATTTTATTTTTCGTTATTAATTATAATTATATTTTAAGTTATATACGATGTTTTATTTAAAATTCGATAGGTAAAAATAAGCACTAAATCTTTAAGAAGGAGCGAATATTTTGTTTAAAGGAAATATTGTATGCTACTAATAATACAATTTAAATTTTCAAAATTAATAATTTGGGGTTAATTGAACGAAATTGATTGTCTGATAGAAGACTATAAACTATTTTCGCAGTTTTAGGTACGGTTTAATTATAGGTCATATTGGCTGTCCACGAAGGACACACTTAGGCTATAGAGCCCATTGTGATACCATATATGTGTTTTACCACCTTTCCGCTGATAATTTCATTTATCAGCACCTCAATTTCAGAGGCTGAGTGCACCTTCTTCATGCATATACCATGCACTACACCAGCCCATAATTAATTGTGTTGCGACGGCGGGAACCGAACCCGCTACCCTAAGCATACCGCGTACGGAATTGGTTACGCCTTAACCAACTAAGCTAATAGGACGACATTGTTTAATGATATAATGATATAATCTCATTAAAATGTAAAATTTCCATGCGTTTCTACTATCAAAGATTACAATTGCCTCAACACTCAATGTGGTAATTCGGAATTAGCTACTTTCCTGTTTGGTATTTTGCGAATGCCGCTTGTTCGGTAGTTCGTTTAATGATATTAAATTTCCATTAGATGCATTAAATGGAGGTGATTGTGTCTTTCTACGTTTGTTCTCCAATTTCTTGATATATGACTAGAAAAATGGCTTTCTGTGAACCTTTTTCAAACCGCCCCCAAAATATTCTTCGGATTGTTCTCATCAAATGCTCTCACGGCCACAAAATTTTTTACCGGGTAGTTTCCGGGTAGTTTTTGGTCAGAACGATTTGAAGAACATTTTGGAGGTGGTTTGAAAAGAAGCCATTTTTTTAGTCATCATTTTTCTAGTCATATAGGTACTATTAATATGATATACGTGTAGCTTTGATCGCAGGTAGCTCGAAAACTACTCGTTTAAAAGGTTTGTGGCCGTGAGAGTTTTTGATCAGAACAATCTGACGAATATTTTGGGGGAGTTTTGAAAAAGTTTCACAGAAAGACCTTTTTCATAGTCATATACTAAAACAATAATATATCCGTTGCTTTGATGAAAATTTTTGTGCCCGTGATACCGTGATATAGGATATTTTAAGGTGGTTTCGAAAAAGTTTTTTCTATCTAATAGTGCGGAGTCCTTTGATTTATAACGGTATTTTTTGTTGACACAGTAAACACACTGTATTTTTATGTAAAATAGTTTAATTGAAGACATAAATAAAGATATACAAATGTGTACCTACAATAATTGTTTTATAAACAAATTTATACGTAAGTATAGGTTCTCTAAAGTTTGAAGATTTTAAGTAAATACTAATGTTTTTCTTTTACCATTTAATTTAAAAAATAATAATAATAAAAATACTTAGGTATTATTATTACTCTTTGTGTAAAGTAATTAACGGACATGACTGATGAATTAAAAGGTTTTATTTTATTTATTTATTTATTTATACAATTTTAATAAAAATCAACAACTTTCACATATAATTATAAAATATTTATATTATATTTTGTAAACACAAGAATTCCTTAAAAACATAACCATTGATCCCTTGTCTAAGAATAACAACACATAATGCAATTTAATTGTCTAGCGTTAAGTAATTTGAGACGCTATTTAATTTAATTTTTCATTTCTTATACACCTATATGTTTGTATGTGGGGAAGGGTGAAGAACCAGGGATCAAAATTCTCATTTATTTACTTTATTTCAATATTTGCAGGCATGTAGCTTCCTTATCCTGGGCCATTTTGGATTTTAAAATTGTAAGTTACTTTGAAGATACCCTATTTCAATATACTATAGTGCTAGGGGTTAAGCAACGTTACGGAAAGTGGAGTTACGGTAGAGAGATTAAGGAAGAGATAAGTAAAAATATAAGGAAGCAGTTTCCCGCCTGTTTTTAGTCAGCTGGTATTAAGGTTAGTATTTATGCTGTAAGTAGTATTTGTGTGTGAATTTGGCGGTATAAAATCATGGAGGCGGGTGGTTTGAAAATTAACTAAAAATTAGAACCCTACTTTAAAATTTTGGAAAAGTGTCAATTTCTGGAAAAATTTAATTTTTAAAGTCAGTTTCTTATTTAAAGTCAACTTTTTTTCAAAGTTTAGGAAAACTTTTATGTTGAGGCTCCATTCCCCGAAAAGTAAATTTCTTTAATTTTGCAAGAAAA
Organism: Chrysoperla carnea; assembly: GCF_905475395.1. Taxonomy (NCBI): domain Eukaryota; kingdom Metazoa; phylum Arthropoda; class Insecta; order Neuroptera; family Chrysopidae; genus Chrysoperla; species Chrysoperla carnea. Next base: position 21,668,957 of record NC_058340.1, read on the forward strand.
TTTGGAACTGTTCAGAATTTATATTTAAAATTAATTTTTTTTAAATATTTTACCACTCAAGCAAGTGAATGGGCTAATTGTTAAAACGTCCTGTGTATGTAGAATAAGATAAAATGATCTGGATTTCGGAAAGTTTCCGAAAAAGTTCGACACAATTGACAACCCAAGCCGTAGGACTTATTAACTCCAGAAATATAAAAATATACCTACAGAATCAATACATAGTATAAAATAAAGTCGCTTGAATCTGTCTGTCTGCCCCTAATCTCTATGTATACTTAGATCTTTAAAACTACGCAACGGATTTTGATGCGGTTTTTTTCTAAGAGATAGAGTGATTCAAGCGGAAGGATTTTATGTATAATGTATTATAATACTTAAAAAACTTAAAAGGTTGTGCATCGATTACGCTCAAATATTGTTTGATAACACGACCAACTTCAAAGATTGTTTTTAGCTGTTAACCTTCGGGAGTGGGAAGGTTGAGTTAGACAATGGGGGTAAATAATAGAATATTTTTTAAATAAATCAAAGTAGGCTAACAAATAAAAGTGCATGACATGTACATTATAGAATTTTAGGTCCTACGCAAGAGGATTTCGGGGGAGTGGGTGAAAGTGGGGCTATTGTCCAGTAAAGCTGTAAAACTAGTTACAGCTAGTATTATACAAAACAATGACAAATCGTTTTTAAATCTTACATCGAACATTTCGATGAAGGAACCCATTCACTAAAATTTACCTGGAATAACGGATAGTGTATATATTCTAATATATCTACTACCTGTAAGTCACAATTTATATCATATATTTATTTATCTTACGAATATTTAGGGTATTTTTCCCTGCTTGTGGATTTTTTCCCTGTACATTGCATTTTATAAAAAAAAAAGGGCATATGAATGTTTATGGAGGATCTGGTGTAAATTTAAATTTGCGTTTTGTTAGTAATACTTCAACAGTTAAAGAAATATTTTCAATAAACAATAAATCTTCGGAAACAAAATAAAAACAAAAAAAATTGTTTTAATACATACCTTCATTATTTACATCCTTTACCAATAAATCCCGTGAAGATAACTCTTTCATCTGTGATTCCTCGTTACTATCATTAATAATTTCATTTACTAGGTCATCATTTCCTATCGTATTAGTAGTAGCCACAGCAAGAATATTATTACAAGAATCATTTGTTTCTTCATTAACATCATCTTCTTGAACATTATCTTGCATACCATTAATGTTTTCATCGATTGTTTCATCATTTTTATTGTTATTATTTACATTTTCTTCATTCTCCACTTGTTCGTCATTATTCGTTTGTTGTGTTTCAACAATTAATTCAATACTTTCATTACTGTTTGATTTTTCAACTAAAAATTGTACTTTTTTCCTAGGTATATTGTTTAATAAATTATTTAAATCATTCGTTTGCTGTTGTTGAATAGCTGGATTTGGTAAATAAAATTGGGTTTGGGATGTGGAAGAATGTTGTTGAACAATTGGGGAAGGTATACGCTCGGATGAATCGGAGCTATCTGTATTAAATGTTGATGTTTTCTTCAATATAGATTTAAATCTATTTTGATTAAATTTTTTTGGTATTTCCTCAATTGGTTTTTTTCGTGGCGGCCTTGACGGTAATTCTTTTGTTTCATTAATTTTTACAGGTTTTGGTAGTTCTTTCGTAGGTGCTAGAATTTTACGTTCTTTATTGACCGTACTTTGAACATTATTTATTTCAATATCCTCATAATAATTTGAGAATTTCTTTGGAATATCTTCAACTGAATCATGTAAACAATTATTTTTTCCCATTAACTCATATGGATTTACGTTACATTCTAATATTGAACGACGATTAGTCGGTGCTGCCGGGATTAACGGTGGTTGTTCTTCTATTAACCAATCATTTGCATTACGGTTTGCACTACGACTTCGATGTTTTTGTTGGGGTGACGGACTACGTCGTCCGCGCACCGTGTCGTATTTACGTAACGGTGATATACTCTTTGTACGTGTACGCTGTAATTCAGTTAATGTTAATCGTGATCGTCGCATTAAATCATACGGATCAGAGTTATCCAACTCATCCAAGTCAAATATACTTGGGCGGATTTTTTTGATACCATTTTTACTGCTAGTTTCTCTTACAGTATGATATTTATGACGATTATTTAATAAATTTTGTGATAAACCTCGAACAGTTCCACTAATTTGACCACGTATTGATTGATTTCCACGTACCGTGCCATGGTGATCATTAGCTGTCGATGGGCTATTAGCTGAAGGGAGCGGTAGTTTTGTACCCTTACATTTTTTACATATTGATGGGGATTTTTTGTTTGAGCTACGTTGTTTTGTTGTACCACCACAGGCACATAATACAACCAATGGTTGAGCCGGTGGATATGGTAAAATTAAGCCGGTTTGTGTGGGTGAGGGTGGTACCCCATATAACCATGTCTCTGTGTATCTCATTGATTGTGATAAACCTCCGTTGTTTCTTGTATGATATGGTGAACTGGTTTCTTGTTGATTCTGGAAACAAAGAAAAATTCTATTAGAAATTTGTCGGCATTCGATGTAGTAATATTACGGAGCCTTAAAACATCCTAGCTAATAAATTAATAAATTTGTTGTGTAAATATTTTGTGGGATCAGGTGACAAAAATATGAGACATATACAATACTTGAAATTACACAATTGAAGGAAAAATCAAAATAAAATATGAAATCCCACGATTCTTAGAATTGTGAGTTCGATGAACATAAATTTGGCCAAATCTATTAACAAAGTACTAGCATTATTTTTCTGCATTTTTTCCTGTTTATTGGATATTTTGCTGTTTTAAAGATTTTTTTATCAATTTTGCGGTTTTATTAATGAAAAAGAGATTGTCAATGCTTCTTTTCAATAAAACTGCGTAAATAATATTTGAATTTGTATATTTGAATACCTAAATCAGTGTGATTAAAGCGGATAGTAAAGAAAATTGTCGGTTAGGGTTGTCACTCTTCCAGATTTGACCAGGAGACTTCAGGATTCACTTTTCAACTTTTTGAAGGATATTTATTTCAATTTTTAATTATGAAAAAACTGGGTTAATAAAACATCAAAAATATCGTCCAGTATCCTGATTCGGTGATAAAAGTAGATTAATTTCTCTATTTACCGGCCTTCTGATTTATCTCCCAATTTTCCGGGCTACCACGCGGGTTTGAAGTGGAAATCCAAATATCGGTTGTATTTATTAATAGCTTTATTTTTATTATACCACGTGTCAAAAAATCTATTCATTAAAAGAGTTCGTATAAAAAAGAATTAATTGTACTTGATATTGATTGCATTTTTAGTTAAAAAGCACCGCCTCATATGTTTTTATTTTGCGTTTATTAAAATTGAAGCTAATAAATATATATCTATTAATCTCCAATAAAATGGTTTACACATGTTTTGCAACAGTTGAAATTAAACCTATATAATAATCTTCAAATTCCATTAATTCAATTACAACTAGTTTGATGTTGATTTGAATAATTAAAAAATCGTGAAACTTGTTCACTATGGTTTTTATGAGTATTTCAATTATAATTATAATTATTTTATAAATAATCTTGTTATTATATTTTAAATTGGTATTTTAAATGTTTTCGTATTTGGACTAGTAGTAAGTACTACTAACATCAAATTTTTTAGATTATTATTTAAAAAAAAAAGTTGTATTTCATAAAAAAGTTTTCAATCTAAACTTTTCATATATGGTAAGCTATTTTACATTCAGTGGAAAAAAGTAATTTAATAGATAAATTAGCTTTGATTTGACTGTTTTGTAATTCATTTAGATCATTACGATAGGTTTTCTCTAAAATGATCAAGGTGATAGAAATTGGTCATAAACAAAGTATCTTTGATATTTTTTAGCATGGTTTTATAAGCTTGCGGTATGTGTCTATGTTCACCCACGCTTATCAAGGATCAATGAAAATTTAATATTTTAATAAGTTTGTCCGATTATCCTGATCAGGATTAACGATTTTACAATATAAATAATGCATATAATTCTGGTGGAAGCGAATATAACACTCCATTATATTAATAAATAATTGTTTAAAAAAACTAAAAAACACGCTTTTGTAGGTAGCTAGCTGAACTAAAATTAGAAAAAAAAAAAACTAGAAAAAAAAAAACTTTAAAAAAACTAAAAAACACATAGCTGAACTAAAAAGTAGAAAATAATTTCTATTGGTTAAAAAAAATCATTTTATTGTAATCATTTCAATGATTAAGAAAAAAATCAATTCATTGTAGAAATAGCCATTTCAAAATATCTTTTTAAGATATTTTGTAATAGCCTTACTTTTACCAATATCTGTTAGTAGTAATATTTACAATAATTGAAATCTAGCACCCCACGCTTTTCTGCATTAAAATAATTTATTTATTAATCCCTTTTTTTTTTGGAACTTCTAGAAATTAGTTTCTACTTTCTAGATCAGCTAGTTACAAATCGTGTTTTTAACATTTTTTTAACATTTAAGGGGAACCAAAATCTATATTTTGTCATCCTCTGCATGGTGTCACCCTAAGCCTAGGCTTGAGGGACCTTAGTCTTAATACGGCACTGGATTTCATATTGGAAATATTTACTTCTTGTTAACTATACTTTTTAGTATGTAAATATTTCTCTTATGTAAATTTGCTGGTGTTAAAGGTATGATGTAGTAAATATACAATCTCTTTTTTTTTCTTCTTTACAATCCAATGTTGTTATAGATAACATTTTTATAACAACATCATTCATTACCCAACAATATCATAGTCTTCGTTCATCAATCTACTTAAAAAAAAATAAGAATCTGTTTTATAACTGTTCGAAAAATGTTGTTATTTCATAATATCAAGGTCACTTAAAATAACACTTTTCAAATAAATAATACATATGCATTAGTACGGCGGCCATGCAAGGTATTGCTTTGAATTGCGGGTACTTTGATGGACTAATGCTTATCTTTTGTATTTTTTCTGGTGGATTTTAAAGGGAGATTGTCTTAAATTGCTTGGTTCTGTAACGAAATATTTTTAAATAATATTGTTAGATATTCCAATTACAAAGCAAACTCATTTTAAACTTTTAAGCCTTCACGATACGCATAGCTCTTCTATTCTTTCCTATCTTGTCTTCAAAGACTTTTTTGGTAAACAGTAATACTATTCCTGGATTTATATAAGCACTTGGCTTACTAAGATTTTGATGTTCTTACAAATAAAATCTTATAACAAATAAATACTTCTTGAGTCAACTATCTTAATTTAAGGAAGTATGATCGCTATAAATATGACCGCTTAAAAATTAAAGTACCTGTAACAATTAAATATTTTTTTGGACCAAGAAAATGCTACCTCGCTACCAAGTTAAGAAGAGATTTTCTTGCAATTAGTACTAGTTTTCTTTGTTATGGAGACATCAATACATAGTATAAAGCAAAGTCGATTCACGCTGTCTGTTCCTATATTTCTATGTATGCTTGGATCTTTAAAACTACGCAACGGATTTTGATGCGATTTTTCTAATAAATAAAGTGATTCACAAGAGGGTTTTTATGTATAAACCATGCATAATATAGTAAACGCTAACGTATAATTAAACGTCCTTCAAAACAAATGTATAACTAAGCGTTATTGTTCCCGTGCAAGGTCTCTCTTGCTGCTGTACTATGTTTTACTTACATGATCAAAGTAAAAAAAAAACTAATTTATTTATAAATAGTTCATACATTTTACTCATATGTATTTATACAGTTTGCTATTGTCTGATTACTACCTTGAATTAGAATAATTGATAGGCATTGATTGATTAGTTTTTATTATTAGGTACCCACCTAAACATTATTCAAATCCAAATGTACTAATTAAGTAATGAAAGTTAGAGCAATCATTCGATTCAAACTGATTTTGCAATGATGTATGTTTCTATGAATGTGGATTTGAACAATTTAAGGCTTTGAGATCTGTTATAATTATACTATTTTCATTTTATTTATTAATAATGATGTAATTTACCCTCGTTAAACAGATACATATAGCAGAGTTCACCCACATCGCTACTTTTTCACTGTTATTCACTACTTACTTCAGACTTAATATAAAGAATGATACAGAATTAGGAATTTGTCATACGAGCCTTGTGTCACTACTATTGGCATTTTAATGTGAATTATCCCGAAATTCGTCTATAGTTTGAGGAGAAAAAAGGATATAAACAAGTGAAAACAAACAATTGACTGAGTTAATTGTTGAAATACCATGCATAGTCAGTGTTGATTTCTTTATCACATTACACATACAAACATGTGACACATACATAACTGATAATCAAGTATAGTACATATTATAAAATTTCCGCCTAATTGGCGCCCTCACGGGTAAACAGTGATGTTTTATATTTAAACTTTTGTTCTATTTCTAACGATTTACAAGATGGGTATAACTTCATGAATGAAGACGAAAAATAAGAACAAAATTTTTCGATATCTGTCTTGGTTTTCGAAATATCGATAGCTTAATAATTAAACTAAATTCTAAATTTTCGATATTTTGAAAATTACTCCATATGTCGAAAAATTTTACATTTTTTAAAATTTGTGTCCCCACTACATACATTCTTAATTAGTCGAGTACAACGTGTTGTTTTTTGTTTTCAATAATTTATGAAAGTTTTAATAACAATTTTTTATTTTAATTTCCACTGACTAGTTTTGGAGAAATCTATGAAAACATAAAGTCCATCTACCGTTTTCCCATCATACCAATGTTAAATATACCTACTTTTGAAGTCATTTATTTAAATAATTGAGCAACCCCCCCCTTCCTAAAATTTTCAAAATTGATTTAGACTTAGTCCAATTTCATATAAAAAAATCCAGCCTATTATCCAACATTGCTCTGACGCTCATACATCCTTAGACATTTGTATTAAGTGTAGTGTTTTGCAGTGGTGGCTAGTGTCAACAGTTGCATTAAATATAGGTATACAAATCATGTTTTCAAACCCCGAAGCTCAAATCAGAAACATATTTAGTTTTTTTTTTGTACCTAATACTTCAACTATTGCATTAAAATCAGCCCAAAAACTGGTTTTTATTTATTTGAATTGATTATAATGATTGGCGCCAGCTTCCAGTAGTAAATGTCAATCAAGATTTTGATTGACAGCGGCATTTTCATAAAAAAACAATTTTCTTAGTTTTTTTTAAACCTTCGTTGATTTTTTCAATTTTTTATTTTTATTCCTTCCATTACAATCACTAGTTCGTTAAATTTTTATTTTATTTAATTGATTTTCCATTTGTCGATAACAATTTGTAAATAATGGAAAGGAAATATAATATGTTAATCGTCTCAAATCGCACTATGATAAACCCATTGTTTGAATCTAAATCTTTTTAAGCCATGGTAGATAGTTTAATTATTTGCATGATACGTTGTTTTCAACAGATGTCTTTATTTTATTTGTACCGATAAGATGTCAATTGGTATTCAGGTTCTATTCACACAAACAACTGTATCGAAACTGATCTTGATTCTTGATTTATATACGCAATATTTTTTTAATAATGAGATATCCCATGTAACACAAACAAATTATTAAAATTAACAGTAAACATGACGACACCGAACAGATTTATAAATATTTCAATTTGTTCATATTTATTTAACATAAAATAACAATGGCTAATAAAACACAACTCTAGTTACACATTAATAACATTCATAGCCTTGATATATTTTACAAAAAGTAAAAGAAATTTCTTATACGCAAATAAGAAGGTTAAATTCGGTATGTTTGTTATAATATTAAGAATCCTATCTATTTATTCCATGTAAATATAATTCAATTCAATAGAATAATAAATATAAATAAATATATATAAATAAAAATTATAACAATTTCCACATATGTGTTGGATTTGTATTTTCTTTCATATAAATATGTTAATTTAAAAAATGTATTTATAAAATAAATAATTATATTCCGTTACAAAATTTATAATAAGACTAATTAATTAAATAAAATATGTCGAATTCTTTATAAGTTAATTCGTTTAAAAAAAATTTATTTTTAGTAGAGTGAAATTACGCCTTGTGTATGGATTAAAAGTTCGAGCAACGAAACTTTGGGGTTTTTCTTTTCACATCAAAATAAGTATTTTTTGAAATTTTTTACTTTCCCGGAGTGGTGCAACATGTTTAAAAAACAAAATGGCGTCAAAAATGAAATTTTTTTCAGAAATTTTATCATTTTTATTTTATATTCGCAAAAGGAGGCATCGGTGCATATCCAAATTTAGTAGGTTTGTAGTCCATGTTAAGAACTACTCCTCATGATTTTTTGGTGGGGTTTCGTCCCTTCCCCTCCCAGTTATATATATATGTATACATTCATATGGTAAAACAGTTCATTTGACTATAACTTGAAAAATATTCGATTGATTTTAATGAAACTAATATCAATAGTAGGTTTTATTACTTACAACTTTCGGTTAAAATTTTAGCGAAATCCGTTAAATAGTTCGGCCAAAATTTTGAATTTAGGAAATTGTTTAAAATGGCTGCCATTTTATGCCATTTTGTCCTACGAGGTTAAATTTTTTTTTAAATTGTAGCATTTTTTATTATCTTTCGATTTTATAATAAGTGGCTTACCCGTAAAATGACTCCTTGATCCATATTTTTGCGAAAAACGGAAAATTTGGCACTTTCTGGAAATAATTGTTTGGGGGGTGTATGGACTGGCTTTGGGGGGTGTTTTTTGCTTTGGCATGAAAAAACTATTTTTAAAAGAGGTCTATATGGTTTAAAGCAAAATTTTTAAGTTTTAACCCCCGCGCTGTAAGGGGGAAGGGGTGTATGAAATAAATGTGTCTTAAAAGATTTTAAAAAGAGGTCAAAATAGTTTAAAATGCTAAAGTAACCCAAAATTTTAGATGCTTTTATTAATATAGCACTTTTTACAACATCCTCCCCTTCCCCTCCCGCTTTCATATTTTTTTTTTAATTCAAAATAATTATGACGTATAAAGGGGTTTTTGGGGTCGCTGATCTCGAATTTTGCAATAGATTATTAAGAACAATTGTAATATTTTTAGGGGTTGTACTTATTTGGGCCAAAAGTTCGAGATCAGCGACCCCCAAAACCTCTTTATACGTCATAAAAATTTTGAATTTGCAAAAAATATGAAAGCGGGAGGGGAAGGGGTGGATGTTGTAAAAAGTGCTATATTAATAAAAGCATCTAAAATTTACTTTATTACTTTAGCATTTTAAACTATTTTGACCTCTTTTTAAAATCTTTTAAGACACATTTATTTCCTACACCCCTTCCCCCTTACAGCGCGGGGGTTAAAACTTAAAAATTTTGCTTTAAACCATATAGACCTCTTTTAAAAATAGTTTTCTCATGCCAAAGCAAAAAACACCCCCCAAAGCCAGTCCATACACCCCCCAAACAATTATTTCCAGAAAGTGCCAAATTTTCCGTTTTTCGCAAAAATATGGATCAAGGAGTCATTTTACGGGTAAGCCACTTATTATAAAATCGAAAGATAATAAAAAATGCTACAATTTAAAAAAAAATTTAACCTCGTAGGACAAAATGGCATAAAATGGCAGCCATTTTAAACAATTTCCTAAATTCAAAATTTTGGCCGAACTATTTAACGGATTTCGCTAAAATTTTAACCGAAAGTTGTAAGTAATAAAACCTACTATTGATATTAGTTTCATTAAAATCAATCGAATATTTTTCAAGTTATAGTCAAATGAACTGTTTTACCATATGTATGTATACATATATATATAACTGGGAGGGGAAGGGACGAAACCCCACCAAAAAATTATGAGGAGTAGTTCTTAACATGGACTACAAACCTACCAAATTTGGATATGCACCGATGCCTCCTTTTGCGAATATAAAATAAAAATGATAAAATTTCTGAAAAAAATTTCATTTTTGACGCCATTTTGTTTTTTAAACATGTTGCACCACTCCGGGAAAGTAAAAAATTTCAAAAAATACTTATTTTGATGTGAAAAGAAAAACCCCAAAGTTTCGTTGCTCGAACTTTTAATCCATATAACAGCCTTTTTTTGCTTAGATTTACTCCAGTATTTCTGAAAATAAATAAATAAGAATCAAATATCAAAATGGCAAGGTGAATGCACGCGAAAAACTAGTACAAGAAGGCTGCGTCAAAATTTTAATACCAGTCAAAATTGTTCGATTTATCTACCGTTTTTCAGTAATACTCGATTTCGTAATACCAATATTATAGAGGGTTGTATTAATCTTTAATAGATATGGGGAGTACGCATTGCGAAATGGATGCAACTTAGACTTCGCACTAAATTCAATTAAACTACCTTTAATTGAAGACGAGATATGAGTTTTGAAAAGACATAGACCCCATTTTAGGTCTATATCGATCGAGTATTGGTAAAAAGCAGCAGATAGATCGATATCTCTAGCTCGATGTGGGCAAATTTTACAGTCTGTCTGTCTCCCAGACCATTGGAAAAGTGCACTCAAATATTCAAACAGTACGATCTCTAAATTCATAATTAGGTCTTAATCATAAACTTTGAAATACAATGTTCGACGTTGGTCCGCATCGTTAAAAAGTTTTGTCTACAAAATGCATTCAATGTGATGAGATAACTCAATTTCATTTTCGTGGTGATCTAAGGCGAAAATAATGTTTATACAAGTGAAATTTACAAAATTTAAAAAACCTCCGACAAATTTTTCGGTTATGGAACCCTAAATTTGCATTTGAAACATAACTAAGAATACTTTCTATTAAAATACCTTTCAAACAAAACCAAAAAAAATCAAATGATGCCACAGACAGGCAGCTCACACACCCAGCGGTCAAACTTATAACACCTCTTCCTTTTTTTAGTACGGGGGACTGTTTTAAGTTTATTTCGAATAAATGAAGCAACATATCCCGATTAAATTATAATAATCAAAAATTGTAATTGTAGGATTAGGTTTAATAACTGTAATTGTATTATTAACAACATAAAGAGATGTGAATCAAAGTCGTATTTAATGAACAAAAATTTTATCACGAGGAAAAAAATGACGTTTACTGAAGATATAAAGAAATGACATGCAATAACATAATTCATGGGACCACCAATGTAGATCACAAAGAAATTATTATGTAACATATCTGATCAGATTCTTGGGTTTCATTTTAATAATTGATATTGACATTTTAAAAAATTATCTACTCTCAAAGATAGAAAAATGAAATTTAATAATATTAGACATTTAAAAGTCTATAAACAAGATGCTCTAAGCTTTGCAGTTTGACAGAGTATCCGAGAAAAATACCAAAATTTATTGCTTTATATGCAGACTGCAGATTATAAGTGGGTTTACATACCAGTAATTCCATTGCGAAGTAAGCAGAATAGTAAGGTAATCATTTATTTATATAAGTAAAGAAAGAACATTTATTTATATAAGTCCATCGTTGTTTCTGGGAGAGGTGTACGAGCCTCGAACACAACTGCGGATCCAGAAAAAAAAAATAGTGTTAGATGGAAATCTGGTTCATTTTGAGAATTAATTTTGTGGTTCACCTTTCGTATACGATTTTGGCCGGTATCTAAGAAATTAATCGTTCAATAGCCCAAGAGTTCCAATTTAGATATTTTACTGGAAATTTTTTCGATTTTTTTCCATTTTTTTTAAGAATTACTTAAGAAACATAAAAAACATCTCTACAAAATTTTCTTTTGGAATTTAAAAACATGTTTATTTAACGACATCGTGGCTAGTTTTTAAGATATCGCTTTAGGAAATACTTTACTTTTTTTTACTTTAGTTTGAAGTGTAATATATTTCAATTTTCGAAACATATTGGGCTTTCGGTCAACGAGGTTAATTTTTACGTTTTTGAAGACATAGAAATATGGTTGTTTTTATTATATAACAACAAGGGTCTGAAGAAGGGACTGATGAAATTGCTCTAGCATTTCACCCAATCTAATAAATGAGTTGAAAATGAGAATTCTTTACTTCTAGATAATATATTATGCCATGAATTATTTTTCTAGATAAAAGCCTTTATATTTTGGAACCCGTTTATTTTTGAAAATTGTTGGTCTAAAGAGTTTGTTCTGGTTTTGCACACCTTAGGCGCAAGACATATTATTATCCCTTAAATAATCCTGGAAACAGAAATTTGTCGATATAGAATATTCACACAAAAGGTACCTAAACAAGCAATAATTAAATAGATTAGAAATTATTGTTATTAGGAAGGAAAGTATCTATGGATCTGATCTTAAAGTCCATTTACAAAGTTCTCTAATAGGTACAATATTCAATTGAAATTATTCTTTGTACCATGTGATATCATGTTTATACAAAATAAATAATTGACCTTGTCCTTAACAAAATCCTGTTTAACACTAAAATAAATAATGTATAAATTTTTAAAAAGATATACCATACTTAATTCAAAAATATTGTATTATTTACCCACCCACTTGTGTCCAGATAACAATCAAACACAATCAATTTTGCAATGAATTAATTAAGAGGTCAAGGCATGTAAGAGCATGCTACTGGAACATAAAATTTTTATAACTGTGTCCAAGTGGCGTCAATTTTTTTTTTACATAATTTACAGGGTTGTTCAATAAGATATTATCAGGTTGATATAAAACTTTTCATTACCTCTTAAATGTGAGAGGCTCATTGCCCAAAAAATGTTACTACTTAAAAGAATGAGTCGTTTATTAAAATAACAAAATATTACTCGTATAATTAATTAAGTTTTAAAATAGACGTCACATCCAGTTAGTTGGTAGCATCGTTTTGGACAATGCATCCCTAACATTTAAATGGTAACATATTTTTGTACAAAATATCTACCATCTATGTGGTGAAATCTTATTAAACAACCCTGTATTTTATTTTAGAATCACTGTTGTAATACCCGTATTAAGTTTTTTTTTCATTTTTACATCAGAAGGCGTTGTTGGTATTGCTTTTTTTTTTTTAATAAAATATGCATATTTAATAATACACTGAAATTGTAGGTATTTTTTTCATAATAATCAAACCAGATTTTCTAATAAAATGAGAGTTCATAAATTATTAACGGTAGAATTAGTTTGGATACATATATTTTGTAATTTCTTGCTACATTTCGTTATTGCATATAAATATTTAAAAAAACTATTTGATTTCTATAATCTTTTAATATAATTTTATGGTTTTAAATTCTTATGGTAATGCCATAAAATGACTTCTATGAAAATCTACGACCAAACGTAATTCTATGAAGGATATTCTTTCATCCCATCATAAAACAATTTTAGATGGTTTTTAATCCTAAAGTTCGGTTAAACATAAGCCGGGCACTTGGAATTTTTGTCATTTATATCTACCTATTATACGTGTTTAAAAAAGGTAGTAAGCACATTTTGTTAATCTAAGGACTAAAAGTACAAATTCTTTTCAACGCTAACGAAAAATTCATTTTTTTTAATGGGTTGCTTCTTAAGGTATTTCCAGCATGGTATTTGCAGTTTCTATGTTAAAGCAATGGTACAATTTTTTTTTCGACAGAATTTAACGAAAAATTAAATTTAAGAATTTAATAATGCTTACTATTAATTCCCAAAGTTTCAGAAATTTTGACCGTTTAAAATGGGAAATAATTATGCCAACGTCCCAATTTCGATCAATTTACGTCAAAATTAATATCTCGAAAGTGAAAATTAATTTCTAAATTTTTTTTTTAGAATTTTATTGTATAAACATTTTTTTCTACTTTTTCTTCAATATATAATAATATCATAAAAAATAGTTGGAGAGACCGGACATTTTACATGCTTTAAATGGGACATGACCCTCAAAATCGCGAACTTTGTCTTTAAATATCTCGCGATCTAAACGGTCAAAAATTATGAAATTTTAGGAATTCATAAATAAAGCTATTATAAACCCGAGAAAAAAAATTCGGCCAAATCTGTCGAAAAGTGATTTCATGCTGGTACTACCTTAAACGCATTTGTATTATTAGTTTACATTGGTATAAAAAATTATATTGTACTTTTTATCCCAAATATTAATTATACTAGTTTTCTAAGTTTTTTTTAATTAAATTTTAAATTTAAGGCCAAAAACCATAGCTCACGCTAGTCAAATATAATAATTTGTCATGCCATGACTTCTACTATTAAAATTTCTAATCGGATTTTTCGTAATGTTTTTGACTGTCAAGGTATTATTGTTGTGTATGCTGGAACATAAAAGTCCACAAAGATTTTCGTCAACGCTTACGGATGAACCACACTTAAAAGCTTATAATAACTATGAACGTATTTTTGGTAGGTTAATTCTTTCAAAAATTATTGTATCATCATATTAATTAGTAATTGTTTTTATTTTACACATCTTTCTACCTTCAATATTAGAAAACTCTCTGTACTTCGTTAATATAATCAAACTAGATTTTTTCTAACGTATAAGAAATTCTATACCAATAATCAAGGTAAGAGAACAAAATCTAGTTCTGATGTAAACTCAAAGATTAGTGTTAATAATTTATACATGCATAAGTAGCTTTGAAGAAGGATTTTAAAAAAAATCTTTATGAAAAGCCAACACAAATTTTAAACCTACAAACACGATCAAAATAACTGAACTGAATTCAGATGGTTAAAAGAGTGGAAATGATTTTTGTAAATTGATTAAAAATGTCAATATCATATTTAATGTATAATATTTATATGACTTAAATGAAAAATACCAAAGTAGTTTGGCTACTTTTCAGATCAAAAAACAGATATTTAAAAAAAAAATAATCCTAGAGTTCAATTTTTAGTAGATCCAAGTCTAATTTGTCAAAGTTGAACATTTTTGAATTTTCGAGACAAAATGTTTCATAAAACACATTTTATTGCACTAAAAAGTGGATAATGATGTTAATTTTAATGTAAAATTCAAAGCGTGGGGATATCTGTCAAATGAACTATCTATTTTTTATTGCAATAAAGCGTATTTTTTTAGCTTTTTTAAACTAAAATTTATTATATTAATTTCTGTAGCATCTTGTATATTAGTACGAAATTTGATTTAACAAATTTAAGTTATTCTCACTTGGTAATGAAGTTGGCACATTTAAAAAAATAAAATTAACATATGTTGACATGACATTTAGGCCTTTATTATTATTGAGTAAGATTAAAACTGTATAACATCATTTTTTGATCAAGGTTCTTGATATCCACAAGCCATCGTATTAATATGATTCATATTGAATCACCTTGTACATATTTAATATAATATAATAATAAACCGAACGATATCCATAATAAATTATGTAAAACGTGGCACCATATTATGAACCGCACCCACGTTTTTTTTTAAAACACAATACAAAATATAAATAAAATATATATCATTATTTCCTTATAAATATCCGTTTAGAATAAAATATAAACTTATGGTACTATTTACCTCTATACATATTACTATTTATTGAGGTCTTGAAGTCGAGACTAATAACTTTTTGATTAGACAAATTTTATGTGATAAATTATTGGGAAATTCATTAATGACGACACGGAGTCAATACGGCAGTCATAATCAGACTCCAATTCCATAAAACACCAGTGGTGTCTGGAACGATTAGATCATTAAAAGAGTGGACAATTTTTTACTACACAGTTCATTCATACATTTTATCAGTATTATTGTAAATGAGTATGGTTTCGTAATATCCATCTATTTATTCAACGCCTGATAAACTTCAACACCCATTTTAATAAGAAGATAAATCATAACAAAAACAAAAATATCATTTTGTTCGACATTCGACAAAACGGACCTCTGTGATTTGACACGTCAAATATTGCAACTTCGAGCTATGGACGGTTTTCTTCAATGCCAAATATTTTATTTATAGCATTTTTTTATTTGTTTTTGATTTATCTTTTAATTAAAAATAAGACAAACTAAAAACAGATATTCATCTATTTAGCTCGTCGGTAATTTTAAAAATTTTACTCGTAAATTGTCTCGAACTTAAAACACGGCTTGAAACTTTAAAAACAGTTCCAAGCTAGTATAATGCTTTTTTAATTTATTAAGTTTTAATCCAGATGCTGTGCATTAAAACTTTGTGCATATCAAGAGTATTTTGAACAGCGCGGCGTCTCGAGTATTTCTAATTATTCCTACACATGGAGGTTTAATGAGTGTTTTTCATTTTTATATTATGATAACTAAGGTTATTAAACATAAATAACAGGATATTCTATACGTGGTGTTTTTAATTTTTTTCGTTCCGAATTAAAGGATAATATTCATCTGTGTGCGATAACTTTTCATTCTCATTGAACAAAAAGAAAAAAAAAATCATGATTGAACAACAATTCAGTAATAGGTACAATATATTTTTGTTGTTACACAAAAAAATATATAATAAAAACATCACATCACGAGACAACCTTGGATAATTTATTTAAATTTTAAAATATAACTTTTTGTAAATCAACTTTTACTTTTGTATACCTAAAAGAAATAATATGATACTGATTGATTTTATATAATCATAGACTTGTAAAATATGTATATTGGATTTTTTAATAGGTACACTTTTTAGTATGTATTTTATATGTCGATGAAATAGATATATAAATATGCTGAATAATTCAAGGCGTTCAAATGGAACTACTCATTTTTGAATTTTTGTGTTAGCAGTCAAACTAGCAATTAATTATTAAAACCTCTTGGTAAAAAATTAATTTCGACACAATCTTTTTCTAAAGACCTGATAGTCACCTGAAAAATAACATACAAGCAAGAATAAAATTTTCTTATAACGTTAAATTTGTAAAATAAAATCTTCTTGTAAAATAAAAAAGTTGTGGAAGCGCAAGGAAATTTTATATTTTTTAATTATCAGTATTTAAAACTTTACTCTTATTTAGATTTACTCTTGCCGAATTATTATCTAGAGAAACCTATAGATCTAAGAAAATAGCTAGTGACAAGTAAACAACAAATTTTCTTCAAAATTTTTTTAACGTGCATCCAAAAACTAAAGGTGGTATTTAAAGTCTTATGTCAATTTCTAAAACATTTTTACCTGAGAGCTTAATTCCTAATGTTTAAAGAAAGCTCGTCATTTAACGTGTTTTCTAAATATATTTTTGATTAATTACATTTCCCAGATCTTCCACCTTTATTAAATTTCTAGAACATTTTTTAATGCTTACTAAAAGCTTGCAATTAAAAATATTTTTTAAAATATATTTTTGATTAATTATACTTCCCAGCTGTTCCACCATTTATACATTTTTTTAACTCGATATCCTCAATATTTAATGCATAAAATTAAAAAATTAGTAAGGAAAATGACTGTTTTTTTGTTTCTGATAATGTGTTGCATATTTATGATAATCAAAATGCATTATCATTATCATCACATGATGCAATAAAAAACAAAATTTTGATAAAAGTCATATGATTACTTAACATTTTTAAGTAACATTAATTATAACATATGACCAAATATGACTAATACATAAGATGACTAATTTTGAAGGTTAATAATTTAATGTCTATTATAATATTAAATGACACTATATATTATTTTTATCGTAAACAAGTTTTTCGATAGAAATAATTGAAAAAAAAAAACATTGATAAACAAATGGTTTGAAGAAATATTACCTACCTATTTATTATCCATTTGTTATTAATTTATTATAATTTAACTAAAATTATAATAAAGACACCGATTAACTATTCAGTGACTATTATATAAGCACTATAATCTTGAATATGCTGTGTCAGATATCTATCCACTATGTTGAAAAGCTCAAAAGTAGTGATAGTATATTGTAAATCAAGTGCCCAAATTTGTCACTTTTAAACGAGAATAACTAATTGAGTGTGACATGCAAATAGTAATTTGAGTAAAGAATAAAACTTAAGCCAGCGAAGCAAATAAAGCCTTTTAACTTCTTCTTTCGGGTTCAATAGTGATTTTTCATACAAAGCTTCTGAGACATATAAGAGCTTATTCCGAGTACGGTTAATTATGGTGTAGTAAAACTGCTGAATAAATGCCAATTTTAACCAATGTTCGTCTAATTATAATTTATTTTTATGAAAAATATTCTTTTTGAATCAATTGTCCTAAATGATAAAATAAATTATATAATATCGATAGCAAAATTAATACAATAATTTCCTGTCAAGAAAATAAAAAATTTTTCATTTTTGGTATAGAACAATATGTTTGTTCATCTTTCGCATAAATTTTAAAATTCTATGCTTTTGAGTTTTCATAACAAAATGGGAAATATCGATGATTTTTTTCGAATTTCTTAGCAAAATAAGAAAATGCCGCAAAAGAAACAAAAAGTGAAATTAAAATTGAAATCGGTCAAGAAATACGGCTGATATTAACATTTTAAACTACTAATTAGACAAAGCGACCGGACACAGTAGGTGACTTCATATATTATGTTTGCCATAAGAGCTTCATGCTAAATTCTGTTAGAAAAAGATGTAATTAAAGCAAAAAAAAAAAAAAAAAAACGTCGAAACATTCCCTTTTGCGTAAAGTATGGAATAAATAATGGTATTGTTGATTTTTTAATGAGATTACTACCATCGAAGGTGACACTTATGGGTTATTCCTAACGACTAATAATAATAAAGATACCAATTCACTTAGGTAGATACTCGAGGTAATAATAATAATTGGTTATTCCTGATACAAAGTCAATTAAAGTGATAAGAGAAGGTTACTTTCAATTTACACGATTTAAATATAATAATAATCGTTTCAGGTGACTTCATAGGTACATGTTTCTAAAATTAGATATAATTAATATTTATTATAAATATGTTATAATAGTAGAGCAAAATTACGCCTTGTGTATGGATTAAAAGTTCATTACGGGCAGCGAAATTTTGGAGTTTTTCTTTCCACATCAAAATAAGTATTTTTTGAAATTTTTACTTTCGCGGAGTGGTGCAACATGTCTAACCAAGAAAATGGCGTCAAAAATGGAATTTTTTTCAGAAATTTTACCATTTTTATTTTATATTCGCAAGAGGAGACATCAGTGCATATCCAAATTTGGTAGGTTTGTAGTCAATGTTAAGAACTACTCCTCATATTTTTTTGGGTGAGTTTCATCCCTTCTCCTCCCAGTTATAGCGGGATTAAAAATATTTAAATGTTCGAGTTTGTTAAAAAGAAAAACCAAAAAACCGAGAATTGTAAGAAGATAACAGGTTTTTTTATTAATCTATTCATAGATTTCCGAATGTAAAAGATTGCTCAGTAAACTTGAAACATCTTGTACATCGTAAATGTATTATATAATTTGGTATAATTATAACATGAAAACCACTTTTATCTGTTTAATATAAATATAATAAATAAAAACAAATAAGATAGATAGATATTTAATATCTTTTTTGATAAAAAAGATATGAGATATTAAAACCACAAAACACATCTACTAAGAAGATAATAATTTGTATATATAAGTATCAAATGAAACGATATGAAATATGATAAAAACCATTTAACTGAGTTGGCTGTGTTGAGATGTTGGGGTCAAAATTAAAGATTATATTTTATTTTAATATTTATTATAAACCGTTGTTTTAATATACCTACAAAAATTAAATTAAATTTGTATGTTTTAGGTTAAATTTAATAATAGTTGAATTGTTTATAAAAGAAGTTCATTGTCACTGAAAAAATATTAATTATTATGAAATAATGTTTTGAATAACGGTATTGTTGTAGATTCTACATTGATAATAAAAAAAATTGATGGGTAAATTAAATGCTTCTTACAACTAGTGCGGGGGCTGCTGCTATACTTTCATAAATAGTGAGGGCCAAACTCTATATCGTCGTTTTCGTTAATACCGGAATATGATTTCAATTTTTTGCTACCTCTGCTATGATGGCCATATGTCAAAAATTGATTTTAATCAAAAAATGACATTAAAAAATTTTTCATTTGGACCAAAATAAAAATAAACAAAAAATTTACAAATTTTTGGATATGGAAAATGAAAGGAAATATCTACAATGATTCAAAATTTATATAAAATTTAATACAAAGTCACGTCTGAGAAATTAAGTCTAAGCCGTGCATGCAATTTCCTTGAATGTAAAAAATTATAGTATTATTTCTATGCTACGAAAGACGAAATTTAGTTAATCTTTTGCTTACGGGCGTGAATTTTTCTCTATCCTTATTATTTCCCAACAACGGAATCAATTATTATGATTTCTTAATGGTCTTTCACATTGTAGGTTTTCGAAAAAAATAATTAAACTTTTCAATGAACACTATCATACCAAACAATAATTATTAAAAAAATAATTTAAGAAGAGTATAAATATTTTGTATCAATGATTCGATTTATCAATTAAAGATTCGATTTTTTTTTTATTTCAATCAAAATTAATTTTAAATTCAATCGTGTAAACCGGTAAAAAATTATTATTTATAATAATGTTTTGTGTAATAATAGATAGTTTACTTTTTATAATCAAAGTATTCTTTTTTCAAAATATTACAGTAGACAAAATTGTATTAAAAATTTCTTATCTATTGCAACTTGATTTCCTTATTTAGAGATTCATAAAATCGTAAACTGGCAAGAAGCCTTTGAAATACGTTCTTGCGCACAAAAATTCTGAACAAAGTGTATATGTCTCGATTCTACACGTGACGAATTTTGATACAAACTAATAACTCTAGAAAAACAACTTTCACTTCAAAAATTCAATTTCGTTGATTTTCAGATATATTAAATTTGTATATTTTTCAAAATATAATCGTGACAAGATCTAATTTCATAGTTTTGTGCGCCTCAAGAGTGCTGCGCGTGTAATAAAATTTTTTTAATTAAATTCAATAATGTATTTTGAAGCTTGCCGTTGAAGCTTCCGTACCTTTATTCATGCTTTTATATTTCTCAGCACGGTTTTTTATTTCTTTACTATGTAATTAACATAATCATTAACGACGTCTTTACAAAGTAGACAGAATTCTAATACTATTAAAAGAACATAAGCGATATTTCTATATTGTATTAGTAGCTTTAGAATGTTATCAATATAAAAAAGTAACTATATTTTTGTCGAATATATTGTACAATAATTTTTAATTATAAAAAAGTATGTCATATTATAAATTTATTTATTGATTATTTTGAAAATAAAAATAAAAAATGCAAAATATAGTATAATAGATAATTACACAAATAATTTAAATCACTGTTTTTAATTAAGACCCATACCTATACCATACATATTTTAAGTGTTCATGGTGGCTGAATGACAGATTTAAGGCGGTTGATGCAATAAAAATGAACAATTTCTCCGGAAATCATTTTTTAACGTAGCTGTGTGGAAAGCAGAAACATTAATAATAACGTGGCTTAAAAAGTTCATGTAGAAGGTAGACTTACATAAAAAAAACTCATTCTGGTGACAAAATTTGACTTCATTAATCAATATAGTCTCCAATATAGTTACATATATCAGTTCAAAGTCCGATTAACTTTTAATGGTAACTTGACGATGATAAGGAGGAATATCATTACCATGTCTACTTCACGACGCTTTTTCACTTTACGGTTATTTCAAACGATCCTATTTAATATCTTCATGAGCTTAGAATTTTTCGTATCATTTCTGTCTGACCAAACGTACTTGAATTCAGAAAATATCAAATCATACAACAATAACGTAATCCATCAACATAAGATACTCGTTTTTTTATTCTAAAACCAATATCTCATGTACAAATCGTCGAATGCTTTAGATAATTTCGGGGGATTTTTTTGTGCATAATTATTGAATAACTTTGTAGATAGAAGAGTTGTTTATCATAAATTTGCGATAAAATAATTGAAAAATACTTTTTGGCTTTAAATAGCGAGGCTAAATAGCCAGCACTCCATTATGTAAAGAGAATTCACTTAGTTCTTTCACGAAATATTTCACAAACGAAAGTATTACAAATAATATATGGAATTAAAAAAATCAAAAATTACGACATTTTTAACATTTTTTTTCACGTTTGAAAACTGTTTGTAGGATTTTTACGTATTTGTTATATAATATTAAACTGATTTTTAGTCAAAACCTTGTTTGTGTAAAATAGACCTAAAAAATTAGTATAGTTTCGATATTTATATTTTCAAATTTTGTTGCAGGTGTTAGCTAGCTTTAATCACAAACCTCCTTAATAAAAAAATATGTAAGTTGTTTATATATGTACGTTAAAAAAAAATTAATAACACACACCTTTCACAAAACAATGTTTGCAAAACAAATAACTAAGACATATTTTTAGAATTTTGTAAGTTAGTCTGAAGGAGTTGAAGTTTTAGAATCCAACATTTTATATTAAACTATAATTTCAATCGTTAGAGCTTAGAATACTAGCTTTTTTAATTGAAATCGACAAAATGAAAATTGAATTGAAAATTTTTTCCTTGCTGAAAAATTGATAACTTAAACACCAATTGCATATTGCATTCATTTGTTAATATTTCATCTTCAAACTAAATTTTTTGAATATTTTAGTTATGTTTTCTGTTGGAATAACAAATTCAGTTACTTTCTCATAAAGCTAAACGAAATATTTTGGTATATAAATAAGTGTTAAAATCCATCAAAATATCCACACCCGGAAGAGATTATTTAGACTGTCTAGAAGATTCTCTAATATCCATATAATATATTAATGCATAACTATAGCAGTCGTATTTTTTGTCTTTAATTTGTTTATATAATTGCAAAAAAAAATTTGATTATAATAAAATAGATCATTTATGTGATTGTATAATTAAATATAATTGCATGTATATGATATTATTTGATCAGGAAATTAATGGCAATAAAATTTTAATGTTTATTTATGATTACAGGTCATTAACGACACCGATGATCATGATGAGATCAAATTTATTAAGTAAAAGAAAAATAAAAACAGTTTTTTTTTGTTGTTGTTTAAATAATATTTTTATGTAATAATATTATCTTTCTCACATAATTATTTCTTATATAAAATGTTATTTTATTAATTAAAATATGTGCATAATTATATCTCACTACTGATTTAATATAATTATTATAAAAATATATATAATAAATATTAGTAGCTGAAATAATAATAATAATGCCATAAGATATGTGAATTATAATATATTTTATGGAAATTATTTATAATTAATTATAATTTTTAGCCTCTATGTAATAGCTATTCCAATGAGTTCTTTAAAGATTCGTGAAACTTACATCTTTTCATCTCGTTCAAATTGGAAACCTTGGCAATAAGTTGTAGTCTGAAACTTAGGTGGAATATGTTTGAGGATGCAGAATAACAGAATTGATTCATATACATAAGGTCCATAGGAACCATAATAGCCATCTTTTAAGGAGTGGAACAGCATATTTTGTCTCATGGTATTGAAAATTTGTACATTTGCTTTGTTTCCAAAAACTATGCAAGAATTAGGGGCAGGCAATGTCGCTATTGTTTCTTTTAGACAGTGAAATACTTTCAGTTATTAGCTAATAACTTCGGTTTTCTAGAATTGATAACTATTACAATTCAATAGCTTTCAATTCAAACGTATACAAACGGTGCTATCCTGGAGCAATTTCTTCATTTTCACCTATTCATTACCTTAAAAACTTATCGTTCGAACGCAATTAATCAAATTTTCTGTGTCTATGGATTATTTATGTGGTATCAAAAACAATTTAATTTTAGGAAGTATCAATAAAAAACTATTAAACATTAAATAGTCGGTTTTTTTATTTTGTGAGTCATAATTACCGTTTATACCAAGCTTCTGATTTTTCAATTTGCTTGAGACAACCAACGTATTTCACCTGGTAGCAATATAAAACGTAGAGGTTAAGTGAGTGTTTGACACCAGATAGCAAGCATATTATGCATAATATGGTTTTTACAGTTATTATCAAGGGTAGGTGTAGACTGTAGAGGTAAACGATTATTGTGTTGATGTAGAATTTTGAAAATAATAATATTGCATGTTTCAATTAACTTAAAAATGAAATTACTTTAGATATTCCGGTTACTTATTTATATTATTTTTATATGTTCCGTATCTTTAGGGTATGTCGGGAATTCTCATTTACACGATTAAAGTGTTTGACTATAGTTGTTAGATTTTGCCTCCAGGATTAGAAAAATTCAGTGAGAAAAATTTCATTTTAATTGATATTAAAATAAAAATATTTTTAATTGTATACTTTAATAAACAATTATTTAATTAATTTTATTTGTGGTATTTCAAGCTAATTATTGGGTTCGATTTAAAGGTAAATGATAAATGAAGTTGCTTTCTTAAACAAGCAGCAACTCACCGCTTTGTTGGACAGTGTTACTTTACTAATATTTTGCTCTTATAACTTATTCTCCTGCCAATGCATACTTTAAAAATCTGCTTGTTCCGCTTAGCCCACAGCTTTAATTTTGTTCACAAGTTTATGAGTTTTAATTGTTTTGATGAACTCTAATTCTTTTTCTTAAAATAAAGTAGCTTAGGTAGCTTAAATTTTATCATCAGCTATCTGTCAGAGTAAATACCGTCAAAATCAGTTCATCCGTTTTGGATGTTACAAACAGACAGACAAAAAATTTTTAAAATTTGTTTTTTGATATAATTACCGTGTGCATTAAGACAAAACATTCTGTTATATCTCTAATATACTTTTTACACTTAAACTTCTGTTCTATCTCTAACGGTTTCCATGATGGGTTCTACGCATCCAAGATCCAATTCACGTATGTTGCTCATTTACGAACTTTAACTCATTTTTTACGTCCTGAGCACGCCATAAAAACTTTAGCTTCTATTTTTTATATTATCTCTTTTCATTTTTATATCCTATCCTATACTAAAAATATGCAGACTAATTGAATTGAAAACAATCTTAATTTTTTTTTTAAAGTCAGTTTAAAAAATCTGTTTGTTAATGATTATAATTAATGATTTATTTCAGTATTGTTTGTATTATACATTTAACGGTATTTATTGTTTTTAACTGAAGAAACATATCAACAAATTTTTATACAACTATTAAAAAAAAAAAACAAATATAAATATGATAACCGTTATGAATTATATTTACATATTAATTGTTCATAAATCCCACAATATGTTATGAATAAATATATTATTTATTGATTTAAATATAACAATTAAATCGTAGGAGTTCCAATATTCATGACTTTTTTTTTTTTTAAATTTTATATTGCAATTTTACTTTTGAATGTGGGAAGGTATGTGTAACATATTAGTACTTGGAAAAATGAGTGGTAATCTTTGTGTTAAATGTAAATTTTAGTGAAAAATTTATTTCAATGGATATTGAACTTACATTAATGTTTATAGATTTGTGTTTACCATAACATCGGAATATTGAATTGCTGCGTAATGGAAATTCTTTTGTATATAATAAGATTCTTCAGTCATTTGGATGCAAGTATCGATCTGTTAATTATGGAACCAAAAACTCCAAAGAAAAAAACATTTTCTCACCATCAAAAGAAAACATTTAATGCTTAGTAAAAGTACAAAAGTGTTAATATACGCTGGTTATATAAACCATACTTATCCGTGGATCAGAGTTTTTTCTAAACAATTTTTACTTTTTTTTTTGGTTTTACTATATTCGTGTTCGGTGACGCTCCGAGTAACGAGTTTGTAAACTATTTACTCTGGGTACCAGGTACCTCGGTATCAAATCTGAAGTGATATTTGTGTTCAGCGACCCCAAAAATCCCCGAATAATAATTAAAATAAAATTTGCTATTGATAGCATAGAATTATTATACGTAAAGGATTAATTTAAATTGATCGGTTTAGTAAATAAAAATGTGGAAAACTAAACATGCAGATCAAGTAAAGAAGTTCTGAATTTTTCGCTCCTAAAAATTACTCGAAAAAAAATGTGTGTTTGAACAGATCTTACTATTCATGAGACTTTAGACTATAAGTTAAGTCAATAGTTAGGTAATAGTTAAAATTTCGTTACCCGTTAAAATATGTTGTCGTCTTTTTAACTTTAATTTTTAAAAAATTATCAGTAGGTGTGTCACCACGCTTACATGAAACTTTAATGATTAAAGTACCGTACGTCGATATAATTAAATCTTCACCTTCCAAATACAGAAAAATCGTGGTTATAAGAATATTTTATTTCATAAAAATCATCTTTTTTTTTTATTAAAATGTTTTTAAATGCTTGACTAACTCAAATAATTTGTACAATAAAAAAAAGAAGACCGAGACAGTCACAAGGACTACTGACAGAAGGGAAAACTTAAAATTAAATTTTGAATTTTCAAACTGTTTGCAATATTAAAAATTAAAATTGCATAATTTATA
Source organism: Chrysoperla carnea (assembly GCF_905475395.1). Taxonomy (NCBI): domain Eukaryota; kingdom Metazoa; phylum Arthropoda; class Insecta; order Neuroptera; family Chrysopidae; genus Chrysoperla; species Chrysoperla carnea. The sequence continues at coordinate 21,695,469 of NC_058340.1, forward strand.
TTATTATTAGCTTCATACGTATGTTAGTATGTTAGTATGTAACGGAAACTTTGAAAATGATTTTGACCCCTTTTACAACGTCGGATAAACTTGGAATACTTATCAAGAACCGATGAACATACAATATTTTCTCATAAGTTTATTTGATTATCCTGATCAGGGTTTCAGGATTAATGATTTCCATATCTAAAAATATATATACATTTATTTGCGCTCTCACCATACTTTATACAGAATTTTTTATAAATGAATATTAGTCTCAGAAAACAAAAAAAACGAAAAATTAATAATAGTTTAAGAAAACTAAAAACACGCTTTTGTTACTATAGCTGAACTGAAAGGTAGAAAATAATTTCTTTAAATTCGAAAAAATTATTTTATCGTAAAAAAGCGTGGAGTGCATCTTAAGATATTTAACCCCACGTTTTTTTTACGATAAAACGACTTTTTCAAAATTAAAGAAATTATTTTCTACCCTTTAGTTCAGCTAGTTACCAAAGCGTGTTTTTTAGTTTTCTTAAGTGTCCAATTTAATTCATTGTTTTCGTACCAAGTTAGACTTGATGTAAATATGTAACAAATTTAATGAAATAATTTATGAATTTAATTTTTTTTATTAAACATTTATTACATAGCTTCTAAATATCCTATAGAAATTTTCACTTAAAGAAAGGGTGCAAACTAAAAGAAAATGACCAATATTGAGAAAAAAAATGATGTTACATATTAAAAAATAGAAAAGAGATCAATCGACTCGATCATAATAACAAGGACTCTTGCAATCTTGCATAACACAATAGTTGATTCTTCTACATTTAACTACGAAAAAGAAAGCCAAAAAGGAAATTTTATCTCCAAATTTGGACGGAAAAAATCTTTCATCATAAATCATTCTATAATTAGGTACTCTACAAAACTTTGTTCTTACTTGAAAATAAACGAATCACTATTTTATTCTGCATGTAAAAGTAACATGAAATTGAATTCAGTAGTCAGGAATAAGTTTATTATAGACAATAAATCAAATTTTATATTCCACTTCGACATATAATTATAAATGTCAAAAAAGTTTGTTATTTTCCATTCGAAAGTAAAATCTAATAATGCATTTAATTTATTGATGATGAAACTATAAATTAATAAAATACAATTTTTTGTCATGTTTTTATTGCTTTCTGCAAAAACTGTGTCAAAAAATTATTAAAAACAATTTGTAATTCAAAAATTAACCGAGATAAATAGTAAATCAAAATATTTATTTCATTTGAATCATTACAAATGAATTCGTTCTGTATAACATTGCAAGTAAGTAATATATAAATTATTTAAAAATAAATTTTTATGCATATTTTTCTATATATTTTTTAAAACAATGAAAAATATGAAAGTACCTATATTAAAAATTACTACATATTTTTATAAAATATTAACCGGTCTATTTCTTTTATAGATATATTTTTATTGTATTAATGTTTTAGTAATAAATAAATACAATAAACCTCTTAAATAAAACTATTTGGGAAATTTTATTTTCCAAAAATACGATTTTTTTAGAAAAGCAGAAAAATATTATCGAAAGAATAAAAATTAAAGGCGTACCAAAGGAAAACCGAATTTGAGTACAAATTAAAAACAGTTTTTCCCTCACAGATTAATTAAGGTTACAAAGGATGTGTTTATGCTAAGACAGACTCTTACAATACATTTCTATGAAAGTGGAAACAAAAATCTCTAAGAAAATTTTAATTTTCGAGGTCTAGTCATCAAGAAAAAGTTATTCAACAAATTTTAAGAGATGTATAATCATCCTGAAAGAGTTACTTAAAACGAAAAGGTATTAAATCATGGGGACTGTCGACGAAAGTGAAAATTTAAAATTTCGAATAACATGCCTTTGGCCTGGCTGAAGTCTTTGGTAGTAAGCTCGTTTCGCTCGCATATAGCTCTAATACATATCTTTTCACAATACCTAAATAATACACCAATACTATTCAATTCTAGATAAATATGGTGGGAGCGTAAATAAATACAATTGAATAGTAAGATGTAATGTAATAAATAATTTATATGCGCTTCCACCATTTATTGCATGAATTTCAATTTTTTGGAGTGGAACCCTCAAAAATTTTTGTTGTGGACCTAATTGTGAATCTTAATCATCCTCGCATCCATTTGAATACACACACAAAATTATATCAAAATTGGCCCATCGAATTACAAGAAATCCTAGAGTTCCAATTAAGTAATAAACTAACATATACGGGTGCAATAGTTTGAGTCGTTAATAAAATAAAATATTCGCTTTTAAAATTATTTTAAAAACTAATAAAAATCATCTTTACATAATGTTGGTAGTTACAAGGATACATTCACTTTTTTTTTTACGAAGAAAGTAATCATTATTGTCATCGAAATGTAAGAAGAAAAGTATTTTAAGCTTATAATAACAGCAAACTTATAATTAAATAATTAAATAATCTTCAAAAACATGACTAAAATTTTGTTTTATAATATTTCCATTAAATTAAACATTTAATATTCAAAAAAAAAAAAAAAAAACAAACAACATCGATTTTCACAAACTTCCGGTGTAAAGGTGTAATATATAAATTTCGTAAATTGCAATTAATAAAACATCTTATGAAATTACATACACGAAATCTTACTTTATTTGTAATCAGATTAATTTTTTAACGTCATCATCATCACTACAGGAAATAAAACCTAATTACTCATTTAAATAAAATTACTTTATTTTATTTTTTTCAATAACACTTTTATATAGGTATTACAGGTATTTTTTTCACCATAAACATAATTTCACTTTCAATAATAATAAATTTTATGAAAAATAATAATTATTAAATATTTTTAAGTAATTTATTTAATCTATATAATTTTTTTTTCTGTAAACAATAATTGTTATTAAGCTATTCTAACAAATATTATTTGATATTAAAAATTAATATTTGACTCTGTTTAAAGTAATAACACTTTCTCTTTTTTGATAAAAAACATAAATAATAGAGAATAAAATCATTTGTTTCTTGATATATATTTTAGAATTTAAATTTTTTGGTCGTGATTATAGTTACATAAATCATTTCAATATTATGCTTTTATTTTTTCCACTTTAGTCAATAAGTCAATAATTTCGAAGATTTACTGACTATTCGGCATTAACTGCAAAATTTATTATAGTTGCTAAAACGGAGTTGCAATATAATCATTAACCCCTGAACCAAAAAGGAGTGTTAAGTGTGTTTGTGTCTGTCTGTCTGTTTGTTTGTGGAATCGCAGCACCTAAACGAATGAATCAATTTTGATTTTTTTGTTTCGTTTGAAAGGTAATATAATGGAAAGTGTTCTTAGTAATGTTTCAAGTTCGAGTTTGGGGATCTGTACCCGAAACAACTAAAAAATAGCTCGGAAAAGATTTTAAGGCAAAAGGTAATTTAATAGGGAGTGTTTTAAGATGTGTTTCAAGTGAAAGCCTAGGTATCGTACCCGAAAAATTTGTCGGGAGCTTTTAAATTTTGTAAATTTCACTTGTTTGCTAAAATAAATTGGATTTTTAGGGCGCAATTTGTCGTAAAATTTACATATTTCTTCTATACTAATTTTTTAGTTCATCAATTTCAATAAGTAAATAATTTCTAAGAACATAAAGAAAAAGATTGGCGATCAAAATGGTGTTGCTCACTGACTATTCGGCAATGGTGTCAAAATTTTATATAGGCTGCGCTGATTAAATTTTTTTCTAAAATGAAGTAAATATCATTTATTAAGATAAATCGGATTTAACACAAATTTTCTAAGGCTCAATGCATCGAAAAATTTGCGGTAAATAATAGAAAATAAACTAAAAATATTAAGAAAACTTATCTTAATCTATAAAATCTATAATCTTATAAAAAATTATTTATTTAGTCAAAATTTATTTAAAATGAGACTACCTCACCCTATTTAACATTAGCAATAAAGTTTGTCTGATGAATGTTATAACTTGATTCTTTATTATAACTCAAAGAGATTCAAGGGGGCGCATTTTATTTGAAAAATTAAAGTTGTAAGTCTTATATTGATATAGAAAGCTGACATCAATAATCCAATTAAAGTTAAGTCAAAATTATCAGCTAAACGGTTAAAAGCTTAAAAAACGTAAACCGTTTTAGAAGTTTATTCAAAATATGGACTCTATTTTCAATTCAAGATTTGTTAGATACAGCCTTTGCTATTGCAATTAAACAATCTTCAAAATTTAATTTTTCTTTACAATCAATTCAGAAAGTTTCATATTTATTTTGCAGTTTCCATCAAAATTAGTTTAACCGTTTAGTAATTTGTTATAAATGCCTAAAACCTTTTTGAAATGGAAATATAAGTTTAAAAACATCGATGGTTTATTTTTAATTGACACGTGGTTTGATTATTCTTATAAAAATTTTTATGTTAATAAAAATAAACTTGAACACCTTTACCGATATAATGTATGCAATAATTGCAAGAAGTAAACCGCAGGTGTTAATAAAAATAAATTAATTAAATACAAATTACTTACAGAATAATTAAGATAAGGGGGCTCCGATGGGCCCGCCAGATGTCGCCGCATGGCATGGCTAACTGAAACAGCCATCGAATGTCCACCCCATACGCAATGGAATCATTTCTGAAAAAATAAAAATATTTGTTTATTAAAAAATTCCATTCATTATTTAATATTTTTTTAAATATGATGCACAAAATTAAGGAGCTATAAAATTAATAAAACCGCAAAAGAACCTTAATTTACGAATATTATAAATAATTACAATTTAAATATTTATAATATTTTAAATGTTGTGAGTATATTTGCAGTCATTATTACCGACTTAAGTTAAATCATAGATTAAGGTATATAGGTAAAATAATTTATTCTCAAAGTCATTTTATGTATTAAAACATAAGTTTTTGAAAATGTATAAAATTGTAGGAAATTAATAATATTTTATAATTTGAAATTATGTTTTATTTTATAATTTAAACGTAATTATATTACTGTAATTATTTTCTTTGGGTCAGAATTTATAATATTCCAAAGACATATTGACTATGATAGAATTAAGTCAATTATGTTTAATCACCAGTTTTTATGTTAAAGTACCGTAATATCGTCACTTCAGTTTTATCAGTTTTCAATATATTATGCTATCGTAAAAAATTCGATTTGGAGATATAATGAAAGTTATTGTAAAACCAAATACCATTACTTCTTCAAGGCAAGGAACAATTTTTAGTGAATTTTGCTCCGTTTCAAGAATCTGGATGAATTTTAGATTTAAAAATTCCGACAAAATTTTCAATGGTGGAAACTTTTAAGAAATAATAATATTATTTTTACGGTAGTATAAACATTATTGAAAGAATATACATAATATTATTAATAATAGCAGTGATTAATTCTTTTTAAATAGCTTAAAGCTTTAATTAACAGCTCCTCAAAACAAAGACCACCTATACAAAAAAAATTTTGTATGAACTAATTATATTGAAAATATTTTCTCATACCATTACACAACATTTGACGAAATAGTGACATCATTTTTTGTGAATAATTATACTTTTAACCTTTTGTTATTCAATATAATTATAACTTGTACCTCAAAACAAGTATTTGTTTATAAATAACACAAAGTGTAATTGCATGCATTAATTTACACTTAAATGTGTTGATTAAAGATCAAAGAGTATATTTATACTAGCAGTTATCCATCCGATTTGCCGACCAATTGCCCTCAATTATCCCCTTCACTTTTTTGTTCACAATTTCATGGCTACTAATTTTTTATACCCTATATCTTTTTTTTTTTTAAATAAAAGCACCATGTTATTCCTTTTTAATCCGGAATAATGTTTTATAACTCACATCTATATCAAATTTTAATTTTGTATGTCTTGTATTTCGTTTTAAATAATAATTATGCAATTAAATTTTATTTTTGCGTCTTCTTAGCCTTTGTGTTCCGAAAAGATTCAACCTTTTAGGTTTTATACTCTTTAAGAATTATATAATATTCATTTCACTGTTGATTTAGATAATCTCATAATCTCAGAACTGTAAAAGACATATTATCGACCATTTTAATTTATCAGTGTAACGAGTAAGCTAGAATTAATCTTCATATCTTTTACTATAAATTTGTTTGTCCTAAATCATCCTTTTATCTTTTTTTTGTGGTGGTTTGATATCAGGACTTTTATATAACTGAAATTGTATAATTAATGTTAATATCCAACTCATATCATTTATATTATTTGTTAATGTGATATTGATTTAATACAACTAATTTTAATAGTAAATCACTAATAAAATATCACTTTGCAGACAAGAAATTTGCTATTTTACAATAAAAAATAAAATTATTGTTAATTATACAATTATTTGCAACAATATATAAATTTATCTGAAAATAACAATATAGAAATAAAGTATTATCATTCATTGCATCGGATATACCTTATTGATAAAATATTTATGATCATTGATTTGTCATTTAATATTATCGTATCTTAAATACGTACGTATGTGGTAGACATTTTAAATAATAGAGCGTTAACGGTGTTTAGAAAGATAGAGAATATTAACAAACTTTATTTATTCATATTTACTTCCTACAAAAGTGTTTCTTATAATCTCTTCCTTGATTTTATAATAATAATTGTATTGTAGTTTTACATAGGCATTGTATAGTTGTAGGTGTGGGAGAGCTTACTTATATTTTATACATAGTTGTAAATGTTATTGCACTGATAGACCTAGAGTCCATTATGAAACGAAATTTCTATGAATCTTTTGAATCTGCATTTCTGAAGATTAATAAGTTAGGTAGGTAATAAAGAAAATTGAAGTTTAAACCGTGGCTGGGGTGTCGAATTAATGGAAATTGAGTTTTTCAACTTGTTTTCTTTGCCGGCCGTTTATATTGGAAGAAAATTACTGATCACACAAAATAGCAAAAAATCTGCAAATGTTGAAAGGGTTGATTGGAGTATGAATAAGTAAAATTTACAAAATTTTAAAAAACCCCTGAGAAATTTTTCGGAACGGAACCCTAAATACGCACTTGAAACGTATCTAAGAACATTCTCCATTAAATTACCTTTTTTCTTAGAGCCTTCTTCAAACTGAACCGATTTTTAGGTTTTTTTTAGTTATTCCGGATACGGAACCCTTAACTAGCACTTGAAACATATTTAAGAACACTCCCCATTAAATTACCTTTTCAAACGAAACAAAAAAAATTAAATCGGTTCATTCGCACTACAATGCCGCAGACAGGCAGACAAACAGACAGACACATATAGTGGTCAAACTTATCTTAACATCCCTTTTTTGGTTCGGGGGTTAACAATAACAAAATCATTTCTTGATAGTTTCATCAGGCAAAACTGTCTGCTTTTTTTCCGGTATTGTATTAACAATATAACTTTCTTTTAACATATACGTTTAGCAAAAAAAAAAATGGAAATCGAAAAACTCGATTTCCATAAATTAGAGCCGAGGTTATATTTTCCTCAATTTTCTTTATTAACAAACTTCCTTTATCAATCCTCTAAAAGGTAGACAAAAATAATAATGCAAATTTTGCATTATTATGGGCTCACGCCCAATGACAATAACAAAGAATAAATAAATAATTCTTAAGAAATTATTCTTCAATAATTGTAAAATATTGTCTTTTAAATTTATGGTTACTGTTGAAATATTTGATAATATTTCAACTTCAAAGTGTCAGTTTTTTTCAACAGGTAATTTATTCGTAAATAAATCAAATAGATAAAGCAGCTATTTTCGAAGTGCGAACTGTTTTGGAAGCATTACACGCTTTCATAAAAACTACTTTATAATTTTAATACGCCTGCTGGTTGGTCATGCATAGATTCGAATCGAAGATGCATCAGTCTATGCGGATCACATATTATCAGATACGGAAGTAACAAAATTCACAGAAATGAATGTCTTATTAGACCAAAAACCTCATAAACCTAGTTCAAAATAAACTGACTTACAAAAATTAAGTTTATAATTAAAAAGTCTGATTTGTGTCCATCAAGATGGCTTCACTGAATTGCGATAAAATTAGTTGGAATAGTGATTGTGAAGCATTTCTTGTCTGTCTTAAGCTCTAATATGACTAGGCTTTGATAAGGAAAAATATTTCAAACAAAAAAGTACTTGAGTACGATTAATGTAAATTGTCATTTCTCCGAAATAATGCCTCATAAGGCCTCAGGGTAAAATTTGATTCAATGTTTATCAATTTGTCTCAGAAATTTTATTTTTAATTTTCTAAATATGAAAGTAATTAGAGAGCAATTTTATTACAATTTTTCATATCTATGAAGTTTTTTCTTTTATATCCGATGTGCGATGCTCTTTAATCTCTCAATTTACCTAGAGATAAATAAATATTATTCTTTGATTTTCAGGAAAAAATGACTTGAAAATTTATTTATTTTTCGAATGGCAAGTTAGTAGAATATAATGAAAAGATTAAATTGTCTTACGTGTTTCAGAACGATATAAATAGCATTAAAAATACGAAATGTCTTAGATATTTAATTTAAAGAAATGTTATGCTTGTATACAGAAAAAAATTTTGTTTGAAAGAAAATTGATCGATAGTATTCTTAGCTATGCTTCAAGAAAATTTACTTAGCTGTTTTAAGTATCACCGTCTATGTTTTAGTTGTTTTGGGTACTGAACCCAAACTCACACTTGAAACATAGCTAAGAACACTCTCGATTAAATCACCATTCAAACAAAAAATAAATCAAAATCAGTTCATTCGATTGGGATACTACGATGTCATAGGTATACAAACAAATACACGGACAAATGAACCTTCTAATACCTCACTTTTTAATCAGGGGTTAAAAAATAATAGACGTTCATATCTGCTTCCACATAATATTTAGTATCTGCTATATATTGTATATTATTGTCCATTCAACGAGTTATTCGCGTCTCGTTGTAAATAATAATTATTCATATCTCTTCTAATTTCATACATGAATAATTTGCCAACAGACAAATAGTTTTACTGCAAGTACTCATATTAAATAAATCATTATTATTATTATTATTAATTTAATATATTGTTCAAAGTTCAAGCATAAACAATGCATGGATACAGTGAGAGATTTATTAGCTCAATTTAATAATCAATCATTATAATTGAACAAAATGTATAAAATGTTTATGTATAGCTTTTCAATTATAGAAACATATTTCTACTCAGACAGAATGGTATATATTATATTTAACAATGATTTTAAGTCCCCATATGAAAACTAATAAACCAGCCGAAGTAATGTAAGTTGTATCTGTTCTGTAATTTTTTTTAAGCCATCCAATCATAGTTATCAATTTAATTTTTCTGTATTTCTTATTTTTACATCATCTTGCATAACTACGACAACGAATCGTAATCATGGAAAGATACTACAGGGAGTAATTACCAATGTAAGCAAGTTGCAGGTCTGTTGCGACCCTTTGGTCCACACTAATAACTTCCCAGTGTAATAAAATGTTATAAAAAATTAAAATTTGACTGACTCGAAACGACTCGACCGAATGTTATGAAATTCTTTTCTGACCATATTGCCGTTGATATGCTTCAATCGACAGCGTAGTCGATATCATTTTTAGTTCACGCGATATCACCGATGAAAAAAATGACTACGTACGTGATGTACGTACGTGAAACATAACCATGAAACGTAAACATATTTAGAAAATTTCGACTTCGAAAATCAGACCCATTACAATAACTCTTCTTATACTGAAAAGTAAAAAAAGTGTATAAATATTACCAAATAAAAAATTGCGGTCAGGGATAGAAATTTTAGAAACCTTGAAAAAGTTTATGGAGCACTAGGAGCCCCAAGTATTTTGGAATGAGACGAAATAGGGTAAAAACCAATATTAGAAAAGCCTTAAGATATATTTTAGAAATTGCTATGTTTATGAAGTGAAAATTCAATTTTTTTATTTAAGCACTTGTTGAAAAAATAATAGCCAATCTTTTTACAATTAAATATTAAATTAATTATATGAAAACGGTGACAAATTTCCGATAAATTTTATTGCTTTTTAAACGCAGAAGTAAAAGTTTATTAAATTCACCATTGATAATTAGTAAATAATTACATATATGAAAAAAATTAAAATTCTTTAATAAAAATAATTAATAAACTATAAATTCAATTTTTTTTATTTGCAAGAAAATACTCAAAATAAAAACTACATCGTATGATTAAAAAAATAAGATGGCTTTAATAAATAATTCAAAAAAATAAATATAAACATTACTTTGGGCGTTTACTACTTTCACTAGTAGTATTTTTTTTCTCATTTTTTAAGTAATTACCAATTAAAATATATTTAAATCAGATTATAATAGGAATTTTATTAATTTCCGAAAAGAATTATTATATTCAACCGGAAAATGTTCATGAAATTTTCAGTTGTTGAGACGTTTACATTACAGGGCTTATATAGGTCGATTTCGCCCATTCTTTACTTCAAAAATAAAGTTTTGCGGATTTAAATGATAAAAATACAGATTTGAAATGGTTTGGTATCTAAATAATATAAGAACTTTGTTTATCAGTGTCCCTCATCTTAAAAAATTTAAAAATATGTACTTAAACTTTGTGCTTTGAAATAATAAAAAGATGAAATTTGCAGCCTTCTGTCAAAATCATAAAAATCTGTCAAAAACAGAAAAATCTATTAGCAGGACTTTAATATATATCTAATTGATCTGAAGATCCTGATATTAGAAAACAAAAAAGATAAGCAAATTTTAATAACAAGTCGTAAAAGCACCGGTCGGTATGACAACTGGAGTTCCTCGAAGAAACGATAGAAATAATCAGCTCCACAAGGATATTAAACTGCAAATATAAAATCGGAACAGATGAAGGCGTACAGTGCAAGCCCTCTTTTCCTTGTATAGTCAAAGTTACACTTATTAACAATAATTCACATAACCAGGAAACCATTGATCTGACTTCTTTGGGTCACATCTATTATATCTTGTATAAAAATGTGTTAAAAAATATTTTAATATATTTAAATTATATTAGATATACCTCAATCACTTCCGAAACTAAGACTAATTGTATATAATGTGGCGGGAAGTAAAGCGTAAAATAAATTTCATCTCAAAAATTACACACGAATTGTTGTTTTAAATCTGTTAGAGATATCACCGATATGATAATAATTGCTTTATATTATTTTGATTTAAGAAGATCAGACAACAATCACTTTCGATTTGATTGTATTGAAATTTTTGCGTGTTATTATTTTGGGTACAGTCACGTAATTTATTTAATCAAAAATCTGCATCCGTGGAAATAAACAGTCGTTACTTTAAAATTACTATTGAAGTGAAAGATATATTTGTATTACACTATTACGAGCAGTGTTCACTTAATTTTGATTAGAATTCTCGATTATGCCGAATAATGTTTAATTTCAATTTTGATCTTGTAATCAGATTGTAATTTTTAACAAAAAAAAAAAGCATTTATTTTTTTTGTCTATGACATTGTAGGTCCAAGAACGCCAGGATTGATTTCCATTCGTTTTTTAATAGTTCAATTGGGTTCGACATTTTTTTTTTAATTCTTAAATTTTAGTTATGTTTGATGAAAATCTGATCTAAAGAATTGCAACTTCGTTTTCTCTTTTTTAATTTTTGCAAATTTATTTCTAATTTTTTAAATAAAAGAGAAGAAGGTCGAAGGAGCAGTGAGCAAACTTATTCTCATTTATTTAGATGAGCACATAACTATCGCGTTCTTCATGGTGCGTTCGGTGGATTGGGGTAGACAAAAAAAAGTTTCCGAACGACACTCTTTTATAAGTTTGACCGCTATGTTTGTATGTCTGTCTGTGGCATCGTAGCGCCTAAATGGATGAACGAATTTTGATTTTTTGGTTTAGTTTGAAAGATAATTTAATGCAGAGTGTTCTTAGCTAGGTTTATAGTGGTCGTTTAGGGTTCCGTACCCAAAAAAACTGGCGATGATGTTAAAAATCAGTTCAATTTGGAAAAGGCTTTAAGAAAAACGGTAATTTAATGGAGAGTTTCATAAATATGTTTGAAAAGCGAGTTTAGGATTCCGTTCCTGAAAAATTTCACTTGTAAAATACAATAATATTGGTCGAATAGAGTTCTACAGTAGGTGCTTATATTCGCTATAATAAATAATATTTGGAGACAAATGTTTTACTGGAAAAAAATCTGGAAAATTTTGGAAATCTAAGTAATATTCTTGATATTTAAAGAAAAGCACTTTTAAAAAAACTAAACGAAATTTAAACTCGTTCCTTGAAATTAAAAGCAAAAGAGACAAAATTTTACTTAAATATTTTGATTATAAAATCTGTTTATTATATTTTAATACCTTTCACTTTTTTGATTTTTTTTCCTATATAAATAAATAAATACATTCAATATAAGATAATAATGATATTAATAATAATAACAATATTTATTATTTAAATATTTATAAAAAGAATGAAATTAACAATGTTTATTATAATTCACACGTAAAATCATTCATATTTTTTTAGATATATAAACACACCTTCCATGTGATATTAAAAGATATGATTATTAATTTTAAAATATAAGTTTTGTTTTCTTTCAATGCCCACGATTTTGCTTATAAAAACCAATTTAAATTATATTCACATATTATAATAACTAGACAGACGCATTCTATAAAATTAGATTTGGTCTTTTAAAATAGATAATATCAAAGTTGTATAATTAAGTTATAATATTATTTAAAAAGTTAAATCATTCTTTGACTGCAATTTTTTTAATCATAGGTTCGTTTATGTAGTTCATACATTTATAGATATTTGAAAAAATATTCAATAATAAATGAAGAAAGCAAATTTTATAACAGAAACTATTTATAAAATTTGTATTTCTATTCTCTAATAATACCATCACGTAAGACACACACTGACCATTTATGATATCCCGATTCGACCTAGCATAACATATAGCAGTGAAAGTTGGACACTGACACAAGAAGACCAGGAGAAAATAAGAAAATTTGAACGAAATATCATAAGAAGGATATCTGGAGTGATCCGAATGAGCGAGGAAGAATAGCGCATCCAAACCGACAGAGAAAACCAAGAGAACCTGAAGAGAGAAGATATTAAGAAGTTCATCAAATTACAGAGGGTCATATGGTTCGGACATGTGCAAAGAATGGAGGAAGGAAGAGGCCAAAGCCTACCCCGGGCTGCTGCGCCTATTGGTTTGAATTGGAATGCAAACCATAATACCCAATTCTCGCTGTAAAGCATTAACTACGTCTCTTTGTTCAAATTTCTTTCTCACTTTCCAGCCCTCATCTGATTAGTATTTTTGATTAAATCCCAGCAGTATTGCAATGTATTGCAAATTGATGAAAAATTTTTCACCAAAACTTTCCTGGATTTTTGGACATTAAAAAAATTGAATCACTCTACTTTTGAAGGATTTATAAAAGCTAATACATTTAACCAAACAGTAAACAAGGCAAATTTTTGGTTGCGAAGTTTCTGGTTTGGACTCAAACAAAAATATAGCTGAAATCTAAAAAAATCTAAGATGATTAAAATTGTTCAACAGCCAGCTATAAATTTAAGATATGAAGAAATAATGGGAAATTAAAATGACAAATGATTTTACAAAAAGGTTACAAATAGATTTATTGTCTTTACAATACACAAAACAAAATAATAATTAGTAAAATTATTTAATATTTCATATTATGAAATATTTTATTGCATTATAATTTTTATTATTCGTGTTGTTTGAATAATTATATTATTTTGTTTATCTAAAACTTACATACAAGTAAACCTGTGTACCTGGCTGGAAATATGTAAAAAAAATCATACTATTTCAAAATTGTATATTGCAAAAAATTTAAAAAAAATACAATTTTTTTGAATACTTAATTTGAATTTCATGTAATTGTAATAAAATAGTTTGATGAATGAATATAAAATAAATAAATTTTATTTTATTTTTTTTTATATTAGTAAAACCACAAATTCTATGTGAAATTTGTTAGTATAACAAATATTTTTAGACAATTTTGTAAAAATAATCATTTTTATGAAATATTACAAATATTTTTATTTTTTTTGTTTGATTTAGTTTTTTTTTTTGCAGGACCGTGTACCAAAATGGCATTGTAGACTCTTAATTTAAGTACTGTACGCTTTATGAGTAAAGGCTTATAACTTTTTGATTGTAAAAGTATTGGTTTCAATTCATTAAACGCAAAAAGATTTGCTTGCTACGAAACCACTGACTACGTGAACCACTTTATGAAAAATTTGAATTAAGCTGTTAATATTTTGGAAAAGAAAGATGGAAAAGAAAAACTAAGAATTGGAAATTGAACGAAAATCTAAAACCATCCACTTAGTTAATCTGCATGAAGTATATTAGAAAAGTCTGAGCTCGACACTATGGGCTATGAAGTAACGGCGTCCATGATGAATTTGCATTAAATAGAGTGATTTTCCCTTCTAAAGTTACAGTCCTCCGAAAAAAGGTAAAAAAATCAAAAATCGTGGTCTTTAATATATCTCACTTTCAGCATCTATTTCACAATAATGTGAATTAAAATAAGATTTTCAGGAAGTAGAATGAACAGATAGATATATTTAAGAAAAAAGCGATAATAATACGCAATAAATTGGAAACCAGGAACGTATTGAATCTAGCTCTCAATTCAATATCTTAAATTGTTAGAATATGGTAATAAAGAATAAGAATAAAGGAAGAGAGTTCAATATAAAATATGTCATCAGTTATTGAATTTTGGGGTACTATATTGGTCATGTAAATTACATAGAGCAAAATTTCGAACCATTGTAGTTCTAAGATTGATTGATGCTTTAACCAGTTATATTTTATTTATTAAAATAATTATTATTGGTTTAAAGATGACATAATTATTCTAAAATAATAAAATATAAAATTAGTGGGCTGAAACATGTATGTTTTAATTCTTAAATCATTATGTAATGTTTTACAGCAAATGGAAACACTGTTTAACATTAAATAGAGATTGAAAACGATATTTCGTCAATGGATTTCAAATTTTCATTGTGTATTTAATCCTTGTAAATGAACATCGTTGCCAATAAAGAATAGCAACTTCGAAAAGCTTCGAAAAGTAAAAATAACTTGGCGGATTTTACTTTTGTATTAAATAAGAAATGTTGCAAATATGTTTTTCGAATATCTATCATTCTTAACCAGCAATCAGTATCGTAATAGCTGACTTAAAGAGAAACTGTGTATCCAAAACTTTATTCGCAGATATAAAAATCTCAATAAAAACCGTAAAAAAAACGCCGTACGTCAGCCTAAAAAGTTGTGAAATCTCGTAGAGAGTAAATTCTTTGATAAAAATTAATAAGAATGACATAAATTTATTGAATTAGTTTTCCGAAAGCATTTAAGTACTACGTAAGCTAATTTTCGGTGACTTCAGATCCACACCCAGGACAAATAATAAAATGATGAATCCTTCCCCTTCTAAAACGAAGAAGTAGGAATTTTTTCACAACTTTTATTAGATATCAATAATTAAATTTAAAATGTCTGAGTATTTTCAGGTTTAAGTAAAAGAATTACTTAAAGGCCTAATTTTTTAACGAAAGTAAAAATTTATTGTGTAGTAGGTATATAACTACTGCAGGAGCTGTCACAGAAGTGAGCAGGAGGAGACAATGTCTCATCTTCTCTGTCACTGCCCAGCTCTTGCCATGAGAAGATGGACTTACTTGAGCCAGTCTCTCTTTGAGGACCTCTCCGAGCTAAAGTCCGTCGAGCAATCCTGCTGTTCTTAAACAGCCCCAAATGGTTCATGGAATAGTGACCGGAGATAGACCAACCCTTTCTCGGTATCACAACGGACCCTATGGTCTAAGTGTGTCCTACCTCAGGACAGCCCCTTTAACCTAACCTAACCTACCCTTACCTAGGAATATAAATAAAAGTTTTCATAAAATTAAAAACGTTTGTTTCAATTTAATATTTTGTGTAGGTTTTTAAAAATTAAAAAAAAAATTATTTTATATAACACAATAATTAATATTAAATGTATAATAACATATATTTTAACAAATATCTAATCATGTGATTAATAGAAAATAAGAATTAAAATAATAGATATACTCGTACCCATTCAAAAATTTATTTTAAACAATAATTAGAGGTTTTTAAAAATATAATTAATTGAATGCAAAAAAAGCAATTTGAAAGAATTCTTTTACTTATATAAGTTTAACTTTGACCTTATCATTCATAGAAATTTGAAAATAATTATAAACGAGGTTATAAGGTATAATTAATCATGAGAATTACGAAAGTTTCAATGGATTTTCATTTTTTTAATTTCCGAGATTATTATGTATACATTTTGTTAAAAACTTTTCTTCTGTGTAATTATCCAATTTTGATTTTATAAGCCTTGGTTCCGGACTCTTGTTTTATTTACGAGATATTTTTAATTTCTTTTTAATAAATCAAGGTTTTTATCAAAGTTATTCATAATTAGCATTTCACTAATACACCAGTTGTTTGAAGTAGTTTGAAGTCACACTAAAGGTTACCGTCATTCTTGGCCATACAATCTCTCGATTTTGGTATTTAAGTTTATGGAATTCGCGGAAATATTTCAAAAACTGTACGTTAAATGGTTAATATTCGTATTTTGGATGATAATTATCCCAATTATTAATTTAAAGATCTTATCTAAATCGAATCACAAAATTTGATATTCAACAAAATTTTCGAGCTTCTTGAAATTTAATTAAGCACATTAAATCACAGACATCGAAAAATCGAAAAAATTATGGAAAATTGATTTGAATAAAAATCATTGTCTAAATTTTAAAATAATCAAGGCCCAAAAATCATTAAAACTATTTTGTTGTTAGATAAATATTTTGATACTTAAATAAATTTCAAACAAAAAATTTCTGTCAAAAAAGGGCAATTTCTGTCATTTTTTTGCTTTGAAAACCCTTAATAAGCGGATTAAGAAAAAAAGAGCGAGCACTGTTGTGGAACACCTAGTTGGAAATTACTTATGTGAATGGGGTTTGACCTGACTACTTTGCACATAAGAAGCGAGCTACCTGACTAAAAGACTCCGTTCTTGTTCAAAAAACTATTAATATTTATAGATTATAAACTTTATAAAAGTGTCAGTCGGTGCCACCCACACGCTTTCTTTCGACTAGCGCACCAGTCCCGCTATAAGGATGGTCATCTGCCAAATGCGGTGATAGAATGGGTGATAGGATAGTGATAGGATTACTAAAAACCTTAAACTACTACACTAAAGATGAGACCTGACAGCCTTGGCTTATGGTACTAACACCATAAGGGAATTCGAAAATAGGGGTTTATATTGATATTTGGTGGAAGCGCAAGGAAAAATATATAAGAATGAAAGAAAGCATTGAAGTATCGCATTTTTAAAATGTTAAATATTTCTGTAAAAAAAGGTTTTGGATGATACAAAGTACATAAATGCATATAAAAATTAACAATTCAATAAAACTTGTGCAAGGCACACCTATAGAAGTTATCGCTTGAAGACTTTTTGGAGCTATTAATTTACATTGTATAATAAAAAAAACGGGTAATTTTATCAAAATGACAATCCTAAAAAATGACAAATATTCAAAACATTCAATTGTTATACCATGTATATATGAAATATACATAGTATATATATTAAGTTTAGTCCCAAGTTTGTAACGCTTGAAAATATTGATGCTACGAAAAAATTTTGGTTTAGGTAAATCGATCGGAAATCGATCCAAAGTATCGTTTTTTTCGAAAATTACTCGGCCAAATAATTTTTTACGAATTTTTGCGAATTTTTCTAAGGGGTACCCCTTGAAAAAATTGCAAAAAATCGATACAAATTTATCGTCTCCAATTTCGATAAAACTCTGTATATAAGGTAATTTTGACCCAAAAAATACAAAAATCGGTTTCATTTAACGATTGGGCGAATAATTCTCGAGATAATACCGGAAATCGATCTGAAATATCGTTTTTTTCGAAAATTTCTCGGCCAATCGCCAAATAAACTCAATTTTTGAATTTCTTGGGTCAAAATTACCTTATAAACTGAGTTTCATCAAATTCCGAAACAAATAATTTTTTACGATTTTTTCGAATTTTTCTAAGGGGTACCCCTTGAAAAAATTGCAAAAAATCGATACAAATTTATCGTCTCCAATTTCGATAAAACTCTGTATATAAGGTAATTTTGACCCAAAAAATACAAAAATCGGTTTCATTTAACGATTGGGCGAATAATTCTCGAGATAATACCGGAAATCGATCTGAAATATCGTTTTTTTCGAAAATTTCTCGGCCAATCGCCAAATAAAAGCAATTTTTGAATTTCTTGGGTCAAAATTACCTTATAAACTGAGTTTCATCAAATTCCGAAACAAATAATTTTTTACGATTTTTTCGAATTTTTCTAAGGGGTACCCCTTGAAAAAATTGCAAAAAATTGATACAAATTTATCGTCTCCAATTTCGATAAAACTCTGTATATAAGGTAATTTTGACCCAAAAAATACAAAAATCGGTTTCATTTAACGATTGGGCGAATAATTCTCGAGATAATACCGGAAATCGATCCGAAATATCGTTTTTTTTCGAAAATTTCTCGGCCAATCGCCAAATAAACTCAATTTTTGAATTTCTTGGGTCAAAATTACCTTATAAACTGAGTTTCATCAAATTCCGAAACAAATAATTTTTTACGATTTTTTCGAATTTTTCTAAGGAGTCATAAGGTCATTTGGGTCTTTGCTGCGCAGGACCTATCTTGTAAACCGTTAGAGATAGAAATGTTAGAGATAGAAATGATAGAAAAATGTTCCTTATAAAATATTAAACAACATTTTTCGTAAACATCACTGTTTACCCGTGAGAGCACAAAATTGTATAGTATGTATGTTATGGTTATATCAGTTATAGTATCAGACAGAGTAATCAACACTGTCCATACATGGTATTTCGACAATTAACTCAGTCAATTGTTTGTTTTCTCTTGTTTTAAATATATTTACAAATACAAAATAATGACAGAGTTGTGATTGTGTCTTGTAAACAACAACAAATAAAATTATTGTCATGAATAAATAAAATATTGTATGAACTTTTGAACTTAATTTGTTTTTATTATTTATATGGTATTTAATATAACCCACACGTCACACATATGTAAAAAAAATTAAAAACAATAAAAAAATTATGTCTCTTTGGTATGGTTAAATTATGTCGTCATAATAATATAGTCATTATTACTGTTCAATCTTCCTACAAAAAAATAAAAATAAAAAATCTTTGTAATAAAAACAACACTCATGTTAACTATGTAATTGGATTGAATATCATATGCTCAATATCTGATGTCACTTGTGGCAAGTGTTACAAGAGCTGCCAAGATTTTTGAGAGTTTATTTTAAAACCCCAAAATTACGGATATTTCTTTCCTTATTAAACTTAGTTTGGGATGAAGTATATCTTACATCGAAAAATTATTGTCTGTAATGCGAGCTAGTAAAACAACCGATTTTGTTTGGAAATTTTTGAACCAACACTCAATTAACCTATACTTGCTATTTACGAACTCGACTTCACTTTTTATGTCCTGAACATGCTTAAAAATTTGAGCTAAATATTCAGATCGTTTTTGAGTTATCGTGTCGGCAGGCGGACAGACAACCAAAAATGGACTAATTAGGCGATTTATGAACACCTATTTTGTTAGTAGTATCAATATTTTTAAGCGTTACAAACTTGCGATTAAACTTTGTATACCTTGATATTTTTCATATAGATACAGGGTATAATTACAACATCCTAACCAAAATGATTTGAATGCATGTATTTTTAATGATTAAAATAATTTCAAGTGCCATCATGTTAGAAGCCAATAAATTTTCTGGAAATTATAAACTATATAACACCAACGACATGAAAAGTGACTTACAAAAAATTATTTTGAAATAATTTTCAAATCCGCAATTTTTGTAGCTTCTTTTTTCAGGAATGCTCACTATGAAACACAGTAAAAGCCAACGTCAATAATTAATTTCAATAAGAAAATAAATATTATAAAACGTATTATAAGTTAGAGAAATATGTATTTTAGATTCAAGTATGAAGAGAATGCAAATTTATCTTATTTGGATCTAAACATCTATTTATGAATCTAAAATTAAAAACATTTTTCAACGAGCTTTTCGTTTCATATTAAAATAATATATGTAACTGCCTATTAAAGACAAACAAATCAGATATGCCATTTTGTAACACAACAAAAAAATAATATTACATAATCATACAAAAGTTTAAAAATGATTATATGGAATAACAGAACTATTAGTTTTGCCAATTATGTAATTTGAAATTCACGCAAAACGATGATTAGATATGTAGAAATGGATTTTTTTTTAATCTTAAACCGATTTGTTTTATGAGAGTTAATAACTATGCATTTTTGCTTAAACTTCCTTTGAATAAATAAAGTAGGTAATTCATAGAAGAATTTGAAGAAGTTATGCTTTATTGAATTCCCGACATTAAAAATTTAAAGAACGTCTATAATATTTACTATGGTATGTGTGTAGTAACTATTGTTTTAAAATAAAGCAACCTTGATATGAAGAAAAGTATTTAGCGTAAATAGGTAGGTATTTAATTTACTAACAGCACTATAGAACGGCTGTCCCGAAAAATGAAGCAATATACTGCTTCTGACATAAATCATATCAATTCTTCCATATTCTAAAAATTCTCATTGACGTTATCTTCGAAAAAAATTTTTTTTACTGGATTCGTATTCGTTTAAACGGTTTCAAGTGTTAGCTCTAAAGTGACTAACCCATAAACGTTTATCAAGTTTTGCATTGATATAAATGGCAATCAAGTTTATAAAAACACATTTTTAATCCTTTATTTCGAAGTAAACGTGAATAAAAATTACAATTTCGGCGTCGAATATTATTTGAAGGATCATAACTATTGATCTGAGTCATGATCAGAGTTCCGGACCATTTTTGGAGGTAAGCACAGGCATATTAATATGATTTTATTAAAATAAAATAGGTCCAAATATTGGCCCAATATCCAGAATATTGTAACGAGTCTGGTATCATAGAATGCTATGGAAATGTGTAGTAAGAAAAACGTATGCAATGGAATACAATTGAGTCTAGCATCTAAGGTGGCTGTGAATAAGGAAAATTGAACATGAAATTCATGGTAACTATGGAAAAGTGTAAATTTAGATGTAGTTTTGTACGGAAGAACAGTTCTTACGGAAAGTGTGATGCGAATATTTGGTTGTTTGATTATTAAAACTATATTAAGTATGGGTATATTTTACAAGTCAAATATCGTTAATTGACTTTGTAAAAATTATTTGCACCTTTGTTAAACAGTAAAATATATCAAAGTTTTCCATAAATTCATATTTGGGTATACTAATTGTATTTAAACTACGGAAAATTAATCTTAGGTGTCCAAAAAAAAATCAACGGTCTTTTCCATTATTAAAATCACTTACAAAAAAAAGAAAAATTATTTTTTACTGTTTTTAATTAAAAGTAACCCTCGATGAAATTCAGAGCTAAATGAATAACCAAACAAAACTATCCCCAAAAAACATTGGCCATAAACCATCCATAAACCTTATCATTGACATGTGTATAGTTAGTTAAACTTCCTCTTGTAATCCTTTTTACAACAGTAAACTATTTTCTATTTATATTCTAAACAGGTAGACACTCCGTATTTGAACTACTTTTAACACTCCGAAATATATCTTTCTTGTTAAAAGTAATAAAGAGTAAACCAAAGTCAAAGCTTGCCCAGCTATATACAAAACGAGGAAAACTTTCATACATTATAGAATCCGACAATGCTCCTGTAAAGAAATAGGCAACTAACTTTGTAAAAAAATATTTTCACAAATGACCTAGATTAAAAAAAATTTGAATGAAAAATTATTCCTAAACTACTAATTAAAATTATTATTTTCTACACATTGTGCAGGCTACCATCATTAAATAGGAAATAACACATTAAAATAAGCTTTTCCAAACTTATTAAAAAATCACGGTACGATACTTGTTTTTAAAAATAAAAAAACAAACAAACAAGAAAATCAACAATTTCAAAAAAAAAGCAAATAAGATAAGAGAAATCAACATAATCATTTTTTATAAGTCCTGCATATCTAATACACGGAAAACGCTAATTATTTCCACTAAATTAAAAATAGAAAAACCATCCTGTTTATAATAAATAATAATTCAATTAAAACTTGTCTCTTGTTCCCATTAATTTATGCATGATTTATCATCAGACATTTTACTTTCATTAATTATGAACAGCTATACAAATGTAAATATTAATTACAACTCAAATATTAGCTGTTGCTATAAAATCTTACATGGTGCATAATTCTCCCATCAAACTAATTAAATATAAATAATGTTAGTAATTTTATGTACTAATATTATTGTGTTAATTTTTTTAAACAAAATTATTTGTAAACATTACAAATTTAAATAATTTATACTCATGCATTTAAGTAAACGATATTGGTGTTGTGAGAGAAACAAAATAATCGGTACGAGAATAAGTCAACGAGACGATATTAATAATTTTAAGTTTTGATAAATATTCGATGGTAGGTGTAAAATATGAATTTTTGAATTGTATTTTTTCAAGATAGTTGTCATCAACTGTCAGAGGGAGATGATACGAGATTAAACAAAACTTTTACAACTTTTACAACTTGAGATAATATACGAGAAATATTACTCTTGTCTTGTGGCAACACTGTTAACGAATAAATTCATATATTCGATTGAAACAAATCTGATCTATGAAAAACATAAAATTGGCATTCTAGATAAGGAAATTTAACATTTTACCGCGAAAATACCTAAAGTAAGGTGGATCGTGATGGCGTTTTTTGCAATCTAATTCTAGAAGGGATTTATAAGCTTTGTGAACATTGCCAATTAATTAGCACGCTTTTCTTATTCCCCTGAAAAAATATTGTTGTATATGTACCTATAATTGTATTATTATTGTATACTAGCTTGATACCCGCCCGATTCACTGGGCTTAAAAGTAACAACCATCGCTTTATAGCTTCCTGCTCTCTTGATCTCACTTATCCCCCTTCCATAACACTCGAAGGGATTGTTTTACACTGCTAAATATACGCACAGTTTTCTATTTTTTGTGTGTATAAAGTGTAAAATAGTCATAATTCATTGAATATATAAGAAAAGATGGCCATGAATCAGAATATTCCTATAGTATCCAGGTATACGTAAATCGGTATTAATTAAAATATTATAAATGTTAGCTGTTGCTATCTTACATAAAGTATAATTTTCTCTCATCAACTTTATTTATTATAAATAAAAGTTATTCAATGTACCAATGTATTGTACTAATTATTTGAAACAAAATTGTTTGTAAATATTAAAAATTTAAATAAATTATATTCATTGATTTAAATAAACGAGTAAATTAATGTGAAAAAAGTGGTGTAATTACATTTATTAAAATATTATTCTCTTTTATCAGTGGGTTCATTTACGAGCACAAATAAAGTATTTTAGTATTTTAGGGTCAAATTTACGCTTTTGAATAAGAAAATACTCGAAACTTAAGAAAACTTCTAAAATGACACCAGTTTAATCATAATCGGTTCACTAGTTTTTCCAGTTATAAGGAAAAATGGATTATAATATATATAACTTTTGCAATAGTCAATTAAAACTCTTAAAAGCTTCTGAGAAGATATTCCCTAACATGCTCAAACAGAGGTCGCCACCTGAATATCATGGAATATTTCTGAGATATTTGATTGATTAACAAAAAGGTTAGCATTATGTAAAACCTTAAATTCTCTAGGTTGGAACTGTTCAATTTTTATTTTGAAAAATGCATTCTACTCTTATCTATTCTATAATTCCTTAACTTTGATTACAATTAACACTTAGAAAGTAACATTCGATTTGCTTTACATGAAAAATACGAAAATTATTCTGCAAATCATGTGTTTAAACTTAAAATACGAACAAGTAAAAAGAAATAATTGCCTGAGTTAATTGTTGAAATACCCTGTATAGAAGACATACATCGGAAATTAACTCTTTAGGTGATTTTATGAACAAAATTTTGTTATTATCATCAATATTTTGAAGCGGTACAAACTTGGGACTAAACTTAGTATACCTTGATATCTATTACATATATACAGGGTATAAAAACATATCTAATGGTTTGATTAATTTAACAGAATTAATCATTTCATAAATTTGATTAATTCATTCATTATTCCAACACTAATGTAATAATGGTAAGTGCTTTGTTTTCTTGAATGAAATCGACATTGTTTTCTCTTCATATCATGTGTAATTTTTGTATCTATGTAATTATTGTAATTATATAAAGCGCTTCGTAGAGCATTATGGGTAAATTAAATTACATAATTTTTAATTAATCAAATTAAATTACAAGATATTGCGTTGCTTGATAAATTTTTGTTTGAGCTCTTTTATTAGTTACCTAATCTTAAATGAACAAAATCATAAGTGATAATATTTAAATTTATTGTTTTCGACTTAGGTACGATTCAAACACAAAAAGAACTGTTCAGCAAAAGCAATTAGCAAGAAAGTACCTACTTCTTATTTCTTTTGTCTGTTGTTTATTTTCTTGAATGTTAAATTATTATTAAAAAATATTCCCGTCTCAAAGAACTACGTAGACTAGATGAATTGTCTTAAATACAGCAAATATTCTATCTACAATCTACATTACATAAAATTTTTTTTATATAACCATAAGCTAACTTTCATGGTAAGGATAGCTTGAAAATAAATGTGAATCTCTGCTGTAAGTAGAACACTAAAAATATTAAAAACTTTAATCAAGTTTTATGTTTCCTATGCCTAACCCTTTTTAATTGTTTAGATTTTAAGGACTGCTACTAAATGTGAAAAAAGTGAAATGAAGTCCACTCTTTTTAGGTGTTAAAAATTCTACGAATATAAATTTGACAAATACAATACCGATGCATTTCGAAATAAAATATAATTTTTTAAAGAAAATATGTTTGAAAATTTCTACTGCGAAGAAATAGAAAATGATGATGATTATATACAGTTGGAAAAAAACCTTTATAATATTTATCAGTAGAAATATAATTTCACCTAAGTGGATAGCACATCTGCTTTGACAATTAAAATATATTTTATATATTGGATACATTCACGTGACTACTTTGAAATTATCTTCCACGCATCCTTCTTTAAAAATAAATACCATTAACTTTTTAATAAAAAATAAGTAGGTATACCATTTATACTATTATTTAACATTAATAATAATTGAAATAATAATAACGTAAATAACTGTAAAAATTAATTTTTATGTAGGTACTGTTAAAAGTCCTCTGCTCAAAGTCCTTTAAAGTCTCGAAACTTACAAAGTGTAGTTAGCAATGGTGCAGTTCTTTGGTTATGGAAAAAAAGTAAAGAAATTAAATTTTAGAAACAGTTAATCCTTGGGGAATAAAAAATAAAAGATACAAAAGTTTTATAAATGATGAGATAGGTTTTATATAAAAAAATGAGTGTTAAAAATCATCTTTTTTTTGTTTAGAGCTTTAAATTATTTGCTATTTTTGAGATAGATTGGTGCACATTTCAATGGCATTTAAATACTTTTTAAGGTATAACATAGTGCAATGGAGACCCAATCACGTAACGTAACGTCTAGTCAAACTGATTTTTTCAAAACCTAAGATGCAAAAATCTTTTTAATTCATAAAATTTTTTTTTAAATATGCAGATTTGTTATTTTTGAATATCAACATTTCTATGTTTAGGCTCAAACTAATAGACTTAAATAAGAAACCTGTAAGTAACTTATCGATATATTTATAAAAGCGAACCAAAACATTTGAAAAACGA
Organism: Chrysoperla carnea; assembly: GCF_905475395.1. Classification (NCBI taxonomy): domain Eukaryota; kingdom Metazoa; phylum Arthropoda; class Insecta; order Neuroptera; family Chrysopidae; genus Chrysoperla; species Chrysoperla carnea. The sequence goes on from NC_058340.1 coordinate 21,721,604, forward strand.
ATTGTATCGTTGTGCTCCAGTAACATTTGTTTAGCTTTATTAAGTAGCTCCTCAGCGGTAGATAAACTTTAAAAGTTAATCGTTGGGTTTAAGAAAACTAATTGAATAATAAATATTGTAGATTCTCGATAATTGGAAACTTTCAGCAATCGAAACACTTTTTGTCTGCTCTCATTTTCCACACCGCTTTCCTCGTATCACTCAAAATAATAGTTTGTCCAATAACACGAGCGTACAGTCTTGCTTAAATACATATATTCCATTGATGTTTTTGCAATGGTTTCTATTATTTATAATGCATTTTTTCTTACAGTCCCAGTAATCGGACCATAGCCAGTTTTATTAGAACATCTCTTTTAGCCCCGATTATCGAACAAAGTTATTCACAATTTGTGTACATTTTTTAGGAGAAAGCTTTTTCATCTACTATTATTTATTTACTTTCTTGTCTAATAACAAGTAATATATTTTCATTTACGATGATATAATTTCCAGGCAACGTGATGATAATAGTCATCGCTAATTTTTCAACAGGTTTTTCACCTTATAAAAACAAATAAGAAAGAAGCAAAACCTTATTAAAATGCAAAAATAAAATGCACTTTACTACTGTTATTAGTAATAATATTTACTATTTATAATAATATGAAGAAATGTCATGGCCAGTAAAAGAAATAAATTTTAATAATAATAATAATAATAATAATCAATAAATTTATATATAAATAAATTGCATATATTACATTTATTGTAATCATTTTACAATTTACAACATAATTAGTTTTTATGATTATTAACAGACTAGAAGTAATAACAAAGTGAATACTGCAACAGGTAAGTAATTGTAATTGTAATCTCTATTCAGTATAAGTATAATATTAATATTTTTTTCACTATTCATTACTATAACATTATTATAAATATTCTCAGTACTTGTAATTTACTTTGTAAAGCATATATACGGTTTTTTTGTGTATAAAATGTAAATGTGATTCAATTGAAATTAAATTAATAAAAAACAGGATCGTGTTACATATGAGGATAAACATGTGATTCTTCACGACTAGAATGAGGTTGAAATACCTACTCCGCTTAGTATCATATCTGTTAATCACCAGAGTTGCTTTTGGACAAAAAATAAATTTTACATCTATGAAGATTTTAAAGGTACTTTATCGGGTCACGTTAACGTACAATTTTATGAATTGGATAAACCTTATAACCTTTTTGTTATTAATTTGATTATTATGAGACACTTTTCCAGGAATCATAAAAAAACATGGCGGAATTTTATTTACTTTTACTTCAAGGGCGTAGCTAGATCGAGACACGATGGTGAATATAAAAAGTTGCAAAATGTGAGATATAAAAACATTTTTATAATAAAAAAATTATATGCGCAGGATTTCCGAAGGAGCCAAATGAGTTCCACAGACTTACGGTTTTTCAACTTTCGGTCAATATTTATAATTCGGGCGATTAACGATTGGTACTTGGTTAAATTTTTCCGCATATTGGGGGGAGGGGTTTCCCTCTCCTTGTTGACGCCCTTGGCTTATATCCTAAGGTTCGAATATTTTCAATAGGTCATGCAATAATTAAATAATACGTGGCTACTATATCTTCAATAGACACTTTTTAAATATCCATAGAAATAAGACGCTTTTTAAATATCCAAAGAGAGTTGTTTTTAACACCCGAACCAAAAAAAGTGGTGTTATAAGCTTGACCGCTATGTGTATGTGTCTGGCTGTGTCATCGTAGCGCCTAAACGAATGAACCGATTTTAATTTCTTGGTTTCGTTTGAAAATTAGTTTAATTGAGAATGTTCTTAGCTTCGTATCCGGAACAACTAAAAAATTAGCGATAATCTGTAGGTTACGAAGGGGCAGATTTTGTTTCCTAAAAATATTCTAAGTAATTAATCATAACAGTCATTTGATCATGTGTTGAGCCACATAAACGAATCCCTTTACCAATGAGTAAGATGAAGTATATACTAAACTTATAACACAAAGTATGTTAAACAAAGACAGCTTTGGCATTGTTCCTGGGCTTACTCCCCTTAAAAAGGGTTCATAGACTGAAGATTTACCCAGGGAGTGTGAAAAAAGAAGCCGGATTTAGATTTGAAAATGATTTTGATAGAATTTTGACGTTAGTAATAAATACTTTATGGCATTATTAATTTTATTTTTTCAAATAATTACTTTGAGATGTAATAAAATTGATATTTTTATGATTCATTTATCTAATTATTAGTTTTTACCAATAAATAAAATTGATATTTTTATGATTTTTTTTATCTAGTTATTAGTTTTTATCAATAAATAAATAAAAATTAATTTGTATTTAATTTAAAAAATAGAAATTTGTTAAATAATTATCATGTACACGGACCTGTGTAAAAATGGTAATATAATGTACAAAAACCTATACAATTACAACAGCAAAAAATTTCATATCATTGAATTATTATTAATTACACTTTTAAAAACACCACGTATAGTCAATAAACATTTCAATTAAAATTTTATTTAAATCAATAAATTGATTAACTATTATTAATTTTTCCGTTCCGCATAGTTTTTTACTTCTTGCAAAGTTTATTATTGATAATATTGATACTTTATAGTGTGTTAATTAAACAATTATAATAACAACTAATGTTGTATCTACAAAAAATTTAATTTTTGAATATCAGGTGAATGAGTGGTTGTATTTAAATAAACTTGCTGGTCTAGGAATCAATTCTTAAAAAAGGAGTTTTTCTTGAAACTTAACATAATAGTCTATATCTTCTTTATCCAAATATTACAGTAATATAATAGCTATACCAATGAATTGACACACTGTATACTTTTTAATATTAATAGCTTTAATTAAAAGAAATAAACATTAATTTAAATATAATTTATTAATGAGAATTTTGAAAAAATAATAATATTATACAGACATTTATTTATTTTATATGTTGAAATATTTTCATTTCATTTAAGAATAAATATAGGTACTTTTAATATAAAACTATTGTTTAAACTTACTGAAGAAGAACCAAGGAAATACATTAACAAATAATTATTAATCACTTGTATTATGATGAGAGATGGTTGGATGCAATAACACAGACAGAAAAAAACGCACCTGTAACAATGCAAGAAAAATAAAATTATTATTTAATATATTCATTAATTTTAATAGCATATTAATTAATAGATGCTTATTACGCCATGCCATGCATATTCACATGTTAACATGTTTTAAAATTCTGTTTATCGTTTTTCAATTCTGCAAAACTGTTAATAGATTCTTTTTAGGATTTGATTATTAATTAAGTAGGTTCTGTACGTTTTTTTAAAGCTAATAAATTTTAAAAAATATTCTATGTTTCTGATAATAGCATGAAAGTATGATATGATGAAAAAATACGATAATAAAATTACGATTTTCACGATCAAAAACTACATAGCCGATTTTCATTCTGATTTTCCCTTATAAAGACATGCTGGATATAACTGAAATTAAATATATGAGCTCGGTTTCTAAGCGGATCAATGTTATTAAAGCGGGGACATATTTCAGCAAATTGGACTGAATTCCCAAGGGCACAAAAACTTTTTCTGTCATTTTTATGGTTCTGCACATCTATTTCTTCATATTGAACTACAAATAGTGTAACTGATGCACTCTAGGCATCTTAAAGCCCTTTCGTACATCTGAGCCCCTCCAAACTGAATTAGAAGGTTGAAAACCGGTATTTGAGTTGAGTTTCTGTCAAGAATGAACTTCTTTAAGATAAACTCTCTTTTATCTTGACCAAAAAAATCATGTTTTATCGCGATTTTTATGGCTACATCTATACAGGTACTCCAAATAAATTGAGTTTGTGCTAAGGATGTGCCTAGCCTAACCTAAACTAAGGATGTGCCTGCTAGGGTAGCACCTACTCAGTTCCTCGTAATGTTTTATTATCCAATAAATTCATATTTTTAAACAATTTTGTTAGAAGATATTGCATTTTCTTGACAAAATACATAAATCGGAGCTTTTTTATAATAGAATTATTAATAGTTTAGGCATGCAAATTAAGACAGAAAATTTAAAAAAAAAATTTCAAAATATGGCAGTACAAAAATGAGAAATTGCAGGAAAAAATAGTTCTAATAGTTGTTTGTTTTTGTATTTTATGAATTATTCTTCGAAACTATAATAAGTGTTACATTAGCTCTTTAAGATATATGAGAGTGAGCTCACGCAATTTGGCGAAGTTAATTAAATGAAGCTCATATATTTTACTTCTTAGTTAGAAAATTAGCAAAAAGCGATTAATTTAAGTGATTCACGTGAGATAGTATTATACTAAAAATATTATCAAGGTATTGTGTGAAGTTGAAGATTTTTGGAGACTTTTTAATTTTAATTATTATGTAATGATAAAATTTGAAGTAGTAATAAAAAGTTAATGATAAGGACACAATACAACATTTAAATTTGCAAATAACAATGCTCTTAAATCTTTCTAAAAAATTTTTACTTTTAATGATATGTGAAAAAAATAACACGGAAATAATTTATGGTTTTAAAAAATAATTATCATTTAATTTTAATTAAATTTAAAAAGTAAAAATGCAATTACAGGAAAATAAAGTAATGCAATTTCGTTAATGTGTTAAAATGTATACAGCCATTAGTGTGAAAAAGAGATGAAAGAGAACAATGGATTAAATATAACTTTATTGTTTAAAAACCATAGATTTGTTCTTTTTTACCTTAGTGTTTTATACCTTGTTTAAATTGTAAATGGAAAATGATAGTTTTATAATACTATAATAGCATTATATTTTTTTTCCAACACTCCGGTGTAGTACACTGAGGTAAAAAGAACTACTATATTTGTATGTATACGAAACAAAATTTCTATTAAAACGGAAGTATTACTTGATACGTCGAATAAAACTATTGAACTATTGAACTTTTTAGAACTATTTGAAATATCAAATGAGGATTTTGCATGATTGTGTTACTTCTTTAAGAATAAGAATTAAAACGAATCGCACACGTTATTTTTGTACTAAGATATCAAACAGTGGTTTAGTAAATGTTTCTCCAAAAAGTTCTATTATTGAGATAAGCTTTCTTTAAAATATTTTCTATAATTTTTAAAATGAGAGTTTAGCGTCAACAACTTTTCTTTCAGTTACCAACCATTGCTTTCTGAATAATAGACAAAGACTCAAAACGAACAAAAAGGGTCCTGGAAGGGAAATATTATTGTCTGCTAATATCAGTCAATGGAAGTTCAAGCTTTTATGCATACAGTAATTATCTATATTCATTGTAACTTTCAAAAATACACAAGAAGAAATAAATACTTATACTTATAAATAATAACCCTAAAAAAGTGCCTTTAAAAGCATGTTATCAACGAAGCGAAATTGCTTATGCTTCTTCGTGTGCCATTCTACGGAACTCAAAATGAGAAATGCTAACATGTATAATATCGCCGTTAAGCTAAGTGTGTGGAAAATCAAGAAAACAAACTAAGTATGATAGGTACTTGTTGAATCAGATAAGAAATAACAAAAAACGAATTGGCATCAGTTCAACTTCTTCAGAGTTGCGAAACAAATGCTTATTGTTACACAGATAGAAATTAAGACCAATAAAAGCTTAAAGTCAGCGAGATTCCTCTGGCTCATATAAATAGGTTTAGAGGTTTAGAAAATTACAAATTATTTTTACCCATAACTTTCTGTTTCGAAAACTTTTTACATTAAACTTAGAAGAAACGTAGCAAAATTATTTTACTTTCTCATCCACGTTAAACGAATTGGAAATGTAATTACTATTAAACATACACGATAATCGTGTTAACAAACTTTATACATACAGTTATTTAAAAAAAAGAAACACAATTTTAAATCAAAAATAAAAAAGATAAAATAACCAACACCTATCATTATTATATTATTTTTTTCAAAATTTCAAACAACAGTCAAGTTTGTACAGAGTGGGACAGAGAAGCGTGCGATTTGGAAAACGCTCTAAAATGAAATCCCATCAATTTTTTAAATTATTTTTATCACCTAAACTTAGGTATATACAAAAAAAGCATCTAAGAAAATTAAGTAATGAAGAATATTATTAATTAATAAGTCAATTGTATTGGAATTATGAAGTTTCCATAAGAAACAATATAGAAGCATTGGAAAGGGGAATCCGACAAGATGCGGTTCAAATTACATCGGCAATGCTGTGAAATAATAACTTCAAAATCTGTAAAAACAGGCAAACGTCGTCTTGTTTGAATTAAAATTTATAAGAATTTAAACTTAATTTAATAAATTAACTGAAATTCTTCTTAGAAACTGAATGCTTAGTTAAGAACACAATCAATTTTCTTTTTTTACTTAATTTTATCATATGCTCTTTTATGTAGTTCGAGATAGTAAAAATATAATTTAAAAATTCTCTGCCTCACGCTGTACATATTACATATAGCCAATCAATAAATGTAAGTAACAACTTCAAATCACCTATAATTTTAAATAAATACTCTTTTAGTATATTATCATTAGTTTTAACACACGTAAGTGCTATAACAACGTAGGTTATAGGTATACGTATAGTGTATGTACTCTAATTGTATGTGGCAAAGGTGTAAAATATTTAAAAAAGTAATAATGGTAGAACGCGAGATCATGTTGAGAGTCATTACAAGGTCATTTCAAAACATTATAGTAAAAGTGTAAGTATGATCGATTCTTCAATTTTATACATTTTTAGCTATTACTTTCAAAGGTATCAATGAAATGTTTGAAAGTAGTTAAATTTGCGAGACTACAGGTTTTTCTGACAAGTCTATACACATAATAGTTGAAATATAAGTATGCCGAATACAACGAAAAACACTAGAAAGCGAATAAAAAGAAAAACATGAAAAAACTGGCCAGAGAGAGGGTAACATGGATATATTGCCCTCATTACTTATGACAAGCAAGGGTTTTGTCAAAAGTTTAATTGTCCTGATAGACATTAAAATTGGAAATTTTCTACGAATTTCCTTTAATTGTTTATTTCTTCAATTTATTCTACTTCTAAAATGAATCTGGTTGTAGCTTTGACTATTCTGTTATTTTTGCGAAGTACACAATGGGGCCTGTGTCCTAAATTTTTTTTATTACTTCTAAGACGTTCGTTATCGAGCCAAAACATCGTGTGCAATCAATTTTTGAATTAAATCAATAACTACTAAAAAATGAAGGATTTAAATGTACAAATAGAAATAAAGAAAAATAACACTTAGTGACGTTATAACCTCCAATTGCCATAGAGACTACATATCAAAAATTGTTTTGCAAGAATTGTATAGAAATAATTATTGAATTTCTGAATCATTAATGTTTATCAATCGATTCTAATTTTGATTTCAGATCTTATCATCTATGCTCGCACATTTTCAAATTTTAACGAAAGATACTTTAAAATCGACATCGGACAATAGACAGTAAACCTTTTCGAATAGATATTGACATATTTTGAAGGCAATTGAAACTATTACATCACTCAGAAAAGAGAAATACACTGAAAAAAAAAACATTTCCAGTATACAGAATCATTCTTTTTTAGCATGGTTTGAGTAACTAAAAAATATAAAGAAACGTTCAGAACTTTGTTTCCTGATGTTTGGTAAATCATTCAGTATTTCTAAGTATCATGAACTCTCAATAAAATGTTTTTATACTTAATAATACTTTAAGAAGTTCAGAAAAAAATCAATAGATATGCATTCTTTTCATCTTGTCCTGTAGCATGAAGCACTCTCATGAATCGTGCGTGAGTCAGTACTAGAAGAAACAACAATCTTATTCATTATTACCAATCGACAACAGTACAAAGAAAAACATATACAGTTGATTGGTAAGACACGAGGAGTATATGTTGTATTAAATAATCGGTACAGAATGTAAACCCTGAATATTTTGTTATATAGTGAGAACTGTGAATATTTCATTTCGTAAAATATGATGACGTAATTTCTAAATTATTAATCCATTCAGCCAAATGCTTGAACAATCGGCTGCCTGATCATTTTTTTTAAAGTATTTGATTCTAAGAAACCATAGATCCAAAGAAATATAACAAAAGAATTTATAATAATGTTCTAATTTTCAAGTCACAAAATTTTCCATGCTATCGTAATTATTCCAGGAAGGTTCAGAAACCAAAATATCAGGCAAAACTATAAAAGTCAGCCCAAAATTAAATAAAACCAAAATTTCAAAAGCATCTATGTACAGAAATAAATTGTTTCAAAATAATGATTGTGAGCTTTGATCAAAAATTAAAATTATTATAATTATTTTTTGTTTTAGTAACTTATTCCTATACACAATTTTTCGATTTTTGATTGTTGATTGTATTTTCAATACCCACAAACAAAATTTTTGGTCCGAGCAATTTAAAAAAAAATTTATACTATTCGTGGCTTATGGTGATACATCAGACAATGGGAATTTTGGAAACAAATTTATTCTCTATACATTAGATTGATAATTTGCTTACGTTGTATATTAGTTAAGTAACACACTCAATACCCACAAAATATTTTAAGGACCGAGCAAATTTGAATAACCAGTCCGAAGGTCGCCTTAATTACAAAGAGATGGAATTAAAGTTTGTGTTTAATAGGGCTACGAATTTTATGCGTATTTATGATCTGGAGCTGTGCAAGTGCAACGAGATCCAGGGCCGAGAACTTCTAATGAATCAAGAGATAGGAGTTGTGCTTAGCGGGCGAGCTCAGAGGGTGGGCTATATATAGTAAAGCTATGAATGAATTGGATCTGCACATTAATTAAGATGAATAATCGCTGATAAAAAGTTTTAATCAATTAAATTTTAAGTGAAACGAAGTTCCCCGAGTAATCTTGTGGCTGATAAATATATAATGTGTAATAATATAAGATATATTTAAAAATAATTTTATCAAAAAATAAAGAGAATGACTGCTAGTAATGATTTAGCTTCCTTGGAATGCTACCAATATAGAAACTAAACGTTAATAAAATGACTACGTAATACATTTTTTATTTGACACACCTAATATCTATACATGGAAATAATATTTATAAAAAAAAAAAGATGAACAAAAGAGCAACTTTAGTTTATCTGTTTCTGCATTCCAATAGATTGCATATTGAAAGGTTGCTGCACAATACTATTTTAAAAAGATAGGCAAGTCACTCACTCTTAGTTCATTGTCGATGATATTGTGCAATACCGGCTTTTAACTCTATAATCCTATGTTAAAATAATTGTAGGTACTATTGAAAATTTAATAGCATTAAATTATGGTATTTCATCACTGATTGAAAAAAATGTGATGGATTGAAAAATCTTACGAAATATGAATCTTAATTACGCGCTGGGGGCTCTTCAAAAAAATGGATACTCTATATTATTTGCGAAATATTTTCATATACAATCGGTTTCACGTTTTTCGTTTCGATGGTAATTACTCCAAATTGACTAATCCACAAGCTAAACGAATTTTTCAACATTCATACTTTTAAAATTAAATTTATGTAAATTTTCGTGGAAGCAGTTTCCAGAAATTTGTATTCTTTCAATACAAACGCGCTTCAGCTACGATTGTAATTGAAGACGCGCCCCCATACGATTGTTAGGGGACGATGCCTTTATTTATACCCTGTACATTAACTTCGAAAAGAAATCTTATTTTTATTCGAAGGTGTTGATTTACTTTAATTGAATACTACCGATACCAAATTGTGCAACCTCTAAGTACGGGCAGATCACTTTTTGTTTGCATGAGTAGATTGATGCAAGAAGATCGGGAATTGATATGCATTTAATTAAAAATTCGTTAAGCCATTGATCTGGTAAGCGTAAGACTATTAGGTATACCCATCAATTTTTAGCATCTAAAAAGTGCACAATCCTTAATTCATTGTCTTTAAATTGTTTAAAGCAAAGAAGGTAAAATGCTAAACATCTAATTGACCTTCAATTTTACGGTCTATTTTATGACTATCATTTTTTATGATATTTTATTATATTATAACTTTGCCACTTCATTTGAATCTCATGTTGGAGATAAAACGATATCCCGCATAATATTTCATTGCTACTATCAGAGGTCATCCACATCATTCTAATATTATTTTTAACATAAATAATAATAATAATTTTAAATTTCCATATATACCGGTATTTCATTTTTTTAACAATCTAAATATCAATCGCAACAGTTTGATTTCCTGTTTGAACGGAAACAATTGTTTTTATATTTACTGATACATTATGCATGCTGATTGATTTAAAGACCAATCAAAATTTATAGCTATAATATGTAATACTTTATCTACAATAGATCCAAGTAACTGAAGTAACAATTATTGTTTAACTGATATTTTGAGTTCATTGATCATAGATTTATTATTCATGCTTTATACAAGAAGTATAAAAGAGTTTTGGCTTGAAATAAGAAAGATATACTTCAGATATTACATTACCCATTCACTATGAAAATTAATAACTGATTATTCTTTTATGCAACGAACACAAAAACATGGTAAACTTATGCCCAGATCATTGGCATTTGGAAATGTCATTACTTATTTAAACAAATATGTAACGTATTAGACGATTTGCTTAAAAACTTTTTTGTTTAAGGAATTTCCAGCATGGTATTTGTAGTTTCCACGCTAAAGATTCTGACGAGAAAATATTTTAATATCGTAAAAAATAGCTGGGAGGAAAATGAATTTTACATGATTTGAATGGGAAAATCGTGAGCTTTGCAGTTGATTATCTCGCGATCTTATCGACCAAAAATTATGCAACTAGAAATACCTTTCCTACTAGGGAGATGTTTTAATAAAAATGGAATGCAAGACCTTCTCTGCAACCAAGTGGTTAAGTTGTTGTGAAAGGGCCCCCCAGTATAATTTTGGTACACCGAAGATCGTAAGTGTTCAATTGGTAACCTTTCGTTGATCCATTATCTGTGCGATTAGTACATGTGAGACCGTCTGCTAAGTGGTGAACTAGATTCCCGGAGGACCCAATGAAGAGCCCCGTCTCGATAAGTTAGCTACAGCTGTCGAGAATATATTCTAATGAATTTAATTACCTTTCGAGGAATGGAAAAATAAAGAAGGGTTAATAATCGTAAAAAAATATCTACCAAGTTTTTTAAAATAATAAATGTAATGACTATTTAAAAACATGTAATGCCTTGAATATTATAAAATTATTTACACGAAATGTAAACATTATCCCGTCATAAACATCTCTGTTACAATAATGATTTAAGTAATTTTCTTATTATTGCATTATTGTATAGATACTTTGCTTATTGAAATGATCAAAATATCTTTCATAAACAGCGTGATATCTTAACCTATTAAAAAAAACGATAATGATAATATCTAACATGTATTATTAAAATCACGCAGTATCGTTTGAGATTGATTCACAGTATCTACACGGAGAGAAAACCTTTTCCCTATTTCAAATTAGAAATTTTCAATTCTTTAACTAGTAGTTTTCTTTAATTACGTAGTAATAATTCTGCTTATGCTATGAGAAAAATTCAGTAAAAATTTCGAATGCACAGAGGAATTATACGTTGGCATAAAGATCAAGTCTTCGCCGAAACCAATACATAGGAATCTGATGCTCCTTAATCTTCTTCTGTTGTTCTTTATTATCTAAAATGATTTGTTTCTTTAAACAGGTTACAGGAACCAATAAAAAGGTGTCTATGTTTCTTTGGTGTGAATTTAGCAAGTGGTTATGATGTAGCTCTGGACTACAAGCCCTTGGTATAATTTTCCGGGTAAAATGACTCACCAGGAAACATGTTGAAAAAGATGTTCCTATATGTAAAAGTTAGTTTAAGCACCATGGCATCAGTTTTGCGAAGTACAGGTATGTAAAAGTGAGAATATGAATGTCATACCCTTTGGTGTCTCACCCCTGCACCAGCAAATATGTACGGGGTTACTTTATATTAACTTTGCATAAGTATTAGATGCTAGTTACATAAATGCCGTACAGAAATAAATTCGATTCGTTTAGTACCGGAAGTTTGATCTCCCGTCAATTTCTGAACCCCTACGTGATTTATTTCTTTACGGCACATAAACATTCGGTAATTCACACCGAATACTTATGCAAAGTTAGTATCCAGCAACGTTGTACATGTTTCAGTTGCACATGTAGTCTATTGCTATAACAACAAAGGAATAAATCCAATGGTTAGCTTTGCATAATGCTAGTGTTTTGTTTTGTATTTTATTTTCTTACCTAGGTTTTATATATTCCTATCATAGGAATAAATTCTAGGAATCATCGATTTATCTTCAATTGGAAAAAAATATTGATTGTTTCTATTTTACTTATTCCTAAATTAATATAGAAAAAATAGTATTCTTTTTGGAGAAACTTTTGTCTATCTTTACACTTGATTATTCTTATTCATACATAACATACGAAAAAACTACCCATTTTTTTCGCTCCATGTACAGAGTACAAATACCATCAAGCTGTGTTATTGACTTTTTATTGACTATATCAACACAAGCTGATAACTAATGAAAGTTGAATCATGAAAATATACGCTCGCTTGATCGTGTTTTATAATATGTCGTTGTCTGCTAAATACGATAATTACGGCGCACGTTGAATGCGGATAAATCTCAGTATAATTTTTATAAAAACACTTATAAATAATGCCAAAGAGACAAGAGACCAAATAAAACAAGAATGTTGAAAAAAATTTGTAAAACAATGTTAGAAAATAACTCCTTTTCTTCTAGTGAAATCATCTGGTGAGCGGAATAATTTTTCCCACCCAAAATTTCGACCTCAAAGCGTAATGATAATTTTGATTCCAAATTTTGTAACAGAAATTGTTGTCATTATCGTTGAAGCCCATATTTCCCAAAATAAAATTTGTAAAGCCTATGGCACGCATAGATCAATTGGTAAGAAAATTTCAAAATCACTTCATCTGCTTAGGACTGGATGTGCTTTCTGCATCTGCATAAATCGAAATATTACTGAATTGAACTGCAAATAATTTAGCATAGAAAATTTAATGCGCATAGAAATTTTGCATCCAATGTTGCAGAATAGAGAAAATATATGTTTAGATGAGCCAAATGTGAGTTGATTTCGTATAAAAAAGGCACTTTTATCGTGTGTATTTTTTTCATGCCTTCCATATAAAAGAAGGCTGCTAGTAATTTTCATTTAAAATACAATTTTACAAGAATTATTTAACGTATTTTATTTCTGTTTTATTATAACTACAATAAAAATTTTGACCTACATTTTACTATCCATAAAGAAGTTTAGAAGAGTATTGCATTCTTGCCTGTTCATCTCCATGTACATTACTTTAAATCCCTGTGTTTCATTCTTTACTTACAAATAAATATCTCTCCGTATATGGTAATATTATCGAAAAAAATTTATAATACAAATACAGAATCATTATAAATCGAAAACTTCAGGCATTATTTCATTTTAACAATCAAAAAGTATCAACTTTTTTTTAACATGAACGGTATCGCGCCTACTTGAGTCCTACATTAAATTAAAATTTCTCTTCATATGCAACAAGTTGTTTTAAACAAAAGGCATTTAATTATTAAATTTCTGAAAGAAAATATGGTTTTTTAAGCGTAAAAATAGAAATAAAATATGTAATGATGTATTTTCGTTTTGAAGTCTCTAAAATGACACAATATATTTTTAATACCTGTGGTAAAATTTTTTATGCGTGTTGAGAAATTCGATTAATTTGAATTTTTGATTGCCAAATGATGAAGTTCTATGACACTCCTTCCCATTAGATATTTAATCAATGTAAAAAATGGAAATATTTATCATAAGCAAATTATAGAAAATAAATTTAAAAAAATGTATTATAAAACCAATTCTCACTTCTGCCTCGAATAAAATTGAAAAGCATAGCAATTTTTGTTATTATGAAAAAAAATTTGCGTAGCTAGCGTATCGAAAAATCCATTTTTCGAAACAGCTACAATTTTGTCGTATTCATTTTACTGACAGAATTCTATGAAAGAATCTAGCATCGGAAAAACATGTAAATAATGAGATGGGAACGTACAATTTCGCCGCGTTTAAATATGTTATGATTTAAGTCATAGAAGTATTTTTCAATCCTCTTATATTCAGAGGTGAGAGAGTGAAGTAACATTATCTTCCACCATGTTGTAGTCAAACAAGCGGCTGCAATTTCAGGTGAAATCATAGAACATGGAATATCTCGGTTAGTATTCATAAAGAATAATTTTTTATCATAAAGAAGGTTGTAGGAAATTTGCTAATCAAATTATTTAATCAGAAAGTTATTGGTCAAATTAAAAAAATCATAGCCACCACCAATTGTTTGACAATTTGAACATGAATAAAATAAGACTAGTCCAATCGGTTGTTTAATGAAGACATTTTGATTTTAATATTATTGTTGTACACAACAGAATAAAATAAAAAAATTTTTATATTATTTAAATTAAATATTAATTTTTAATTGCAACTTTCTTTATTTAATTATTAGTTTAGGTATAATAATTTATGTTTAACAAAAAATAAAAATAAATTTATTACTATTAACTAATAACAATCAAACAACTGTGGTCTATTTTTAATAATAAATTTATTTCGGTATTATTTATTAATTATTTTAATTTGGAATTATATTTTAAGGCTATATTATATTTTAATTACACGTGGAATATTTTTAATATAAATTAATTTAGTAAGTACCTATAATCTATATGCTTGTAATTGATTTCATTCAAATAAATTATTGCGGTAGGTATAATTGTAGTTGAATTTAATTCGTAGTGTTATTTCGTTATTAAATTCTTTTGTTAATTAAGCTCAAATTAAACCGGAAAGAATCTGTGTTTTTTGCTGTGGTTATTATATTTATTATAAGTTAAAGACAGCGAAACGATAATAATTTTTTATTCCAACTTGTATTTAATTAGTATCATACTTTTCATTAATTATCTCTATAAAGTAATATTGTTTGATTAGCGGGAATTGCCAAGAAATGGTTATGTTTTTCACGCGTATCTCGTATATATTCTTGTTTGTAAATTTCTTTATTACCTCGTATTTTCCAAGCGTCTGAATAAATTTCGATAATTAAGACATCCTTATGTTTACCCAAAAACCCAAGGGTCCATAAGAGTGTACCGGGACTCGAAAAATAAAATAAATAGCTAAAAAAAAATAAAAAACCGACTACAAAAAGTACAATTTAAAGGTAATGCACTTAAAATATCGAAACTATTGACAATATACCGACTGCGTTAAATAAAAACTGAACAGAAAAAAACAAGTCTGGTAGTTATCATACCCATTTCAAGTAAGGAGGACTCTAGACCGGCTCAAATCTTCACAAAATGAACCCCGGCTGTTAAAGTCGCCATGTAAACTAGTGAACTTGTTTTTTTCTTTTCAGTTTTTATTTAACGCAGTCGGTATATTGTCAATAGTTTCGATATTTTAAGTGCATTACCTTTAAATTGTACTTTTTGTAGTCGGTTTTTTATTTTTTTTAGCTATTTATTTTATTTTTCGAGTCCCGGTACACTCTTATGGACTCTTGGGTTTTTGGGTAAACAACCGGGAACCTAACAGTAGTATGATGACATATCTACGAAATATTAAATATGTATTTCCCACCGCTTCCACCATCAATTAATTGTTTTTAAAAAACATTGACTAATGTTTATTAAACTTTTTGCAAGATATTGGATCAGAAACCGAAATTACCATTATCTTCAAATGCTTTTGTATGAACGTTATTAAAAAAGAAAGCCAATTCAATTTTTTGTCTTGTTAAGAAAAATATTTCTATTTTTGATTGATTCATTCATACCCTCTTTCACAAATCTTACTGAATGAACTTCATCTCAAGGTAACTTATCTTAATCAATCAAAAAATTACACTTTTGGTGAAAAGAAACCCACATTATCCTCTATAGAAAGGTTCAGTCTATTAGCAATGTGGAGCAGATTCATTTCAGTTTTATCACATATATATTTAAAATTTAAATAATTTGGTCGCTCTTCAGCTTTACTGAACGGTCTCACTTATCCCCCCACCTTTAATAACATTCGAAATATATGCTACTTTTTATCATAAAACCAAATTATTTTTCTTTTTACCCCGACTATACATTGGTGAGGGTTATGTGTTTGACCCAGAGGTAGGTATGTATGTTCATCTGTTCGGACCTAGCTTCTAAACTACTAAGCATAATTTGACAAATGAAGTATCCTTAGAAGCGTCTTGATTGCCCAGTGGTTATAGGTACCGTCACATTAAATTGAATACAACGCCCTCTAGAGGACATAAAGCTATGATAACACTTTTCAAATACAGTTCGAAAACTAAAGCCCCCTTACAGAATCGTGCTCTTAAATTTATGAAAACAAGAAAATATTTTCATCTGAAATTGTTTTGGTAAGTAAAATCGTCATTACAGTCGGGGGACCTCTAAGATTAAACAGTTTTCCACAGGGCCCAAAAGAGGTACCTCGACTGTAATGACGATTTTACTTACCATAACAATTTCAGATGAAAATATTTACTTGTTTTCATACTTTTAAGCTTAGTTTAATAAAATTCAAATCGTCCAGTGAAGAGGGCTGGTAACTGCTACCTTTAATTAAAATCCATTCAATAGTTTTCAAAACCGATTAGAGAGGCGGGCGTATAACTGCTAGGACGTGATGTTATATAGCTAATAGTCTTTCTACATAAATGCGCTATCCAACATTAAAAGAATTTTTCCATTCGAACCAATAGTTTTTGAGACTAGCGCGGTGGTCTGATACACAGAAGTAGGAAAATATAAGCACATCTTTTTGGAATCAAACCTGCACGATTGCATATTATATACATTCTTAAAATCGCATATAATATTAATAAATACAAATGAAAGTAAACAATTAATCAAACATCATACACTTATATTATTTTGATAAAATCTTAGTAAAAAAAAGAACTTTCATTTTTAATAATAATCAATACAAATTTGACCTGAAAAATTTATACTACACATACAAACAAATAAATATACAACCAACTCAACAGCCAAAACAACAAGTGAGTTCTGCCGAGTTGAGTGAGAGAAACAAAACAGACTGACTTAGTGACTGACTTACTGAGACTGAATAATATACAGATTGATATTAATAATAAAAGGTGCGGTCAATAATCTTCTAAAAAATTAAATAAATATCGAAAGTGTATATAAATTTAAATAATATAAGATTTTGCTGTTGTAAAAATTTCATTGTCAAGTTTGTGAGAATATAATTATATTTTAACCGAGTTCTTAAATCAGAAGACGTTTTCATTTCGCCTGAGTCAATTTTTTGTTTGTTTTTGAAATGTATGTTAGGGTGTAACTCTTAATAATTGTTCGAAAGTTATATTTATAAATATGTCATAAATATTTGGCAAAATCAAGAAAACTTAATGTAAAAAGTTTTGTAAGTTTTACAGAACTAAACGATTGAGTTCTCTTGTAAAAGAAGGACGTTTCATGGAAAAGCACATCAGTGTGTCTTACTAGTTATTGTAAACTCAATAAGCATACGCACATAATCCATCTCCCTGCAGATTTTGCCATAAAGAGAAACCGAGCTACATACTCTGCCTGAATGCAAAAGCAACTCCTTCAAACGACACCATAACTTGGTATGAAATGATCTCCTCTAAAGTAAAATAAATGCAGTTCTACTCAGAAATATCCTCTTAATCTCAACTAAATTCTAAATCTACGAGTCTTATATAGGCCTTCGAGTGAGTCCGTAAATTGACAAATTCCAGTTTTAATTCGATGATTAAGTTTCATTATTGTTGTAATTATTTGAAATAAGTAGTATTTTTTCAAAAAAAGTTTTTTTACAAAGTATTAAATATATAAAACAAATCAAAAATTTAAATTGACCAATAAATAACTTTCTTCTTTCTTTCATTCTTTCATTGATGATAAAGAATTTATTAAATAAAATATATCATGATCTTGATGACTGTGGTAGGCGGTCTACAAATTAAAAAGACTTGAGTCATCAGTATATCATTCACTTCAGGTGTTTATCTATTAAAATGTATTGATATCTTCTTAAAATAGAAAATTTTTATTGATTAATGATGTATGCAGTTCTCAACAGCACGCCTTGTTAGAAAATACACCTTGTTTAAGAGTACAGAATTGGTGAAAGATAGATTTTTCCAGATATTTGGATATCGTTGTATCAATAGTTTCGCAATAAAATTAACTAATATTTTTCCATTTTTGTTATTGATGATTATTTAGGTAGTAAAAGGCGCTTGGAAAAGAGGATGCCTGTAAAAAACACTAGTAAGATTTCAATGTTTCAATCACATACTACGATTCTAGATATAACACATTGTAAAACACGGTACTCTGAACCATTGTACATAATTTTTCACCAAGGTTTACAAATCTTGTACCTTGATACACACGCTTTTATCGATAGTTGCTTAATATTCAATCTAACTTGCAAAAAACTTAAATGGAATAACAGTGCTATAAGAGACAATTTCCATTGTGATATTTTTTTAAATGTTATAGAAAACATATCAAGAATCGATATTTTTTATAAAATTATTTATTATGCTGAAGTCTAGGTCAAGTAAATACTATTTTTTTAATACTTCTAACTAAAAAGTATCAGTGATATAAAATTTCAGATTGTTATGATTTTTTAGAATAAATTTTACATTACACTCAAATCTCGGTAGCTCAAAGGAAAATGCTACAAATTCCGAGCCAACGAGTTTTCGACTTATATCGCGTTTTTTGGCGTACAACGGAAGGTAAAGGAAATTTTTTTCGCCTTATCAAGAGTTTCTACTTAACGAGGTTCAAGTTAGTATAATATAAATATTTATTATCTATGGTTCAAGTTATCGAGATTTCACTGTATATATACTAATTATTTTGAACTGTTTAGCCCAGAAGTAATTCGATAAAATTTTGTCGTAGTTTTTTGACCTTGAAATATAGTAAAAAATTAATTAACTTAATCTAATTATATTTTCTTCTTCTAATTAATAAATTGCAATATTAATATAAAAGTAAATTCTCATACATATTTTCGCAATTTATTTAAAGATTAGTACCATCGGATACTGTTAATATCTAATAATTAAATCGGCAATTTCAAATGTGATTAAAGATCGATAATTTGGTAATCAAGTTAATTACACGATATTAATTTACGTCCTATTCAACTAAAACTATCTCTTCTATATAATTGATCAATAATTTATAGGTACTAATCTGACTGATATATTATTTCCAGCAGTCAGTAGATATCTGTTAAAAAAATGACCTTCGGGTATACAGAGTGAACTACTAAAGTTGCTTAATCTAATACACCTTTCTTTCACAGTATATATTTTTATAAAAATATTTTGAAAAATAAAATTTTTTCTGTTTTTTAAATGTTTTTGTTATGCTATTGAACCGCCAAAGATAAATTATAAATTAGAAGCATTCGTGTGTTTGTATACGTTTTTGTAGCGTTTTTAAACTAATGGAAAATGATTCTTATAGCTCCATCGTTTTAAAGATCAGTACTTCATAGTTATAGGGGTCAAATAAAATTAATATATCAATGTGACAGCGTTGAGAATTTAAGAATATGATTGTTATTCCATTATATGTATATTTCACCGCGCTTCTACCATAAAACTATTAAAATCCCAAGAGCCAATGTTTGTCGGGTAATTTTAAATTCTACAAATTGAACTCAGTTTTGAATGAGTTATTCTGAACGCTAATTTTTACAAACAAAAATTTGATAAGCCTGGAGGAATATTGCAAAAATATATTAACAATTTATATGTTATCAAGCCAATAATCGGTGGTTTAGTTTTTTTAAAGATATTTTTTCAGAGAAATTAATAATATTTTTAGGTACCCATGATTAAATGGAATAATTTGAATTGGTTTTGAGATTGAAAAATTTATGTAATCTTAAACGGAAGTATCTTTTTTTTTAGTTGAATTTTTTCACGTGTCGGTTTCAATCTTATTTGCTCGCTTTAATTTATCAAACTAATTATTATTACTTATTTTTTAAAATTTAAATTAAAATAATTTAATTAACATTTATCAATTATCACACTTACAGAACGATCATAAAACTTTTATGATCGTTCTGTCTTTTATGATGAATTCCCAACAATTCCTAAATTATTCCCATCAAATATCAATTGTCCACCCTGTACTTTAGAGTACATTTATTGGTTGCTATTATTAAGAAAAAAATAAACTAAAATGCAAATGCTGTCAATCTACCAAAGTGACACTTTAAATATATTTATTAAACGTATCGTTATAACTATTTTATTATATTGTCGAATCAAATAAAATCATTTAAAAAACGAAATTTACCTTAAAGGCATTTTTACAGAATCTTAAAAAGAGAGATTTAACAAATATAAATAATAATATTAATTTTGTCGTCTGTAGTAAAATAAAGTTGTATTTTGTAAAAAAAAATCTCTTTTCTCCCGCCGTTTTTGTTTTTTCTCTCCATATTATCATCATGAACAGCTTGACTGTAGAGGTCTGTAAAATATACATGATTGCAGTTTGCTTGGTGGCTATTGCAGACTTATAAATAACCTCTTAACCCACTTTTTCAATTCAAGTTTTTCAATATTATTATTATGGCTGGTTTTTACTACGTTATAGTGTGTAAATGTGTTTTTAAATATATTGATTGATTTAATATTTTATGACTTTAAATTTATTGTATCTTGTTTTTTAAATGATTTTTTTTTTTGGAGAAAATTATGAAAAAGTTTTTTTTTTTTTATGAAATTTTATTGCAATTGAATCAATTTTTATACCATGCATATATGTAATATGCAAGGTATACTAAATTTAGTCCCAAGTTTGTCACGCTTAAAAATATTGAAGCTAAGCAAAAAATTTTGGTATAGGTGTTCATAAAATCACCTGATTAGTTCATTTCCGTTTGTCTGTCTGTCGTCTGTCGTCTGTCGTCCTTCGTCTGTCTGTCCGTCTGTTATCCCTATTACTCAAGAACTCAAGAACGAAAGATATCAAGCTGCAATTTTTATAGCGTGCTTAGGACGTAAAAAATGAGGCCGAGTTCGTAAATGAGCAACATAGGTCAATTTTGTCATCTTGTAAACCGTTAGAGATAGAACAAAAGTTTAAATGTAAAAAATATTCCTTATAACCAACAATAACCAACTCTTGTTTGAAACATTTTTTCGTAAATATCACTTGTTAGCGTGAGGGCGCAAATTGTATAGTATGTAATTATGGGAATATCAGTTATGTATGTGTGTGTAATATGATAGAATCATCAACACTGTCTATGCATGGTATTTCAACAATTAACTCAGTCGTCAATTGTTTGTTTTCACTTGTTTTTTAAATAATTTCACAGTCTAGGAATACTTTTTGAAGAAATTCATTTAATGGAATAACATTTTTCATTTTGAAAAATTTAAATAATAGAAATATATATATATATAAGCCGGTAAATGAAATTTTAGTGGTATTCAATACCAACAGCCATAGTTTTTTATTTACAATTAAGCGGAGCGAGATTCACCGATAAATCTCGTGGGGACTCAAGCAATTATCCGCGAGAACTTTGTGGACATGAATGTCGACAAAACTTTATCTTTACTTACATAATCAATTTAAATATTTTTGACATCAACAAATATAACTCGTTTTTCCAACAAATGTTTTTTACTAAAATAAAAAATAGTGAACTTATGAAACCGAAAATACAATTCAAATCGGATTTAGATTCTATTAATAGAATATTAATTTCATCCGATTTCAAAATAATTATTGTAATGAAAATAAAATAAAAACATTTAAAAAATAAAAGAAAAAACAAATGATTTAAAAAATATATAAAACAAAACACAAACAAAAAAATTAAAATAAAAACAATTGATGGCACAATAATTGTCTATTGTTTTTTTTAAAAAATAATATTAAAACAAAAAAGGGAAAAAAACAATTGAAATTAGTTAGCTGGATGTGTATATACACATTCACGCATTCATCTGTTTATTCACCTGTCGAAAACAATTGAATGAATTTTTTAAAGAAATTTAAATAATTGTATTTCAATTTTTATTTTGAATTTTAAATTATTTTTTGTTATCTAGAAAATGTATTTTAAAGGGTTTATAGCAAAGGCTATAAATCTTTGTTGAAAAAATTTACTTATCAGATTATTTTGTTTTTCAACTTCAAGGTTTGGTTCAAGATTTGATAATGCAAACAAATATGATTTAATAATCATTAATTCCAAAAAACCAATTGAAATTCAACATTTAATGTTTGTCTCGATGCCCTGCAATGTCTCGCTTCTTTTATGGAAACTGTTACACTCTTTAAAAAACTCAATTTTTCCATATTTCCTCTCCAATTTGATATGCGTTTTATAGCCGTGCGGATTTTTTGTTTTCAAGATATGAGCGATTTTGTAAATGATGATTAAATATTCCCTATAATCCAAATATCTTTAAATATCTCCAAAGATGTGCAGAATATGAAAAAACCCATAGAAAATTAATTTAAAGAAAGTAAGTCCTATAATTTTGAAAATATTTTTGTAATATATTTTGTCGTGAGAACGAAAAATCAAACGCCTATTTGCATCAAATACGAACTAAAACGAAGGGCTTTCTAAAGAGTTTAATTTTCATAAAAAAGTCGTGGCACATGCAATGTGAAAGGACAAACATTAAAAGTGTTTCGCTTTCATAAATAGTATCAAATTTCCGATTTCTATGACAACATTTCGCGTTTTACTTTTTCCCCCTTAAAATTAGCCCAGGTAGAGTAAAAATTAACAAGGATAACACAGCTACATGCCTAGCAAATATTTGTGTATTTATAAAAAAAAAAGTATCGCGGTTTCTATAATTATTTTTATCATATTTTTGAAATAATGCAATTATGTCTCTGAAAACATCCAAATATGGATGGTAAATTCTCTTTCTCAACAGAAAGTGTTAGCAGATATTGATATGATTATACCACTTGAATACATATCGACTCTTTCATTATATTTAAAATTCAAAATAAAAAATGAAAGGTGAATTAATAAATAAAGTAAAATGAATAAATTCATAATAATAATAATAAAACAACATATTGAACAACCATGTCCATATTTACTTCCGATGTCGTCCTCTTCACACTGCACACACTAAATGAAACTTGACTCTAATAAGTATATTTATAAATGTATTAAGAAGTTAGTTGACTAGAAGGTAACATTATAATCTTATTGTATCACTTTCTAAAAAAGGTCAAGTTCAACTTTTAATTTTTTGTCTACCATATTTTTATACCCTATATATGAAATATATCAGAAAATAATAAGTTTTATACCCTACTAGCTGTAACCTGCCACGTTTCGCTGAGGCGAACATTATGGTTGCATAGAAGTTTTTAATTTTGCAATAATTGTGGTTATACAGGGGAACACGACAGGAATTGCCGACAGGTTAACACGCAATTTACAGTTGTCCTGTTTCAAGGGAAAAATACAATTGGTACTAACAAATATTCAATATTGAATCGTTAGCAAGGTTGATCTCACGTCTTAGATATATGTATTTTTTCCTAGTCTACCACTCAACTTGTTTTTTTTAATCTACCGTTATTTAACAATTGTCTTCCTCTTCGTAAAAGATTTCTTGCAACACCATAGAAAATATTAGAATAATCCTCAAATGAGCACGATTTTTGTTCCTATGGGTCGAAATTTTCTAAAGTGGTCCCTGCTAAGAAAATCGTAAAAAATTGACAAAAATTTTCCTTCAATTTCCATAAACCATGTGCGTACGTTAATTTTGACCCAAAAAATACAAAAACTGAGCCAACTTTACAATAGAGTGAGTAATTTCTAAGATATGAAATTGAAATACTAAATTTTAAGCGATAGCTTGAAAAACGACGTCCAATCGCAAAATTATACTCCACTTGATATTTTTTGGGTTGGGTACTCCACTTTGATATTACTTGATGATAGGAAAAGACACAGAAAATCGCAAAAAAATTGAATAAATCTTTTAATTTCTGATTTCCATAAAATTTAATCTCTATGGTCACTTCCAAAAAATAAAAAATTCGAGTTTATTTATTGATTGGATGCCTAATTTTTAAGACTTCGTCGAAAATTAAAAAAAAAACGATTTCTCTAATCAATTTTAAAATTGCTAGAAAAAGATTTGTCTTATAGAAAAATAAACCGAATTTGAATCACTTCTAGATTCTAACTATGGAAAATCCAAAACAGAGATAACATTTTAAGGGATTTTCTGTATGGGATATTAGTAGTATGTTAGGCTGCTCATTTTTTTTGGAATAGTTCCCAGTGTATTTTGGAAATTTAGAATAAAGATGATTTAATTAAGATGTTAGAGCGATGACTCTAATAAGTGTTTTAAGAAGTTAGTTGACTAGAAGGTCACACAATCTGCTTATTGTATCACTTTCTAAAAAGGTCAAGTTTAACTTTTGATTTTTTTCTACCATATTTTTATTTGTATAATCTTTTATATCTTGTTAGGGAAGAACAACTATATAAATTAACTAGTGACTAAATATATTATTATGTTTTTTAATAATGCCATTAAAATTATATTTTTAATAAATTTCAATGTCAATAAATATATAGGGTTTTGCAAATATTGCATATATTATGTCCCAAGAGAGATTTAGTAAAAATAAATTATTTAAAACAGAAATCTAGAAATTACCAAGTTTAACGACGATAAATGTTCTCAGACCATACTCAAAATAGAAATTCTATAGGGTGTTTTTATTAGAGGTTTACATTTTTGAGTTTGCAACACTCTTTTGTTTGTAGTCAGTTTTGGTTTATGCTTAGTTTGATTTGCCATTTCATAATAAATAGACTCACTCCAGAGCAACGCTTACAAATTGTTGAAATATTAATGAGAATTGATGAAATTTTAAAAGAATAAATATTTATATATTTTTATTATATTTAAAAAAATTAAAGATTAAGCGATCTAACTCCATTAGATTATTATTTTTAGAGATATATAAAGTCACTTGTATTCAATGAGTTAGAAATACGACCATACTATTGTTTGTAAACTTAACTACATTTTATCGTTTGGTAATTTTTTTCCTGCATTTTTTGATATCCATGATTTCACTCTATTCATATACTTCTAATCTATCTATTCAAAAAATTGCAATTTGCCTCTGTTGTAGGAAAAGTTCGTATTACGATGCCGTATCATAAGCCTCTGTATAATATGTCTTGCGATAAAGATGTATAAATGGTGTGATTAAAGTGTGTGTGTTTTCTTTTATCTTTTCTCATAATTATTAGATATTACTAACGAGTGTAATTAATATACTTTTTTATGAAAATTAATTTAGTTCATTTATATCATTTACTTCCTACTTTGATATAGGTTAGGATTCCGTTGTCAAATTTATCATTGAGCAGTCAAAACCGACTATTACAAATGGATAAAATTATCGGGAATAACAATTGTGGCGTAACTTTATGTATTAACGTGTCATTTTTTCTAAAGAAATGTTAAAACGAGCGGAGTTAATGCCTATTTTTTATTGATCGGCTACACTTCTGGTCGGTTTTAAGATTTTTTTCTTTTATTATGTTTCCAGATAAAGGAGTATCTTTGATGCGCTGATTTATCTTACCTTTATTATCGAAATCATCAAAAAGTGAGAACGCGCTGGCTACGAGACTTCCTTCAAAACCTCTTTCCCTTGAAAATATTTGTTATGCCAAGCAATGACTTTTGCAGCCGAGTGACTTGCTGCTTTCGTATGGCAATTTTTGCTAACATATTCAATCATTGTTTATTTCTGTCTTTCGTTGCACTTGTAATTAATTCCTTTTGCTATGGTTCGCTTTTTCGAAAGAGCGCACGTTCATCAGATCACTTGCTTTCGTTCGTGGTTAATGGTGAACTTTGTCATTGGCGGCCTACCCAAAATATTGGCGTACCATTGTTTCGTCATTCCTGGGTTATAACAACGTCAGTTATAGCAACCAATTGCCATTAGAAATAGTAAGTTAACGTGTGTATATGGAATATAAAAATGTGCATACCGCTTATAACGACTAACGACTTTAACGATCATGACTAATAGCCCCTCCAATCATTAAAACCAATTTTAAGTTAAAGGCAAAAATTGGCAATATTACCAGTGCAAATAAACTCTCTAAACGTCCCTCTTGATTGAATTTGTAATCATCATAATACCTTATAAATGTATAAAAGTTGTTTTAAAGGACCTTTACATCTTCGGAATGAAAACAAGTAATTTTTAATTAGTGTGAGATCCGTTTGAAAATCATTGCCATCAAGTTACCTATTTGGCTTTAACTAGCGGTGGGTGGGTTTTGTAAAATTTATTTAAAGATGACAAAAAATTCTAAATAAAGAAATACCGCAATTACAGGTATTATAATTAACACAAGGCCATGACTTTTTATGATTAAATTAATAATATTTAACGGCTTCATTTGAGATTTGTACCCAAAAAAATGACAAATATAAAATATAGGTATTATTTATTATACAGTGTGCTAAAAATTTAATCGAGTCGCCCTGTCTTTTCAAATTGACAAAAGAAAGTCTATTATTTGTTTTTTGCAAGTTGATTGAATATAAGTTACCAAAATTGTCATTTATCGATAAATGAAGTGCTAACTTTTAATAATTTTTTTGTTTTGTATAATTTTTTTCTCACTTCTCTTACACTACCAATATTAACTTGATCATTCGAAGGCGGTTTCTTCGAATGTGAATACTTTAAATCTCTAACAGGATGCAGAGATTAATATAAGTTTTATAAGCAAAAATAATCTACCTAGCTTTTTTATAATTCTAGAGTTAATTCGATTTAAAGAAGCAATAATATTAAATGCCCTTAAGATCCGCTTCTAATACAAAATTACCTCGATGAACAAGTTTACTATAACACACAAGCGTGTATAGAGTTTATAAAACTTTTTTTAATATTAATAAAAAGAAGTGTAAGGTTATTTGAACTAAGCGCGTTGGCGATATAACAACCGTCTTTCTAATAATTATAGATATTAAATACATGTATACACGGTTTTTAAAAAGTATGTTTACGGCTTTCCTCAGAGTTTTATGTCTTTTCTGGAAAATTCATTCAATTTTTCCATTAAATGGTGAAATTTTACGTTACAGATATTTAAAAAAATGTATAAACAAAAAACAAGACTCTATTTTTGTTTCTTTAAAAGCACCCAGCAAACATAGCTTTTTTCAAATGCGCACTCCCTATAAACTATTGGATTAGTCGTGTTGTTGTGGTAAAAAAGGAGAAAGGGTTTAAAGGTTTATTCTGACGCACCGCACGTGGCACGCCTCTTTTATGAAAGAGCCTTAACAAAAACTTAACAATTTTTTACATGTTTCATAACCCTGTGATATTTTATTCTCGAGAGATTGTAAGTGTCAATCGTACAATTTTAGCTAATTCTCTAATAAATAAAACTTATATTTTTTGCTCAATTCCTGTTAAAAATCCGACATATTTTGTAAGAATAATTTTAGAAAACTTTACGTTCTTTAATTGATCAATAATAAATAATTTAAATTTGAATTATAGCACGGTAAACAAAGACAGATTTTAATTTTTACTTTTACAAATATATTTGAATATTCGATTGCCAACATTTCGAATTATAGAGAATACTGGAGCACTCAACTATTCCAGCCTACTTCATTCATCAGGAATGAGCTCTGGTAGAGTCCAAAAGAGCCAAGTACAATAAAGTAACATAAATCTAGTTTCAAAAGGGCTTGGTACAAAAGAGCCAAGTATGTGATACCAACTTTTTTTAATCATTGTAAAAAATAAAATAGATTATTATTATATGAATTGATTAGTTTGAAAATCCGGTTCGCATTAATATAATTCCAATGACATTTTTCTCTTAACAGTTAGATGGATGGATAGATCTATTTTAAACACTCAAATAATGATTTTCAATTCATCATACCTAAATAAACCATATTTAAAAATTTAATAAACAATTATTTTATTTTTAATACTTTTTATATTTTAATTAATGATTGAAAAATGATTGAAAATAATTATTTTAAGTCACGATATTAGTTCATTAATAACTTTTTTTATATTTTTGAGAAGTTTTTTCTTTGTCTGAAATTAACTACAGTGTGTTTAATAAAATTAGGGCGAAAGAAAGCGTGACAGTAATCGAAATTTATAAAATACTAAGGGTGAATAAATACCTTAGTAATGGCGGTCAAATAGTTGGCATACCTGGATCCAATCTTTTTGTTTTCTGTACTCGATTTATTCGAAAATTAAAAATTACCTGCAAAAAAATAAAGCATTAGTTTTGTGTTTCATTTTCAAATATAATAAATTGTCTTAATTAAGGACTAAATGAATTAAATAATTGCCATTTTTGGTTTATAAATTGTTTTCAAAGAAGCTTAAGAATACGTTGTGGCTAAAAAGTAATTCATAACAATTATCAGATGTTAAAATTGGCGGGAGCGAAAGTAACGATAATAACACCAAGTAAATAACTTTAAGTAACTAAACATTATGGTCTCAGGCACACAGCTTTAATATTTTATAGATTTGTTATATATAACATATAAGACCTTATATAGGTAAAGAACTATATCTTTGACTTATTTCAAGCCACCTATAGAGTTGGAAATGCTTGCCTGCTCAGGAAAGATCAGCAGTGATATTATTATACTTATGGTTGTAATACTAGAGCTAACATGAGATATTTAAATCAACAATGAATACGATTTCGATGACTTTAGACACTATATTAAAACAACAATTTTTTATATGAACAGTCTCATCTGATTGATTATCTTCGGCTTTTTGCTCTCAAAAAAGTTAGGTAGCTTTAATTTTTTTTAATACATTTTATTGTAATTTCAAGAGACTAATAAAAAAAATACAATCGAACGTATATTATTTTATTTTGACTTTTCAAGAACAAAAACATAAAAATTGATTTTTAAAAGAACGTTCACTATAGTCTAGTAATAAAAAAATTCTTTAAGGTCGCAATTACTAAGATGATAGTTTAACCTTCATTTATCTCTATCTATAGCGTTAAAATACTCATTTAAAAAAAATTAAACAATATTTTAACCTGAAAAGTATGCAAAAAGAGAAGGGAAAAATTATATTAATATTAATAACAATTTTTATTTAATATTTATAATAATAAAAGAAAAAAATTATATGTATATTAACTTCTGCAGATATATTTATTGCATAATTACGTTAAAGAAGGCGTTGATAGAATTTATTTTAATGAGATTAATTTATTGATAATTAAAATAAAAAATTTAATTATATAGTACGACAGAGGAAAGAATTACTACCGATCTCTAATCTAATGATTAGATATCGGTATCTCTCGATCAAAAATATGAATCTAATCTCACTAAAAATATTAGATTATTTTAATAGAGAGATAGATTAATTTGTAGGCAGAAATTATAATTGAATAAAGAAAAGGAATTTTCGTGTAAGAATATTGTCTAAAATAAAGTTATTTTATTGTAAGATGGGCTTGCTAAAGGTAGTACGAGCGCTAAGGCAAGTTTAGACTTGTGGTTGAAATTATTTGTACCTTATTTTCACATTTGATGATGAATTTTATTACAACTTCATGAATGTAGGCGAAAAATTTGAATAAAATTTTTCGATATGCCTTGGTTTTCGAATTATCGAAAGCTAAATAATTAAACAAAATTTTAAATTTTCAATATTTTGAAAATTACTCCAGATATCGAAAAATGATATTCTATTTTTCGCCTTATATTATCAAGCTATAACATAATTCACTATCAAAATTGAAATTATATATTTTTTTTAAATTTGTGCCCCAACTACCGTGTTTATACATCCTTAATGATTTATTAAGGTTTTAATTTAATTTAAATAGTTGTTTTTTAATTTCTACCGACTAGTTTTGGAGAAATCTATATCATCCATCTTTCGTTTTCCCAAGACCTAACGATTAAAGTTAACAAACCCTAAAAGGGCTTATGCATTATATTTTAAAATCAAACTCAAACACCCACAATTTGGTTGCTGTTTGAATTCAGCAACACTTTACACAGAAAATAAACCTTTGAGAGCAAAATTAGAAATTTGCGCTTTATCGTTAATTATAATTCTAAAACAGATCAATTTTTATAAACTTGACTTTACATTTTTTAAGAGTGTAATGTATTAAAAAGAACTATTCCCATGGCTCATAGATAAGTGAAAAAAAAGACATGACATATGAATGGAATCTTAAAATTGTCAAAGTGAAATGCATCTTTCTCTGGTGATTAATTTGTTTTTAGTGAATTTATATTCAACGTATTATTATATATAATCTTGAATATTCCTTGCACTTAAACCGTCTGTCAAATCGTCATAAACTTGATCTTAATTATTATCAATAACAACAACGAAGGCAAAAGAAAAACTGAAAAAATTTTCGTCTGTACAGACTTTTCTTCGAATTATGTTTTTTCCTCGACTTACTTTTTCAAACGATTCAGGTTGCCATGAATTTTGAGAAAATGCAAAAATCTTTTTTAACTATCAATTTGTATTTTTTGTCAAAATTTTATATTTTATCACTTAAAAAAATTGAGTTATGAAAGCTATCAGAAGTTAAGGAAAACAAAGATAATTTAAAGTAAGTATACAATGCAATTTTTTATGCTATGTCATCCTAATCAAATATCCTTATCAAACCAAACGTAATGTACTCACATATTGGGTTGACTACTAAATTAGAAGTATATCTCTTTTTAAAACTAATACTACAATTATTTCATACAATAAAAACTTAAAGTAGCTATAAAATTAAATTCTTTAAAGAATCAAACAAGTATTTGACTTCTAAAATTAATACCTCAAATTTGCAGAAAAAGCATGCAGCAAACATTTGAATTTGCGAAGTTTCATAAAATAATACTAAAATATTTATATTCTTTCATAAAAATTGCATAGTAATTACCAAATAAAAACTTTTAAAATTTATTGTTCATATGTGCTATTGTCTTTTCAACAGGTTTTCTCACTCATTAAGATATATTCATTAAATTACTATTTAAACATCATCAGATACCTATACCTACCTAACTTGAAATCTCACTTACAAAAATACGTGAAAGTGATTTTTTAATAATATAATGATCGTATATGAGTTTTGTGCTTATTTTTGGTAAGTCATTATTATCATTTAATTTTCTTGTTGTAATTATATTAAATATCTTTTAATGGTTGTTTTCAGTAGGAGGTCGTTAAGGCGATTGGTGATTTTATAGTTTAAACAAATTGATATTAATTGTATTAAAAATGAGTCACACACTTCGTTGTGAATTCAAAAATAATATATTGTTTTTGAAAATCAATTAATTTTGTTTCATAAGGTATATTTTGCTACTTTCCTTTGAGAATTTTCTGCGAAGGAAGTTTTTAATTTGTTTTTCAAAACTACCGTGGGAAAATTAATGTGTAGATTCGAAAAGAACATTTCTTGAGGATACTAAATTATAATTTTAGAAGAAGTATAAATCTGCCTGTTTAGATGAAATATGATATCTATCGTTAGAAATGATACGTAGCCTAATTGAAATATAGCCTTATTTTTCACCCAAGTACTTAATTTTCACCCCATGTTGGTAAGATTAACAGTTTTTCATGTTTATTTAAAAAAAAAACAAAAACAAAAACAAAAACAAATGAAAACAAACAATTGACTGAGTTAATTGTTGACATACCATGTATAAAAAGTGTTGATTCCTCTGTAACATTACACATACATACATGTCCCACATATACAACTGATATTCCCATATAATACATACTATACGATTTCCGCATAATTTGCGCTTTCACAGTTAAACAGTGCTGTTTACGGAAAAAAGTTTCAAAAAAAAGTTGTTTATTTTTTATAAGAAAATTTTTTACATTTAAACTTTTGCTCTATCTCTAACGGTTTACAAAATTGACGTAATTGATCAATGTTGCTCATTTACGAACTCGACGCACTTTTTACGTCCTAAACACGCTATAAAAATTTCAGCTTGATATCTCTTTTCGTTTTTGAGTTATTGTGATGACAGACGGACAGACGAGAGACGACAGACAGACAGACAACCGGAAATGGACTAATTAGGTGATTTTATGACCACCTATACCAAAATTTTGTTCATAGCATCAATATTTTTAAGCGTTATAAACTTGGGACTAAACTTAGTATACCTTGGAATATTACATGATTTAGGTGAAATGATTCGATTTATCGTGAAGGCATCAAACACATGCCGAGAGTTTTACATCCATCGCCTGAGTTTGTCAAAAGCTAAATAGTTAAAAGATTTTTTTGGTTACTTAATATCAACGTAAAGGATATATTTGCCATACTATTTACAAAATATATACCCGCTAAAATGCATTATTCCCAATTTAATGAACGATTGTTTAAAAAAGCATTAATTTATAGAGTTTATAAAACATAAGTTAATAATCTATAATGGATAAATTTGGCGAATTCTTCCAAAATAAATATTATTTTATTAATAAGATTGTTTTATAAATTAATTATCTCAAATTATATCAATTTTTTATTCGATTTTTATTCTTATGAATTTTTTTTTAAATGGAATTCTTTTTGTTCGTGACAATGCAATAGTTACGCTCCCATAAAATTCCAATCAAATAAATTTCTCACTCAATACTACATATTATGCAACAAATGATATTTCACGATTGTTTATTGTAAGTTTATTCGTTCTTTTTTTATATCCAAGATCAAATATTTACGATATTCTAATCGAGTTAAGATTGAAATTTAGATTTATCGTTATAATTCATCTTCTGGATTTGCCATAAAAAAATTATCACCATCAAGTTTCCGTTTCAAACTGTTACATTTTTATATACAGAATGTTCGATTTACATCTAAGCATATAAATATCACGAGTATGACAGAGTACAGGTGTTAAGCAATGCATCTAAGTAAGAAA
Source organism: Chrysoperla carnea (assembly GCF_905475395.1). Lineage (NCBI taxonomy): Eukaryota > Metazoa > Arthropoda > Insecta > Neuroptera > Chrysopidae > Chrysoperla > Chrysoperla carnea. The sequence continues at coordinate 21,754,819 of NC_058340.1, forward strand.
TCGGTTAAAAATATCTGAAAAAGTATGCAATAATAAAAAACACTTTGAATTTAAAAACAGTAAATTTGAAGGTTTACAAAAAATTATAATAAGTTTTACGGAAATGTTATTATTAAATTTAATATTGTTTCCCATAAAAAAATTAATAATATAAATATCCGCATAGCAATATATATAGAAACAAAAATCAATTAATTAAAATAAAATACCTATAGAAAAATTGGCGTCATTTGTAAATAAACATACGCATTATATTAACACTAAATTTTTTTTTTTTTCGAATTCTACAAAAACATTTTTTTTTCTTTGTGGAAGTCGATCGTTTTAAGTAACCTTTTTTTTGTTAAGTTATAAATAGAGAGTATTAATGCTTGATATTGTTAAAAAGAAAATTATGTTTTCATTATTATTCTTATCTTTCGGAAATGTTTTTGTCTAAAAATTATAAGATATAATTATTTGTAGGTTAATGTATTTTATTCTTTTATACAGAAAGTTTAAAATGATAAAAGTTAAGTAGGTATAAATGTAAATTCCTTTTGAATTCTATGTGAAGTTCATTACTAAGTACATTAGATGGTGTAACTTAAAGAGTATAAACAATATAAAAACAGTGTCATTAAGTATTTGACAATTTGGCAAACATTTTAGACACAAAGTAAAATGTTAAAAAAAAATTGTTAACAGATTTATAATGTTGTTTAGCCTTATGGACGTATATACCTGAGACTATGATCAAAACATGATTCGGCTGCAGATTGGACGCATATTGTAGATAATTATACTCACAGAACTAAGCTGGAATGTAGAGTAACCTGTGCAGCTTAAATGTTCCGGTAAAACAATTCTATTAAACTTCTTGGAGATAAAGAAGCACAATATAACTAAATTTGCCGATGATATTTTGTAAAATAAAATAAATTATTAATTCAATCGGACTTCTTAAAGCGTAAACATATTTGGTAGCACGGGATTTTTATATAAAACGAAAAACAGAACAGAAGATCACCCATCGTCTTTAACATTGACAAAATGGTTATAGGGTAATGGTTATCAACTCACTTTGGACCCGATATTTTCTAATGAAATATATTTATGCTAGAATCCAAGATAAAAAGCACCCGGATCTATGAAAAAAGAACCAGGGTGCTTCTATCAAACAATCATTTACATAACTGGGTTTATCATTAGAGATACGAATAACATTTTAACAATGCAAATAAATATATTAAGATTCAACAAATCATCTTAAAAAGTATAACATCAATAAATAAATTTCCATTAAAATAAAGTGATTATACCGTAAGATGAATGAATGCGTGCATTGCGTATACACACATTTTAAGTAAAGTAAATCTCCTTCAATCATGTTAAAAGAAATGTTTACTAAATAGTAATAAAATAAATGTACAATCAGTGGCGGGTGTACCTTAATTGCAATTTTAAAAAAAAACACCAAATGATACATCTGATTATCTACTTACTACAATTTAGGCTCTTTGATAAACTGTTAAGACTATGAAATACGTGCAGAAACGTCTGGTCGATGAAACAAAGATTGATTTTCTATTATCTAAGTATGGGATAATTAGACTCTTCTTAAAATTGTTTAATAAATGCCTTCAAAAGTAGGTATATTTAACATTGGTTTTATGGTTAAACGGTAGATGGATGATGTGTTTTCATAAATTTCTCCAAAACTATTCAATGGAAATAAAAAAAATTTATTTAAATTTAAACAAAAATCTTAATAAATTATTGAAAATTAATTAATTTATTGACTAATTAAAAGTATAAGCAAAATAGTGGGGACACGTATTTAAAAAATTATATTTTTTCAATTTTGATGGTGAATTATGTTATAACTTAGCAATATAAGACGAAAAGTAAGAATACAGTTTTTCGATATCTGAAGTAATTTTCAAAATATCGAAAATTGATAATTTTGTTTAACTATTTAGCTTTCGATATTTTGAAAACTAAGGCAGATATAGAAAAATTTTATTGTTATTTTTCGCTTACATTCGTGAAGTTATAACCAAAGTCATCTTCAAAGTTGAAAATAAGGTACAAATAATTTCAACCCTAAATCGAAAATTGAAGCAATTGCGAGAAGTTTGAGTGAGCTAGTGTAGTGCACCACCAGTTCGATAACTTACCAGCCGCCACTGCACACAATACATAATTCATTGACAATGGCTTTAAATCCTTATTAAAATGATTGACTTAAGTAATATAAGATTTTGTAATGAACTTTGGTGACTCATTTATTTATATACACTTTATTCAGTAATACAATACAATACAATACTTTTTACAATAAACCCTGTTATTTAAATATAAATACTTCATACATACAAATTATTATTACTTACATGTACTGACTCTACCATATAAAATGAATTATAAAAACTACAATCAAAATCGTTTATAACGACATCGCTTAAAACGACGCAATGGAAATGACTGGCTGTATTGACCAACGATCAATGGAATTGAGCCAAGTAGGATTTTCTATAAGTTATAAACAAAAAATAATTTCTTTCGATAAAATATTATTATTCTTGATTTTGTTAATACTATAAACTTTATTAGACCGTGAGACAGAAAGGAAGCCTTGTAAAATCATTAATGCATGCTTGAAGCTTCGTGAGTAGCTTCCTTTTGGCAAGTCTAATAAAACTTCTCTCTACGTCTTTTTTCGAAAACGCTGAGTTCTTAAAGGAGCAAGATTACGTCATATTTAAGCTATCGGTCTGAGAAAACGCAGCAGAGAATTTGTCGGACACAATGACCACTTGATAACATCAATAATTATTAAACAAATCAGTAAAAATGAAATATATATGTTTTGAAAGGCAAAAAAACTAGAGTACGGTATGTTCCAGGTCGTAGACAAGCTCATCGGTTCAGTATTTCTGTCGATTATTTAAGAATTATTCATTTTATCAAGTGATCAGAGTGTCGACAAATTCTCTACAAATTCAGAACGTAGCGTTTTCGAAAAAAGTCGTACAGAGATGTTTAATAAACTCGACTGCGGACTATATGATTTGTGCACGGTTTTTAAAAATGACCAAAATTTTAATTTTAACTTTCATAATTTTTATTATTTATTATTCAACTTACTATATTTTTCGGCATGATGTCTTACTACAAGAAGTAATTTGGGTTTCAAAAATCATAGATTTCTCATTATTGTTTCAAAGTTTCAAAGAGCAAAAGAAAATGAGAGTAAGAGTTTTTTCTCGATGTTCCAAAATCATGATTTTGTAATACATTTATATAATTTAAGTTTGTTTACATCTAGTCATTCAAAAGTCAATGCACGAAAAGCATGTAATAAAATTATAGGAAATCAAACGATTTGTCATCTGTGCATTGAAATTCATTAAATATTTTTATTTATAAGTCTTTTTACCTTCATTCAATCAGACATTAAATTCATAAACATTGATATTTTCAATGTCATCAATCTTTATTTGTATCTTATTAAACAAAAAAAAAGAAAATATAATAATTATAATAATAATAATTTTATTTATACAATAAAATAATTATAATCTTACCTACATTTTCTCGGAAGTGACATATGCTTAAGTGTAGATGTATGTGTGTGTTTTTATTAACTTTTGTGTTTATACGATGATAAATATACGTCGTACACTGTTTAAAAAAGTAATTTACTAGTAAATTGTTATAAGAAATTTTACCTCAAGGTATATAAGTACATGTTAAAAAAAGAGAAGTAGTTATACACGCCTAGCATCAAACATTGAAAAGTAGTTCCATATGCTTATATTGGATATTGCACCAGATAATGGCTTAGAAATGGAAGTTTTCGCAAAAAAAATTTTAAGCGTTGCATTTGAGGCGGCTTTACAATTAAATGTACTTTGCGATGAAGTTAAAACGATTTTTAAAAAGAGTCACGAGTCTGATCTACAAAGAACTTTATTCGGTAGTTAATCTCAACTTTAAATACTTATATAAAAAATTGGTACGATATTTATATTTGTACGAAAATAATATTTGAGAATCCAAACTTCCAACTCGCATTTGAACACCGGTATAAGTACCAAAAAAGTCTTTATTAGGTTTGTTTCGTTGATTTTTGTTTAGTCATTTTATATAGGGAATAGCCATGTTGTGATTTTAGAAGTTATTTAACCTACTTTTAATCGTCTAATTAACTTGAAAATTTGCACACGTATAAAGTTCCGGTGACAATATAAAAATTTAACAATTTTGTCTCAATATTCTCACTATAATCAAATCTTTACTACTTTAATAATATTATCTTGAAATATTGACAATACGAATAGCTTTCTAGGATACGTGAATAGCTTTCTTTTTAAATTCTATTTTATAACACAAAGAGTACACAATCTTTATCTTACTGGGATTAAAAAATTAGAAAAAAAAAAATAATTTAAAAAACTAAGCAAAATTCAAAGGGTGGGGTGACTGGCATCTGTAAAATCTGCTGATTTAAAGAATCAATGTAGCGATCACCCCACGCTTTTAATTTTGCATTAAAATTAAAATTACCATTCATTTTTTAGCGGGTTTTCTACATCTCTACACAATAATCTGAAATCACATATTTTACCCTTTCTGCTCTTTCACATCATCAATTTAATTAATTGAAAATCAAAAAAATATATGCAAATTATTAAAATGTAAATTTTAATAATATAATTAAATTTACGTCGAATAATTCTTTTTACAGTGTAATTTTTATATATTAAAAAAAATCATCACCTTTTTAAAATCAAGTTTATTTGTTATGTTATATGTGTGTAAAGCTAATTAGTCAGACTTTTAACACAACAAAACACCCATAGAGTTCAATGTCTTCTTAATTTATTTTATCATCAGGATTCATTTTTTTTATATATATGCCTACCTTTTTATTCTTATATTTCATAGGTGTTATATTTCTTACTTTATCACATCTTATTTGATGAAGATTATGTAATACTTTAAATATTATTTTGAAATTATCACTTTGAAACAAATTACACTTGCAGTTCGTTTGTTCCATTAGAAGTTTTAGTTTGTTAATGTTGCACATTTTGACAGTAAATATTTGATAATATACAAAAATATATTCAGATCTGATGGTTTTGACAATGTTTTGTAAAGGTAATTGACCTGTAATGAGAGCGTCTTTAAATATTTGAGAGTAAGGAATTACGCCTAAATTTAACGCGCAAGCAATATGAAAGCACATCATATGAAAGCACTGCCATTCCATTTTTTTACACACGAATATTTCATTGTTTAATGTATAGTTCGATAAAATCTAGAATGGGATACTCAGATATATATCTTACATTCTTGTTAAAGTAGTTCAAAAAAATTATGTTATACTCGGTGTTCCAGGGAAGTGGCAAATAAGAAATGTTATGGAAGATTTTTATAGATCAATTCGGTTTTAAGTCCACTTTTGTAGTATATAATTCCGCAATTATGATAGTTGTGTGATGTCGAATTTGCTATATTACGCATAAAAATGTAAAACTAGACTTGACACCATGACAAAATTTGAAAGTGAAATTAAAATTGATTAAAAAACGAAGAATTTAGAAGCATTCAAAGATTGATTGTCCATCTACTTTTAGCAAAACAAAGTTTTATATGTATTTTATATGTATTTCAATGGTGATATCGGACAATGACGTCATTAACCTATATCTTCCTCTTTTTTAAATGAATAATTTTAACGTTTATATTTTGCGTACTTCTAGCAATTTTCAAAAACCAACTTCACTTTTCTGCCCGTGCAGTGATAATTCTTCACCTGAAATGATAACAAAAATCAACCAATAAGCTTAAACAGACATAACAACCACATAATCTCATCTGGCCCTAACTTAATCAGAACGAAACTCATTAAAAGCTAATAATATGATTTCATCACGAGATGATTTCAAATTGTTTGCGTGGTGCTTAGTGTGACTTCACTTTACTTAGGGAGTTTGTGTTCTTTAGAAGTATTCGAATAACGTTAGACATACGGGATTGAAACCAAAAATTAAATATGACCTAAGAGACGACATCAAACAGCTTTAAATATAGATGGTTTAACCACCGTTGTCATGTAACGATAATATTTTTTTCTTTATTGATGACTTGATAACCGCACCAGGTTTTAACAAGTTTGAATCATGCTTTAATAAAAAAGGGATACAGGATATAAGGAGTTCAAGAAAATTTCACTTTTACTTCAACTCTTAAAAAATATGACAACACTCTTTTCTTTTAATATTCTATTCCACGATCTTGGACTCTGTAAATTGCAAGCTAATTTTACTTATTTTTTGGTTTTTTATACAATAAACTTTTATTTTTTTATACTTGACATGCTTTAGCATTTTTCTTGACCATCCATGTCTAATATTGTTTATTGTGTAATCTATTATGTGTGAACCGAATAAGGCCAACATATAACAATGAAAATAACTATGCAGATTTCATGATTATTTCATCAATTTTTTCAAGTTTATTCGCCTTTAAGGAAATAGTTTATGGAATGTTTTTAAAAAAAGGGAATTTTTTTATGCAAATGTCCAATTTGCGTGCATAATATTTAAAAATTAAATTTGCATATTTAATTTGTGGTGATTTTTTAACCAATTACAATTTTTAATTCTTTTGCTATAAGGTAAAATGAACTTGTATTTATTAAAACGTAAACAAAAGTGCAAATTTCTGTGATTGGTGGTGAATTGTTTGAATGTCGATATAATTTGGTATAGAAATTTGGTAGAAATCGGAATTCAATACTATTTATGAAACTTTTCGGATGTATTCCGAATAAAATGATAAATACAATAATTTATGTACTTATTCGTTAACATACGAATTTCTTCTCTCAAGTTTTAAGAACTACAGAGATGTTAGCATTGAAATCGTATTTTTAAAGTTATAGAATAATAAAGATTGTTCCGTTTTCCAATCCAATAAAAAGTAGATTTAGCCTTTTCAATCTTGGATGACAGAGAGGATTTAAAAGTAAATAAAGAAAAAAAGGCAAATATTTGTCGGTATTTAACCCAAAAAATACTTGTCAAATTAGATGCATTTTATCTAGAATTTTCACCCAGAAGAAAGTAGATGGTTCATAAGCATAAATCACAAGCAATAATCAAGTTTGCATTTGACTATGAGTAAAGATTTTTTAATGACATTGCCTTATTTTAAAGAAATTTTACCAAAATTCACAAGCTCCACTTTAATAACTAATGCTAAAAACAATGCTAAATAAAAATTAATGATAATATTTCATTTAATTAAGTTCTTGGCAGAATTTTAAAAAAATTAAATGTCATGTTTTTGTATATTCATCAGTGAAAATTTCGGCATTAATTGAAATGTGAACTCATCAACTTATTTGAAACAATGACAAATCTACCAAAATTTCCCGTTATTTTAAATGACAACATTTAACCAAATTTTCTTTCTAAAAATGACCTATTGAAATAAATATAAAACAAGTAAATTTCATCTATGATTACAACAAAAACGGATATTTTAGAAGTGCTATTTCCATGATATATTTAAAATTATAGTTATTTAACCTAAATTATAAAAATAATTTTACCCATTTTAAATAATTATGATATCCAATTACTAATGTAATAGTTTTTTTTTTTAATTCACGACAAATAATTTTAATGCGTTTATAATCATAGTTTTATTTTTTTAAATAATATTTTTACCTCTATACTTAATACTTCATTAGAACATGTGGTGTTCTAAACATTGTATTTTTAGATTATAAAAAGACTTTTATCAAATTTTCTCTTGATATCACATTCGACATTTAATTAAGAAGATTAAAAACACCAGAAAATTCTCCTTTTTTACTATACTGAAATTTCAACAGCTACAGCTGATAAAATAATTCGAAAATAAATAATACAAGCTAGCAATGTCACGGAAAAGGTGATTTTAAAAAGGCTGAGTTTTGGATATTTCTTTAGAAATATTGTAGGTTTGAAGTACACCTGGCACCTGAAAAATAATTTGGCAAAAATTGTTTATTTCAAAATTAGTTTATTTTAAAATAAACTTTTCATGTCTTTTTAAGAATAAAAGTTATAATTGCCAGACAGTTTTGCTGGTGCTAACACCGTACCAGATGTTATTCTAATATTTAAAAAATATTTTTAAACTATTTTAGTGCGGTAATTTTAATAGGATTTACTTTTATAATTGAAGAACATAATTTTATTACTAGATTGAAATCGCTAGCATATTTCTAGCGGAGCAAACAAGACCTCGATCCTACCTAAGTGCAATAAGGAAAGAAATAACCATTGTCGGCTATCTAAGAAAACCTAAAAATGAATTTACTAATAGATCATTTTCGTAAATGTTTTGAAAATATTTAAAATGTAATCATGCAAGTGGATCAAGTGGATCATAGTACTCTATATATGGAGGTGGTATGATGTTCTCCGTAATATTTTCAAACATCAAACACGTAGTTAATACATCATCATCATATCTCAATTCCATAATTTTTGTGTTAATATTGAATTAAAATACCTATTATTTTTTCACAAAATTAAGAACTATACAAAAAAAAAGAACCGTTTGAAAATTATCTTTTTACCAGTGATCTTATTAAAAACAAGTTGATGAAGATGATATATTTTTAAATATATTATAGATAATATAAAGCTGAACTCACATATCTATATCATCTAATTTTCTTTATTACTTTGATCTTTTTTAATGGTTATGTTATATTATGGTAATGTTACTCATTACTGATCCTTGGTGTAATCCTTAGATACCTTATAGCTCTTTTATGACCACTAGCATATGACTGAAATTTTTAATAGGTGAACTACAAGACGTATATAAAAAAGAATATCACGTGTATCCAACGTGTTAAAAATTTTTCCACGATAACCTGTTTTATACATAATTCTGCGCAATTAGAATTGCAGATATGATAATTATTTGAAATAATCATTGAGCTAAATCATGCATAAGGTAAACATAAAACAATAAGCGGTATAATAGCTCCTAAAAGATTGGACCTAACCTAATCCGATGTATATGAAGACTTATTTAATTAGAGAAGCTTTGAGTTATGTTTTATAAAAGCCTGATTACTCAATTAAGCAGCATGAGCTATTTTCCCAAAAGTGTACGCATTAGAAGAATATAAAATTGTGAAAACGTTGCAGAAACAAGAGTTTAATATTTATATTGGATACATATGAATATGATGAGATTTCCTTGCTCTTCCACCATAAAAATATTTTAATTTTACGTAAACATAATTTTACACTTTGGTGTGAATACAGCTGTATGTATTATGTTGAAGATCTTTTTTATAATTTGTCTAATATTTTTTTTTAAATTTATATATATCCTGTCTGTAATTATTATTTTTTTAATATAATTTTGCTTATTTCTAATAAGTTATAATATTGAATGAACTGTTTTTTACTAGTAGTATTATTTATTTTTAATAATTTTGTTCTGGTAATCTACAAACATTTTTGTTCTAAATATTGTAGAGAATAATTTATATTAACGGTATACCTTGAGATTACATAATTATAGAGTATCATCTTTAGATATATTGTGATATATGGATAATCTGCTTTAAATTAGTTATATATTATATTTAATCTTCAAACTTAACCTTGCTTATAAAATTTATTCTCCAAACATAAATTTTTAAAATCGATTAATGTAAATTTTGGTAACAATTAATATAACTTTTTCCCTAAAATTATGTAGAAAAAAATCAAATCAAACTTTTTTGGAAAATGTGGAAACTATCGAAGGGACAAAACTAAGAATAAAAAGATTCCATAGTATCTAGTACTACTCTAAATATCATACATAGTTTCAGTTCTACTATAAATATCAATATAAATAGAAAATTAATGGATTTATTTTATTAAATTTTTTATATTTTAAATTTATTCAAAATTAAATCAAGGTTAAGTTACATCATTAAAATTTAATTGCTAAAAGTCTTTAATTAATCGCATGATTGATTCTTGAGAAAAAAAATTGTCTCTAAATTAACAAGCACAGACAACATTCTAGAAAATCGAAATTTTTAATCCTTGAAATAATATAAAAATTAGAATTCAGAAAACTTTAATCATTAATTTTTAATAACAATATTTTTGTCTTTAATCATTATTTTAGGAATATACAAAGAGTCGAAAAGCGTCACATATTCTGACAAAAAAATTGTGAGTAAATATGTTTCAAGAACATTGAAATATTTTAACGGGCAAAAGTTTTAGTTGATTTAATTTAAAATTGATAATTTTCATTAAATTAAAACAATTGATTCTAAATAATAATAAATTGAAACCTAACCTAATTTAACATATAAAAACCCGTTATAAAAAAATACTACAAAAAATAACCAAGGAATTTATAAAAATAAAAACACATAATAAGACAAAAATATAAATTAAATTAATATGCATAACGAAAGCAAATCGACTAAACGCGTATTTTATCATATTTTTTATCGACAGAAATGGGTTATGTCAATATGAACTAGTAAAGCATAGCAAAATAGTATAAATGAATAAATTTAACCATGAGTTCCACTAAACCTCTATATACAGGATAAAGTTTGTAAATTATGTTCAACAAATCAAAAAACAAATTATTCAATCTGAAAGAAAAATTTGGATATACTTTGTAAGTTAAAATAGCCAATCTTTAAGAACTTCATACATATCACTTCTGCATTTTCCACAAATTTCCACAATTTTTAGGAATGTATATAATACTTTTGCAAGTGTCGGATATTGATCTCGAAATCGTCTAGCCACAATAGTTAATTTCATTTAAAAAAATTAATATTGCCATGTTTATAAGAAAGTTATGCAAAGTTATTTCCATCTGGGAAGTTGATTATGTGGATCGTAAGGGTCACACTCACATGCGCAGCTTGTTTTACATGGAGGTTTAAAAAAATTACTGTAAAAACAAAAAGAATTTACGCATTTTAATAACAATAAATATGTATACAATATTACTTATCATCAACTAATAGTATGTCTTTTTAATGTCTATACGTGAGGGTATTTCCTATATAATATTATTTACAATCAATATTAATAAAGTCATATTGTATTATACATTATTATGTGTGTTCAGTCATATATAGTTGGTATCAGCTAATATTATTATGTTTTTTTTTGTTTTAATGTTTTGACATACTTTCTTCATTTACATAAATTTTAATATTTTACTAAGTATTGTTTTTTTTTTCTTATTAATAGCTTAAGTTTTTATGTTATTTTTGAAGTGAATTGATTTATTAATCAATTGTTTAAATATAGAGTTATTTTAGAAATATGTTAAGTATTTTAGCATAATCTGATTACAAACCAATACCGCTCATCGACCCATCTCACGGAATTTTTTATTTGAAAAAAAATTTTTATTGGATTTTATGTAAGATATTTATATTAGATTTATAGGTGCGTTCGTCGCGTCAATGAACTTTTTCGAGAATCTGCAGGGATTCTGTATATTAAGTTTCTAATTAGAGAGAAATGTAAAGATTTTCCATTTATCTTTCTAATTTTAATATTGTTTTCATTTCTTGAAGGACAAAAATTGTAATCCAATCAGTACAGCAGGGTCATTATTGAAACTGATATCCCTGTTTTTTATTGACATTTGGCAATATATCTACATATTTCAATTTCCTATATTAATGGACGAAATCTACCCCACGAGAAGGCTAACTTTTATTAAATATGTTTCTTTCGTTGCAGAAAGCAAAGAAAAGGAAATTTTCAGTTCTATATCTCTGCTTCTATTGATCGAATTGTAATAATTTTTTGTTATAAATTTCTTCATCAACCCTCTTTATCGAGCCCTGAACATAGCAAAATAACCTCAATATCTCAAATAAATCGCAGCTATCCCATATTTTCAACCCTCTGTGCCAATTTTTCGCAAAATGAAGGAATTGAGTTAAAATTCTGGAAAAAGATGTAATTTATGAGCATTAATTTTCTGTGTTTGCTGCAACGAAAGAAACCTATTAAAAGAAATTAGGCTTCTCCCAATATTTTCCAAAATGATTATCGAAAACCGATAGATTTACCCCACTATCAAGTTCTGTTTGGTTTGTTTTATATTGTTTCGTTAATGAACCCTTATAGAGATACACGTATGCAATTTTATACAAGTGTAGCTTTTCTGCTAATCTGTGTGTGAATTATTGACCTTCTTTTCGTTATTCATTAACCTTAAAAATATGATTACCTTCAAATACAGGTACCCGGGCAGACCAGGTTTTCTAATAATAAAAACTGAACTGCTTTAGAGGATAAAATTTTAGATAATATAAAATGGAATATTTAAAATTCAATTTTATTAATTATACAAAAACAATTGAATAAACAAAGATATAAATATTATGATAAACTCACACGACCTCTATGTATAAGCTTGCTGCAGCACTTCCGGTATCATAGACAGGCTTAATTAAAACGGCTAGAATATTTGATATTGCAACATCTGATGATGCACAGGTAATCAATAGTTCATCAGATGATAATCAAATTTTTTTTGGTGCATGAAATCTTAAAGCTAATCAATAAAAGTCAGTGGAATACTTTTTTTAATCAGGCAAATCATACAAAATGTCTATGCAACACGCCAAAATAAAAAGTTTTATCCCTTTAAAAAGTCTTTAAAATGTCTTGTTAATAGTATTCTGATAACTTTTCTCCCAAGGTGAATATCTTGTCGTACGTTATTTATTAATGTGTTATCAAAAAACAAGTTTCTGGACTTTGTAGCCATAGATATTTTTAATTCCGTGCATTCAAATCCATCGAAAATAAAGATTCATGTAGAGTTTCCATAACAATACATTAAGGCAGAGGTTAAACCCGACTTTTAAACAATAATTATGCATCAATATTCAATTTAAATTTCATATTTTACGATTTATCTATTATTTATACACTTTCTTTGTCTTTCACAATGCAATGGTTGTTACACTTTGTTAAATACTATGTGGGTATTTTTTTTATTCATAGTTTGTAATAAAAAATATTTAATTTATAGTAAATATTTATAAATTATTTCCTATTTGTAATGAAATTCCATTTTAAGTAGTTATAAATTGTAGGAAAGATTTTAAGTTATTTCAAATAATTGAAAAAGATATCAGCTTATTATTATTTTAATCGATAATAAGAGTATTCAAAAGATGTTAGCAGAATTAATAAGAGGAAGGAGCACATTCTTGGAAATTTTATTAATGGAAACATTTTTTCTAGAACATTAAGCATTAATCATACTAACGAAGCAAGCGGGAATTTATTTTAAATACTATTTATAAATATAGTAGGATGCTTAGTTTTATGGAAGAGCTAAAATTTGTAGTTGACCGCACAAAAGTAGAACACAATAAGAACACAATAGTTAAAAGTAACAAAAATTTTAGTAAGCAAAATATTATATTGAATTTTCTAAGGCTTTACCGAATTTTTCAACTTCTGGTAAGAATATGTTGCATATTATTTAATCAATTCTACATTTATAAATTCCACAGAGGTAAAAGTTCGCTTGAAGGTAACATCAAAAATGAAAAGTTTGTCCTAAAATTAGTGAGTTTCAAAAATAACTTCATTCGATCGGATAAAAATTGGGTGTTTTATGAAAAAATTGATTTTTTGAACTTTATGACGTCATTAAAATCCAAAAATTTGATTTAAGCTCTATCACTTCCAAATTATATCCAATTTTGATAAACAAAGTGTGGAATTATACTAATTTTGGGTCATACTTTTCAAATTTGTCAAATTTAGCCTACCACTAAAAGTTTTGAAGACAGTGAAGTTCTGGTATCGATATTTCGCACAAAGGTGAATGTTAGCTAAACAAGCAATGAGTGGGGTGGGTATTGTGCGACTAAAAACTTGACCGGCTGGAAATGACTCAACCGAATGTCATGAAATTCTTTTCGGATCATATTGCCGTTAATATGCTTTGATCGACACTCCAACGAAGTCTACGATCTGACTATGTACGTACATACACGCACACACACACACACACACACACACACACACACACACACACACACACACACACACACACACATACTTCTTCTCCAAATTTGTGTATATCTCGCCCTGATCATGAAAAATAAAGCTTTGTTTAAAATTTCGATTTCGTTAATCGGAAACATTACAATAACTTTATTTACTGGAAAGTTAATCAGATGTGGAAGAAATTTGGACAGTATTCATCCATCTTAGAATGCAAGCCTTGGGCACGGAATGCAACAAATGGTTGACTTGATTCCACTTCAGATCTTTCATTCTTTTAGCTCTAACCTTGCTATCAGCATTTGATACAAACAGTTCACGCACAAGTAGAAAGCTCAGAATATAAAAGATGGTAAAAGAGTTGCAGCAAGATTTATTGTTTGTAAATACAATTTACAATTGAACTCGTCTATAAAATGAGTCGGATGTTGTTACTCTTTATATTATAAAGAAAGTTCGTTCACATACATAATAGGATACAAACGATTTTTGCATATCATAGAACTTTTTTTATTATAACATTAAAATATTTTTCCTTTAATGATAATAAAGTATTACACAATATTCATCATCACAAATCAAGCTTATAATCAAATTAAGAAACTAGTTCTGGTAGATGACTACCTGCATACATACAGCGCAGCGTAACGTATAGTATAAGAAGTCTAGGATGTTGTTTTAAACTTGAAGAAGATGATGATGACAGATAATAAATCCATATCTGATGGATAATTTTTTTTTCTTTATGTAGTAAAATATTAGGCGATATGTAAGCACCGCTCTCCAAGCCAATTTTTTTTAGGTTTCTATAGAATTTTTACTGAGATAAAGAAAATATATCGAAAATTTGCGAGGTTAATTATAGGTTGATTAAAATCCTTCCTCATAAAATTCCTCATAAAATAAGTTGGAAGCTGGAAGTTGATCGTCGATTGAAAGAAGCTATAAATCATAACCAAAACTGCTCAAAATATTCTAGCGTACAATCAAATATTCGAGAATGCACTTACATATTCCAGTTTGTCCGATTGGTTTGGAATATTCTAAAATTTTATAGAATATCTAATAAGATTATGAACTTTGAAAGAGACTTCTAGTTTCGGAAGTTTGTAGAATATGCATAAATGTCTCACATGCCTCTGGACATTCAAAGAAACTGCCTGTTCGGCAACGACCAAGAACGATCAAGAAACTATTGCAATGTTTATGAAACTGGAAGCAGAATCAACTGGGACATTTCGAATTGATCTGTTGTAATGTCAGGAAATCTGAACACCTTCCTCGTAAAGTAGCTTTACTTGCTGATGATTTGGCCTGAAGGCATTGCATAGTAGTGAAACGTACGGTTAGCTTTTATTATACTAGATTAAGCCAATGAAGAGAGCGATATCAGTTCAAAGCGAAACTTCTACTTTATTACAATACCATTTGACCATCAAAGTTTACATAATTTCCATTATTCAATCAATTGAATACAAGTTATTAATATTCAAACTTTGTACTCAACTTATGCTTGTATTGTTCAGTTGGTTTGAGTTAACTGGGTCGTGTTTTCGGATTTGTTCACTATCCATTTGGCATTCGATTACATATAATTTATGTTTCAGATTTGAAAATTTTCTATAGGATTTTAAGAACTATTTTCTTCAGTATTTATGATTGCGGTGATTAAAGACAAATAAAATACTCTCTTAACCTTTTTCCTTTGTTAGTGAAGTGCGGTTTTGGTAGATAACTTTTTTTTACCTACTATACAGAATACACACATAATAACATAGTAACATTTCTCGAATGATAACATATTGCAATTACAAAGAAAACATTACTTATTGACGTGAGTTGTGTGTTTAAAACGCATTTTTTTATTTTTGTTTAAATAACGTGCGTATATGTTAAAAAAATGTGGTGATGTATGTTTGTGCTGTTAGTAGTGATACAGAGTGTGTTTTTAAACATTAGCCCTAATATAAATATATAAATCGATATCCAAGCACCAACACGTTGGTACACAAGAATAGTGATACAACTGCAAAATTATCTTTTTTCAGTAGGTGTAATCGTTCAAGATGCCTGAATTTTTCAAGAAACAAAACCTTTCAAGAAACATGCATTTTTATCACAAAAAACGGGATTCAGGAAAAAATATATCGGAAAAAATAGATCGAAAAAAATTCCTGTAATAGTGTCCCATTTTTAAGGCAAGAGTTAAAAATTTTAGAATCCAACCAACTCGTAATTTTAACAATACTCCGAGTCTATAAAACTTTTGGTCTACTTTTTCGTTCTATATCCGGGTCTATTTTTCCGGTGCGACATAGAGATAGTTCATTTGGTACTATGTAGAGAAACCATGTGTCAGTACACACATGAGCGACTTTATAATAATCTCACTCAGTAAAAATGTCTCTGCTTGAGTGGTATCTAAGGAAGTTCTACAGAACAAATTAAAAGAAATTAGAAACATATCTTTACCTCTTCTAGAAAGAAATTAGAATTATTAAGTTATTTAGGATTAAACTTCCCCACGCTCATTTTCATACATATTTTTTTTAAAAAGTTCAGGATAATTTGAAAAATAAACATATATCTATATATATTCAGGTTTATTAAAAATTTTCTTGAGAGCCTTACTAGTATCTTTCTCTTTGTTTAATTAGTAATTTTAAACGTTCATATCTTGCACACTAGTAAAAATTTTTTAAAACCAACTTCACTTTTCTATCCATGAAGTGAGAAATCTTCTTTTGAAGTGAAAAAATAGTGTAGTCCAATCCCCTATTATTGAATATATTCCAAAATATAACACCAGTATATTCTGATTCGATACTGATTTTGTTTTTTTGGTTAAATTGATTGACAATACTTTTAGAAAAACAATTTTACCGTTAATACGTTAATATCATTTCTTGTAGCATATTCCCAACACAATGCTGCACATGCTATATTTTTACCATACATAGAAATATGACAGATACATATTACTCTACAACTTTAACCAGCTGCATTTTCAAGCTATATACACTGTTTTTTATTACATTATAAAATAGGTATCATTGAGGTCACAGTCAATAATTTATTTCAAGTTTTAATTGAAATATTATGTCTTACAACAAAATGTAGCGTAAAAAGGCGTGAAAAAACAAGGCTCATCAACATTTTTAAAAACATAAATAAGAAAATTTACCTGCGAAAATGTAAAAGCAAAAATTAAAAACAACAATTTTCATTTGAAAATAAATTGAGTTTTTAAAGTTATTTTGTTTAATTCAATTTCAAAGTTACTTACAACATTTTAACTTTAGGTTTCAAAATGAAATTATAATAATTTTCAAATCGAGAATTCTAATTATAACTTACGTGAGACTTACATGACTTTATGAATTTATTTAAAATAAGGAAATAAACTGAATAATTGCTACCATTAAATAAGTAGTTTTATAATTATTTATAATAAATGAATAAATAATTGAAGAAATAATATATATTTTATTAAAATTTTCTACCTTATCCATATTGACTTAATATAAAAATATAAAATAAAATAATATAAATTATATTAAAATTAAAATTAACGAACTGTAAATATTTGTGTAAGGTGGTGGCTATATGCCACACACTATGTGGAGAGTAACATAATGAACTTAATACGTAATGGAATTTTAAGGCATGTCTGAAAAGGCCCATATATTCAATTAACGAAAATTGATGCAAATTGTAGAGGTAAGCTATTTGAAGACGTTTTACGACGAATGAATGATTAGGCATAATTTATCAACAGGCATACTTAATGGCATTTCTCAGTTATTATTCGAAGCACAACCCTAACCGGTTAGATTCATTCCGTATATGCACTGATTATATTAATTTTTTTATAACCACCGTTATGGTGTGTGCTATTTTTTACAGGTTTTAGTGAAGCTAATAATTAAGTAAGTTGCAAGAGGAACATAGATGTGTATGTTTCCAGGTTTTTTTTTTATTTTTAGTTTTTTTTTTAAGATCCTCGATTTTTATCTAGTATCCTAAATCAATAAAGCATATAAAATTAATACAATAAAAACTAATAATTATATTAATTATTTGCTTTATTATTTTATTATGATTGGTCAAGTGTATTATATACACTTTAATGAACTCGTGGTGTATCCGGTAAAAAAAATTGGAATTTTTTTGATTTTTTATATTTATTATTTTAAAATTAAGGTCTTAAACTTTTTTAAATACCGCTTGGGAATAAATAAAAATATCGTGCAATAAAAGAAGTATACCAGCTTTTGTTTTTGTTATAAGTATTTGCTATAGTATAAGTTTCTTGGCTAGTACATATTTATACACATAAAATTTTTTCGCGAATTCTGAATAACCTGCACATTTTTATAATTTTTTTAAATTATAATTTTAATTTTCACATAACAATTCGAGATTTATAATTAAAAGATTTTATCAAATCATTTTGAAATAAAAAACTGTAAATATTACTTTAAAAATGATTGTATTAACAACTGAATCGTAAAATTAGGACACACGAAAAGATTTTTTTTTAATCAAACATTAAAATAAGAAAACATTTAACAGCCCATAATTTTCTATTAAATCTTATAAGAATACATTAAATTTTGTGGGTACATTATTGGAATTAAATATATAAAATTATAATATTTAAATTTATAAAAAATAAAAATAATTTCTTTTGTTATAGGTCTACGCCAAGCGTAACATTTGACAGTTATTTCAGGACGGTTAAAAGACGGTTTTAGTCGGAGCTATTTTCTCCCTTCAGAAAACAATAAAATGTTTTAACTATGTGGCATGCTTTAAATTGATGAATATTCATTTAAGACCATATTCAAATTTTAAGATTATTAAATTTGAAAATCATTTTGTTCGATATTTTGAAAATTATAATTTTAAAGATTTCGGGAAACGGTCATTTCGTTCTTTGTAATGTCAGACAAAATGAATCTCATAAAAGGCCAATCCTTCACTAATCTAGGGCCGTTCTTAACCAGGATTACCAGGATAACATGAATAATACTTATAGTACTTTAATAATATTATGTCAAAATATTAATGCTACTGTCAACGGTCAAATATTGCAATGGGTATGTTGTCCGCTTCTCACGGGGAAGGTCGTAAGGACAAAGCCCACCCGCAATAATTTTTGTTTATTCTACTTTGATTCCCAAAAAGAAACTAAACTATTTATTGTTTTTTTCAATTTTTTTTTTATTTAAATATCATCTTCAATGAATATTCATCAATTTCAAAGTTGTAATTAAAACTTTTCCAGTTCCACTGAAAGATGAGAACTTTAGTGATGATATTTTCCAAGCGGACAAAGTTGTTACACACGACCTTGACAACAGCCTTTCAAATTTTTGATGAATGACTGTTAAATGCCTAGATCTGGCCCTAGATCTATAATTTTTTTTTTAAATAGTGTGGTTTTTGACAAAAGATATCTTAAAACAACACGTCAAGAAATTTAGCACACAGAAAATTAGAGAAAAAAATAAGTATCAATGTCATCTCTCATATAAACATTTAATTTTATTATTATTATTTTGTTTTTTTTTTTTTTTAACAATAGAAATATTAAATTTCCCGAAATATTTATAAAAACATAAATAAAAATAATGATAATAATATGAAAAAAAAAACCACAATATAAAAACGGGTGTGTATATATATTTATTTGAGAATTAATTAAACTTTGTTTTTTTGAATTAAAATCGAAAAAAAAATTATATGCTTGCAACATAACTCTCTATTAAATATCAAATTTTAAATAAATAAAAAATTAATTTCGCAATAAATTTGTCATTCTAACATTATATTGTTAAAATCAAGTTTTAAGTAAGTAAAATGTTAAAATTAATCAAATCTAAATTATTCTATAATGATACACTGGTATTTCATTTTCACGACCACAAACCGTTCAAAATTTTATGGCTTAAAAATAGTAAAATTTGAGTTTTATCTGCCATATATATTTGCGCAGGTATCTATCGATTAATAGAGTTCGATAAAATCCTAAATAATTTTATCGTGGTTTTTGTCACCGGCTAGAAGCGCGTGCGTTAATCGATCCGTGATGATAACAAGGACTGTAAATACTTATCTAGAACCTGAACCTAAATAAGAACATCAACAGGAGACTCCAGGATTACAATGTAATGAACAAATAAAAAAATTAACTACTCATAACCTGTCAATTTATTTTTCAAAAATGGCGTACTGTGGCCGTTTGTATCGTTTACCATACAATTCGAAAATACGTGGTTTTACCTTACAATCCAAACTGTATATTGATGTTTACCTGAAAACAAAAGAACAAAATTAGAAATAGTGTCTTTCTCTACAGACTGAATAATTATTAAATTAAGCTAAATAAATTTTTAACTAATTATAATTAAAGTGTTTATTATTTTAATTATAATTTGACCCTGCTCAACTTTTAAGGAAGTAAGTTATCATACAAATTTTAAGCTTCTTATTGCTGCTAATACTGTACGTTAGGTGGAATATGGGAGCAGAAACTATTTGAGTAAGAAAAAATCAATCAAATTCGAAGCTTTTATAGATTTTATATCTAAACTAACGTCTTAAACGTCATATTCATTTGTTCGTTTGATTTTTTGTTGCTTTTGTTTAAAACACAAGTTTAAACACTTAAAAAGTGTCTACAAAATTTAAACGCTTAATTGAATGCTTTGAATCAAACCATTTATAATAATATACCAGAATTTGCAGTGACTGTTTCTCTTTTAGGATGAAGATTAACTATGCCATTGTGACCGTTGAATAAGTGTTTATGAATTGTTATTTACAATCTGATATATAATTTTATATAATTTTGAACTATATAATAATAAAAAGGTCTTAAATTTTATTCACAGTTCTCTTTTCTTGAGAACAGTTGTATTATACATAAAATATAATAAGAAATGACATAAAATAAATTATGATATCTTATGCTATTTCCTGGTTAGTTTATATCACAATTTTACAGGGAACTTCAGGAAATTACTGTAAGTAAATACCTATAACAAAGTATAAATAGTTGGTAAACACTGATTATACTGACACTAAAATCTCCACTACTCTGTGCCATTTGAACTAAAATTGCTTATTTAATGAAAGAATGGTAATAACAGAAAATTATATAATAACAATACGAACTGTGTGAATGTAATTACAGGAATATGGTGGGGGGAGGGTGGATGGTGGATTTTAGTTTTGATTTTAAACCGTAATTTTTAATCCTTTTATATAGCTAAATATAAAAATATAACAGGCGTAGGTTCATATGTTAATTTAGAAAATAACCAATATGTCTATTTGTTTACAGTTTACTAATTTCGTTTCAAATTAGAGTGTAATAAATAATGAAGAGTGATGACTAGAATTTGTCCATATAAATTCTGCGTGCTTCTCTTCAAAAGGAATGAAATCTTAACAGTGGCGAGCATGTATAATATTGATTATTTGTCATTCGAGATCCTTATTTTAATGAAATTAAATGTATAAAAAGAGAAATATAGGGATGAGTTGATAATATGCAGAACTGGTTCAAGCAAATACAACAATAATGTGAATAATACCATGATTCTAATTTGTAATCAGATGCCAAAAGATATAAAACCATTGCCATACTCCAAATACCCAATCGAAAAATGCTTATGCAATTTACATCAGTACCTGACATCATAGTAAAGTTTTATCAAAATTTGAATTATACAAAATTTTATTTACATTTTATTAATTTTAACTGTTAATAGCGATTACTTTTATTTAAAAGGAGTTATTTTTCATATATTTAATTTTTATTCACTTGTACCTGACAGTAAGGCGCTATTTATACTACAACAAGCATTCAATCAAATTTTCAAAAGATTAATTATTATTATCATATTATTATATTATATTATGATTTTACATATTATAAGA
Source organism: Chrysoperla carnea (assembly GCF_905475395.1). NCBI lineage: Eukaryota > Metazoa > Arthropoda > Insecta > Neuroptera > Chrysopidae > Chrysoperla > Chrysoperla carnea. The sequence continues at coordinate 21,776,853 of NC_058340.1, forward strand.
TTTAAAAGAAATTGTATCAGCAATTGTTCATGAAACACGCGGTTTAAAATAACAAGACTGTAAAATACCTACTAGTGATTTTATATGAGATTTGTTATTTGTTAATAAAATGCATTATATAATTTATGGATAAATAAATATTTCATATTTCAATACTAACAAAACAAATTGTATTGTAATTTTCATACAAATAAATATGTTTTTTTTTTTTTACTTTATAAATAATATTTATTTTTAACATCCAATTTGTTACAAACAGTTTATTAATTCACCAAAAGCTTAAAAAAATAGGAATATAAGATTGTGAATTAACTATGACTGTACAGGATGTGATTTTTATGAAATCTTTTAATATTTTTATTTAGATTTTTTTGTTAAATCTTCTTTATCTTAGTTTACTCACAAAATTATTTTCTACTTTTTGGTAAAATTTAAGATTGTTCTTCAAAAAGTATTTTTATTTAAATTATTAATTTAAAATTGAAAAAGGAATGTAAAAAATATTAAGACTGATAAAATGCGATTAGTGAAAATACTTAAACCTGAGTTCAATGGTGTGCTGCGATTAGTTTGCGGGAAGTTGAACGAGCCCCTTGTTAAATTATTCTATAATTTGCAAGCCTTTTATTGCCTGCCATTCAATGAGATTTCCTATTATTTTTCGCTGTTTTACTGACTTTTATTTTTAAATATTTTAGACCCATAAATATTGTTTTAACCCCAACTAATAAAAGAAGTGTTTATCGTGTAATTTAATAAGTTTAAGTTGTCTGTTTATCTGCGCGTCTGTCTGTGGCATTGTAGCCTCTAAACAAATGAACCATTTTGGAATTACTTTTTCTTTTTTTTTCGAAAGGAGGTTTGATTGAGAGTTTTCTTAGCTATTCTTTAAATTTTCCATTTAATATTATTTATAATTGAAAAGATTTTCATATAACCGAGACCCTCGTTAAAAATTCAATTTCACACGACTGCCTAAGCAAACTGTATATATAAGTAACTGTTTCGATTGATTTTATTGACTGTTTCAATAAAATCGATCGATTTTATTGACTCTTTCAAGTATTTAGGAGTGACAAAGGTAATAAATATTATTAGCAATAGTCAATCATCTTATATTCTTTATGCTCTAATAAATTATTATATATACTGTTCAAAATACTTTCTCATTTATTGACTCCTATATAAGGTGATGAAACTTTTATTCACAATTATTTGTTAATATAATTTTTGTCTCGGCGCGATGTGTTAAACAAATTTACAAAATAATATTAATTTATTTATCTTTTAACATTGAAATCTATATAATGTTAATGTTATTGTCACTGATGGTTTATTTATCGAGTAGGTCTTAGAGATTTCTCGAGTTTAATGAAAGTACATGTATATTGAGAGATGCAAAGGCGGTGCTTTACTTATAATTTCTTTACTATAAGGCCTGGAACTATTTCAAAATTAGATATTACAGTGTACTATGGAACCAAACACAATCCTCATGAAAATACTTTTTTAACTCCCCAGAAAAAGTTAATGTAATGAGGCCGATTAGGAAAATTTCCAGTTTTACTTATTTCCGCGTTTCAAGGTCTTAATATCCGAATCAAACCTTTTCAATCTGATGTTTGTGTGTCTGTGTGTTTGTGTACGTATATGCGTATGTTCGTTCGGATTCTTTCGTCTCGATTATCTCGCGAACCAATTATGACATTAACACATGACTGGGTTTATTCGACCCGAACCTACAAAAATGCAAATATTTAGTATTCTTAAAAAAATGGAATCATTTAAGTAGAGCTCGTGAGATTCCAAATAATTTTCCATCTACCTAATTCTCCCGAATTAGATTTTTTGTTTTTAAAAATTTTTATATTCTATATAAACTCCATCATCTTACTCTCCTTGTTTATAAATTTTGTAAATTTATTATCGTTTGTTTATAGAAAATACCAATTAAAATATTAAATACCTAGTCGAAGATAAAATATAAAATTATAATTTTCATCAAATTATTGAATCTGTTATTTAACAGCCTTATTATTATTAAACAAAATAACAAGAGAACAGGTAACATTATATAAAATTCGATGGTTTTATTTTATTTATCAACAACAAACGACATTATACAAAAAACTTTTTTTGATGATTTTTGATTACATTTGGTTGTTGTTGTACAAATAATAGAAATTTTTATTACATCAATGTTAAAAAAGACAGCATAAATAATCATTAGTTAGTTACGGTATTAACACAATTTGTATATATTTAAAAAATAAAAAAAAAATAATTATTTTAACACTTATATAAATATGGAGAATTTTATGTATTACTTCATAAGATTTATATGTATAAGCAGACGGGGTGTAACGCCATTCTGTTGAGGCTGAGAATAATTATAAAGCGAACAGGCGGTTTAACGAGTTAAACTCACTTCTTCATAAAACAGCAAATATTTTTTCGTTATCTGTCATAAATTTTTATATTGACTGTCAAAATCGCTATGTAAACTACTGGACTTATGTCTTTCTTTTCAGATTTAATTTACCGAAGTCAGATCTTTGATTTTTTTATTTTATTTTTCACTTTTTAGAATCCCAGCACTAAAAATCTCTCTTATTGTACTATATCAAAACTTAACCAATCTATTATTCTTTATAAAATTTACAAATATAACTTATAAGCCTACATATATTTTTGAAATCCCCTTTTAATTTCAATAATTTTGATTCCTTACTCAAGAGGTTTGGTTAATTTTCTTTTCTAAAGGTATTACGATTTCACGAAAATAATTCGGCATATTGTTTTTTAAATTTAATTTTACTTAGCTGTTTAAGCCGAATATAACTATATTCTAAATTTCGAAATAAATGTCGAAGTAGTTTGAAGACACGAGGTAATAAAAAAACTTACAAGCATATGTACATACATGCATGATACGCAGGAAAAAAATAACTACTACTTGACTGTCGGGTAAAAAGCAATGTTTTTCAGGGAAATGATTGATTGGTTCACACCGATCATCGAATTTTTGGCTAGAAATCGTTTAAAATTTAAATAATTCTCTTTAATCATTTTAAAATAATCAATTTTTGAAATTTTTTATAATTTATGGAAGGACACCCTGTAGGCAATATTTTTTTAAGTACATAATTACTATATTTTATTAGAATACAAATAATTTATAAATTTGAAAAATTGTAAAAAAAAAGCTTTATTTAAATGACATAATAATCTACATTTTTCTAGATTTAAATTAGAATTTAGATAATTGAACATATTTGCTTTATTTAATAATTAAAACTATTATATATATATATATACTTTTTAATTTAATTTTATAAATGTTATTTAATTCTATTTGTCAAGTTTTTTTAATTCGAAATTTCAATTGTCCATTATAAATAAATGATATGTGGAATTTAAGTCGTGATACTTTCTCCATTCTGTCAGTAGATATTTGTATTTCGCAACTTAATTAAAAGAAAGGTGAGCATTGATTATTTTCAAATTTTTAAGCGATAAACTTTGAGGCACAATATTTTTTATAATTGAATCTCTCATGAAGAGTGTTTTATTTTAAATTCATTTAAAAGTTTATTATATGCAAATTTTTGTGAAAATATTATTGTGATACTAAAGGCATCGTGGCTGATTTCAATGAGGCCTAAGCGTGATTGGGAAGTCATATTTTCGACAATTTAATCGAGTAGTTTGTGGAAATGAGGGTAGCATCTCGGAAAATGAGGGTAGCATCTCCTTGGATTCCAATAAGTCTTATGTGTGTGAAATATTCAAACAGAACATTTTTATCGAGCAGAATGGGGAATGCCGGTAGAATTTTGTGTTGTAGCATTCTTCTTGCGTAGGTTTATTCACGCTAGAATAACAAAACATATTGAGCACAAATCATCTGTCAACTGCAAAACTCCCACTGGAAACAATTAGTATCATGTGTGTTTTTCGAATCATTGACACTTTACGCTTCATTGGTGCCAGACACTGCACCCTTAGGCCCAAAATAATGTTTTTTCACAAATGCCATACATTTAGCATTCCAATTTATCGTAACGATCAATATAATATTTACTTGTTGTTTGATTTCGATTTAAAGTTGATTCCCTCAAAAACACACCCTTTTTTAAATAAAGTATCTATACAGGAAACATTAACCTTCACCTTGGTTTTAAATTTTTATTGATAATCTAAACTTGAAAATATAAGTGAAAGTTGAAAATCATTTAACATATGCTATTTTTCAATTTAGATTCAAAAAAAAAACTCAACCTAATCAATACAAAGGATTATACACAAAATATATATCAAATAAAAATATAAGTACGGATTTAAAAATTTCACTAACATAAACTCAAATATTATTTTTATCTCTTGACCATTATTTTTAATTCGATATTAATTTATTTGTTAAAAACTTTCTAAGTATTTGATATTTAAAATATAAAAATTCTTTTATTTTTATTTTCCAATTTATAATTTCCAATTAATATTTTTGACAATCATTCTTTAAATATTATTATTATTACAAAGTGTATATGTTAGCCTGCATTTATTTATTCATCGTGCATGTCAAAAAGATTTCACTTACATTAAATAAATAATAACAAATTTAGATTAATACTAAATTATTATTATTGTTTAATGTACAGTTGAATACAATAAACAATTTCTATCAAGGTTGTGATAGGTATGCCGTTTGGGGTTGAGTCCAAAACCTTTCAGATTCAGCAAATTGTTATACACAATAAGTTTTCCATAAGTTTTCCATCACGACGAACTTTTTGAGTGAACAAAAATCACGGAACTCGTGTCATCGGTGTTTGTAATTGAACTCCTCTTACACGGGTGGATTAATTTTGAGGAAATTTTGTGTGTATGTTCAAGTGAATGCGAAGATGGTTTAGATTCACAATTTGGTCCACTACAAAATGGTTTTGAGAGTCTGCACCAAAAAATTAAAACACATGAAATAAATGGTGGAAACGCATATAAATTATATATTATATTACATCTTACTATTCAAATGCATTTATTTGCGCTCCCACCATATTTATCTAATATTTGCATAGTATTTAAATATCGCTGTTTATGCGACTATAAAAAACTAGAATAAAAAAAATAAAATAAAATATATTTATTATTATTCAGTTATTGTGAATCGGTATTTAGTACAGCTATATGCAAGCGCAGTAAGCTCCACTACCGAAGGCTTCAGCCAGGTCATTCATGCCAAGGTTTTAAGTTTTTACTCCCGTCGACAATCTCCATGACTGACTATCTTTTTTTTATCATAAGGAGCAAAACTAGTCATCAGTTCGAGCTACTTACCACGTGCTACATCATTTGTTGGTAAAAAAGTTCAACCGGCTCAGTATATTATCAATCAACATGTGGCTGGGAAATATAGATACAACTGGTAACATTTATTGCCAGCAACGAGGAACTTTGTGTTTAATCCCTTCAAAAGTACGCCGCGGTTTTAAAAACTCTTCAATAAGCTCAAATCTAGTTGTCTGGTTGACAATTTGATGAGATCGATTCCTCATCAAAAATCCATACTTACACATACAAACACACACACACACTTGCGTTGGTATTTTATAAATGTTTGTCAAATTGCTTCGCTGAAGAAATAATGATTTGGATTACTCTTTTAAAGGGTTACCCTGTTCACTGTATAATCGACACATTTGAAACAGAATCCAGACATTTCAAACCATGTGTTTTTGGGTTAATTATTACCATTATATTAATTTTAACAATGCAACGCTTCTAAATTAGATTATAATTTATATTCAGCTTAAAGATATACTTTTTTTATTTTTCATATACAGTAGCTGTTATAGCATGTTTGCTAAATACCTTTGTATTTAAAAATAAAATCGTAACCTTGGTACATGCAATATCATATTCTTTTTAATCATATTTTTCTCGAAAATAAAGACTTACACACCGCATCAAAAGTCAAGGGGGTGCGAATGTGTAATAAAATTATTTTAAAACTTATAAAACAGGATTTGGGTTGTTTTATGGAGTTATTATATCATTTTATAACATCAGAACGATGTTATAAAATTGGCGGTTGATTTCAGCTCTTTGAAGGGAATTTCCAGAAGAAAAACCATTTTTTTCAACGCTATTCAAGCTTTGCTCATCTCTTAGTCTGGTTAACAATTTGGTGATATGTAGAAAAAATGGTCTTAAAAATACGTGCGATAGCTTGTTGAATTCGGAATGAAGTCTAGAAAAATGTGCCAAGGAAGCATTTTTCAGCACATAAAATATTGGAAAACTTATAAACAATTAAAGCTGAAAAAAATTAATTCGCTTTTTCACCAGCAAAAACTCTCATTTCCGAATGACTATCTCCATTATTTATAACTTTAATTTAACGCGGAAAATAAAAAAATGCCCTCCTTCGAGTTGAATTAGAGTCAGTTTTTTAGTAATATTTCCAGATCATTCAGGCAAATATTTAATGTTTTCAAATAATTGATCCCATTTCAAAAGAAACCCAATCTAATGAGAGGAAAATATGACTTTAGTGACGGATCTCTGTTGCTCGCGAATTTTTTTTAAATATTTTAATTATATAATGATTTTTGCTATAAAATATCAGATTTTTTCTTTAATTTAAGTATACAATTAATTTATAATTTCTTTAATAATTATAAATATAAAAATAATCCAAGTAAAAACCTTGATATCAATGTACTTATATTACAAATTTATTGATACATTTTTATGAGTACATATACATTTATATTTTTCTATAATAGGTATTTTTTCCGTTAGAAGAAGTGGGATATATCTAATCTATGTTTTATTATATTTACTACCTCTATTATTAATGGATATTTTATTACATTTTTTATAAGTATGATTACAGTTGAAGGTTAATATGCAGTAAAAATTCAAGCAAAATATTTTTGATACTTTGATACTAAAGCATTTTGAACTATGCATTAAACAAATAAAAATCCTACACAACTAAAAAATATCGTTATGTCAACTTTGCTGAAACTACGAATATTGATAGTTCTTGATAATAATATAAGAAAGTCTCCACGATCACAAAGACGTAAAGATGTAGGTTTTTGAGATAGGGTGAAATTAAAACATCGGTACCAAAAACTCAATTTCTAGTTTATATCTGAAGGGTAGGGAATAAAAGTGACTGAAAGTTTTCTATTTTTAAAGGTATACCCACAATGCACCATAAATACGTCTTACAATACGAAGAAAGAAAAATCTCAATCCTTCGACTTTATTCATGGGCTTTACCCCAGTTGAATTGGAAACTTCTGAAATACTCACTCACTGGGAAGGCTATTGACGAATATCTATACAGGAAAATTTATATTATCAACGTTAATAAATTTTTCTTCTTCAGTTATCAAGGTAAATACTGAAATATGTCAATGCCAAGTAATTATAAATCGAATGGGTATACCTTCCAAAAGAAATGGATCCTAAAAATACCATAAGAATCAAATTTATTTGATTCAACGACAATTGACTTTATGATTCACAGCCGTTTAAAAAATTGAATATAATAATTCTTGAATTATTTTAGTGAAACTGTTTTTAAAATAAATGGCCAGTAAAACACAGCTGTTATTAATTATGTGAAAGAATCAAAATAACTTGCTCGAACCTGTTTTTGTGTCGTAAATTAAAACACATTAATTAAATAATTCACACAGGCAATGTGTTTAAGAATTTTCCATATACAGGTTTTTCACAAATATAATTATTACCTGTTTAATGTCAATTAAATTATTAAAATAATGGAGTTTGTTTATTTATAATTCCGCATTTATTAAAGACCAATCCTTTAAAGTATTGTATCTGTAGCAATATCCTTTCAAATGTTGAATTCTGTTTTGAAATTAAGTCGTCTTTGACAATACCGCCCATAATTCGTTAATTTCATTGGTTAACGTGATACATACTTTTACTTTACACCAGTTCCAAATTTAGCTACTTCAAATCATACTAGAATTTCTTTCTGTTTTTGCTAGTAGGTAAAAACTTACTAAGTAAAAAGGTACTTTTTAAAATCATAGACAAAAAAAAACTAATTCCTAAAAATCCTACCATTTTCAAAGTATGTTTGACATTTTTCTAAAAATTTTTTGGTGAAAACCGTCACAACGAGTAACACTATTTATAAGAGTAATTACGGTTACCTAAATTAATCTAAAAAATTGGGGGAAAAAATCGAATTTTAATGTATTTGGGTGTTCAAAGTACCTAGGTAACATTTCTAAATAAATAAAATAAAATACGTAGCAAATTGAAATTGAAATCGAAATTACTTAAATGCAATCAAAGTACGTAGATTCTTAGATGGAAAATTACACAGCATAAACCCATAATTGTCTAAAATTAATTTATTTTAATATGAAATTATCGTCATTACTCATATACTAGCAAAAAACTAATTAAATATTTTGTTTAATTTATTAATTAATTTATTTGTTTGTTTTGTGAAATGAAATATTTTAATAATTATATTTCAAATCAAATCAATCAAGTTTAAAATTGAACAAATTAATAATTTCGACATTTATATTCACAAATTAATAAGTATTTTTAAATTAATTAATTTAGTGGTTTTTTTAGACCAGTCATTGAAAGATATTTATGTAAAACAACCAAATACTAGTTTTGACATATCGTTTCATTTTCTAGTAAGAATGTCTTTTTGTCGATTGATACAGGAGAGTTTTAACTGCAACTCGAGTCGACTGCAACCTAATTTATGAAAATCAAGTTTTTCGATTTTCGAGTTTTTCCACTATCGGTTTTTGTTTGTTGTATACGTTAAATAGGTTAAAAGAAAACTATAGCCAATAGAATTCGTGAAATGAAAAGGCAAAAATTAGCAGATCAAAATATATCTGATAAGTGAAATAGTTTATCATTTAAAAAATATTTTTTCGTATTTTAAAAACTTTTCCAGAATTTACAAATGGAAATTTCTTCTTAATTGCATATTTCATTTCTTTCGATTTCAAAAAAAAATATGAGGTACTTATTAGTAACTATTACTTATACATCTAAATAAATTCCACTAAAAAAATTCTCTATTTTTGAATTTAATGACACGTCTATTTTCGCGAATTACAATTTGTAATTTACAAATACGAATACAATCACACATAAATAAACGATAATATATTTAAAATTATGCAAAAGTGTGTATTTTTTGCACGTTATTGAAAAAATAAATTAGATTTAATAATGTATGCAATTAATCGGTCATCAAGGCTATATTTATTTTTATAAATTTGTTTTTTAATAAACTGATAATTTCCATATACATACTTTAAAATCAATTGTTTATTTATAGATTGAATAAAGATTTCAATAGAATGGAAATTTTCTCACAAATATTAAATTAATTTTTTGTGTAATTAAACTTTAATATTGATATATCTATCGTCAAAGGTTTTAATTACAGTATTCTACAGTATCAGATTTATTGTCTGTGGAATCATAATTGTGGTTAATCTAGTTTATTGAGTTTTTTTTACAGTAAATCCCAAAAACTTTTATGTTATCCAATGAACAAAAACAAAAAAGTAAATTTTCACTACTCAAAAATTTGTTTTCAATACTCAAAAAGGGAACTATTTTGTTAAATTCCTTTTACGATTTCATTCCATTTCTTAAAACGTGCTCTGTTTTCTAGTCTTTGATAGTGGCTCTTTAAATGATGGAAGCGCAAATAACCGTTTTAGGGAAATTATTCAGAAAAAAATAATATCATAATGCGTAGCAGAGAATGATTAAAGAGTACATTCGAAATGGACTTTTTTATGACTTCATACAGCCCATTCTATTTGTCCCGGTCCAATGACAGATGAGGATAAAACCTGAGATGAAAATCCACTCTAACTGGAAAAATATAACCATCTTGGTACCATCCTAAAGTACCGACAGTAAAAAATTACATTCCCTTATGTCCTACAGTTTCCGAGAAAATAATTTAAAAAGACCCTTTTTTCAGGATTTTGGTTGCGTCTATAGTTTTTCCCAAACCTATAATAGCTACAACAATGGCAATGTAAAGGTAGAGATTTGTTGGTTGATGATAGTTCTTAATTAAATTCTAGATCCATTTTATTGTATTTAGGAGTCAAAAACATTCATTCTCCAAAAATGGAGCGTTTATCAGGATGTAAAAACTGATTATTTATTTTTGGATTTAAGTCTGCTTATAACTACCATTATTGAAGAAAATTGATTTCAAAACATAAAAAATGAGAATTAGAAGCTCCTTTTGAATCATTACCAAAGTTTTATGATTAGGTATTTTAAAATAAAATTGATTAAGTTAAAAATAGTAATATAATTAATTACAAATCTTTAGTAATAAATACATATACAAAAATAATTTTTATGAAAGTAAAAATTAAAGTAATAAAATAACTAACCTATGATATTTTAATAAGATCATGAAGACACATCAAGGTTTTCAACAATTTTAAATAAAATGAATTGAATTGATTTGGTTTGGTTTGGGTGTAGTGCCCATCTTAAATGTTAACCACAAATATTATTTAATATTTATATTTATTTGTATCGTGTATAAAAATATTTTTTAGATTTTTTTAAATAATTTTTTATTTATTTTAGCCTCTAAACTTTTTGTTAAACCAAGCCCATTAATTAATGGATTGTGCAAAGGATTATCGCATTTTTTTAATAAAATTTATGCAATTATGTTTTATTCAAAAATTGTTTCAAAAACCAAGCAAAATGGTTAATATATGACGTCATTTGTAAGATGATACTTTTCTCTGTTCTCGATCAACTTTACCAAGTATTCCTGTTTTCGAGAAGTAAGTGAATTAAAAAATGAAATTAATTGAAAGTTGTATTTTTTGAGTACATGGCCCATTTATTATTCTGATGAGAATAACAAAAAAAGGAAAATTGTGAAGCTTGAGTTGCAATTAAAAATTTATCGATTCTCGTTCCTACATAAATCGTTCACTCAAATTTTGATTTCATGCAAATAATCCCAAAAATTTTACACTGCCTTTGTATCAATTACATACATAAAAATAACTTGGTAATTTGGAATATGTATACCTTACCCTTCCCCAGGCTTACATTTTTTCCACCGAATTCTAACCACAAACTGGGGAAAGAAGTGGTGGTTTTTACAAGGCTGGAATATTTTATCTACCAGATTCTGTTGGACCTGCTTTAATCTGGATGCGCAAAAGAAGTCATCTATTTAATTCCACTACTAAATAGTGCTGTTTTTTAAATAATATTCATTGTTACATAAGATAATAAATTTTGATGAATTCTGTATCTAACGTTTAATGAGTAAAATATTTTCATAAACGCTATTTTATTTACTATCACTCACGTAAATCGTTAAAAATAAATAAATTTAACGCACTTAAATGAATTTATTATATTTAATATACGTGATTTTTAGAATTTATAAATACATTAATTTGATTTCATCAAAAACATGCTTTACATTTTTTATAACATTTTTACATCATAAAAAATTGCACAATGACCTATTAACAGATTTTTACTGTTTTTTTATATTTATTTTTATAACAAAATGTATTTATTTAAACAACAAGTTCAACTAACATTTTTGTTTAATTAAATTTTTTTTTTATTTCTCATCTTTTTGTGATCTTATTTACAATATAGCTACGAAACTTGCTTAATCTTCAAGTTTCATGAACTAACAGACATTGAAATTGTTTATTTTCAAATTTGAACACAACTATCAATTGTGTATAAATTGTGTTGAATGAAAATTTTTCTTTAGTACTTAGTAAATCCTAGTTTATCTGAGCAATCGCACAATCGTACAACAATGGTACGCGAACAACTGTGAGACATTTCTGCCCAACAACAAAATTTTTCTTCAAGCCATAAATACGAAGAGATTGTTGTTTAGTTATTTACCCCAGAAAAATGGAGCCGAAATAATGAACACTAGAATTTTTACAAAAGTAATTTTTCTTATCCCCGCATCCACCATGATGTCACTTAATGGTTAAAGTTATAAACAAACAGGATTTAACAGACTTGCGATGTTTCTAAATTTATTAGACGTAATTATTATTTTAATTACGAGGTTCGTGTAAAACAGCGGTCTCATCATAAAAATTGTTAACCATAAAGAATTTTTAAATTTTTTAAGTAAAAATTAAATACTAAACCACTGAAATTTTTAAAGAGTTAATGACATTTTTTTAGATATTTTTATTTAATTTTTTATTAATTTGAGAATTTTATGTAAGTATGTTATTTACAAAAAAGGAAGATATTAATGTAGAATTATATCAAAAATAATTAAGTTTAGAACGTAATCGCACTTTTGATGGCCCACAATTTATTCAATTTATTTAATATTTATTTACAATATTTGGAAGACTATCCAAATGTAACGAGACCTGGAAACGCTTTCAAGAGAAAATACTCATTACGGCTGAATTCTGGATTTTTGTTGCTTTATTAAAATAAAGAAGGAATAAAGCCTTGCACCTGAGAGTGATTTCATTAACTATCACGAGATGGGCATAGCAACCGAAATATTGTTTGGAAAAATTAAAATTGCATTGTTTGGTTATAAAGCTAAATCATAATAAAATTACAGCCATACCAAAATAATTTAACACCGTTTTTTTTATTAGTAGAATATCTGGCGTGGTTTACGGTAAAACTGTTTGGTATTTTTGATTAATATTGCTAAAAGGACCAGCAAAATTTTTTCCAAAATTATCTTAAATTGTTATTAAAATTGGAATTTATCGAAGCTTCTGCGGGGATTTGCACTATTAAATGCAGTAAGCCGCTCTCAGCCATACTTCATCTGTACCTATTGTTAAGAAGAAATATCCAAAGTAACAAGACCGTCTTGAAATAAACTATTTTGTGGCGATATGAGCTGCCAAAATATATTAGAACGTTTATTATTGTCGAGCTTTTCCAACGATAAGTAGCAATTTAATAGTCCTTTAAAATTCTATGAAATATAATATAATTGAGTCTACATTAATGAATCACACATCTTTTTCCGGACATTTTTACCTACTTACATCAAAAACGTGAAAAAATTACTGGCCCAATTTATGACGTCTAAATCATTCTACACCTTTTTCAAATGAGAACAAACAGTTAGAAGCCGATCAGGTAGGTATTATATACGTAATGTACTTTGCTAAAATAAAAAAAAAAGAATAATATTAATGTAAGCATGTTTTTTTTTTCTATTGTTCCACCCAGTGCCCTAAAAATATAAATTAATAATGCGCGTTGTATGTATGTATAATAAATATTATAAATAAATTGATCTAAAACATGTAAATATATCGACGATCAACTTAGTCAGCTAAAGCTATGAAGTTATGATGTATCTACTAGGTATAATCTAAATGTATAAATGTAGAATACATAATACTTTTTAGTATAATTTGAATATGTTAGTTAATATTTTAAGTCTGTTCTTTTTGGTGCCCCATACACGAATACTATTTGCTGCACGAAAGAACGCGAAGCACTAGGTTTAAATAAAAAATGTGCCCTTCTTCCTACTAAAAAAATTTACTCACAAATTTGCAAGAGCTTGCATGAATGGTTTTGAAATTATCATAATTGAGTACTTTTAACGACATTCACCTCGCAACCCACCACGATGAAAGATTACAGGAATGCCAGCATCCACATTCACGAGTACAACCATGGCAGAACGTCTTGACGTCATGGTGCTTTATCGAGCAAGAATTAACGGTGATGGACGGATAACCAGCCAGTTTTTATGTAATGTTTGCAAGATAAGTCAAAAAACTTGCTACCTTCATCACATGCGGTAAACAAAGAGAAAACATTCTGTTCCAATGCTCAATCCTTCCCCAAAATATTCAAAATTCAAGAATTCAGATTTGACACAAGAACTTCTCAAGCTAACATCAAAGCCAAATCGATACGGCAATTTTATGTAACAGATAATCCAGTCAAAAGGTTTGATCTTGAATATTTACTAAGAGTTAACTATAATCTGTTGAAATTAAATTTTCAACTACTCGGTAACAATTATAAAACAACCAAAAATATTAGATACACATCAGAAATTTAGCCACAATTTTTCGCAATCCTTGAAAAATAGCTTTCGAGTGCTTACGCGAACTGATTAAAGATACTTTCTAGTCTATAATGTGATCATTTTGAACTCAATAATGAAAACAAACAATTGATTTTAATGAATTAGGAAAGTTTAATATATTAAGCCCAACATAATTATGTTTGAAAGTATTATTCAGAATTTTTTTCGTTTTTCGAATCCATTTTTTATAGTTTTGGAGACAATGAACATCAAAGCTTTGTCCTAATTAGCGCCCTCACAAGTAAACAGTGATGTTAAACTTTTGTTCTATTTCTATCGGTTTACAAGATGGGTCTCACAGACCCAAGACCCAACTGACCTATTTTGCTTATTTAAGAACTCAAACTACTTATTGTCAAAAAATTTTCCTTATTAAAAAACAACTTTTCTTGAAACATTTTTTCGTAAACATCACTGTTTAACTGCGAAGCTGCCAATTATGGGAATATCAGTTATTCGTGTGTAAAGCCACAATAGTATTATATATATGGCTATTTAAAAGTGCCTATCTTTCTTTACTTACATGCCGTAAAAAAACAAACAATTGCGTAATCAACACTGTCTGTACATGGCATTTCAACGATTAACTCAGTCAATTGTTCGTTTTCACTTGTTAATCTGGATAAGTTCTAAATTTTGCGATACGGTACTTTGATTATCAGCTGATAAAAAAGAACAAAGTTGTATATATTCGATAAAACAATATAAAAATATTTGTATATAAAAACGTGATTTAATAAGCACCGTTATGTTTTTATATAATAATCGTAGCAATCAATTGCATAGGTCTAACATGTTGTCTATATAAAGTCAAACAAACTGAAACTATTCATACTATACTACCTTATAATAAATATACTGAACAGCATACATAATAGATAACTACTTGTTTATTCAATTAAAATGTTTTTCAATATACTCAAATAAATTTTGTATTATTTAATAAATAATAATAATACATCATATATACCTAATATTATTTATAAGAATTTTTTTAAAAAAAGAACAACTGTTTTTAAAAGCTTTTAACCACTTTAAACCTTGAAGAAATAAATATATAGGTGATTCGAAAGGTATTGATCAACCATGAATGTGATTTCAATACAAATCAAATTTTAAAAAAAGTACCTAAATATATAATGTAAATGATTTTATTTTTTTTGCAAAAATTTGAGTGGGTACTCGTAATTTGATAAGAATGAACACAATCTTAAAATTGATGAATATCTGTTGTTTTTTTATTTTTTTATTTTAGAGTAAGAAAATAGTTTTAAAAAAAGAAAGTGAAAAAAAACGATTGAATGAGTTAATTGTTGAAATACTATGTATAGACAGTGTTGATTACTACTATATCACATTACACATACCTATACCTTTTACATTTAAACTTGTGTTCTATCTCTAACGGTTAAGAAGATGGGTCCTACGGACTTAAGACTTAATTGACCTATGTTGCTCAGATACGATCTATATCTCACTTTTTACGTCCTGGTGTGCTGTAAAAATTTCAGCTTGATATCTTTTTTCGTTTTTGAGCTTTCGTGTTGACAGACGGACGGACGGACAACCGAAAATGGAATAATTAGATGATTTTATTTTTAAGCGTTACAAACTTGGGACTAAACTTAATATACTATGTATATTTCATATATACATGGTATAACAATATTTTTGTCAGATGTCTGACCAATTTTGATGAGTTTAATGGTGAAATTTTGTCAAGCGTAGCACAAATGAATTTCGGAATTGTGTTGTTCAAGTACTGGAACACCGGATTACATAATATTGGAAAAAGAAGACTCGGAAAAAGTAAACCGAAAATTTTATAGACAACTGGGTTTGCTAAATCCGTTTAACACTACTATATTTTAATTGATCCTTCAGTCCTCTCAATGAGTAGTGTAAATCATGATCAAAGCCATACAACTGAAAAAAGCTAACCATAAGCATCTCAAATAGCTAATCATATTTTCATCTAACATATCCGAAAACAAGCCAGATGAGAAGAGCCTTCAATAAAAGAAAATTGCTAATCTATTTTAACACGGCACAAGTATCCCTCGCAACATCCTCCTTTCTTTGATTGACCAGGAAAATTTTTATTGATCCTTTAAATAAAAAGCCTTAAAATAAGAAGAAAAGTAACCACGCAAAAAGTATACCTGTCTAAATCACCCTTTATACTGAGTTTACGTGTTTAGATGAGCCATAATTACACTCACTAAACAAAAGATTTAATTTACTCTGTCTGTAGAAGACATAATTGTGGTTAAAAACCCTTTTTAAAGAATATTTATAGGTACCTATTCTTTTTTTTCGTAAATAATAGCCTGTTATTAAAATCAATTATAAAAATTGTATTTTGTATGTTTTAAAAAACGTTTAAGGCAATTGTTTTGTATTTTGAAAAATTATTTAGGGTTGATTTATACAACTGTTTTTTTCTTTCAGATCATCGTACTTTTTTCTTATGTTTGAACATATTGTTCAAAAGTAAGAAGAAAGAAACTTTAAAATTAATAATTTTTATACCATGCATATATGTAATATGCAAGGTATACAAAGTTTAGTCCCAAGTTTGTAACGCTTAAAAATATTGATGCTACGCATAAAATTTTGGTATAGGTGTTCATAAAATAACCTAATTAGTTCATTTCCGGTTGCCCGTCCGTCCGCCCGTCTGTGAACAGGATAACTAAAAGACGGAAAAAGATTTCAAGCTGAAATTTTTACAGCGTGCTCAGGAGGTAAAAAGTGAGGTCGAATTCATAAATGAGCAACATAGGTCAATTGGGTCCGTAGCACTCGTAAGCCGTTAGAGATAGAACAATAGTTTCAAAAATAGCAACTTTTGCTTGAAACATTTTTTCGTAAACATCACTGTTTACCAGTGAGGGTGCACATTAGGCATAAATTGTATAGTATGTATTATGGGAATATCAGTTATGTATGTGTGACATTTATGTATGTGTAATGTGATGGAGTAATCAACACTGTCTATGCATGGTATTTTGACAATTAACTCAGTCAATTGTTTATTTTCACTGGTTAATTTTCAGATAAGCATTTTCCAAAAAGTTGTTTGTAAGTAATGTTCACATTCGAAAATGAATTTTTCAGAAGCCAAAAAACTTTATTTGAAGAAGAGTTTATTACTTAATCGATATGGAAACAATCTATTTTGATAAAAACTGGATGAACCGTTTGATAAAATTAAGGTTTTCTTAGTGTAAGAGCAGATGAAAACAAAAAAGGGCAGGGAACAATTTTGAAAATGTCACCCAAAAAATCAACTAAAAATCTTTAGGATATTTTTGGATATTATCCATTATTTAATGTCAAGAACAATATAACATCATCTGCGCTGAAATTTTACATTTTAATCAAACAAAATACTCATCAATCAACTTTCGTTTTGATAAGTGAAATGCACAAGTGGGCTGTAATAATTTGAAGAGTATACATCACTTTAGATCACGATAGTGCAAATAATTCAAATGCTAATCGAAAAATATGCTTATGATAAACAAGTAAATTTCATGACTATAAATATTGAAAGCCAAAAAATCCCATGATAATATTTACATCGATCACGGTCACAAAATTAAGAAAATACTTTCTCAAAATAGTTCTAAGAAAGTAAATTAAACTAATGACGAAATCAAACAAAAGTGAATAGAGATTTTGTGAAATATCTTTTGACAGAATATTAAGACAATAACAAAAAAAAAAACCTTAATTTTTCACTTTCAAAGACAAATAGCGCTGAAGTGATTATGAAGATACTCTTTTGTATTTAAAAATGTCTCTAAAATTTTTAATGAGATTTTTATATTATTCTTTAATGGAATGTTTCGCATGTATTTACCCATCCACACATGAACACATACAGCACACAACATACACGCTAAAGTTCAATGCACCGCTAATAAGCTAAGCTCCCATAGCAGTAACAAAATCACCATTTGTCATGAAATTTATATTAAAATTGCTCTCGCTTATCCCCTTTCTATAACACTCGAAATAATGGTAAGTATTGTTTTACACAGATAAAATATATGTATGGTTTTCTATTTTTTTAAATGTATAATAGTCGTAATTATTCATTGAGTATATCAGAAAAGATGGCCGTGAAATATTTTATATTTTTACAGAAATCTGTAATTTATAGAATGTCAAATGACTACTTTTACAGAAATCTGTCATTTATGGTAATGTCAAATTAAATTAATTTTTAATTTTTTTTTTTTATTAATATATCTTTATAAATTATATCTCATGCGTTATTCTAAAGTATGAGCTATATTGCTGTACAGTTTCATTAAAAACTATTTGCTAGTTTTAGCATGAAAGCGTAACAAACAAACAAGCAAACAAACAAATAAACATGCTTACGTTCGCATTTATAATATATAGAGATAGAGATAGAGACTAGTACATTCACTGCATTTATAACAAATCATGCATAGTTTTCAAAAAAAACTGGCCTGATTCAAAAAATAATTATATAATTCTTTGTAATTAGACCAATTTCAAATGTATCTCCTCATTAAGTCAATTATTTATTTATATAATCGCATAACAGCCCCTCAAATGTTTAAAATTCATTTAAACTTATTTAAACGCATTTTAAACAAAATCAAACCGATGGCACTTCTTTAATTAATTTGTTACACTATTTACTCGTTATTTGCCATAAATTTTTATTTTGCTATTTTTGAAAAAATTACAATAATTGATTGGTCTTTCGAATGTTTGTATTCTTCCCAAGATATTTTTATATCATTTTCATTATGATAAATTTTTATAACGTGTTTGTTACTGCTGTGGTAGCTTGGACTACAATAATATATTTTAAAAGTTCACAATACATTACTTACAATACAAAAAAATCACACATGCATTTAAAAAGTGTTTATTTTTATTAAATTAAATTAAGATTTTTTAATTTTGATAAAGTATGTGAAATAAATTAAATACACTGTGAGCGTTTTATTTTTATTTTTAAAAACAAAATTAGATATTTTTGTTTTGATAAATTGAGTTGTAGAAATTTGAAGAGAAATTAAAAGTGAATTTAAAAAACATTTTAGAGTTATTTTGTTAATAGTTTTTGTTTTTACAAAAAATTTTTGTCCCGTGTGACCGATCTATGCAATTTATAAAATTGCGCTTTCATAAACCATTTGTTTTATATATCGTAAACGATTTATTACTTTGACTGCAGAATAATCAATTATAATTTATATTTTCAACAATAATAAGAAATGACCTTTTCGGAATAGATATTTCCCAAAATTCCTACACATCTAATGAATCATGTTTTAAGAAGTTGCTGTTTAATAAGGATTCAATTAATGAGATTTACAAATGCCAACAACAATATTGGTGTAGCTAGGAACTTTTATTTGAACTTTTTTTTTAAATTTTGTTGCATAGTTTTTTTGTAATTGGTAAAAAAACTGGTTAAAACTCCAAACTAATAAAAAAATGTGGCAAATTTCAAAGATGCAAGACTTTTTTTTTAGATATTTAGTACGATTGTACTATATTATTAAAATGGAAACATTATTTTATTTAATAAAGCGTTGACAAACTCAAATATTTCTATAAAATATTTTGATTGGAATTAATAATAATTATTGGAGAAAAAAATCCATATTAGTCTGACAAAATTGAACCGGCTACAATACCAAAAATGTAACGAACTATTCCAATATACAAGTTATACGAAGGTACAAGAAACTTAACTCAGCAGTTTCCAGCTGAGACCGCTCGGCGGTTTTTTTGCACACATCACTCATTTATTGCATTCTGTATCAGTAAATCCATAAACAATACCAAACATTTTTACAAGAATAAAGAAATGTAGCATGAACGCCACATAGCCTCTATATAAAGATAAAGAGGAATAAGAATATCTAACAATGTATAACAGAACTTGTTCACAACAAATTTTTCTCTCAAATATTGTATGTCTCAAAATGAATGCAGGATTTCAATTTTGCGTCTTTTATATGGTTAGCTGTTAAAGTGTAAGGAAACAAAAAAATCATAGCAATTGCCAGTTTAAGGTTTTTAATAATCGAGGATTACAAAAAAAACAAGGCTGTTATACAATTGAGTAAGCAATTTCCTTGCAAACTATGTTCGGAATAATAATGGAAATTTCATCGACATGTCAAAAGACTAATTTTAAAAAAAATTTGAGTCGTAATTCACCGTAATTGAACACCCAAATCGTGGAACTTTTGGTTTTCGTATTTTTTTAACTCAACCATCCCGAAATCACTTGTCTTAAGACAGGAAATTGAGAGCTATATCAACGAAATTCAACCAACTTTTTTCAAAATGATCAAGGAAAATTTCAACATTATATTTCTAATATATCAGCCAAGTTTAAGAAAGTTCGTGTATACCAGGAAAGCGTTGGAGCTTTACCCAATATACCACAAATTTTAACCGATGTGTTATTCCATACATAGCTCTCTAAACTGGATACTGTACGATTCAACAACAAATTTATAACTTTTAATTAAAAACCTTTTTTCTTAAAATTCAAAATACCTTTTTGAGTTAATTTGGAGAAAACTTTTTATTAAATTTAACAAATTCCTAAAAACCTTTAATCAGTGGAAAATAAAATGCGGAAAAATAACTTCAAATCAATTTTCAATTTCACACTTGTATTTACTTATTTCTACCGAGTAGAAAATTTGATGAAGAAGCTCGTTATACAGAGGTAAAGAAAACAATGGGCACTATTTTATTAGAAGATATGTACTTAGTTAAACAAATGTACGATATGTATCTCAGTTTTATAATTTATTCACATAAATAATATAATTTTGAATTGTTATTACCTGAATGTTGTATACTAAAAAGTGTATTTTTTTTCATGTTGTTTGTTGTTTGTGATGCATGTTTAGTTCAATAATTTTTTTTTTTATTACAGAAGTAGTAAGCTACTTTCCCTTTTGTTATTTTTTTCTTCATTTCCCATTTTTATAACAATCGAATAAATTAACATATACGTTTTGTATGTATCTGTTTGTGTGTATTTATGAGATAATTTTTAATAATGTTGAAGTGTGTTGTACCTACGATTTTTAATATCAATCGGATTTAAGTAGAAAAAAAAACTTTCATTATATTGAATAAAATATATGATAATTTTACAATTAAATGTATTTTATTATCATTAATTAATGATTTTTTACAATATTTATTTTACTCTGTTAATGAATTCTCAGATAAGAGAACAAAGTCAAGTGTTCATTATTATTATTTTGTTCAAAACAAATGTTGTCTACAAATAAAAGTATTTTACAAAAAAATTTTATTCTCTTTTAATTTGTGATTTTGTCTGTCCTATGTATACTTTTATCTCAATCTGAACAAGTAATGTTAAACATACGTGATTTTATATTTTTAGGCATTCGTGAGACAATTTCTAAATATTTAAGTACGTATCATCACGAATTTAAGTACGAAATATATCAAAGCATACTAAGTTAAGTCCCAAGTTTGTAGCGCTTAAAAATATTGATGCAACGAACAGAATTTTTGGTATAGGTGTTCATAAAGTCATCAAATTAGTTCATTTCCGGTTGTCTGTTCATCTGCCAGTCCGTCTGTCTTTCTGACAACCCGATAACTCAAAAACGAAAAAAGATCACAGGTAAACAGTGATGGTTCCGAAAAAATGTTCCAAACAAAAGTTGTTTATTTTGTAATAAGGAACATTTTTTACATTTAAACTTTTGTTCTATATCTCCAACGGCTGACAAGATCGGTCCAACGGACCCAAGACCCAATGGACCTATTTTGCTCTTTTACGAACTAGATCTCACTTTTTACGTCCTAAGCATGCTATAAAAATTTTAGTTTGATATCTCTTTTCGTTTTTGAGTAATCGTGATGATAGACGACAGAATTGACTTACTAGGTGATTTTATGAACACCTATACCAAAATCTTTTTCATAGTATCAATATTTTTAAGCGTTAAAAACTTGGGACTAAACTTAGTATATCCTTAGTATATTTCATATAGATACATGGTACAAAAATGTTTCTCATAATAATACAAAAGTAAAAATAATTCTCACCAATTTTGTTAGAATTTTTTTATTTATATTTTAACGGAATTTGGCTGATTCTATCCTTTTCTTTGATTATCGACTATTTATTCTGTTACACCCTGTATATTGTAACTAGAAATACAATTAATATTAAGCCTTCAGAATGTTTTTGATCAACCCTTTTCTATTTATAAATAATAACATGAATGTTGTAAGTCGTTTTATTTTTCACACTTTGGTATATAATTTTTGTTTTTGTTTTAAATGGATCGGAGTTTTATATTACTTGAAGTCAAGAAGTTAGTTTGTGTGTATTTTTTTTAATTGAAAAGTAGGTCATTTTGTGTGTAGATACTGTAGATACTTACATGTATAAATAAATACATTTTTATATTTATATATATTTATATGTAATGTAATTTTAAACCTGATTTCAAGTTTCAATTTCACTTTGAAATAACAGAACAAAGATTTTTATTATTATATGATATGGATATTCATATTTATATTATTTTTTGTTGGCATGGCGTGGGTACAGGATGTGTCTTCTGGGTACATGATATAAAATTTCATCTTTTATGTTTCCCAAAAGGGAAATGAAATTTAATTGTCGATACTACATGAATGCCTTTAAGTGTAATTTTTTTTTTTTTTTCGTTAGAACAAGTGAAATTTACAAATTTAAAACACCCGACAAATGCGATTTTTTTGTTATAACTCTTTCCAAACTGAACCGATTTTCTTTGAACATAGCTTAAACACTCTCTATTAAATTATCTTTCAAACAAACAAAAATTAAAATCGGTTTATCCGTTTAGAAACTACGAAGTCACAAACAGACACGCAGATACACAGATAGACACAATAAATTTATAATACCCCCTCGTTTTACGTCGGGTATTGAGAAAAAACTTGTTAACCTTACTTGCAAATAGCAAGTTAAAATGAGTTTTATTTAAAAACAGAGAATAATTTCTCAGCAAATCCACCAAAAATACATAAAAGGAAGTCATGTTGCATAAGAAAAAAATGAATTATATTATTGTATCGATAAGTGTGTTAATTTTCAATTTAATCCATCGTTTTGAAGTGAGTGAAAACCACGGAATCTTTCCGTTACATAGATATATACCAAGCTAATACAATTGTGTTCAACAAGATTCATAACCGTAATATAAGTACTACAAACTGTATAAAAGGGTAAAGGAACTCATTCATCAGATTTGCTTTAAAGTACAAAATCAGTAGTTTTCTCATTAAACATCGTCTGAATTAAATGGTTTTCAGAACAGTTAATGATGCTGTCAACTTAAACACCTCTTTCTTTTATAATCCCATGATGGATATCCATTATATAAAGATATAGAAGCAACATACAAAAAACCGTTGGTTATATAATCGATTTTATACGATAAACACAAAATAAAAGTAATTAACACATTAAGTTTACACACAGAAAATAAAAAAAACTTCAGAATATGATGCTTTTTAAATAACAGAAACAAAAAATATTATTATCCATAGAATTAAATGGTTAGCTACTGTAGTTATCTCTATAAATGATGGTTTCGTGAACATTGACTATTTAATATACAAAGCAAGGCAACGAAGTGTGAATTTTTAAGTATAAAATTCTATAATGTTATGTTTTTAAAAAAATATACTCATCCGGTTTATCATGGTTTCGCTTATTATTTGAATTGGTTAACAATATGGTACATAACAGTTGAAGGTTCGTTGAATCATCAGACATTACATAAAAACAGATTTAGAAATTCCATTTAGCCATACGGCACTTGAATTGAAACAAGTGATATTTACAAAATTTAAAAACACCCGACAAATTTTTCGGGTACGGAACCCTAAACTCGCATTTGAAACATATCTTAGAACACTCTCCATTAAATTGCTTTTTTCCTTAAAGCGTTTTTCAAACTGAGCCGATTTAGAAGATCATCGCCAATTTTTAGTTTTTTCGGATACGGCACCTTAAATTCGCACTTAAATAGACCAATCTCCATTTAATTAAATTTCAAACAAGACCAAAAAAATCAAAATCGGTTCATCCATATAACGTAAATATAGCGGACAAACTAATGACACAACTTTTTTTATTATCCATGAAATATTAGAGTACGGTAATTACCAGTAATACGAAATAACTAATGCGACGAATGTTTCAAATCCTTCGATAGACAATAATATTTTCGTTTATTGATTAATAAATGATTCATAATGTGATAGTTTCCCTTGATTGGGTGCAAAATTTTACATTCATTGGAATCACATTTTTTATCCATTAATTTATTCAATATAAAGACCACTAGCATATTTAAAATACTTAAAATAATATACATTGACCAACACATAAATGAATTAACAACAATTTTCTCTTTAATATTGAACTTAATTTGTTTATCATTTTAATTTTCTTTTTTCCGCTTATATACTTTTCTAATTTTCTTTTTATTCCACAAAATGAAATTTCGGTAAGATATGAATAAATATGTTTTTGTAAATTACCTACTTAAATCTGAATTTTGAATTATTTTTATGGAAATAGTTTGAGATTTTGAATTTATAAATACACTGGTATCTACCTAGCCAGAAAATTTGGTCAAAACCCCAATTTTATTATCAATTCTCTAGATGTCATTTATTAATTCCATCATTTGTGTTTCTATAGTAAACAATTTCTACCATCTCTGATAATTTTTATTCAGATTTACTGCGAGATTATGAATGTTTTTTGTATTTTCATCTTATTCTATAGGCTAGGTCTCTTCGCCTTGAATTTAAAACAAATTCAAACTGTCAACACTATAATACAAAAAAGACTTGATAAATTTTGTTGCAGTTTTGATATCAGTATAATATAAACGACCGCGATGATCAGATTCGATTTGTGAGTTTTAAAAAAATATTGAAATCGTTATTTAACGAAATAGAGAGAGGGAAAAATTGTGAAAGCACGTTAGAATTATTTTTCAAAGTATCTCCAATAAATAGTATAAGCAGTGTTCAAATTTTAGTCTTAACCCATTTTTCCAGTTTATAATAAATTCCTGATTAAAGTGGTTCCAAAAATACTTTTATTAATATTCAAAAATATTATACAATAAAAATTAATGAGCTAAAATTTTGATACCATGGAAGAATCACCGGAAATTTACATTACTTATTGCTTCGAACGTATTTATTATTTAATATGCAATCTTCAAAAAACAAAGTTATAAAAACACCATATAAATATTGCAAAATAAATAATCTATGAATTAAAATTTATTTTGGTTAATACTTATTTTCCCCACCAATTTAACAAACTGACTGGCCTATAAATTAATTTTTAAGATATAAAGTTAATTAAATAACTTAAAATATTCATTTATATACAGAGTGATCCAACCAAACTGAAATTCTTTTACAGAAAATAAGGGGATCGCAAACATTTTTAACGACGCAAAACGACACATGTTCACAGGCTTAAAATTTTTATTGGAAATATCTATTAATTCAAAATATTTTGATTTTGATTTGCTGATAAAGGAACACCTTGTATTTAGAAATAGATATACCTAACTATGTTTTCATTTTGACTTTAAAGGTTAAATTTCTTAGATAATTACTTATTAAAAAGAATTATAATTACACTTCTTGTATTAAACATATACATATATTTTTTAATTATTTTCATTTAATATTATTAATTTTTAACAGTAATAATAATAATAATATTTATTATTTATATAATTATGTAAATTAAAATTATTAACGTATGTTGTTTATGGTGGTACATTCAAACCATATTACAAAAAATTTAAATTCAAATCTTTCATATACACTGTTTATTTTCTGAGGGGAAGTCTTTGTTTACATCCCGAAAATCGAAATAAAAAATATCATGGTATCTTAACATCTTAAAAAAAATTTTGTACAAAGTTCAATATCTCACGAAAAAAAATACAACATGGAATGAATTTTCTATTCCTAGATTCAAGTTGTAAATTGCTTAGAAAATGAGGTAAAAACAATAGTAATTTAGAATAAAATGGAATGACTTATCATAATAGAACTAAGCTGTAGCCAAGGACTTTTCTTTCAGAAAACCTAAAAAATTTTTAATTGCGAAGAAAGCTTGAAATTAAAGGAATATTTATTGAAGGCGATATGTAAATAAAAAGATAATTATCACTTTAATAAAAAATTCAAAAATCATTTAATCTACTCTTCTCTTTATTCAAGAGATAGGCCTCAATTTTATCTTATCTTGAAAAAAAAAATTCTTTAGGCTCTTTGAAGGAGAAGTTTTCGGCTATAAAAATTTTTCTAGAGATAAAACTTGTAAGGAATGACTTTGGCAAAACTCGCTCAAACTTTCAGTCATTCTGAAATAATTTTCGAATACTACACCTGACCCTAAGTGCTAGGTTTATAAACAAAGTTGTAGAAAATAAATTATACTTTAATTTAAGAATGGATACAATAAATTATGTAATTCAAAAATTATAGATTTATCGTCTGAAATTCATATTTACCACCGCTTGTTATATATTGTAAATTTAAAATAAAAATAAAGATATATTTTAGTTCCACTTTCATGAGTTTTCAATGTGGATTTACGGTTTTCTGCATCTTTTAATTGCTATATTACCTACTACGTTTGCATATGATGTGTTAATAAATGAAAATTTATTATTTTATTATTAGGTATGAGGTATGATTATATTTTATCATACAAGGATGAGTGAATATTTCTTTTAGTTTGTTTTAGAACAAACAGTTATTTTAAAAATTAATTTTAAATTGCACAATATTATGTATTTTTAATAACTTTATTAAAAAGTACTTATTAGAGATTAATAGAGTATGCAGTAACTTATGAAATAATAATAGGGTGGTCCAACTTAAATTTAACCATGAATGGTCTAATAGACGGCATAACGTCGATCTTCATCCACCTGATAACCAGATCAATTTCGATTAGCTAACAGGTTGGTGAAGTTTCCTCATCAAATATGAACTGATAAGTCAATATAAGTAACTACACCAATCGGTTAGCCAATCGATATCAGAAGAATAAAAATTAGATAGGCATGTTTAAAAATCAATAAAATTTCATCAAAAATATGTCTCAGCTAGTTATCAAATGGGTGAAGATCGATTTTATACCGTCTCTTGTACTAGAATTATTTATTATGAAGTTTTATTGAAGAATCATTTAACAAATTTAAGTAAATCATAAATAAATAAATAAGTGATATACAGAAAAAATGTTTTTCTTGCCTCAAGATTGCTAAAAACCTAATTTTCTTCAGACAAGAAAACAATTATAGCTCCAAGAATTTTTTTCTATTTAAATTCTTATTTCAAGAAAAAAAAATTATTTTAAAAGGAAATTTTTAAAAAGTTAAAATATTAAAAGTACTCGATATTTGTTTAATAGACAATAATTTTCAAATAATTTTATTCATACATAAATTTAAGTATAAAAAAAACTTTTTAAAAACAAGCTTTTATTGTACGAAAAGGAAAAAATAATCATGCTTGAAATTTTAAATTGGCCACCTCTAGTCATTTGATAAATTATTTTTTAGTTTTTAGTATAATAAAAATTTAGTCCTTAAAAACGATTATTTTTTAAACGTATGTATATCAAATATGGTGGAAGCGAAGGGAAAATCAGATTATGCCATTGCCATAAATATACATTGTCATTCGATTTATGAATGCTTGCAAAATTTCAGCTCAATCGAAAATCGAGAAGTTGGTCAATTTTTTATTTCAAAATTCCAGGACATACATACAAGTGAAGTTAAATAAAAGCTTTTAATAAAAGCACGTAAAATTTTACAATAAAATCTGTTTTAAGCTAGAGAAGTATGAGCATAGGTACAATAAGTATAAATAAGTAAAATACTAATAAAAAGACCTACAACATTAAGGAAGTTTATTCATAAATCTAGACATTCAAACTTTGGTAATACAAATATATATACGCTTTTACTTGACCACGCATTGAAGTCTCCATTTAAATCCTTATGGTATTATATGCTTATTATGTAAATGATTTAAGATATATATTTGCAGTATTTATTATTTATCTATTCATTTTATTACATTTCAAACGATATTGTAGGCGAAAAGGTGTTTGATCGGCGTTTATAAAGTTCATTCGCATTCAAAAAACGGGTGGAATTGCACAAATTACAAAATTTTGAATTTTTTCAAAAAAAAAAAAAAAAATTTTTGATCAGATTTTTGCTTTTTTTGAGAAAAAAAATACTCTTGTGATTTTTTCTCTAGACGCTTAGTTTTTGAAAGAAAAATTTTTGGAAAACTAAAAAATTTGCTTATTCGATTTTAAGAAAAATGTGTTATTTTTACAATCGCTGAGGGAATTCGCTTAGTTAACGCAACTCCTACGCTACGAATTATTTAAATATCTATATGTCCACTGTCCAGCGTCCAATAATATAAAATGTATTCAATAATACTTTACGTTTTTGATTTTAAACTTCAAGTGGTCCTCTAACAATAGAACTTAATATTCCTTTAATAAGAGCAAGATTAAATGATAGTACTGGAAGGTCAATTTTACATTAACTTCAAAGGTTGTTAAACAAATTCTTAATTTTAGTTAAGGTCCAATATGTTTAAGAGTAGAATATAAAAACTACTCAGACCTTTTAATTAAATGGCGCTAATTATTTTACGGGTGGAATTATAGACTTCACTATTCAAATCTCACAGACATGATACTACAAAATTCCAATCAAAATCTTGATGTAGATAACCACATGACATCTTTGTACAATCATAAACTAGACAAAGTGGATTCGGAGATGGATTTCTATTAGATGGATACACAGGTTTTGATGCAAAATTTCCACATTTTACAGTTAAGGGCTTTTTACTTGTGTGAGGCTGATTGGTTTTCCGAGTTTAGAGAATATGGGAAATTCAGAAATATGGTCAAAATGGATATTTCGTTTAAAATCTGAAAATCGAAAATTTTCGATGTCGCTCCGTTCAAGGAAATGAAAAAAACGAGAACATACAATTGGATGGTACAACAGTTTTACAAGCAATATTTCAATATTACACGGCTAATGGTTTTTCACTTATGCGAGACTTACTATACGTAGGTTCTTAATATCTCGAAAATCTAATATTGTAAAATATGTATTTAAGTTTCATAGAATGCAAATTTTTTGGATATTTACTATTTTAAACAAAACAAAATTGCAGCCACAAAGATGCAACAATTAAATTAACATATACTTGAAGAATCTTAAAATTTAGAAAAAAAAATTTGATCTACAAACCTTGCAAAAAAATCCAAAAAAAGTATTTAATATCCAACCAATATTAAGTAATAATAATCACATTATATATTACATAGAAGTATATCAACGTACGTTTAATACTACTAAACACACAAGAAATAAAAATTATGTCAAAAAGTCAAACACGTTAAAAAAATATACAATTGACCGCCAAACACTTTTATATAAAAAAAAAAATATTAATACAAAAATTCACACCAAATTCATATTAAAAACTCAAAAAATGATTATAAAAATGTGGCACTATACTATTCAACAACAATCACACACTGCAACAATTACACAGTTTTTCTAATTGCACATAATATAGACGGTGATGGTTTTTTTATTAACCGAACCAACAATATAACTATACGTCCACACAACACAATAATAAACCTAATGGCGGCGACTATGTTAACTGTAGGTTAACACACAGCGAATGCTTACAAAAACAACAAAAACAACAACAAGTCGCTCTGAATATGGGAAAAGGTAAGTTTATTTCTTCGTTTGTTGATTCGCGTATACAGTTCGTTGATTTTTAACTTCGTTTGTTGCTTATTTACTATGTACATATACAAATACACGCATAATCTGGGCAATTAATTTCAAATTGTTTGTGGATGAAACTGTTATTCGAATTTCAAAGCAACAATAGTTAATGCCAAATCGATAATTATCACTGATGAACATACCAAAAATAAGTCAAAATTGTGTAAATCAATTTTTTTCCCAATATCTTAAAAAGTTATCAGTAAAAAATGAAAGCAAATTCAGCAATATTGAAGAAATAAGCTTCCTGCGAAAGGCGGATTTTCTTCGAAGCATATTCCTGCTAACAATGATTCGGAATCAATTATAATATTAAAGTCTCAAAACAATAATTCATGAACGATTTTAGAAGTTAAAGGCTCAAAAAAAAGGACTCCGCAAGATTAGGTACGAAAATGGCTTTCTGTGAAACTTTTTCTAACCCACGCTAAAATATTTTTTGGATAATTTTGATCAAAAGCTCACACGGCCAAAAAAGTTTTTAACGAGTGGTTTTCGAGCTACGGGCGATCAAAGCTACACAAACATTATAGTTATATAGCTCGCTTTTGAACAGAATGATCCAAAGAACATTTTATGATTTAGAAAAAGATTCACAGAAAGCCATTTTCCTATCTATCTATCTTGCGGGTCCTTTAAGTATTCTAATTATTTTCACTTCTATTATTTACTTATTCTTCAAAAAGTTTAATTTTTTGGAATCGTAAAGCCGTAGACTTTGACGTTGAAGTTTTAGAAGTTCGAAAAATCAATTAAAAGATTTCTAACTACTAGAAAAATGATATGTGATTAAATTAAGAGTTAGAAAAAGATATTTATTAATTTCTTTGTGAGCCCTTAATGTCGATATTAGCTATATTAGCAATCATATCGGTTTTCGAACGTGTAATTTGAATATAACACCAAAAAAACGCGAAATCAAATATTTTTTACTTACATTCAAGTATGAGCAACGGAAAACCAGGCTTGTGCCAATATCTGGCACTCAACGTTGAAACTATGTTTTGATTCGATGTCGATACGAGATTGGGCTAGTCTTGGTTTTTTAGCTTGGACCAATTCTCAACAATCTCCAGCAAATATTCTTACTTTACAACCCCTTCCGAGAAGGAATTTAATGACATGGGGCACGTTTACCAATCCAATTGATATCCAATTTATCTACGTATTATTGTTCAACTGTTACTTATATTCGAGGCAGATAATAAGTATAGTGCTCAGCTTATTTAAATAGAGATAGTTACATTCACATATACTGTCTAAATCAAGTTTTTAACACATTCACCAGTTTAATATTTTTATTAATTGAATATAATTGTCATTAATTAAATAAAGATAGATGTATTGTCTATAGTAAGTATATGAATATATTTATCTCTTACATACAGAATTTATGAAAAGAACTAATGAAGTTTCGTATACACAGTTGATACAAAATAAATATAACGGTGAAAGGTAAACGTAATAGTACTTATACTTAGGTACTTATACTATAAGACAAAGTCGGTTGTGTTTTTAAATTTTACGTGAAGTTTAATTAACAGTGGTGGTTGTCCTAATGAATACACGTTTTTGGGTAAATAATTGTGTAAAATGAGAGTTACAAAAACCTCTACCAATAGTGTCCTTTTATTTGTTTGCCTTAGAGGCAATTTTAAAATTACAAATATTCAAAATTTCTTTTCTCACCTATATTCAAAATTTTTGTTCATTAAAGTGCTTCCACGTTTTACAATTCATCAGTTTCTAAGTTTCTAAAAATCTAGGAAAAGAATCTGATCATGATATCAAGCGATTAAAAGCTGAAATGATTTTTAAACAATTACAGCAAGAAGCCACCACAATTGATTTAAACTATACAATTATTAAAAACTTAATCAATTTATTTACAGAATATTCGTTGAAACAAATAAAATAAAATTTTTTTATACTAACCATTAGTTTTTTTTACTTAAGAGCGATATAATTAATATGTTATCACAAAAATTAAAATTTTTCACCAAAACACAAATTTAATTTGATAATTTTTTTTTAAATGATGATTATTGTAATTTTGTAAGAAGAGATCATGTTATCACTCAAAAAATTTAAATACAATTAGTATTTCACACATATTTAATTAAAAATAAAAAAAACTCACACTCTGAGAGTCAATCAGAATTTTTAAAATTCTCTCGTGACAGTTAAGTAAAACAACTGCTATACTTACTAACGATTCAGTATAAATTTTTTTAACGTGCAGAATCAAGAATGGGAATTGTAAAATTTACTGATTCTACCAACCTCTTTTCAATTAAAAAACCTGTTTATTGCCTACAGATATATATAGATACTTTTATAACACATTCGATAAAAAGAAGTTTGTAGATTTTCAAAATTTGCATACAACTTGGTAATTGGAAAATTATTTTAGAAACCGCCACTGTTGTAAAGTAAAAAAATTGTCTATTTTGTTGTATAGGCAACTCATTTTACGTAGCTGTTAGAATTACATTGAATTTGTATACTTTAATAATTGTTCTCGGTGTAGAGACATTCAATAAATTTATTATTGAAAAATTGTTTTTATTCAAATAGTTTTGGTCAAATTCAGATGATCGATACATGAAATGAGTAAATTGTCATCGAGACTACTATTGTGCATGACTTTTTAAACATTGTGTTTGTCTCTGGTGACCAAAATCCACAGCACACCACCGCCTTTCTACAAAAATCCAAAACAGTCTTAGTAACGTAATTTGGCCCCCCAGAAATTTATTAAAAAAAAGTTAAGAAAAGGTATGTATATTACATTATTGGTAATCATAATATGTCAAAGGTAGAGTAGTGGTTAGCTGAGTCGCCTCTGCCTACAGAATACTCCGGTTCGTATCTGGCATTATCCCGAAAAATTTTTAATTCAAATTAATACGCCGAGATAATGTCATTTTTTTAATTGTTATGAGAACCAAAAGCGACAAATAAGTATGAGAGTGTGGTATATTTTATGTTATTTTAATCCCCCCCCCCCCCCTGGCAGAAGAGTGATTTATGACATAAGTAGGAAAGTGGGACTAACATAATCAATTTTTTTTTTTGTGAAATGACATGTTCTCCTATTACAAAATCTCATAAAATTTCAATTAACAAGAAAGCTCCGCGATCTTAGCACCTCATGTGCGGAATTTCGATTGACCAATTATACCATCTGAAAGATCAGAAATTGGTCATAAAAGGTCAGTTGGTCTCATTAATTGGTCAGCATCAGAAAATTTTTTATTAAAGATTGAAAAAACTCCACCTATGCGCGATCGGGAAGCATTCGCTGATAATTGGTCAGCTAATATAAATTGATCAGTTTAATTTTATATTCAAAAAATAATATAATTTCGAAAAAATTTTCAATTTTTTCAACATTTGTACTAGGAGAACATAAGTGGGAATTAGTAGTTCCTGATAAGGAGAAAGGTGAGTAAGTGTTTTCACCCCGAAAGTCTAAAATTTTATTTTGGCAGAAAGTTATTGGTCTGCCCACTAGAGGTCACACTCACCAAACACGGGTGTGCAGACCACTAACTTTCTGACTTACGAGGTGGCAACAATTACCTTGCTATCAGGTACTACTTATTCCGTCCGTCCTTGATGTTCTCCTAGTAGAAATGTGAAAAAAATTGAAGTTTTTGAACGAAAAAAAACTAATTTTTTCATCATTTACTAGGCAAACATGCTGTGGTGGAAATTTGAAAAAAAATGAAAATAAAAATCAGATTTTGCTTAAAAGATTTAATGAACTTTTTTTTAATATAATTATGTCCTCACCTAGTTTCGAACCAAGGGACTATTTATTCGAAGTCAGATACGCTAACCATTATACCATTAGTGCTCTGTTATTCGTATTAATAAATAATTATATTCATATTTTCGACTTTCTTAAATTATAACAAAAAGTAAAACTCATTTTCGGAAAATTTTGAGTAGTATTATTACAAAAAAAAATGGCAAACGAAGTTTGAAATACTTACCTATCGTAAAGTTCGAAATACTCACCTATTTTTAACTGAAATAATATTGTATAGCTACAGAGAGATGGGGAAAAATAAAATAAAAACAGGGTTTGAGTTTTCAACTTTATTTAAATGAAATCAAAATACATAAAAACTATTTACGAATTACTTGCACATAATTCCATATAATTAATTTCATCTTAAAAAAATTTTTTTGCATCAACTTTTTTTTTACAAACCAAATACCACACAAAAATAAAATGAAAATCCAAAAAGAATATTACGTATTTACAATCCAACTTCTTTATCTCACCTATATTTTATAAGAATTTGTTTGTACCTTTACTAAAAAAAAATTAATTAGTTAATTAATAATTTTGTTCTGAAAGGAAAAATGGGATAGAATAAAATAAAACAAAATTTAAAATATATAACGATATTTATTTATTTATATTAATTTGAAAACGTTATCCCGAAAATTGATTTTTTACTATATAAAATAACCATTATTATTATTCATTCAAATTTTTTATAGGTGACATATGTACAAATATATATAATACAAGTGAAAACAAACAATTGACTGAGTTAATTGTTGAAATACCATGCATAGTCAGTGTTGATTTATTTATCACATTACACATACAAACATGTGACACATACATAACTGATAATCAAGTATAGTACCTATTATAAAATTTCCGCCTAATTGGCGCCCTCACGAGTAAACAGTGATGTTTATGAAAAAAAATTTTACATTTAAACTTTTGTTCTATCTCTAACGGTTTACAAGATGGGTCCTACGGACCCAAGACCCAATTCAACTATGATGCTCATTTACAAAAAATTGAAAGAAAATTCTAAAAAATCTTCGAGGAAAAAAACCCGCCATTTTTTCCAACATGTGCCTTTTTATAACTTATCATATTTAAAAAAATAATACAATAACTGATATTCAAAACTGTTTATATGGGGTATTTCAACAATGAACTCAGTCAATGGTTTATCTGCACACATTTTGTCTATTCGAGATAGTAGTATTTGATAGTATCGGCAACTTTTGTTACAAGCATGTAATGAATGCGTCAGGTTAGACTAAACACTGTGCAAATAATACACAAATGTTAATAGCAGTTAGTAACAGGCAACACTACATGAATGCATTAACGACTGCCTATATTATACGAACAAAAATTTAAATATAATTAAAATAATATAAAACATAAACTCCCACTATAATCAGCATTAATCTGGTCTAATATAAGAATTACATACACTATTACTTATACACATGATTTTGTTGTTCGATGTATATACATAAAAGCACTTATAAAATAAATAGTAGGTATATACGTATATACACATTAATAATATGTATATAACATTATAATTTAAAAAGTATATACCATTCATTAATCATTTTATAACAATAAATGTAGTGAAGTATATACTCTAAACACATCATATATCGGACCGTACTCGAATTTATTTATTATTTAGATGTATCTATCCGTTTGTTTGTTATACACTTAGTTGTTTCTACACATGTAGTGTTAAGTGATAAATAAGTGCGAGTGAAAAACAATAATGAACATCAGTGATAATGCATTTGTGTGATGATAGTTATAAAAAATTTGTTAAGTTTGGTTGTGTCTCGATAATAGTTTATTAATCATCTTAAAGATTTATTTTTAAACATTTGATCACGTATAAATTGATAATTTTTATCAATTACTTTTTAAGAGGTCATTATTTATTTATTTATTTTTCTGTTTTGTGAATTTATCAGTAATTTTATTTAGCCGGTGTATATGTTTATTATTATTTCTTAGATTAAATTTGATTTTATCAAGAAATTCATGGAGTGAGATATAGGTGATTGTATTTTGCCAGCATGATCTATATTTTGAAAATTGCGCTTTTAAGTTACACAATTTTTGCAAAGAAAAATATTTTTTGCGTACTTGACATCAATCTCCGGGATCAATAAGTACTCACCAAATATAACACTAAATATTGAGCTCCTTTTCTTTTGACTACAAAAGACAAAGAAATCAGAAATAGATGAAGAAGGTAGTGGGTAAAATGTTTCCGATACAAGTTTAGCGAATAATTGAAATGACAAAATTCATATATTTTGCGTTTATCCTGGGAAAACAGAAAACTCTTATTTTTTACATACGAAATCAAAAGTATGAGTCTTTTTCAATAAATTTCGTTTTTAATAGAATAATGATTCAATAATGTATGACTTTTATGAAATCATGAAAACAAACCGATATTTATCACATGTGACAAGCCGGATAAAATATTTAAAATCCAGCCGTCTTAAAATCAAATTTTCTTGATGTTACCAGCTCTTATACCATCATATTTAATTAAAATACACTGATATTATAAAAAGATACCGGCCGGTAGACTTTATTGGTTGTTTTTTAAGAATGATAAAATATTTATCTGAATTTAAAATGATTAAAATTTTATGATTTTAATTTTTTACAAATAAAATTATAGTTTCAAACAAAAGCATACATTTTTTAATTAATTAAATTAATTTGAAATACTTTAAAGTAGCCAGGAAATACTTTAAATAAGGAATAAACAATTAAAGGATTTGATATTTCCTTTGTTACTTATTTATGTAACAGATTATCTTTTGTTTATTTATGCTTAGTGTCAACAGAAAGGAAGTTATCATGGAAATTTTTTTATATTTTTCCTGAGAATTAATTATAATTTATGAATAAACATACATTTTTCTTCTTTTGATTTATTTTTATTTCATTCATATTACCAGCTGCATATCTGCCTTTGTTTTCGAAATATCGAACGCTAAATAATTAGACAAAATTTTCAATTTTCGATATTTAGAAAATTATTCCAGGCATCGAAAAATTTTATTCTTACTGTTCGTCATATATCTTCAAGTTATTACATAATTCACCATCAAAATTGAAAATACATATTTGTTTAAATCTGTGCCACCACTACCGTGCTCATTCATCTTTAATTAGTCATGTGCACAACGGGTTTTTTTGTTTTCAATAATTTATTAAAGTCTAAACTTTAATTTAAATAGTTTTTCTTTAATTTCTACCGACTAGTTTTGAAGAAATCAATGAAAACATATCATCCATCTACTGTTTTTCCATGTTAAATATTCCTACTTTTGAAGTCATTTATTTATTTAAATAATCGAGCAACCCCAAAGTTTTCAGAACTGATTTATACATAATCTAACTTCTAAAAAAAATCTAGTCTTTTATCCAAAATTGCCCTGGGGCTAGTACACCCTTTAAAAATCATAATTATTTTTAATTATTATCTTTTCTTTTTTTGGCAGTTCAACACGTCAATACTTTTATTTTTGGAAACAAAAAATAACAATCATTGAAATTTTTCTTCAATCAAATCATAATGGAGTGTATACCACCACCACGTGAGAGTCTAAAAACTTCTGATGTGTATTGATGCTATTATAAACATCAGATTGATTACCGAAGGTGTAGGTCCTTATTAAAGCTAGAACCTTTTAGATGGAAAACAGATTAGTTAAAAAAACTAGACAAATGAAATGTTAATTTTATAGACAAATATTTTTTATCACTGAAATCGTTTTTGTTTTTAAAATTACTATACCGATAATCATAGCTTTTTAAAATTATTGAAAGTTTCCTGCAATGCCTTCTTCGCATATTCAAGTTTTTTTCAAAACGTCTTCTTAACCAACCTTTCAATAATTTTAACAAAACCTTTCGATAAAATTTCACCTTTCAAACCTTTTAATTTAGATATATTATTATAGCTTATGTTTTTTCATCTGATGAAGAGGATTGTTATTTTATAAATCCCAAGCTTCGTAACCGAGGACCTAACACCAAGAAAATTATATGCATCTTAATTAAAAATATAAGAAAAATTTTACGCATAAGGGATTGATGGTAGAATTTTGTAAGTGTGTTTCGAAATTCGTGACCAGCATTTTCAAAAACCCATCTAACTTTTTTTACTAATCAATGTGAAATACCGAAAAAAATATTAAAAATATGACAATAAGTCCAAAAATATTAAAAAAAAAAAAAAGAAGCACAACCATAATTTCTTATCATTATACAAATATAAAAATTTATTATTTGTATATTTGTTAAATTTTTCAAAGATAAACTGAAAACTACTTGATATAAATAAAAAAGAAACTCATGAGCAGCAAAGCTCTATCGCTAGAGTCATATTTCACCTTCATAAGATGCTTCTTAGTCTTCAATAGTTTTAATTGAAATATAATTTTTGTTTTTCGTACTTTTGATCATATGGTCTAGGACATTAATATTTAAAAAAAGATCAAGCAGTGTCATGGGAAACCTGGTAGGAACTATATTCCTTCCGTACTTTGGCATACTATAAATATAGCGCTTACTTTTTTTATTTACTTACAAGATATTTATCTGAAAATTTAATTTTATAGCTACTTTGAGTTTTGACTGTTGACATAATTATTGTAATATTAGGTTAAAAAAGATATACTTCTGATTTAGTAGTTATGACTACATTACGTTTGGTTTGATTAGGATATTTATTATGATATAACATAAAAATAAAAATTAAAAAAGTAAAAAAGTAAAAAAGTCTCTAGGAGTCTTGAAACGAATTTATAACACATTCCCACCCTTCTCCGTTAACTATCGATATAGTGCATAAGTCTATATTTTCGAAGGAAGTATGAAATTAATACAAGTAGTATACAAATAAATAGATTATTGTTGAATTAGCTTTTATGTTACAGGTGCACTTCTTATGACTTATGTCATTACCTATTTTTTTAATCGGAAAATATCTATACGATCTTTAATGATAATTTTATCCATAGTATATAGGTTGTACCTTATTGGATTTCTGTTAAATGTAAGTCTTAAGTTTGGTTGTTGTCTCGCTATATTCCGGCACAATTATTCCGAACTTCAATTAAATTAATTGAAGTTCAGATGGTTAACATGGAGATTATTGGAGATGTTGTGTTTTTAACAAATTTTTTTTAATTCTAGAAAAGAAACTGCCAGAAATTTTCAATAAACTAACTGATCATTGATGTATTGATGTATTTATAGTATTGTAGTTGAACAGTAATAAATATATTAACAGAATTTTAACTCGTACAGTATAGATAAAAATTCATTATTTCACAAGCTTATATACTCTTACCGTGTACCGCCTTCATATTTCAATCCAATCACAGGTTTAATGCATAAGGGCAAAAAAAACTGCAGGCTCATAAGAGGCATAGAAAACCTGAATTTCTGGGTATTTCAATCACTATAATTAAATAATTTAACAAATTTTATTAATGTTTTTTTTACACATCTAATAATTCAGAAGGAATGTTCAGCAATGGAATGATCAAATGATCGGGGACGAAACCGTAAAGGGTGAATTACTAGAAAAAAATTTCAAAAATATCAAAAATCTATGGTCGAAATGAATACGATTCAAGATCAAGGGAGTTCAAGATCTAACTATTATATTTTTTTAATAGAATAAAATAATTGTTTAAACTTCATAACTAGCCATTATCTAACACCCGGTATTTTTTCCAACACTATTGAAGGTTATACGCAAAAATTTTCATTTCAAGGTTTTAGTTCATAAATATAATACATAATAAATATTAAATAAATTCAATGATTATTTAATTTATCAATTAAACTATTATTTGTAATTGTAATCATCTTTTTACATTTATCTATTTGACTACGAACAAAGTATAAACATGGTATAAAAAAATTATTTTATGTTTTATAATAATGATTGTTACTTAACTTAGATGACAAAAAAAGAGACAATAAGTAAGTTAAAATGAAATTTTAAAAGTGTCCTACTTCGATCACGACTTATTGATGAGTGTCCGACTAAAGTCGGCACTGAGGAGAATCGATTATTTTCCTATTAAAATCAATTTTAAGCTAAAAACGCAATTTAAGATTTTTGGGGCTAAGACCTTATAAAGCCCAGCTCTTTCGTAATGTTTGATTTGCAAATGCAATACATAATTTCAAAAAATGTACGGTAACTTTGTAGCTCTTAAAGCTGACCCTAAAAAAATAGGTCCAATTTCTTGTATTAAAAATTATAAATATAATTACTTACGGATGTACGAGCACTAAGGCAATTTTAAATAAAAAGCTTCATATTGTTTTTATATAAAGTTGGACTAAAAGTCTAAATCAATTCTGAAAATTTTAGGGGTGGTTGCCCGATTATTAAAATAAAGAAATTACTTCAAAAGTGGGTATATTTAACATTGGTTCTATGATAAAAACGGTAGGTGGATGATATGTTTTCATAGATTTCTCCAAAACTAATCGGTGGAAATTAAAAAAAAAAACTATTTAAATTCAAGTTAAAACCTTAATAAATTATTGAAAAAAAAACCAGTTGTGCCCGACTAATTAAGAATGTATGAGCACGGTAGTGGGGACACAAATTTAATAAAAATATATACTTTCAATTTTGATAATATTATAATATAAGACGAAAAGTAAGAATAATTTTTCGATATCTGTAGTAATTTTAAAATATCTAAAATTGAAAATTTTGTTTAATTATTTCGCTATCGATACTTCGAAAACCAATGTAGATATCGAAAAAATTTATTTTTATTTTTCGTCTACATTGACGAAGTTATAACAAAATTCATCATCAAAGTTGAAAATAAGATATAAACAATTTCAATTCCTAAATCTAAAATTTCCTTGGTGGTCGTAATACCTTAATTCTGAAAGTAAAACAAAATTAAAAGTAATATTCCTTTTTCTATGTTTTTGGGTGAGTGTTAAGAGAAGATTGATTCTGAATGTCGTATATAAAAGATACATTTTAATTGACCGGAAGTGATTCACAGCCAGAGTATAAATTCGCAGGCGGTGTATAATAAAAGAAACTAAATTATAGTATTGCATATAATTGTACTTGAATGTTTATGATAAATATGAACTTTATAAATAAAATGAATAAAATCTAATAAATTATACGAATATTTGTTCACAGTTCACAAATTCCTGTCACATTTTTTCACTAAAAGTTATATAACAAACAT
Organism: Chrysoperla carnea; assembly: GCF_905475395.1. NCBI lineage: Eukaryota > Metazoa > Arthropoda > Insecta > Neuroptera > Chrysopidae > Chrysoperla > Chrysoperla carnea. Next base: position 21,818,055 of record NC_058340.1, read on the forward strand.
GACTCACAGTTTTAGTATTAATTTTTCAATTGTATTATAAAATTATTATTGTTTATTATTTTGCTTATCCATTTTCACCTTATGTAGCTAATCAAAGATGCTCTGGAGATATTTTAGTATTTTTTTGAGAGGAACTAATAGCGATGTATCTGTGTCTAAATATTGAGCTCCTTTTCTTTTGTCTCTGTGTCTCTCTCATAGAAAATGTGACAATATAATAATGTGACAGCTAATTGTTATCAGTAGGCACGTTAAAATTGAATTGAATGAACTTTTTGATGTCGTTTTACTAAAAAGTATGATTAAGAGTGGTTGAAAAACGCTGCACATAATGGGAACCCTCGCTAGAAACCCGGATTAAAATTTTGAATCTCGATGATTTAAGAGGTGTCAGATTTTCAGGCGACAATTTTTTGAGCTACCTTGAGATCTTAAATTTTAAATTTTGGCAGTTTGCCTTTAAGTAAAAATAAAAATGATCACGTCACTTATAAAGCATATTTTCATTCCAAAAAAACCATACTCTTAAAAAATGGAGTCTTTTCTATCCAAATATAAATAGACAGAATTCCAAAAAGTGTCTTCCGCTGTGTTACAAAAAAATCATTACATCTTTTCTGAGTGCTCGGAAAATTACTTTCCAGTTTTGGCACGCAATATCCATATATTGCCATGCATGTGCCATCACCGTGCTGACTCATTGACGTTATTATCAAAATGCTCATATCACTTGAATGAATTTGCGCCACCAAAAAATTGAGTCATTTAAATTGTATTCAGATAGTTATTATATTGCTTGTAAAATTGTTTAGAACTGTTCAGTTTTAGTTTGCCTAAAATAAATTTTATTATAATGAAAAACGTATTAAAAAATTATGATAAATTAAAATGCCAAAAATAACTCCTTAAATCTTTCTGAGAGTGTAATTGAAGTTCGTTTAATATTTCTGTTAATTTTTTCTTTCATTTAATATTTCTGTTGATTGTAAAAAAAAACTTATCGTGCACAATATTTGAGTTAAAACTATAATAGATATTGATAAGAAATTATAATAATTTGATTCGTAAATGATTAAGTACATGTACAGTAAAAGAAAGAAAAAAAGTTTCAAACAAAAAAATGTATAAGGTAAAAAGTGTGCCTAATAGTAAAAACGGTTATTTTATTTTTCAATAACTGTTTTTCTTGCATTATTCCGCTAGATAAAGTATCCACTAAGGAAAATACTGCCATTGGCGAGAAAAGTATTTAGTCGGTCACAAATATGATGCAATTCTTAAAAGAAGTTTTCGCTAATAACTAATTTTTCATGGTCGGGTTTAAAAAATCGTATCAATTAATTTGTTCGTGTCGAAATTTCCTATCGATCTAGATGTGCAATCGGCATTTTGTAAATGTATCGAACTTTAATGTGATAAAAAAAATTCCCAGCTCTACTTTATTATGCAATCCCTGCAAAACAGCATAAAAATTTGTCCATTCGTTTGTGATACGACAAACAAATACATTGGTGCAAAATAACTTTAAACATATAAAATCCATTCTTACTAATTCAATAAATAAATTAATTTCCGAATTAGATTTATCAACTATTATAAAAAACATCTTCTTCAATGAAAAATGAATCAGCTTGAAAATATTTTTATTGAGTTGATTATATCAATTTATATCGACATTTTTTACTTTTACAAAATATGCTTATTAAAAAACAAGACAAAAATGCTGATTATTTTGTCTTGAAAGGTCAATCACATTTCAAGAAAAAAAAAGTTTTTAAATAAATAATAATTATCTTAAATATTTTTTAGGTAAGTCTACAAAAATTATTACAAAGTTTATCTATATTGGTAAACTTCAATTATTTACACAAGACAAAATACTCGTATAAATGAGTTCGTGCACAACAGAGTTTCACTAGCAAAGACCATATTTTCCCGTCATTAGGTGGTCCTTATTGTTCAATGCCGTTTTTTAAAGGTATTCTTGAACACATATTACTATAAGAGTCAGAAAGGGAACTGGAAAGTTGAAAAGACACCAGAATTCTACGGGTCTAACTGAACCTACTTACAAATTTTCAACGTTGTAGCTCAATTTCGCCTAAAAACGTCGAAAAAAAATTGCACTAAGAATCCCCTCCCAATTGCTAAAATCAACCTCCGATTTATAACACATACCCAACCCTACCATTCAACTTTCAACACACCGGTTATTTTCGGAAAAAAATATTTATAAATTTTTTTGTGTATAGTAAACATAATAGAAAAGTGAATGTTATTGTACTATTTTTAGATATAATTTTATCGATAACATGAATTATATAGTGATAAAATCTTTCGTTTTGTCTGTCCTATAAGAAACCATAGTAACTTACAACAATACTGTTCAAATGTGCGAATGAACTATCCAATAAGAAAATCAATTAATAGTCTAGTCACTCCAAAGACTTCTGCTATTTTTTTACATTTAAGCCTGATTATGACTGCTATATTGGTTGTAACTCAATTATTTGTAGTCATATACTATTTCTATTTATCACTGGACGTCATCAGTGATTTTCCCAACACAAACTATATGAATTTTGAGTTGGTATTATTTATCTTTGATTACGTAGTTTTCTTCCGCATAAAATTTACTGAAAAATCTTAACTATAATTCTAATTGTTATTAGTTAGTACCCTCTTTTAGTTAGTAAGCTCCTTTACAACCTTACAAAATCTTTTCCCGAAGATATTATATTCATTTTACACTTTCATACAATTTAATCTAATACTTTGTGAAATATCAACAACTTAATTTTGTGAATCTATAAATATAATATTTAAACTAAGTACTACGTGATTAGGAGACAAAAAAATGCGGCAAAAAAAAGTTAAATATTTGTCAAAATAAGATAAACATTCATAAGTACAATAATCTTTATCTATACACATAAATAGTACAAATATTTAATTTAAAAAATTTATATATTAAAGCATCCAACTGTTGTATGTTCAAAAGTATAAACGGGATAATTTAGTGACCCATTAGACCCTAGTAGTTCATATATAATGTAATAAATGCATTTATATATCATGTTGGGGTCATCTTTACCAGCAATCAAGTCACAAGTTTTAATGATTTGTATATTTGTGTAGTTAATATCAATGATTTTAGATATTTCTACGTCATAAGTATATTAAATATTGTTTTATGAAAGCCATCTTGTTATACAAGGTGGTTCAAGTTATAACAACAGGACGCCAGCAATTGGTATATTACGTTAAAATTATAACAATTTCTGAATACACTCCTTTTTGTGATACAGATTATTGAAAATTTAGAAAAAATAATTTGAAAAAACTGAAAAACACGCTTTTGAAACTAGCTGATTTAAAAGGTAGAAAATAATTTCTTTAAATTCAAAAAAAATATTTTTATCGTAAAAAAGTTTGGGGTGCTAAATGTCAATTATTGTAAATATTTTATCGACAGATATTGGTAAAAGTAAAGTCATTATAAAATATATTTAAGAGTACTCCACGCGATAAAATGATTCTTTTGAATTTAATCAATTATTTTCCACCTTTTAGTTCAGCTAGTTTCAAAAGCGTGTTTTTTTGTTTTTTTAAACCATAATTTATTTTGTGTTTTTTATTTTTTTGGACTATTTTATTTATTTATCGAAAATTCAGTATAAATATGGTGGGAGCGCAAATAAATGTATATATTTTCAGATATGGAAATCGTTAATCCTGAAAATCTTGATGATAATCAAATAAACTAATTAAATTATAGTATTGTCATCGTTACTTGATAAGTATGCCAAACTTCGATTTAATCCGACGTTGTAAAAGAAGTCAAAATCATTTTCAAAGATTCCGTTACGTACTAACATACTAAAATACGTATGAAGCTAATAAAAGCCTGTTAAAAAAAGAATGTTACTGTGAATATTGTCAAAAAATTAAAATTTTCAATTTCAAGCAATGAGTCTTTTATAATTAATTCAAAAAAATTCTCCCAAGTATAGAAGAAAATGGGCTTGGATTCCATTTCTCACCATTAATTTCATCAATTTTTATTACTTTTAGAAACGAACAGAACAAAAATACGTGTGTTCATCGACATTCATATATTTTCAATAGCAAGAGAAGAAATTCTTTCATAATCTATTAAATTTTTCTAAGATTACTTGAATTTTCTTCACAAAACGTCGTTGTAATATTCATATCAAAATCCATTTTTCACAATACATTTAATCATTGTTTTATATGACTAATATATTATGATTACTTAAGAAGTTCAGAGTTTTGCCCATGTAAATCACCTATAAGTATGTATCATATGTACAGAGTCCGCCGGAGAGTATGCACTTCAGAATTTTTGATGTAGGTACCATTTAGAGTTTGTATAAACCATAGTATATTTAAAACAATTTAAATTGATATAAAGGTATATAATATCTATTACAGCAAGTTAATAAAAACATGCTGCTATTTGCGTACACTATTTGTGACAACAGGTGTGTAGTCGTACACAATACTCATACATCGTATGTATACATATAAAATTTATAAATATGCAGATGTGCGTGTATAAATTTTATATGTATACATACGATGTATGAGTATTGTGTAGGACTACACAACTGTTGTCACAAATATCAATTTAAGTTATTTTAAATAGCTATGATTTATACAAACTCTAAATTTATAAATATTTTTGTTTATATTTACATCAATATTTGCAGGTTTTTAAGATATTATTTAAAATGTGTAAGTTTTATTCAACTGATACATTTAACCCATGTAAAAAAGAGGGTTTTACGGACATTATACCATAAATATTTCTTGCAATCAAAATACTAATTTAGTCAAAATGTATTTAGTATGGATAGCCATACAAAATGAGTTATTTTAATCTAAAATAATTTAAACAAAAGTTGCTGAGTTTGATAGGTGACATCATGTTCTGACATCAGATTTGACCCATTTCTTCGGATTTTTTTAAAAGCCAATGTAGATCCTAAACGGTTACAGATAGAATAACATTTTATATTAGAAGTAGTTGTCAAGGATAGAGGAAATTCGCCTGTGTCCATGACCTGACCTACAATAATGACATATTCTTAAGTCGCACTTCCACCGAAGCTACAGTTTTTCGAAAAAAAGTTTTAAACAAAAATAGGCGGTTTTTTTTATGAGGATTAACTTTCTAATATAAAATTTTATTCTACCTCTTACCATTTAGGATCTAAATTGGCTATTAAAGAAACCCGAAAAACTGGGTCAAATCTGATGTCAAAACATGATGTCCTCTATCAAACTCAGCAACTTCTTTGTTTGAGTTATTTTTTGATTTGTTATTTACAAAACGAGCTATTACCAATTATAAATTCAAATGACCCACTCTGTACAGAAATATTTAAACAATGCTCATGCCATAAGATCTAATGGTCTATATAATCGAAAATTTTGTTTAAGTAAATATACACCCGTATTAAACCGATCCAGATATTGATCCCAACTTTCGAACCTCTACTAGACTTCTGACCAAATTTGAATTCATAGATTCAATTAAATGAAATATGTGGATCAGACACTAAACATTTGTTAAATGTGAGCTATTTTTTCGAAATTTGGTACGCTCCTCATGACGCACTCCATATGTCTGCAATAAATAAATAGTACTTTACACTTAATTAAGTGTTTGTGGTCGCGACTTTTTAAGAGGTCTTCTCCTGAGTAAGTTGTCGCTTACTTAAGACCACAACGTTTACATTATAATGATTAATACTATATTTATTAATTTAATATTTAACATATTACAACGTGTTCAATATTTATTCCTTTTATTGATGTGATCTAAAAGGAAATGAAGGCAAAAAGCTATTAAGCTAATTCAGGAGTCAGCGAAATGTGACATATGATCTATTTGTTGTACGGTTCTTGAAGCTTATTAACTTATGCATATTTAAAAACAAGAAAGGCTTCATTCATCGGTGTAGTAAAGACGTTTGAAAATTACGAAACTAAATGGTAAAAATGTTGTCTCGGCTAACATGTCCATAAATGATCAAGTTTCTCCTATTTTATTCTTAAAAACAAAAATTAACAAAAAGAAGCCAAACAACAAATCAAAATCATGAGTCTAGTTAGACTTAAATCTACAAAGTGAATGAAAGTTAAAAATCGGAAAACACATTGCAAAATAATAATATCGAAACAAACAAAAACTATTTATATCAGCCTTGCTTTTTCGTGGATTTTTTTTGCTTTTAATTTAAAAAGTTTAAAATAAAAGTGTAAAAATTTATTTTTGTTCGGGTAGATCTAGTTAAGTGCTCTAAGTTCTTTCATCAACTTTGCTATTATGCAATTCGTTGAATGAATATGGCGAGAAATACTGATTGGAAAGATCGATTATAGAAATGCTTTTTTACGTGTTCCTTAAACCTTTAAAAACATTCACCACCACTCACTTCTAACCTCAGCCTTGATTTGAAATTTCGGGAAATTTAAACCTCCAAACCAGCCCAACAAGAAATAGTCGATACAATGAATGTTTTGTCTCTGAATTTTGGTCTCTGAATGAATGCGGGATATAAATTCAACAACGCCACGTTCCAGAATAGCACTCGTGTCATTTTTGACCAAAAAACTCACTTTTTTATGCAGAAATTTAAATATCAATATTTTTAATCCTTGGTCTAAAATCCACAAAAAACTTTCCAGTACGAGATTCATATCATTTTTGTCCAAAAAACTTACTTTTTGAAACTTACTGATTTTACGAGGAGAAAAAAAAGATAAGTTCCTTTTTGGGCTGGATTTTAAATATAATATTTTGTACTGGAATGTGGTATTGTTGAATTTAGACCCCGAATTCATGATCAGCGACCAAAAAAATTCCCTGGTAGAAACTTTTCGTACCAAAATATATTTCAATTTTCACATTAATTTTATAGACTCTTTCTTGTTGATGTGGCAGTAGAGGTAGTAGTCTTGTTGAAGTAGAGGGGTGGTTGAAACTCCCTCTTCAAATTAAGTCAGTGGTGATGAATGTTTCTAAAAGTCTATGTAACACACATATATGAGAATTTTTGGAATCGATGCTGTTCGACTAGTCTTCAACATTTTCGGGCTTATTAATTCGACTATCACAAAACCGAACAAGTATTATTGTGTCCTTTTTTTGAAAGCAACTTAACGTGCAAATTGTACCAAATAATTTGTTATTACTGAAAATGGAATGGAATATTTTACTGTTTCTTTTAAATACCTGATTTTTTAATTAACTACCTCAAAACAAACATAAATTACATATTTAACGACTCAATTCTACAGATTTGTAGGTAATGTTCTGTCAGAATAAATTTAAATTTTTATGGGTATAGTACAGCCAAAATAACTTTTTTTTTAAAAGTACCAACATCTATACGAGAAATTAAATTTGGAGTATATCCATTCACGAAGTAAAATTTAAAATATGGTGAAAAGCTTGGAAAAACTCATTAGAAATGAATATTAATCAATTTGGAAAAAAAATTATATTAAGTAGGCCAACTATTACAAATTACTTCATTAATTTTATTAAATATAAATAATCTCTATGTTTACTAAAAATTTGGCCACGACACTGAACTATTACAACCGATTAATTCAAAGAACATAATGTATTATGACCAACTTATATCTTAATTACAATAAGTCACATGATTTTTTTCACTTAATAGTTATTTACAAAAAATTTTTAAACCATTTAATTGATAATTAATGATGTAATTTGTAGTTTTTTACCTCTATATGTTACAGACCATACGTATATAAATAATATAATGATCAAAGCTTGAAAAACTGAAATATCTATGATAAGTATTTCTTCATATTTTGGGATAAAAAATTTGTATATTATTCACAACATAAATAAGTACTGGCGAATGTGTATTAGAATAGGTATTTGGCATAAAAAAAGGATTGGAGATCCCACCTGAAAGCTTGTCACACCTTCATCAATTGTTAGAATCCCTGAAAGCAACAATTCTAGCCTACTCCAGTAATTATCATTTTCGTTTACTTCAAAATATAAGTAATATAATATAAATATAATATTTTTTTAAATAATTTAAGGATATGTATGAACATGACTTCAATGTTTGATTTAAAGGCTCAAAATTTTTTTATCGGTAGACTTTTACTCAAAGAACATGTGGTTAAAATTTCAGCTAAAGTATCCATGCAAAATTTTTAAGAAAAAAATAATTGAAAATCGACATAATCTCAAAAAACGACATATTTAGAAAGTTTTAGATAATTTTTACTTGAAACGAATGAAAACAAATACAACAACAACAAAAATTTTTAATAGAAAGTACACAAACATATTAGCAATGACATGACATGACAAGGAAAAAACCAAGTGTCTCCATCCATATAAGGGCTGTACCCTGTACGAGTAGGGTAGATTTAGTGTTGAAATTATTTTTATTTTATCTCATTATAAAATATGTGCTTTTTGTACTCTAGTGTATACACTCAGTGCAATAAATCGCGACAAAAAGAATAAACATGATGAGGTCTTTTTGCTGAATATTTATACAAATAAATATATTCCTACAATTATAATTATTTTTTTTTGTAATGGGTGCTTTTCACAACTTTAAATTGAAATAAAATAAAGAAAAATGTTTCATGAAATAATATCAATGAATCCGGTTTTATTGAAAAGATAATTTTATACCATTTAAATATGAATTTTATTTTAAATATGAATTCACAATCTAGATATAAAATTTGCATACTCCTTTCTTGGCAAATGTGTACGTATTTCGCCAAAAGCTCGCTGAATGTTTTGTATTCCAAGTGTTCAACCGGTTCTGGTTTATCGGCGTGCACAAGTGACTTTCCATATCCTTAAAGAAAATAATCTAATGGGGTTAGAACACACGATCTTGGAAAATAATTTCTTAAGTTTTAATAAAAATATTCATAAAAATAAAATATTTCAACAATTTGCGAGCGTTGATCTAGTGTGAGTCTATTCGTTATGGCAAACCAAACTAAACACAAAGCAATTGTCTGTCTAAAGTAAATTGTGCTGTATTTGAAAGCCTAGAAATAGTTTGTAATTTCATGAAAATATTTGGAAAATAAACAAAGTTTTCATAGAATTGGTTTAATTTTAAAATTTCTTCTGGTATTAATATTCAAGCCGGAAAAGTGCTATGGTGGACATTTGAACCGTATTTTTGTACAATACCACTTCATTGTTTAATGATGATTTCGAGAGAGGAAAACATCATAAGTTTCAAAACTGCCATTGAAAAACCTTTCATAAATCTTCAACAACCAATTAATTAGCAATAAATAACTAATTTTCATCTATTTATTCTATTAACATTACATAGACGTTGTGCGGCGTCAACACCAGATTTTTTGTATTTAGGACTTATTGTAGTGTAAAAATTTATTGAATACCTGTTGGGTGGATTGCAATAACCTTGATTTATGTTAATTAATAAAATTTATTAATTATTCTTATAACACTCTTTTGTTATGCTTTATTTCATAGCTAATATCACACAAAAAAATCCTATAGTAAAGATGTTAATTAAATTTATAAATTATAACTCAATTGATAATAAACATAGTTATAAATATAAGTTGATCTATTCATGTTATAGAATTATCTAAGGCTTAGTGATACAAAACCTAAGTCTCTAAAAAAAAGATATGCAGTCATGAGGACTGCCGACAGAGGTGAAATCTTAAAACTTTGAAGTAACTGTGTTTTTTTTTAAATTTTTTAATTAATTATGGTATGACTAACTAAAATTTTGTAATTGGAAAATTTAATATTAACATAGAGGAGAGATTATAATGACTGCCCGCTAGGGACACACCTAAGCCGTAGGACTCGTTGTGATACAATATATGTGTTTTACCACCTTTTTCACCGATATTTTCATTTATCAGGTCCTCAATTATTTTAAGAGGCTTAGTGCACCTCCTTCATGCATAAACCATGCACTCACCAACCCATCACAACTATTAATTAAATTAATATTTTGTTGTGACGTACGGATATTAACATAGTAGCCAAACCCGGCGATGTTTCGCTGTGGTTTTTTCTGATATAATTATTAGGGGAGTAAATAAAAAAGTATAGAAACACATTTGGCATTTATATGACTTTCATCAATTTTTTCAGTAATTTGTTAATATTCGTTTTCGTGAGAACTTCGGAATGCAAAATATGTATAAATACTCTTAGTAGTCAATCAATCGGCTTCTTTTTGAGTTTAGCTGCTATAAAATTACGGAAGCTAAATTTTGGGTGCAAAAAAACTATTATAAATGATAAAAAGGCAACAGCGCACAATGATCAATCGATCCAATTACTGACTGTATTCAATGTTGCTTAACTTAAGTGATCGAAAATATACATAAATGTCTTAAAATCATTCAATAGTTTATAATATAAACAACAACAACAACAAAATTACATAATATTTTTATAAATTTTGCAACATAATTTATGATTTTTTTATGTATATTTCTCATAAAAATCGAACAACATTGATAAAGCAAACAATATCATGGCTAAATAGCTACTTTATTCTTAAAATTTAAGTTATAGTAATTAAAATTGACAATTAGTGAGTCAACGTCAAACGTCAATTATTTATGTGAAAAACAAATTATAATAATATATTTTGATATTTATTATAAACCGGTCGCAACAATCAATGCACAATGCCCACTTTCAAGGTCCCATGAATTCAATTATACCTAATTAAACATTAAAGGCGGTCGTATTGCGATTTTTGTTGAACCATAATGCATAATGAACTTGATTTGTAACAAAAAAATTTGTTTGATTTTGCTGATTGATTTAGGTAACATGTTTGGAATACAGCGTGTAACAGGAATTTGAGGAAGTTTTTATAATATGTAAAAATGGGCATAATGAATAGAGAGGTGGTTTGTTTATTTCAAAATTATGTTGTGATAAGATAAAAAATTCTTATTTCGATCCAGCCTTGAGAAAACTTAACATAAATAAAACAAAAAGCTTCGCCAAGTCTTTTGTGAGAAATTCATATTGATTCTCTGAACAGCAGTATAGGTTCTTCTAAACTGCCCTTCTCAACTATCAAAGTCAGTTTTCTTACCAAAAAAAGGGCACATTCCTCATTAACCGTGCAGAGAATGGATATGAACATAAAAAACCTTTACAAGGGTGATTAATTGATAAATAATATCTGAAATTTTTGTTATCATTTTCATTTCAACTCTTTAAGGTGTTTCGATGCGTTAAACTGAAAATGATACCAAAGATTTGAAACTTTATTTATCAATTAACCATCCTTTTATACGTCTTTTGTGAAAAATTCATATCAATTCTCTCTACGGTTTAGGAGAAATTAACCATCGAAGTCAGTCAGCAATCTCGGAAACGGCTCCAATAATTTTCATGAAAATTAGTATGCAGGGATTTTTGTGGCCAAAAATCGATCTAGCTAGGTTTTATTTTAAGAAAACGTCGTCAGAGGACTTGAGGGGCGAAATATTAATCTACCTAGGTATAATTTAAAATAAATAACGAGCAAAGCTCGGTCATCCAGATACTACTCATTAATTGACACATGAAATTTCAGTTTTTTGGTAACACTTTTGTTTTCGTATCGAAACACTTTAAGTAAAAATAAAGGAAAAATAGAAAAAAAGTGCCGCTGAAGGTAACGTGGGAGTATTTATTATAAAAAGGAATTCTCATTAAGCTTAAATTAGTTTAATTAAAATGAAATAATTATTATGTAAAATATGAAAATACAATAAGATCTAAACATGAAAAATAATACAAAAAATGTTCATTAGATGTGTGGTTAAAGTTCACCTTGAAATTAAATAGGTTTATTACATTTATTTATTTTTTAAACTACAATCAGAATAAATATTAATAATGATAAAAACGGGAATTGAATTTTATTATTATATGAGACACAGATATCTCGTTGAAATATAAATCATGATCCGTTTCTTTAAATTGTTTTCTCGGCAGCAGATCATTTAAAAAAATGTAGGTATTTATATTTCTAATATGAATCATTTTAATTAAATGAATATCATTTTTATGTGGCAATTTTTCTCAAATTTTTTTGGTAGAAGTTAATAAAACTCGTTACTGTATCATGCCCGTGCGCAAGGGAGGGGTTTTGGGGGTCAAAAGCCCTCCCATTGGGAATCTGTCCACATAAATTTTGAACTAACAATATAGTCCCTTAAATGCACCTTTTCAACCTTGTGTCGTCTCAAAACATACCTTAGATCGACTATGTCTGAAGATGGGCTAAACGGTTGAGTTCTCGCTTAGTATACATCGCGATGTAAAGGTCGATGCTTACAGAATTTTGGAAAAGTCGCAGAATTAACTTATTGAAAAACATTGAATGAATATCACATTTTGACCTTATTAAATATTCTCTTACTCGAAAAAACAAATATATTGTTTTTATTGACTTTGTGTTCTAACAAGGTGAACAAAAGTTGGAACTCGTCCCTTGGATAATTTCTGCGCACGGGCCTGAACTGTATTAATTTAAATTATTTGTTACTAAGTTCTGTGAAATGTGTTGGATTTGAATAAGGATTATTCAGGTTTATTAGAAAGTTATTCCTTGTAAAACAACAAAAAATTTCCGTTAGACACACTTTTACGAAATTGGCTAGACTTGTATAGGCACGGTTGTCAGATATCATGAAAAAACATGAAATATCAGAAATATCACTTTTTTGAAGTTAATGTACACAGTTCTGCAGTAATTTTTTCTAAATCTACGCAGCTTTATTTCAATTTTTGCGGTATATTTGTGAGCAAAGGACACCAGACACGGAATATCCAAGAGAATGAATATATGTGTTGGTACTTTATTATTAGATATTAGTATTAAAAAACACATGCACTTGCTATTATTTTTAAATTGTTTTTTTGTGACATGAAAAGAAAATTTATTTGTAAAAAATTAACTCATGGTAGTCAGTAGAGTTATTCATTGAATAAAAAATGTAAAAAATGAATCAGTCATTCAGGCATGTCAATTGTGTGGAATTTTAAGTAGGGTAATTAATTATCCTATATAATCTATCAGTTAGCTTGAAAACGAAAGCATTTAATATCAATATGTAGGTTACAAGAGGCTTAAGGGGGCACTTCCTTAAGGTTCGTATGTACCTAAAATTTTATTTAAAAAAAATATGATTTTTGGGATATTCGTATATGTACGTACTATTTGCCTACATTTTTTAACCCGTTTTTCTCGAAACGGTCTTTTTCAAATCGGCGGTAAATTATGTTTTCTATAAGATAAACTACTGTTATGAGTTTAAGTTGCCCATTTTATTTTTATAAATTTTTGGTTATGTGAGAACCTTGAGGGAGAATTCTTACAGCTTCCGTCAAAGAAGAAATTAATTTGAATATTATGTTCTCATGCTCCTACGAATCCTAATTTTACGATTTTCCCTAGAATTAAGGAAATACAAAGGGAAAATTGCGTAATTATATTGTTACTATTACTATCACTAATAGAGATTTTCTACAAAAACAATGTCAGTTTCACAAAATTGAAGAATGTAGCATCTATGAAATACACTTGACTATCGCTTAGAGAAGGTACAAGCAAGTATAGTAGTTATGGAGGTCCAGGAGAGAAAAGAAGAGAAACCGAATTTCTCTTATAGACGTCCCCGTTTTTCACTTATAGAGATTTTAGAAGGTTAAAATGACGAAACGTAGCAACTACTGTCACTCGTAGAATTTTCTCACTTATCCAAGTCTAATTCCCTCAGGTTTGACTGTATTTATATTTACGTTACAATCATAAGTTAAGTAGTTTTGTTACTTTATTTTCTAATATATTATTATTCTGACGATGTGATCAAATTGTCACAAATTGATGCATTAAACGGACATGTTTAGTTAACAACATTAAACTACTATCACTAATATTCTGTTCTGACTACTCAACAAGCATGTGATCAAAACATCGATTAAGTATGAACAAGTTTTTTTATTAAGATTCAGTACATATAAATTGGTTATTAAATTCTTTAACTACGAATAAGAAAAAGAAAAAAATATGGTGGAAGCGCTGTGAAGAATATACAAACAATTTAGTGTGTATAAAAACATGAGGCGCTCTAATTTTATAAGAGCAACATTAAAAATAGGCTTATTACCTACAGTCTCTTTTTTACTATATTTTTCTCCTTACACTTAAAGTGTAGTACACCGAATAAAAAGAACAATGGCCTAAAGACTGGTTTTCAGAGCCGAATTTAACTTTTAAGGTATTACCAACCTGAAATCACTTGTCAACAGATTTGGCCTATTTTTTCACATACTTAGAATGATGTTAGTTGTGAGACCCCGAAGGAATAGAATTTTTGGTCGCTTAGATTGCGAGATAATCAGCTCCAAAGTTCGTGATTTCGAGGGTCAAAATATGTAATACTCACTGTCCTCTCTATTTTTTTAGATATTAAAAACATCTCTCGACAGAATTTAAAAAAAGTAGGAGAGTTGAAACGAATGTTTTAAGAATAATACATTTAAAAAAAGCACCACAATTTTGATATTAATTAGTCAAAATTAGGAACTTAGCCATAATTATCTCATCTCTTTTAAACGGCCAAAATTTCTGAAACTTTGAGATTTAATATAGTAAGCCCCATTCAATTCTTAAATTTAATTTCTCGTTAAATTCTTTCGAAAAAATTTTTGACCATGGTTTTAGCATAGAAACTGCAAATACTGTGCTGGTATCATAACATGCTGGTAAGTGTCCATAAAACTTATAATTTTTTAATATCACATGCCCTCTCTGCGTTTATGCCCTAGGCCAGTACTTAGTGAGCCTAATTGTAAATCCATCGCTGCTTTTTTGAAATAAGTATTTATGAACTACTTTAATTGATGAATTAGTCAATGAAATTCTGTCAACATATATCGCACTGTTTGATTTAATTTTCGGTACAAAGCCCTATAAAACTAGCAAATATTACTAAGTTTAAATGTCGTTTATCAAAGTGTCAAATCCCTGTATTATCTTTTATTCATATCAATTTGTACACTAATTTTACCCTTCGTTGCCTGCAATAATCAAATATAAAATTCGTTTCTGTCAATATATTCATATCAAATGAGCTAATTTCGGCTCCTGTAATTGAAAGAATTGTCTATTATGGTTACTAATTCGAAAAAATGACAGGTTTAAAAAATACTAAATCTGTTTAAAATAAATAGCCTTCTTGTGTTAAAACTTTTCTTTTGCCTCCATATAGATGATTCGCCACAAATTATCTGACTTTGTTCGTTCGCGCAACGAAATCATTTTTCAGATATAAAAGACACTGTTTTTCAGATTTAAAAGACACTCGTTTGAGTTAATCGTGTGGAATTATCGTGCTAGTAAGCAGCTGGACAGTCCGATAAAAGAACGGCCGTACCAGCAGAAATTCGCTAATTAAGAGATTAGGTAATATTATATTAACGCAAAAATTAATTTATGGTCTTCATTTTTATAACTTGCATAAATGTGATCTGGTTGCCACTTTTAACAATTTTTTTTTAATAGAAAAACAAATCATTAATATTTCTTAGAAACTCTAGACAAAACTTAATGTACCCCGGCAGGTAAATAACGTTAAAATAATAACAATTTCTCTATGCACTTATAGATGGGAGGAGTCGTACACCAAGCGTAGAAACTTGATCCTCGGAAGAGGGTGAAGGCACATCCATATCTCTACCACTGATTTTCATCTAGGATTCTTAGCTCTATTAAAATTCCAATTTTTCTAAGCAATTTTGTCAATATTCACAAACTATTCTTATTCTCTCAAAATTTCAACACCCTGTTTCTAAAAAAGGACGCTTTCGCTACTCAAAGTGTATTCAGAAATGGTCATTAACGTTATATACCATTTGATAAAGCCTTGATATTATAAATTGGACCACCTGTATAACGTTATAAAAATTAACACTATATAAAATAATAGTTCGCGTTAAATAGAATACTTTTTATTAATTATTACATATTTTTATGATTATCATATGTGTCATTAATTTATTAATAACAATAAATATTTATTTAAAGATGTTAACAATAATTGTATTTAATTATTATTACTTTACACCTGTTTATAAATTAAAATATATAGAGTAAATGATGCCGACATCAACATATTCAAACAAACATATTTAAAATTTAAAAAAAAAATATTGTTTTTAATTAATCTTTAAAGTCACATGATAGAAAGTCTTTTTAAAATATGTCATTATTAAATATATAATTCATGATTACAAAAAGAAACTTGGAGATATAATCAAAACAGTAATCATGTGGGTAGAAAACGTTTTAAGGTAGTACCAGCATGAAATCACTTTTCGACAGATTTGGCCGAATGTTTTTTCTCGGGTTTATAATAGCTTTATTTATGAATTCCTAAAATTTCATAATTTTTGACCGTTTAGATCGCGAGATATTTAAAGACAAAGTTCGCGATTTTGAGGGTCATGTCCCATTTAAAGCATGTAAAATGTCCGGTCTCTCCAACTATTTTTTATGATATTATTATATATTGAAGAAAAAGTAGAAAAAAATGTTTATACAATAAAATTCTAAAAAAAAAATTTAGAAATTAATTTTCACTTTCGAGATATTAATTTTGACGTAAATTGATCGAAAGTGGGACGTTGGCATAATTATTTCCCATTTTAAACGTTCAAAATTTCTGAAACTTTGGGAATTAATAGTAAGCATTATTAAATTCTTAAATTTAATTTTTCGTTAAATTCTGTCGAAAAAAAAATTGTACCATTGCTTTAACATAGAAACTGCAAATACCATGCTGGAACTACGTTAACTCAATAATTTTGTTCAAAAAAAACCCAGTTATAAGCACCCTGCCAACCACAGTGTACATAATAGTCGAAATACACAGTGAGCCAAAAGTCGCTATACAAATATCTATTTTATATATTCAATTATTCTTAACAGGTCATATATAAAATTTTAAAAACCCTCGATATAAAACCAATTGAAAAATTAATATATTAAAAAAATTTCGAATGTAAAAATTAGTAACTAACCTTCTCAACACTTCCACATATTTGTCATTCTACCAAGAGCGGATCCAGAAACTTATAGTGATGCCAAAGACAAAAATGGCAACATATTATCGATGTTTCGAGAATTTCAGGACTTTATAATTAAGATCTTAATAAAAGTTTTGACTAGAACTATTTTATCCAAGTTTTTATACAAATATCCAAAACTTTCTTAAGTAATTGAATTATTTATTACTGTAAGTCAATCTATAACGACAAAATTTTCTCTAAGTATATTATCGCGAAGACATACGTGAGATTCTCGAAATATATCTGTTTCATCAAAAACAACCTTCTTTGCTTATTCTTTTGATTATTATAGATATTGTACCTTTTAAGGTACTTTTGTTGTTCTTTGCTTCCATTCACTCTCACCGCAGTGGGTGATAAGGGGATGATCATTCTTCTTTCTAATCGAGTCCCTACACAACTAGGACAAAATCCTATTGAAATCTACCCATCGATTTCTGCGGCAAATTGATGTTTCGATTATTCTGAAATCTCTACCGAAATCTCTTATTTCATTGACTGCCATTTTTTTATTCTTAAAAAAACAAACAAGACTGGATTGTTGCTTATTTTGGAATATCGTAACCACAAATAACATTTCATTTGAATAAATAATCAAAAAATGATATCCTAGATCACAAACCTTCCTGTATATTGTTTCTTTGTTCGTTGTGCACATGGAAGTAATGATTTATTTGATCATCATCTGATGATTTTTCAAAAAACAAAAAAATAAATATTTGTTTGCCTTGTGCCATATTTTCCCACTGACTATTTTATTGTAATGATATGTTTTAGCAGCCAAAAAGGTTGATCCAAAAAGAAATTTTTTTTAATTTTAAATTATTTAAATTATAGAATACGATGGTCATTGTTAAACAAAATTACTATTATTTTGTATACAAAAAAAAAGGATCTAAGCAAAGAATTCTTAAGCTCTTATGTTTGATAAAATATTAAAATTTATAGCTTATCGGGTAAAACTCTAAGGCTTTGCATTTTGCATAAATGGGGCTGCATTACGTTATTACATTTAGCTTCCAATTCACTACTTCAAGAACCTTGGTGGCCGAGAACTTCTTGTCAAAAACCTCAGACTTTATAAAACTTCAAAGTGAAATATCCAACGATGGTAATAAATACAACAATTTTAACGTGAAACGCGTTAGAAATATTCAAAATAGCTGCTAAATAGACGATAAAAGAATCGTTTTTCATTCATAACGGCTAAGCTACTAAGAATCAATGCGTAACAAACGTTTGAGTTTTATAGGTTTCGATTTTCTTCAATAAGAGACGAAACGCATAACCAACTAATTTTAAGAATTTTTTACGATATAAATGTTTGAAGTCTTTCAAGTTCTACTGTACAATAGACAAAATTGTAGCACATTAACTTCGGAAAAAATGGACTTCCTTTTTGTACCGAAGATAGAAGTTAATTTTCAAATTCATTAATTTCTTAAGGCTAGAAATCCTTTTTCCTTCAAATTCCAACTGTTCTAAATATGTTCATACTCACACTCTGTTGTCAATACAAATACAAAAAATTGCCAAATTTCAACCCATAACTGGAATACAATATAAAATTTAATGATTATGGTTATATAGCTTTCCAAATAGAAAACTTTGAAGGCAAAATTTAAAGTTGTAAATTATATATTAAAGGAAAACAATATTTTTATACCATATATATATATATATGAAATATACATAGTATATTAAGTTTAGTCCAAATTTTGTAACGCTTAAAAATAATGAAGCTAGGAAAAAAATTTTGTCATAGATGTTCATAAAATCACCTAATTAGTCCATTTCCGGTTGTCCGTCCGTCCGTCTGTGGACACGATAACTCAAAAACGAAACGAGCTGAAATTTTTACAGCGTACTCAGGACGTAAAAAGTGAGGTCAAGTTCGTTAATGAGCATCATAGGTCAATTGGGTCTTGGGTCCGTAGGATCCATCTTGTAAACCGTTAGGGATAGAACAAAAGTTTAAGTGTAAAAAATGTTCCTTATCAAAAATTAAACAACTTTTGTTTGAAACATTTTTTCGTAAACATCTCTGTTTACTAGTGAGGGCGCCAATTAGGCGGAAATTTTATAATATGTACTATACTTGATTATTAGTTATGTGTGTGTCACATGTTTATATGTGTAATGTGATAAAGAAATCAACACTGACTATGCATGGTATTTCAACAATTAACTCAGTCAATTGTTTGTTTTCACTTATTTTATTACTTAATTTTCATTACTATCTACTTTGCATTATTGATTTTAAAAGCGTAATTAATATCTCTAAAATAATTTATTTACTCTTTGAAGTTACCGATATAAACAACCATAAAAAGCTTTACTTTTTCTCTCGTGAACTAGATTATACATTTCAAATATTAAATTAATTAGTACCTACCTAAGATTATTAATTAAAATGATTAATTACACAATCAAATTTATCTTGTGTCATTGACCATTACTTGATATTAACAATTTAAAAAAAAAAAATCGTAACATTATTTCTTTAATTAGATATTTTTTATTAATTAAAAATTCACACTATAACAATGTTATAACTAAAATACAACATTGAATTGTTAAATTTTACATTTAACTGTTGCACTTTGCAAAGCGTTGTTTTTTAATTATTACGTCTTATATAATACGGTATTCACGTCATAAAATAGAAACGGATGCAAGAATTCCATATCGCACAAATGATGATATTTTTAAAAAAATTATGAAGATTAGTATGGTTTGTTTAAACGGGCTAGAATGAAACGGGCTACAATTTTTCACCATTCTAGAAAATCCTTCATAAAAATTAAAAGAAAACACAAAAATTATTTAATGTTTATGTTAAAAATTCAGGAAAGTAAAAAAGGAATATTTATAAGCTATACAGGATGTACGAGCACCAATTTATTAACAGCAATAAAAACTTTGGGTTATAAAAACTTTGGGTTAATTGCTGTTAAACATTTTGCTCACGCTCGATTTAAAAACTAAAAGTTATTTTTAAGTTTCTATACATGCTAGAAAGATGGGCATTTTTTTTAGAGGAAATCTTATTGATTTTTTAAAACTCCTATAATAGTTTTTCTATCGAAAAGTTTTCATGAATATTTTTAATTAAATTAATTTTAATCCATTTTTTCCATGGACGGTTTTTTTCAGGCAAGCATATACTATTATTTTCGAAATTAAATTAGCTTTCTTCTGATATCAATATTGATTAGATAACAGATCGGTGGAGATCGGTTCAAATTTTATGAACAGGTAGTCAATATAAGTAACTCCAAGATCTGTTCTCTCCAAGACAATCGGAATTGGTTTTAGAAGAAAGATAACTTAATTACGAAAGTAATTGTTTCCCGCAAAAAACCGTTCTAGGAAATTGATTAAATTAAATAAAAAGCCGTGCGTAGGATCTGGTGCGACCTTTGAGGTCCACACGAATAACTTCCCAGCATAATAAATAGTAAAAAAAAAAAGATAAAAACTCGACTGACTTGAAACGATTCGACCGAATTTTATGAAATTCTTTTCGGATCATATTGCCTTTAATGCGCTTCGATCGACACCTTTTTCATGAGATTTTTTCGCACGATATCGATCAGGAAAAAATGACCATGAACATGCATACGTACTTACACTTACTTCTTCTCCAAATTTGTTCTCCATATTGTGGTTTATAATTCGGAAATTTCCCCTTCTGTAGATGATACAGAAGGGGAAAATTTCGAAAATTTTCGATATCTTGCATAACTTAAAAAGAATTAGTCGTAGAATATTGAAATTTTCGATTAATAACTGTTGTAACCCGTTAGCTCTGTACCTTCCCATCTATTTCTGTATATTCCCTCCTATACTTCCCTTGAAGATAGTCTCATCGAATTTCAATAGAAACTTACTTTTTAAAACTAAACCTATAATCTTTTGAAAATTTTCAAAGTAATTCATTCATAATTTAATTCAAATAAATAAGAATAAATGTTCACTCCAATCGGAATCGACAATATTTTTAATTTACGCTTTAATGTTAAAATTCAACGTAGAGAGAAAAATATATTGTTATAATTACTAAACTGTTATCTAGTTACTGCAGAGTGGCAAACTACACTCTCAACAAACAGTAGTGCTTAATCGAGTTTTCTCATAAGTGATTTGTTTTTCTTTTCTTTTTTTTCTAGGAGAAAATGCAAAAATATCTTCCATTAACAAAATGGATAATATACAAACAAGAAACTTCATACGTAATTCGAATATTATTTACATTTTTAATAATAACAAATGTATTAATTATATGCCATGCATATCCATTTACCGAAAGCAATCCATTAGATCGATGTACTGGTACAGCTGATATTGGTGATTGTACAGGTTTTGTACATAAATGGTATTTTAATAATACAGCAAAAAAGTGTCAAACATTTATTTATGGTGGTTGTGGTGGAAATATATTGAATCGTTTTGATTCCGAAATTGAATGTTTACATTATTGTGTTAGTGAAGATCGTAAGTAGAATTATCTTTTTTATTCGCTTTTATCTCTTGCATGGCATGCAGTATTATAATAACTTTGTGAGATTCTAAACTTATAATTTATTTTGCATTCCGTTTGTAAAACTATCATATCGGTTTGAAATTTTGAAAATTAATATTATACCATCTAATAACATTCTAATATTCTAAGTCGAACAGACATTTTAGCGGGCATAAAGGACATTTTGAATTTAAAAGAATAAATGTTGCATTACACAAAATTGCAATTTCCCAGCGTCAACACAAACAATATACATTATTACTGTCTATTATTTATGGCCGTGAGAGCTTTTGATCAAAGTGATCCAAAGAACATTTTAACGTGGGTTAGAAAAAATTAAACAGATAGCCACTGATTTTCCTATCTAATATTGCGGAGTCCTTTTTAATATTCTTTATTTCAATACTATCAGTGGCGGATCCACCCATACGGCCTGGGATGCATGGTAGGCATCACCTAAATAGACTTATGAGTTAATAAAATTTAAAAAAAAATTAATCGCTTTAAATAGTTAGTCTATTGTTCCTAATTTCATACTAAACCTCCATCAGATAATTTTTAGGGGGAACATTTTTTGTTTAAAAATTCGTTTCAAAGCTTGTAGATTTCTAAAATTGAAAAAAAAAATCATAGCGAAATTTACATACCCCTTCAATGAACCAAATGTTGGTTTCAAGTACTTGAATATCGATATCCAGGCAGTGAAAAAAATGGTTCAGATGTACCGGCAATTCATTAATGGTACTGAATCAACTATTATAAATTATCCTCTTTTCAAATCATAATCCCATATAAATTAAATGGGATTATGATTTGAAAAGAGGCCAATAAAATATTTGTATAACTTCAAGTACTGAATTTCCACAAAATTATATAAAAATTTATGCATAGATAATACCTATATATTTTAATAAATAATTCTTGCTACGCAATGGGCAATATTGATCATCATGAAAATCAAAAAGGCTTTATATTAAGATACCTATCCTACTAAAAACTACACAAATTTTTTATTTCATATAAGGCATTTTTTAAGCTGCCTCAAGTCTCTTATTGTAGTATAGTTATTTGGTTAGCGATACAAATAAAAATTTCAAATTTCAAACTTTGAGAAAACTATTATATTTCTGAAAAATTACTATAACATGGCCTGAGTTTTGTTAATTTTCACCATCAACCTCCTAAGTTCGGCAAACAAGCAGCTTTTATTGAGAGAAAAGGGCTTAAAAAACCTTCAAAGATTTATGAATGATTCTTTCAAATTACGACTGTCTACCTTTTATCAAAATATTTGTTTCAACCATTCGTTGAAAGAAATTTTCTCTTTAAAAATCTTTTAATAGTAGAGCTTTTTGCCATTATTTTCTTCAAGTAAAAATCGTTTTTCAATTTAATTTTTCAGATACACTACCTCCAGCATTAACATCGACGCCATTTGATGAGAAAAACTACTTCACATTGAGTTCAAACACAACTCAAACTAAAGGTATATACAGCAGTCCAATACCACCGAACGAACGTGGAAAAGAATTAACATTCCAAGAAACTGGTAAACATAAGACGTTTATGTTTGCTGAATCGAATACTTTTATTCAATTAGATGGTGATATTATACAAACGTTTCAATTGAGGTAATTTTACTTCTATGCAATTATGTATCCCATAAAACACAAAATATTGCTCAAATGCTACAGCAGTTTCTATTATTTTGTAATGCAATGTATACCATAATATTCATGAAACACACCATCTGGGAACTACACACCCATTGTCACATGACCCACCGTAGTAAATCTGCGCCGATATCACTCCATTTTTTATCTTCATACATTCATCAGATTTCAGACATTTCGAAAGGGAGCAAAAGCTTTTATCGGGTTTTTTAAACCATCCGTACACCCACTTTAAAATCCAAAATGTTCCGTTCTACTTGAAACATAAAATCTCTTTTTAATAAATCGACTATGCCGGATCGATTGAACAAAATTTCCGTCTAAAAACCAAACTGGATAACTTAGAATAACACTTTAAACTAGAAAGTTGTTCCATTTAAAATACACCAAAAACTCTTGATTTTTTCAAAGAATGAATAGATGTGGCAGAAACTAATTTCACAAAATTGCAGGAGGCTTACTTTTTACATTCGATTTCGTTCGTAGCTATTTTATAAGAAACAACGTTTATTGATTTAAAATGTCCCTCTATCTCTTACACATTTAACGGCATATTTTGGATTTTAGATAAAGTATACCAGTGATCTAAAACCTATAAATAAAATACAAACTTGACTTTATAAAAATTTAGTTCATCGAGAAATTTTCGAATTATTATAAGAAGAATAAATAATAACTACTTTGTTTCAGACTTTGCCGAGAAATATCTTTCGAATTTCGAACTAGACTTCCACATGGACTTCTAGTCTATCATAATGTTAAAGTACCAAATGGTATTAAATTAGAACCATACGCTTTATACGTAATTGTACAAAAAGGTCAACTAAAAGTTGTTCATGTATTTGGACGACATTTGACTGCACTCACTGTTGGTCGAGGTTTAAATCGCAATGAATGGCATTCTGTTACTGTTCGAATTGATGTACATTTAGCCAAATTAATTGCTGTTGTCGATAATATTAAGGACGAAGTGAGCATAAAAGGACTGCACGAGGAAAATAATTATGGAATCTCAGAAAGTTTACCGTCAGTGGTTCTTATCGGTGGCTTAAGTTCTGAAGAAAAATTACATGGCGTCAAATATATAATTGAATCGTTTGTTGGATGTATACGAAATATGGTGCTAAGTGCTGGCAAAGCGGCATCGGATTTAATAACAATTCAACCATTAATTGCCACAAAGCATGAAAACGTTAAAGAAGGATGCACAAACTTATGTTATACGGATAAAAATTTATGTTTTGTGGGATCTCATTGTATAAATCATTATAATACTTACACGTGTGATTGTTTTGGAACGCATTATGAGGGCGAACAGTGTGATATTTACAGTAAGTATTTTTGGAAAACTAACTACCCTTACTCCAGCAGTTTTCAAACTCAATAATGTTCAAAGTTTGAAATCTAGGACTACTGTACGCACAAGCGTGTAAACGAAAACAAAAATGGGCAACAATTTTAAACAAATTTAAAAAACCCGGCAAAAATCCGTTCCGAATTGTGGTTCTCGAGATATCAGCTTCACTGAATTAAAATTTGAAATCCGATTATAGTTCCCAAACTAATTGGCTGATTACAAGGCACGTCTTTTATTTGAATACTAGTGAAATTGAGATAGTTGCGTGCTACGTTTGAGGAAACTGTCCAGATATTTTATGTTCTTCTTTTCCTAGAAATAATTAGGACTCTTAAATTTCTATATTATTCCACCTATATTTACCTTTTTTCTGGAAAAATTGCTTAAAAATTTAATGACTTAATTTATTGTTTTCTAGCTGCCACAGTATTAACTCTTCGGGGATCATCATATGTCTCATATCGTGTATACGATTGGAAAGATCGTGTACATTCAGCCAATAATCGAATATCTTTATTATTTAAAACACGTTTCGATGACTCAGCCTTATTTTATGCAAGTGGCGAAATAGATGGAATTCACCATTATATTGCTGCATCAATCAAAAATCACATTGTCCGCTTAGAATTTGATTTTGGCGAAGGCGTCATTAAATCAGAGTTAGGAACACACGTCACTATAAACGATTGGAATAACTTAACAATTGTACACGATCATAAATCATTGCGAGTTTCATTAAATAAACAAGTAAAATTGTTAGATATTCCTGGAAATATGTATCACTTATATATCGATCCAGAGATTTACATTGGCGGTGGACCTGAGTTGCAAAGTAAAAAAGCTCTAGGAACACAGAATAATTTTGTTGGTAGTTTAAAATATGTGTTTTTTAACGATATCTCGATTATATACGAATTGAAAAAACAAAATCCTAAAGTTCATTACATCGGAGTACTCGAACCAGAGTTGGAAGATATTGACGTAGATGTAATTCCTATAACCTATCCATTTGCAAGTTCTCATATTTGGTGGCCCAATAATCAAACAGACTCGTTAAGTTTAACATTTGATTTTAAAAGTAGTCGGAGCTTAGCTGTACTGGCCTCTAGTGATGTAACAACTGAGAGTGGATTAGGATATTGGGAAATTCGTGCAGTAAATGATGAAATTCGTTTTGAACTAGTCCCAGATGCAGGAAAAAATATTACACATTTAACAAGTGTAAAATATGAACCAGATCCATCATCGTGGCATATTGTTGAAGTGAGTTATTCCGCTGGTGAACTCAAATTAACCGTTGATTTTCGTACAATTCGTGCACAATTATTTGGTCTAAAATTTCAATTAGGTGATAAAGTTATAGTAGGAAGTGGACTTCGAGGAAATGCTCCAGCTGGTTTGATTGGATGTATGAGAAAGGTTACTGTAAATGGTGCATTTTTAGAACCTAGATATGTTGTACAAACTGAACGATTAGTTGGTGAAGTAGCACTTGACGATTGTCGTTTTATTGACCCTTGCCATCGACCGAATACTTGTGAACACGGTGGGAAATGTTCTGTTAAAGAAGATCATTTAACATGTGATTGTAAAGGTACTGGATACATAGGTAAAAATTGCCACTTTGCTGAATTTCGTAAAACTTGCGAAGAATTAGCTCTATTAGGGTACACAAAACCTGATGTGTATCTAATAGATATTGATGGGAATGGTCGATTTCCTCCAGCACATGTCCGATGTGAATTTCAAAGTTTGGAAGATTCGACAAAAACTATTGTTGAGCATAATTTACCGAGTCAAGTAGATGTTCGATCTGCCGGTGAAGATGATTTCAGTTTTAACATCAAGTATCGAGAATTCACAGCAGAAATGTTGCAAGAATTAATTTCGCATTCATTATATTGCAGTCAATATATAAAATATGATTGCTATAAAGCACCGTTAGAACTACATTCAGCAACGTGGTTTATTAGTTCTTTTAATAACTTTACTGTTGACCAAATTGGTGACTCCAAACGGGGCACTTGTCCATGCGCTGTAAATAAAACATGTGAAAATCCTTCTGAATGGTGTAATTGCGATATAACTGAAGGAAAATGGAACTCAGATGAAGGTTATTATACTTCTCAGAAAAGTTTAGGCATTACTCAAATGATATTCTTACAACAATCTGACTTGGAAGAAGATGCTCAAGGTCGCATAACTCTTGGACCTCTTGAATGCGTAGAAACAAGTATGAAATTTTACATTTCATAGAGGTTTTCTTTTTTTTTTACATTTTATACTCAATTTTTAGATACTCAGAAATATGTGGTTACGTTTACTACAAGTCAATCATACATTGAAGTTCCTGGGTGGAGGAAAGGTGACTTGGCATTTTCATTTAGAACCACTGGCGAAAAAGCTATTTTACTGTATCAACCACCGATTCGACCAAATTATCCAAGTTTTATGGTGGCATTAACAAGCGATTATCAGTTAATGTTCAATTTCACCTTAAACACAGGAACATCTCGTGGTTTGGTAATTAAATCTGGCAGAAAATTAAACGAAGGCGAATGGCATAAATTATGGATTGATTATAACCAATACCACGTACGATTTATGATTAATACTGATTATGAAATGGTAGATTTACAACCAGAAGAAGAGTTTGGTCCATTTGAAGGTAGTATGTTTATTGGTGGAGCCCCATCGTAAGTATTACCTACTTTTTAAACGATTCATACTTTTCCGCCGTTAATAAAATTCATAAATCTTTCTTTTTTCAGTGATTTATTAAAAAAATCTTCTGTAACTCAAGGTTTAATTGGATGTTTTCGGGGTCTTGTTGTAAATGGGGAAATTTTAGACATATATAGTTATATGAGTGTGCACTTAAGTGAAATTATAAAAGATTGCAAGCCAAGTTGTGTACCAAATCCATGTAAAAATGGTGCAAGGTGTAAAGAATTATGGAGTACATTCCAATGTGTGTGTGAAAATCCATGGGCACATTTAGGAACACACTGTGAGACAAGTAAGTACTTTATTACATTTCTTAAACTGAGTGAATGGATATCTATATGCGACCCAAATATTGATAAATCTGCATTAAAATATTGAATTTTTGAAAACATAAATAAGAATTAAATCCAAAAAGTTATCTAGCAAAATCTGGAAGACGGTTGCATATTTAATTATCTTACCCATCTAAAGATAGAAAATACAATTTTGTCTTATCTCTCTAAAGATGCAAGTCTATTAGGAATTGAGTGATAGATCAGATTTAAGGGGAGGGGCGGGTGGTGTTATTAATTAGTTTCGTTCGCAAATTTTATTTCTAAATTTATAAAGCTAAAATCAATTACTTCATTTCAGATATAAACATAAATGCATTAACATTTATATCACCAGAAGCATATTTAAAAAATAATTATTTAACAAATCAAACCAGTGACGATAAAACATTATTTAAAAGTATTTTATACGAACGTATATTGGTTAACTTACGTACATATGATAATACATCTTTGGTACTGTATGCTAATGATCATATCAATAATTTTGTACATATTTACATCAATAATGGTACTGAATTAATATATTTATTTAATTATGGTAATGAAATTAAAAATATAACGATTGATTATCCAAAATTAAACAGTGGTGAAACGGTTCAAATCGCAATTATACGTAATGAGAATTCAACGATTTTACATGTGAACGATTATAATCGGACAGTACCATTTGGAGTTCTGTTATTGGAAGAATATTCGAATAAACCATGGATTAACTCTGAAAAAGGTAAGATTCACATCAAGAAATAAATTTGTTCTGCTTAAAACTGTGCTAAACTGCGTTAAAGAACCTATTAACCTATTTTTAATCTTGATCTTGAAGATTTTCTAGTTTTTGGTAACTCTCATATTTTTTCTCTATTTACTTCTGAGGGCTCTTACTTGCCATTCAAAAAAGTGCCTATTCTACAGTACTTGCTCTCAACACAGCATAGATAAGATAGGTTTTTAGTCTTATGATTCAGTAGTCAATTAGCCAGCTTCTGTTTCTGATAAACGGAATTAGTTTTAGGTCTAAACTCTCCAAGTCTCCACACGTTTTTTTTTTCGTTTCTATTCTTATCAATCTGTACGCCTCCTTTCGCCCTTCGCATCTCCACAGAGCCCGATCCAGGGGAGCAACCACCCGGATCGGCAACATGTAAGACGGCAAATCCTTAAAATATGATATACAGTAATCTCGATAATCGGGATTCAATAAGGCCAGGGCTATTCCGAAAACTAGACTTGTATAGAAAAATTTATTACAAATTATAAATGAAACATATCACTGAAAAAACATCATGGGAATCTATGTATTTAAGCAAAACTGCATATATAATACATATGCCCTGTATACAGGATGTCTTTTTTAAGTTGACATATGCTTGAAGCTTGACATTCGAAAAATAACTTTTATCGATAATGCTTCAAACGAAAAATGTTGGGTGTGTAAGCGCACATATTACGCAGACATTAAGCGTGACCTAGGTTTTCAAGTTCACTCTACTCCTGGTACTTATCATACTTGTACTATATTTCAGATAAATCGAGCGTCTCTCTGAATGCTTAATGCTTAACTATTGAAAACTGAAAATTTTATTCAATAAACAAAATTTGTTAAATCGTCTCCAAAAAATGTTTCTTATGTTTTGATTTTATTCTGTGAAATTGTATTTGTTTTCTTTAAATTATCCCAAAATTATTAAAAATAATTTGTGAAACATTTTAGAAGTACTAGCGCCTCCAAGACCACCAGCTCCTCCAACCGATTACTTCCAATTAAATCTAGGGGGATATGATCAACACAGCCTCTTAAAAATGGCTGCAGCACCCGAAAATTTCCCAGGATACGTTGGTTGTATACGAGGTTTTCAAATTGGCCAAACACTAATTGATTTGCCAACAAAAGCAATAGAAAATGTACAAATTGACACAAAAGGTGTAATCCCACATTGCCAGATGAAATGTGATGCAACTCCGTGTAAACATCAAGGAATATGTGTGGAAGATTTTCGCCGGCAAGAGCATACATGCTTGTGTGAACATACAAGTTATTATGGTGAATTTTGTGACGAAGAAAAGGGTGCTGATTTCAATGGGGAATCTATGTTGCAACGAAAATTCGTTTTGAAAGGAGAAGTACATGAAGTTAAAGTTCAATTAGCGTTTTCCAGTAACGATTTACGAAAACGGTATACTGTGTTATTGTTACTTCAAACTGAAAATATGTAAGTACCTGAATGAATGAGTATCCAAAAGTATGTACCTCCAAAATCACGTTCAAAGCTCATATTTGTCACAACTTTTTTTAAACAGTATAAGTTTTATTGTGCCAAAAATCTGCTTTGAACGTGAATTTGGGAGTTTAAAACCTTTATCCATTTTATCAAAAGTAAAGATTCCAAAAAATAGTTTTTGTTACTAATTGTTAATCCCTTAATTCTAGTCGAAGTTATTACTTATTGGTTGCTTTGACTCCTGAAGGTCATTTAATATTTGAAGAAGATAGAGAAGGGTCTGCATTTGGTACAAGAATTTCAGACCGCGATTTCTTAAACGGAGCAAGACATTCTGTGTACTATAAACGTGTGAATGATACGGCTGAACTACGAATTGATCGACAATTTATACCTTTAAGTAAAATCCCCGTGCTTGGATTGAGTGAAGTACCTGATATTGGATCAGATGAAGTGCAGATAGGAGGTCTAAATACAACAGATCCAAGATTTGCGATTTATAAAGGGTATAATGGATGTTTATCGAGTAAGAAAGATTTTAGAATACTTATTAAATGAGAGAATCGTTAACATATAACAATTTTTAGATGTTTTTGTTTTGGTGAATGGTTTAAGTATGAAACCACTAGAAGAATATATGATGTTTAAAAAAATTGATGCGGAAAAAGTAAATGTTACAAATTCGCAAGGAGTTCGAAGTGCTCAATGTAATGATCATTTCGATATAATACACAAAGTACCCGCAGGTCCAACTTTAAACATTAGTCATGGTTTGGATAAAGCATGGGTTGAAGACCCACCAGCTAGAATGCCTTATCGGTAAGAAAATAGCGGTTTTTTTTAGCTGTGAAATTATAAAGTCAAATAAAGCTCATAAAGCTTGTATTATTGTAAAGAAACATTAATGTTGTAAAATACGCTTATAAATACGGTTTTTTTTTTTGTAAAAATCTTAATCCAAAGTCTTTGAAAAACGATAATGTAAAAAAAAATAATTTTTGAAACTTTATTTTTAATGTTTCTACTATATAAGATGAATTTTTATGATTTTGATTATTTTATGTATGTTTTAATAATTCAAAATTTAAAAAAATATTTATTAATGTTAATTAACTTAAAAAAATAAAAAAAAGTTTATTGTCAGAAGTGGGATTCGAACCCACGCCCACAGAGTGGACTGCGACCTGAACGCAGCGCCTTAGACCGCTCGGCCATCCTGACATGTTCGTGTTCCACTACTTTATGAGTATTTAAACATAGACATATAGAAATATATTGAATTTGATTCTATTTTTATTTCTCTTAGAAATATTTATGCCGATGCCTCAATAGAAAAAGATGAAACTGGTACTGCAATATTTATTGCTTTAACAACTTTCTTTGTTGTAATTGTTCTTGGAAGTATTTATGAAGTTTATCGTTCTGATCGACAATATCGGAGGCGTCAGGGAATGGAAATCGATGCAAGTATTATTCAATCGAAACAACAAGCAGCAAAGCAAATGCAAAATGTCGCATTTGCTGTAAGTATAATCATCAACTAGTTTCCAAGCGACACAGGTCTTTCGACCGAAACTAAATGTTCGGCATCTGATGATGAAAATTTAGTGTTTATTTGGGTTATTTTTTACACTTATACGGGCAGTTAACATGTGTTAAATGAAATGG
This sequence comes from Chrysoperla carnea, assembly GCF_905475395.1. Taxonomy (NCBI): domain Eukaryota; kingdom Metazoa; phylum Arthropoda; class Insecta; order Neuroptera; family Chrysopidae; genus Chrysoperla; species Chrysoperla carnea. The sequence continues at coordinate 21,849,741 of NC_058340.1, forward strand.
AATTAGACTCGGTAAAATCATCATTGTGCATTAGTAATTTTCCAATGTAAAAGCGAATCGAAACTAGATTTTTTTAACTTGTCGAAACCGAACCTTTGGTCGGTCACTATCATAAACTATAAACTCTTTGATTTTTTTATAGAAATCAGATGATGATATCCCACCTAAACCAACTCCTATTCCAAATGGAATCAGCAAAAATGGTGGAGTTTTATCCAACAACACAGCTCAATTTATACCTATACCTACTTCAGAATCACAAATTAAGGAACGACCTACTGAAAAACATGCTACATTTAAAGGTTTGCATTGAATAATTTTTGAAATTTCAATTTACCCTTTCTCCTAAAACTCTTTAAACAAATTTTAACAATGTTTATTTATTTCTCAGATGACATTCAAGAAAAAGAATTAGCATGGGAACCAGATGAAGAGAAAACTGAGCTTTTAAATGAAGATGAAATGGACTTTTCGCCGCCTCCATCAAGAGTGGTAAGTATGAATTTAGAACGGCTTGCACCTCTTAGTTCTATCAGCGAAGTTACCCTAAGCAATTGGGCTGCTAATAATGCATTTAAATTGCATAAAATGAGTAATGAAATTTAATTAACAAATATTGATTATCAAAATTGTTCAAATTAACGCTTAATTAGAGTTAGAATTTAAAAGACTAATTTATTAAAACTTTTGTTTGATTGTACATATATATTTTCGAAGAGTGTATTTTCTAGTTTATACCCAAATATTTAGATATAATAGATTTATTATTGTATTATCAATTTCTGATCATTATTCAAAATCCATGCTTTGTTAATGTTTATCAATATTATTAATCAGAAAAACTAACCTTGGGTGTTATCTGTATAAATTATTTGCTAATAACAACTGAAATATTTACTATAAGACAAATATTTTTTAAAAAATCCAACGTAATAAAAAACAAATAATTTTTCAAGGTGTTTAACATGTGGTTAAATGTACCTATACATTTTTAGGTTATATATAATCGTTTAAGATGTCTTTTGTCAAAAATAAGATTTAAATTATTGTTTGTTAAATAAAATTTTAATTTTATTTTATTTGTTTAATAAAATGTTCTAAGATTTATTTTATTAAATCATAGAACAATTTTAAGTAAATTAATTTTAGTTATACGAAAAAATTGCATGATAATGAGCTTGTTTAGCATATAAAACGCGCAAAATGCTCATCAACTTTCAGCCAATGAGAAAAACCATACAATAAATTCGTTAGCACTGACAGCTCTTCTTATTGGTTGATTCTTACTGGCTTAGAAGCGTCATTAAATTCCCTCCAAGCAAGCTCAATTCATTATCTTCAAGCTCACCGGAAAATTTTGTAATTTTCAACAACATTAAGCATGTTTAGCATAATTATACAATCATTCAAATGTTTCATCATCGTGAAAATAAACATTTTTCCATTAAAATTATAGAAACTTGCTTAACTGCAACTATAAATTTTCGGCGTAGCCAACATTTTTAATAGGTCTTTCCATAAATGCAAAAGCAGTAATTAACGAATTTGTACATAATTATTAATAATTAGTTTTTAAACGGAAACTCATTCGTAAGAAAATGCAAAGACCTATTATCTCTTGTAAATATTTAAAAATGAATTTTTGTAAATAATTTATAAACAAATAAAAATAATACGTAAAGCATGCAACTGATTATTTTATTCATAAAAAAGGGATTAATTAGCATGTCATTGCTTATTATGGAATGTCAAACTAATCTTTTCACAGCTTTCAATTGAATGAGACGCTTCAGAAATGAAAATTATAATTCAAAAAACATTGACAATTATCGAAAACAAATATTTGACTTACTATACACAGGTACAACCTACAATTATACCAACCACTGGTCCTCGCTCAAAAGTGAAAGCTCCGCCACCTCATAAAAATCCTTTAGCTACTCAATTACCATATAAAATTGATGAAACCGGACTTGAATATTCAACATCGGCTCCGGCCTGATGAAATCGACAACAACAGGACAAGAAGGTGTGGACATTTTATAAGCTTTTTTTTAATTCGTCATTTTTTTAATAAAGCAAATAATACATTTGTTTTGTGTAACTAACTCTATATTTATTAATTAAATTGTTTATTTTTCCACCCATATCATTTTGTGTATGTTTTATTTCATAGTTTGAAATACTTTTGGGATAATTTGGGATAATTTGAAATACTGATGGGAAAATTTGAAATACGAAACCAGATAAAAAAAAAACACACCCTTGATGGTGTAGAAATTTAACTGAAGCAAGTCGTTTTGTTAAATAAAGAAATATTTACCTCAGTAAAAGACAAATAGGTTACTTATTAAAATGAATCGCAAATCAATCGGAAATTAATTTTTCGATTCAAACATATAAATAATGATTTGGATTGAATCGACAAGATTAAATTTTCGAATAGTTACGTTGATTTCAATTTTATTTCAATAGAAAATCAAACCGACTCCTATAAAGCTGCAGATAAATAAAAAGCTGAAAAATAATAAAATTTAAAAAAACTTTTGGATTTTCATTAATAAAATGACTTCCATTAGTTTGCTTGTAACCACTTTGGCATAAAGCATTTCGCCTCGATACTTTAAAAACACAATTGTTGCTTATTCATATTTTTTTGATAGGGAAATGGTATTGAAATATTTCCTACTATTCCAGAAAATGAAATTTTAGGTAGGTTTTTATTTGTTTCTATGGTTTTAACGTTTACAATTCGTATGAACGAATAGAGATTTATTTTGTATCTTTAAGTACCAAAAAATCTTTGGTTTGTAGCCTGAAGATTTAATCAACTCCAACATAATTAGTAGGTATTATAGTCCATAAACATAAATAGTTTAAAAACTAATCTTGAGTTTTATCCACTATATGTCAATTATACGATATTTTCTTGTAAAAAAACGCCTAAGCATGAAGCTTCCAAATTAAAAAATGTAGTTTGTAGATAAATATATGTAACACAGAATCTGAAGGTGTTTGGTATTTGTTTCATATAGTCAAAACATTTTTCCAAACAAATAAATTTGTATTATTATATTTTAGATAAGCCAGAACGACCAATCAGTGCCATAATTCGTACAACATTATCACCTATTTTTCTAAGCGAAGAACAAAGGACATATAATAATCCACTTAGTTATATAGGGGGTCCACAACTATCCTTACGTCCTCAAAGTAGTCTTGAAAGTGTCTTATCTTTGGATTGATTCGACAATCTGTGATTTTAAGCAAGAGGGCCTTATAATTTATATATACTCACAAGTAACTTGCGTTCCCAATATATACCAGTATAAAAATATGTCAGTTGATTGGATAATTAAATATTCAATTCCCTGCCGCTGTTTTATACTGTCCAGCATCTGGTATCACGGACTTATAGGCATCACAATCTTTAAGGTTTCTGATGTCTGTGACTGGTATGTTTTTTGGATTGCAAGTTTAGTCTAGATTTAAGTATATATCCAGTATTGTAGCAATAATATTTTATACTTGATTCTATCCGAATGATTTCAGTCGGATAGGATTAATGTTCATTTGACGAAATTGATAATTTAAAAGTAGTTTTATTGTCCCTAAAAAATGGTCACGTGTGTAGTGTATTTAGTAATTTAGGTAACTTTTTTTTAAAATAGATCTCAAACGTCATTAATATTTTTTACTCCAAATATTATCGGAACTGTGTTAGGACGAATTAGTATTTCCCGGCGGACTTTACATATACATTAAAATCTGTCATTTCACTGAATTTCACTGAAGTTTATTCGAAAAGCGTCAAAGCATTCGGCAGACTTTAAGTCAGGTGATACATTACTATTGTTTCTATGTTTTTCGTCAGGATGAAACAGATAAATTTGTTTACCTAATCGTTAAACTTCTTAGTAGTCGAGTGCTTTCGTGCCGTGCCTTTCGAGTAAAAGACGGTGGAAAGAGTTGAATGTGTATGAGACATATTTTAGCTTATATTTAAATATAGGTATACCTAAAGTCCCATGGAAAAACTTCTTACTATGCGTCCTAGAACAATTCCGTTACCATAAAAATGTATTCAGAATTTTCTACATCGAAATTATTAGAATACTTTTTGCTAGTCACTTAGAATTAAAATATACAGGTTGGACCATTTTAATCAATAAGTGGAAAAATTTTGTAGAGGAACTAAATTATAAAAAAAGCTTACAAACAGAAAATGTTGGACTCAAAGGGGGCATGCTTTTATCACTACGAATTTGGGCTTGAGTTTCAGAATTTATTAAGAGCCACCTCAGACTCGTTACTGATAAGGCGTAGAAAAAAATTCAGATTATAAAGTTGTTCCTTGTAAAACAGCAAACTATTTTGTCCCCAACATTTTTTCATAAATCTACTAGATTAGGCAAAAATAGATTATAAAAACCTGACTATACTCTCTTGTTAGTTTCTGAAATTGAATAAAAAAAAAACCAAAAAAGTTTGTTGGAAACATTTTATCGTCTCTGACTATTAATATCTTTTGCTTTATAGTGGAATTCCTTTTTTTTTCACTTTGAATTTCTGCTCTATTTGAATCTCAAAAAAAAGTTGTATTTTTATGAGAAAACTACTTTCTAATTTAAACTGTTCTTCTATTTCTTAGCAATAACGTGCCCAACGTGAGCTCCAGATGGTCTTTAAGCCCTACATCAAATTCAAAGTGTCTAAAAAATACAGCCCTTTGAAACCAACGTTTTTTATTTGTAAATTGTTTCTATATTTTAGTTACCTTACAAGATTGTTCGACGTATCGATTTAAAATGGCTCACCCTGTATAAACTTGCTTCGAATTTTATGTAGAATGATTCCAATGTTATTGTGAAAAATTTATGTACTATCGTATATCATATCGAATATAATATTTTCGAATTATAGTGTACATTTTTTTATCACCTTAAGTTTTAAGGCAGAACAATATTATCTATCATGTCACGTAAGCTTACAATTCAATCAAAATTTAATTTTACATTTACCACCACTCGATTATTACAATCCAGAGATCCCGCTTTACCTGAGTCCAGTAGATAATAAAAAATTTCAGATTAACCTCGACAAAAATTCGATTTTTGTAAATGTGATCGTTTTACGAAGGAAGGCCTGAACACAGCACACAAACGCAAGCTCAGAGAAAGGCCATTATCCGTCACTCTCCTGAAAAATAAGTCATTTTAATAAAGTACTAAAATACATTTTAATTAAATTTCACGATATCTTCAGAATCGCTCCCAAATAAAAGCTTGTTGTGCAAGATTTGAGAAGACTGTATCTCAAAAACTACTCACCCAATCGTTTGAACGATTCGTGAACTTTATATTGCTTGGGGCTAGAATTGCCCAAATACCAAGTTTAATGAAACTTCGAAACAAAAATTTGTTGATGATTTCCTGAATTTTTGCCTTCGATTTTAATAAGAGTAATTTAGTTACCCTAGAAACAGTAAAATAGGATCTTTTTGTCGATTAGACGAGTAGATTCTTAGACTGTAATCGTAAATTGAACCAGATTTGCCCGTTTTTTAATGAAGTAAAACAATGACCGTTTCAGTTCACAAAGGAACTTAAAAGTAAAGTAGATGAAAAGTATAAAATTATAAATCAAAAAATGATTATAAAAGTCCACATTTCTTTTTCTAGAATATTTTCTGGATTCACGCTTGCTAAACAGTTTAAAATGGATGACACGAAACAATCACAATTTTGTTTGTGTCCCACCATTTTATTGATGTATTCTGAACGGATTACCACTACTTTATTTTATCTATGGGATTACCATTCTGAACGCGGCCATTGTTTTTACTTTATGCATCATACTTATATCAGCAATGTTATCCTCTTAACCAGTTACAGAAAGTCCTTACTATGCGAAATCATATAATTTTGTACACTTGATCTCAAAAAATTGGCTTAACATTCGAATCTCATGGATTCTGTTCAATCAACATCATTATCAATTTATAGAATATGAATTTAAGTGAGCACTACAAAATTTTTTTTTAATAATTGAGGATTAAGTTATATATCACTAAATTTTCTGCGAAATACATCCTGCCGATCGATAGATCATTCTCCAGAAAATGAATTTATGAGGAATATGGTTTTGGTTTTTCCTTAAATAAAATGCAAATAATGTATAATTAAAATGTAAGTTTATTTTTATTGATTATTATTATAATAGGACAGAGTACAAGTAACTTCTTTTTTTAATATTATAAATCGAAATTGTACTCCAAGTTATATAACTTATAAATTACTGGCAGTCGAAATACATTTTCTAAATATAATAAAATATTTACACAATCAATTTATTTAAACTTCGAAAACCATTATTCACAAATATTTTTAACATTACATAATCTTAGTTAGGCTAACAATATGTTATTACAATTTACAACCCATACACACGGTACGAAGTACGCTACTTGTTGTCACTCCAAACAACGGGACTAGCCTCGTTGGTATTTTTGGTGAGCGGATTGTTCTAATAAAAATTGTTCAAGTTAAAAGGCTTGTGAATAAAGTTTTTTTTTCATCACTTTAAAAAGAAAATTTGTAATACCTGACTCACGAGGAAACTTGTTAGTTGTTTTTTTTGACATGATTCAAAATAAAATGTTTAAAAGAAAAATATTTGCACTTTTGATAAGTCTTTTTATAAATAAAATATGTTTGTGATTGAGGAGGGGGTTACAAGGCAAGGAATTACGAAAAAGGAGGACTTTTTTTTTTTTGGATAGAAGACGCATTCAACAATATACAACGTAATCAAAAATATAAAAAAATTAGAACTAGAAAAGTAAATAAATAAAGCCGACTGTATACACATTTAAGTTAATTCTCGTATATGTTAATACAGCCGACGATTTTTTTAATGGGTACATATTTCATTTAATTTTCGTATTTATTTTTACACTGTGCATACTCATGGAGATAATTTTAATTAGTCTTGTGTAAACTTTCTTTATATGTCGCCAACTTAACGATGTGCAGAATAATTTTTGTTCCACATCATAGAAACTCCAATCAGAACATAAACATAACTTATAAAAGCCATTTTTAGTCAAAATATTAGAGATAGATGCAATATTACTGACTTTCACTCTATTTAAAGCATTCATGAATAATTGTTTCATTAAGCATGGCATTAACAACTTATGACCTTTAGCTACCTCACTTTTCGAAAATTACTTAGTATAAAAAATATGTAGCAGACAGAAACTGATTGTCATCGCCGAATGTTAGCTAAATGTATTTTTAGTACAATTTGCCACTTTGTACAAAGTAATATTCGAAGATAAACATAGAGAAAGCAAAAATTCATAAAACTGCACACCAACAAAAAAATTATGCACATCTTTAAACTAGCCCTGCCGAAATTTTAAACTGATTCTATGTGATTCTGACGGCATTTAATAGAGGTTCCAATATAGAAAAAATATCTTTCAGAACCTTCAAGAATCAAAAAGAGGAATCTTATATATTGTTTGAAAAAAATATTCTAAATCGTATTTTCTGTAAATTAATAAAAACTATCAATTACCATAAGAATGCACATTTTTAAATAGCGGACCATCATTCGAGATCAAATTTTTAAACTTTACGCACGCAACTTCTCTCATTTCATAATTAAATAAAATAAATTATATTCCAAACGATCAATTCAAACATCATGTCGTATAAGTTTATACATACACTTCTTTTTTATACTCTTGTATAAACCTGAGAATCATCATCATATAATCTGGTTTAATATGATTCTTCCGTATCGGTTGGAACATGCCACTAATGTCTATATTTTTATATAATTTTTTTTTAAGTATGAAAAACTATACCTAAATTTTTATAAAGTAAAATAAATCAAAATTTATAACGAAATTACTACAAGAATCACGGATTTGGCCCGGAATCTTTTTTCGTATCTTCACTCGAAAGTGGTGGTTTTGTATCTTCAATATCAGATCGATCATTTTTAATATCATCCTTTTGATCATTACCCGCATCTGTTGTACTTGATGCACGATCTGCATCGCCACCTTGACTTTTTGTTTCCAATCGCGGCCGTTTACGCCCTTTATAACTACGATTATCCCTTCGACCACCTTCACCTTCATCCTCACTATCTGAATACTCGTTATCGGGTGCTATCCTTTTATCTAAATCTCGTTGTGGTAATCTTTCATCTTTGTTAACATTATCCTCGTTATCTGAATCTTCTTGTAGTGCATCTTCTGGTATTGCTTGTACTTGAACTCCTGGTGCATGTGGTAACATTCGTAAATTTTCAAATAATCTCGTTTTAATTTTCTCTAAATATTCTGGTGTATTTTGATTTGCCATATTGCTAGGACTGATATGTAATTTGAAATCGGGACCAAAGTATTCGAAATAATCATTATAAGGTAATTCATTAGCGATTTCAGTTCCTAATGCGACTGATGTTTCGTATGTCCAACATCGTGAAACGTTTCGTATTGTATATCCACCTCCGCCAACCATCATGAAAGGTAAACCAGACCGTTTAACAAATTCGACACATTTTCCATGCCCACGAACCGTTAAATTAAAACAACCTAATCGATCACCAGTCAATGAATCGGCTCCACATTGTAAAACAACAGCGCTTGGTTGAAACGTTTCAAGTACTTTACTTATAATTGGAACGAATATACTTTCGTATGCATCATCGTCCATACCGTCACGTAAAGGTATATTTACAGCATAATATTTGCCTTTACCAGCACCAATATCACGTAAGTCACCAGTACCAGGGAAATATTCACCATACTTATGGAATGAAACTGTCATAACACGATCAGTTGTGTAAAAAGCTTCTTCAACACCATCCCCGTGATGAACGTCGATATCAATATATAAAACACGTTGATGATATTTTAATAATTCTAAGATACCTAACACAATGTCATTCACATAACAGAAGCCAGATGCTTCGGATTTTTTAGCGTGATGTAAGCCACCGCCCCAATTTATACATATTTCGGAAGCTTGTTTATTTAATTTTACAGCAGCAGCAACTGAACCACCAGCAGATAATTGACAAAATTCGTATAGACCATCAAATACTGGACAATCTTCTCCAACGTTAACTAATGAAGGAAATAATGAAATTGGTTAATAATTAAATTTCTGCAAAGTTAAATAAAGTGGTATAAACGTAATAAAATTTCAATAAGTTAAAGCACGAAAAAATAAAAAAAACTTAACTTATATTAGCTTATCCTTAGAAAAATTATGAATTAGTTAGGTTAGATTGGCTGCCCACCGGGGGCACATTTAGGTCATAGCGCCCATTTTGATGCCCTATATGTGTTTTACCACCTTTCCTTTGTTTTAATAGGCACACCTTCGGGATACACCTTCTTTAGTGAGTATGGCGGCTACAGTCGGGGCTAGATTTTAATATTTCGGGAAACTTGAATCATTTTTAACCGTTAAAGTAAATTTCATAATTTTTTGTATCTGAAATAATTATTATCTGTGCTATAAAAGTTTATGATAAACTGAACATTTCGCTCGATTTAAATTCGAATAAAAAAATCAAGAAACTAATTTTTAAGTTAATTTCTATTCAGTTGTGAAAACAAATTAATTCAATAGAAATTGTGTTAGCGAAAATTTATCTCCGGGGTGCTAGCTAACTAGGATTTAACGCTAGTTTTAAAGTTTCCAATATGGCAACAATAGTTTGGGATTAATTTCGACAACTTAAAAGTAAAACAAATATTTTTCTCTAGAGAATTACATCAATTGTGGTAATTGTATAGATTTTTCTTATAATATATACTGAAAATTATCAACAAGAATGGTTTTTTTAAAGTATCCTTTCCTTGATTCTCAGGATGATGACTTTTCAATGATTCTTTGTTTTCGTTGAATTGCAGTGTAATTTCAGATTAAAATTTCTAAATTATTATAAATTTATTTTCGTTAGTACAAACTTAATTCGAATTAAAGGCGTTTTTGACTTTATTTTAACAGTTTTTAGCTTTAGAAGATTTGACAAATCCACATTTCAAAGATATTTTAGGTTAAGTAAATTTGAACTATTCAATCTTCATCGGGAACACACACTTCATGCGAATTTTTCATCAAAAATATTTATAATTAATTTTTAATGTTTATATACTTACACCTTTGCATTTGTTTGTTGTATTCAGACATATTATCCGGTCGAATTGAACGTAAAAATCGAATGTAATCATCTGAATGGAATTTTGTCATTTCATCGGCTGTAGCTTTGTGTGGCCTCTGATTGAAAAAATATATGATTTAAAATATGATTACAGTTTTTTGGATTTAAAAAGGAGAATTTTTTCAACTTTGTTCTATTTCTAGCGATGCCTGTATGATCAAAATTACAATATTTTGGCAATCTATAAAAATGGATGATACACATACTCAATGAACTCACTTTTTACATCTAGAATTCTCCGTTTAAACTTCAATTCGCCAAATTTAGATTAACTCTTGAATCGTGGAGTTAACAGACATACGGACGGAAAAGCGCAAATTATATTTTATGAAAAAATCACGTCTATTTGAATTGAACTTGATTCTTTTTTATATTACATGTAAACGGATTAAAAAAATTATTAAATACTTACATATATTTCCATTTTGCGATACAATCCATAATTTAAGAGTAAGTTGTGGGTCATACGTATACGATGCGGTTTCATGGGATGTCCCTGCCCATAATAATAATTACCAATATCACCTAAAATAAATTATACAGAATTTATATTACAAATAAAAGACATGAAGACATGGTACAAAAAAAAATTTTTTTAACATAAAAAAATTGTAATTGGATTTTATTGAGTAGAAAAATTAAAATCGTTTCACTTCAAAAAATTGTTTAAAATAAATGACAGGAATTGGTATAAACGATTTTAAAATCATGCATTATTCTTACAAAAAAATTAAGTTTTGAATCCCCTCGGGGACCAATCACTTAATACGTAAATATTCTAATTTTGCTAATATAAAGTAAAAAATATGAAAAAAAAATCTGAAATGGCATAAAATAATCTCAATACTATAATTTTTTACATTTGTTTGAAAAATTAGCATAAATTTAGTTTGAATACGATTTTACAAACTTATGTATGAGAGTTACTCTGTTCACTTTTAGAACGCAGTAGTAATATTACAAAATGACGCCACCTAGACATCATAAATCAACCAATTAAATTACAAGGAAAACTACAAGATACTTAAAGTGAACCGTGAACATTTGGATGTTAGGGAAATAAAACAGTAAAAATAAACCTAAAATTTACGAAATTTTTGATTTTGATCGTAATTTTTACATTTTAATTAGTAATTTTACATGCATTTTTAAAAAAAATAATAAAAATATTTTAGCTGACATAATACCCAATAAAAAAAAAAAGTTAGAAATATTAAATTAATAAAATTATTATTTACTTACTGTCGTAATAATAACATACACGTTTTTTACTATGAGGTTGCATTGCCATTTTTAAAATAATTTATTTATAATTTCTTTTATTAAAACTAAAACAACTATACACCACTTTCAATCAAAACCGCGTCAGTGTATCGTGCAATATCGTGTACGGACAAAATGATCTTTTTGCCTACTTCACACAAATCACATGTATACCAACTTAATAAAAATCAAAAGTTATGTGATTATCTTCAGGAGATAATTTTTGATAATCACAGCATTTAAAATCCCCTAACTTTACTGAAATAAGCTTTTTTTATCTTTTATTTACGAATTCAATATAAATAAAAATAATTATTATGCAATTTTACTTTCATTGAAATTTTTTTATTGCGCTTTTCTTTTAAAATTTCTCATTTTAAATTTAAACTCTTTTTGACGATTTGCTCACAGGTTACAACACAAGCTAAATTTTCTTGAAGTTTCAATCCAATTTTTTTGAAAACGCTGATTTTTAATATGTTTCGTAATTTACAGTAAAATCGCAAAATTAAATTTCATTTTAATTTAAAAATAATTTCGAAAATTAAAACAAGAAAAAAATGAAGGAATCCTGTTTTTAATTTTGCTTGAATGTATTTTTAAAGAAAAAACTGGGAACGGCGTACTTATGAAATTTTTCCTCCATTTTCGAATACTTTGAAACGTGAATGTGAAATTCTAAAATTTTAGGAGCTGAATATGCGATTATGCTGCTCTTAAACTTTGGTGTTTACATTGTAAATTGTAACTTAAAATTTTGAAAACTTTATTGGATAGAACTAGTTAATAGAACTATTTCCTATAAAAATAAAGATTTGCGCTTCATAAACCGCTAATAACGAAATTTATTGAAAAAACCTTTCATTGCTTTTCGAAAATTTGTTTCCAAATAATGTATCTGTATTATATAAAAACCCCGGACATGGAAATTTCAAATACTAGATCTGATAATTTAACAGAAAAATGGAATGGTTGAATTTAGTCTAACTCTAACGTAACGTCTAAGACCTATCTAGGAACTAGTTCTATTTCGAGTATTCAAAAAAGAAAACTGTTTTCACGCATTCCGTTTTTTTTTCTGTTAAAATCGACGGATATATAAGGATAATTGTAGTATATTATAAACAAAAAGTAATTATTGTTTTTTAAATCTTTATTACAAAATTATATTATACATTTTATGTTAATATATCAAATAAAATGATGACAAAACTGTTGGTTAAAGAATGCAAACCTTATAATAAAAGAAAAATAGAGAATGTAACTTTTATTTTAAAATGTTATTCGGAAATAACATAAAAATGTTAAAAATGGAAGAAAAAAAAAACTGGTGACAAAAACAATTTCAACATTTAAATAAATATAATAATAGAATATTAACTAAATATACATCATTTCCGCCATCGAAGACATTTTTTTAGGAATATGAACAAATGTCTCAAAATAGCTAGCAAGTTCGTCCATTGTTACATCACATGGCGGTGTTATACCCATACCAGCGATTGCTTCCTGTGAACACGATGAATTATTACTATTTGACGTTCTACTCTCTTGTGAAGACTTTGATTTATTTTTACTATCAGATCCAATACTTAATCGTTCACAACCGTCTAATAAATCTGTTAGCTGTTCTTTGGGATCTACATTAAATTTTTTTATTAACGATAAAGATTTGCTGGTTTTATTTATTGATAATTCGTCCAAAACATGCTTTGACACATATTTTAATACTGGATCTCTTAATAATTTTTTAGAATTTTTTTTAGCTATCGTTTTACTATTTTCATTTAATTGATGATTACGAGACCGTTTTGAACATGTGCATATTGACCCTGTGGATCGTGAACGAGGTCGTATACGTTGAAAGGGGTTCATTTCAATTGGTAAAAATTCATCCAAAACAGCAACACTGGGTAATCGATTTGATATTTCCAAATCTTTTAAATTTTTCTCTAACCCATTAGCGTTATCTTCGTCAGTCATTTTCCGCGCTAAAAAAATTATAAAGGAATTGTTAAGCCATTAGTTGGAAATGAAAATAAAAATTTATGGGTCAAGGTAGTGATATTTATTTATTTTAAATGTAATTTGATTAACCTTAAATTCATTATTTTCGTATGTCATACCTTGTTTTGCAATCAAACTTTGTGATATTTATAAATAATTGGCTATATTTTGTAGTTTCAAATTAAATTATTTTAAATATTTTTATATAAAAGAAAATACCAGAATCTTCCATTAGAACTTTTAAGATGAATAATAAACATGGTTGCCTTTGTTATTATTTACACCTTGTCACAAGTCTTCTATATTCATGGTATACATTATCTATAGTCAATTGGGGTAAAATATGAAAGTCACTAGGAAGAGGAAGAACAACTTTTCTTTTTTGGAGGGAACTTTCAAGGATAGCCGCTATTATTATTAATATTATATTCTTTTCCGTGCTTCATGATCCTTCAACGGTTTGTCACTTTTCTGGAGTAGGTATTATTTTTATCAATTAAAAACATGTTTTTTTTTTCAATTACTAAATTTAATAGTTTTTGTAGTGCCTGAGTATGTATCCTCTACCTTAACGAATAACAAATGATAAAATCATTTTGTCCTACATTCGGAACAGAATGATTATAAAAAAGGATGAAATCACTTTTTCCGAAGTTCGGAACGATTTTCCTGTTGGAATATATGCCAGGCAATTCTACATTAAAATCGCTAAACACGATGTAAAGCTGCTCTTTTGGTATGTTATTTAGATCCCTTAGGGTAGTGTGAGCCTACTTTGGCAAGCAAAAAAAGTTGTGCTACTTGCGTAATAGAAGAAAAACTGCAAAATGTTGGGAATTTTTCAATTCAATTCGAAAACTATGAGCTTTTGACATTAGTTGTTGCTATCATTTTGAAAGTATATTAAATTTGAAACAATTGAAGCCAACGTATAATAGTTTTTGAGATATGATTCTTGAAAAATTTACATGATTTTCAGAAAAGTTAAAAGTTTGAATTTTGCTTATGTTAAACCATTAGAGGTAAAACTTAAGTTTAAATGTAAAAAATGTTCGTTATAAAAATATAAACAATCTTTCGTAACATCATTGCTTTCTCGTGAGGGTGCAATTACGGCAAAACTTTGGTGTCAATTTTCTCCAAAAAAATATATAATAGAAAGTGAAAAAGAAAAAAGTTCCCTATTGCGCACGTCTCTAAATATCTAGCAAATTAAGTTTAAAATTATTGATATCAAAAAAAGGAAACAGTGGAAAATGTTTTAAAAAAAAAACCAAACGCATTTTCTTATTGCTTGTCCTATATTATACCAAGTAATGTAAAAATTAACTTTGTAAAAAATATTATAACAAAAAAATATGGTTAAACAATCAGGTAATTATTATTATATTAAAGACATTCTTTCGTATTATATAAATACGAAAAATGTTCTAAAAATATTATATAATAGGTACATTAATATTTTACAATTACATCAAAGCTCAACATGAACTTCGGGGACGCCAAATAAAAGAAAAAGTAATAACTGGAAAAATTAAGTAAATATATGCAAAATGTTAAATTGTTTAATGTATTGATATTACACAATAATTATTTATTTGTTCAAAGAATTAAAGCGTTTTCTGAATCAAAAAACTCTTTGATACAATTGAGATCTCTAGTTAACCATGCAGCATTCAATTGAATGCTTTCAATACTTTGTTGAATTGTTCGTTCTGAGGTAGAACAATCTTGTTTTTCGAAAAATTGTTCAACTTCTTTAGCCATTTCATAGGTTGCGAAATTTTCTGTACATAATTTAATTAATCGATTTAACAAAAATAACCCTTTGTAACGTTCAGACAATTCAGGCCATCTTGCTTTCACAAACTCCCATGCGAGTTTTCTACCTTGACGTGAATTAGATATTGCTGTTATGATAAACACAGAATCTTGTGGTCTTACGTCAGCCGACATTGAGAAATCTAAAGCTCTCGAAAGAAGTGTATCACCTTTCAACGAACCAAGTGCACGTCCAATTCTATCCTTTTCTTCTTGTAGATTTGTAGTACGATAAACATCTAATAGTGTATCAAGGGTATTTGTATCATTGCTGACACGAAGTGCAGCTCGATAACAAACACCACGTAAATCAACTGGAATTGGACGTTGATCCCGCCTTTCAAATAATTCCACACCTTTCTTACCATGTTCAATATCATCAAACCATATTAACTGAGATAGAATAAGGCTTCGTAAAAGTGTATCAGAATGCGATTCATCGTTTCTTGGTTCCCATCCAAGTCGCTCTCCAATTCCTGATAAAAGTAGTCTTGCATATTTACAGAACGCATCATAGTATTCGGTGTTAGATAATAGTACGGACAATTTGCATAAACAATTATGAATACTTGACCAAACCGTGTAATGAGTTTCATTTTTAAATGCTAGCAATAAGCGTAACACTTCTGATGTGGGAGTTCTACCAGCTTGTACATTTGCTAGTAAATCGTCCAATAAACCTAATCTATCTAGAGGTGGTAAACTTTGGTTACTGATAGCTGGTGTTAATCGATGTAACATATCTGGGGTATATTGTGTACGATAAAATCCAACGGTGCCAACATTTATTTTTACCCAACCATTAGCCGGTAAATTTTTGATAGTAATTTTTGTTTCACGATCTTCTAGCACAGTGGTTACTTCTTCATTTCCAGGTGATTTACTTGTAGATACACTGATTGGTATTAACCATTTTGGACTGTTTTCTTCGACGCTGCCATCAGCACAAAACTTTTCCTGAGTTAATGATAAAATAGCATCTTGGCCTTCGAAATCCAATTTAGCCTTAACTAATGGAAATCCAACCTACAAAATAAAAAATGAATTTAGTTTATTAAATCTAAAGTGAAAGTTTTTAAAAATATTAACCTGGCGTGTCCAAGATGACATAACAGCACCTACAGGTTTTCCACTAGCTTCTTGTAAGGATTTCCATAAGTCTTCAGTCTCAGTATTACCATATTGATGCTTTGTTAAATATGATTGCATCCCTTTTCGAAAATCATCGTCTCCAATGTACTGATGTAACATTCGAATAACAGAGGCCCCTTTGTTATAACTAATATCGTCGAAAATTTCGTCAATTTCGGATGGGTGACCCACTGGGACCTCAATAGGATGTGAGTTCTTTAAAGCGTCTAATTCTAAGGCTCTAATGTACGTATCGGTTACAAATTGACTCCAAATATCAAATTCTGGGAATAGTTTATGAATACACAAATATTCCATGAATGTAGCAAAGCCTTCATTTAACCATAAATGTGTCCACCATTCCATGGTCACTAAATTTCCAAACCACTGATGGGCAAATTCATGAGCTACGACTAGTGCAATGAATTGTTTACGCGATGCAGATGGATTTCGTGGATCCATTAATAAACAAGTCTCACGATATGTAACTAGACCCCAATTTTCCATAGCACCAGCACTAAAATCAGCAATTGCAGCTAAATCCATTTTTGGAAGTGGATAAGCAACATTAAAATAATTATTATAGTACGATAAAACATCAGGTGAAATTTGAAGCGCAAATTGTCCTTGAGATAACTTATCGGGTGGTGCATAAAGTCTTACAACCACACTACCAGAACGTGCTTCTTCATAAGCGTAATCTCCAATTATAATTGCTACTAAGTACGTGGACATTTTCGGGGTTGTATCGAATTTATATTGTACTAGCCCTCCTTCAATATTAGTTAATTTTTTCACTGGCATATTTGATACTGCTGTTAAACCTGATTCTATTTCTAAAATAATATCAAACGTAGCTTTAATTGCGGGTTCATCCCAACATGGAAAGCATCTTCGCGCATCTGTTGCTTCAAATTGTGTTACAGCTGAATATTTTTCTTCTCCATTTGCATTAACACACTTACTCCTGTACAATCCTTTCATTTTATTGTTGACTTCACCAATATAAGTGATTTCCAAATCATAATTTCCAATAGATAATTCTCTTGGAAAATCAAAAGTTGCAATTTCATCATCTTCGGATGTAGATATTGTGGTTGGTTTAACAATTCCACTACCTTCAGAATCAGTTCGTTGAATCGTAACTTTATCGATGGTTAAATCAACTGTATTTAATACTATTTTTTGGGTTGGTTGTACAATTTTCACACGAATCAACACATGCCCTTCGAAATGAAAACTCTTGAGGTTAGGTTGTAATGTAATAACGTAATGTTCTGGCACTATTGATTTTGGTAATCTTTGGAATGGTTTCGGTTCAGGCATAGTAAATGTTTTTTTTTTAATAGCACACAAAATAATTCCAATAAATATGTTTTGCTCACAATAGGCAAGCAACCTGATTTATAAATGCAATCCCGTTACTTTACCCTGTCACCCACTTTCTATAGATATTTTATACCGATATAGATAAACCGGTAGAACGCGCGCGCAATATTATAAATAGCAAGCAAATAAATACACCATGGGCGTGTGATTTTTTTCAAAAGTTTTGTTTATTCAAAAAATTGACACTTTATTTAAGAATTAAATTAATTTTAAATTCTGCCTTTTTTTTTATATCAGTTGCATTAATTTACAAATATGCAAGTACTCGCCCTTTAGCCAATTTTAATTCAAGCATATAGGTAAAAAAAATTTATTTCTAAAGAATTTGATAATTATGAATTATCTTACAATAAATAGAGTTTATGTCAAGTAATAAATAAACATAAAGATGAATTGTTTAGTCAGATTATTTTACGACATCATTTTGTCAAGGACTTGTTTATAATGAAACAGTAGTTTCTAAACAACGCGATATCTGAAATGCAAATTTTTAGTTCTCAAATTAAAGTAACATTCGAAGTAACAATTTTGTTTTAAAAATTCAGATTGATTCGACTGGATTCGACTTATGCATTTTTGGGAAAATGGTCATTTGGAATGTTTAGACTAAAACATTACAAATAATTGTATAAAAAACGTCTATGATACGCTTTGCATATAGAGTTGTAATACTCAAAAAAATACAGTTATAACGGCGGTTTACAATTCTTTTTAAGCAATTGGTGGAATTCGGACTAATTATTTAAAAAAAATAGATCAAACACTCTACCACTGCTCACCTTGAAATTATAATACGTAACCGATTTGATTTGGTGCTTATATTATTCAAAATTATTATTCAAAATCGATGAAGTTTTATCTTTTAAATGTAATGACTAAGTTAGATTCGTATTTAACTGAATCTAACTACTTTTTAAATCAGTTAGGAACGTAACATTTGTACCGCTAGATATCAATCTCTAGTTTAGAGATATGTAATATATATTCGTTGAGTGTATAAAATTGAGGAATAAGGAACGCTAGGTGCAGAACAGAGTATCGTCATATGTGGCAAATTTATTATGTTATTAACTATTGACTTTTAAGACTTTTTAATTAGTGTATGTTTTTTTGAGTTATATTATATTTTTGTTAAATAGTGTATGCAATATACTTTACATAAATGGTATGGCTTTTGCCGGTCTTCAAAAAAGTTATTTCATTTATGTATTACGTATTGCATATACTATATACAGGATGAAGTTAATATTCCTACCTATGGGTGCTACTTCTGTTCTACACGCAATAAATGCTTACCTAATTAATAACATTAC
This sequence comes from Chrysoperla carnea, assembly GCF_905475395.1. Lineage (NCBI taxonomy): Eukaryota > Metazoa > Arthropoda > Insecta > Neuroptera > Chrysopidae > Chrysoperla > Chrysoperla carnea. The sequence continues at coordinate 21,868,919 of NC_058340.1, forward strand.
TCTTAACTAGCACCTGCTTTTGTATATAGATTCTAGGTACCAAAAATATACATCTGTTACGTCATTGAAGAATTTAATACGAAATAGACAACGCCCTTCATGTATAGAGTCTGGAGGTTGATTTAATAATAATATTGATACAGCCTGGCCAAAGACCCTTGTTGATAACTCTTTGGGAATGAATACATTCAATGAATTCATAAACATGTTTTTGTTTTTTAATATTGATAATACATAATAATGTGAATTGAATAATAAAACGGTTTGATAAGGGCTCTAAGATACGTATTTTAAAAATATTACTTTAAATAAGAAATATTAATTTTCACATGGGTAATAAGTTACGTTATTATTACCAATTGTCAATATGCCAATACTAATTACCAGTAAATATATTTATCAATTTGTAATTGGTATTTTAGGCAAAAAATGAAAACACAGCTAAAGTTCCCAATCAAGCTACAATTATACCCATAGCATTGGTTCTGATGACATCATAATATTAGGATTAGGACAGAAAATAAAATAAAACAAGTGAAAACAAACAATTGACTGAGTTAATTGTTGAAATACCATGTATAGACAGTGTTTATTACGGAATCGTTTGTTTTTTCACGTTATGTAAGTAAAGAGAGGTAGCCAGCCATGTATTATATATAATCTATACATTGTTGAAGGAACATTGTTGAAGGTGAAGGAACATTTCTTACTTTTAAACTTTTGTTCTATCTCTAACGGTTTACAAGATGGGTCCTACGGACCCAAGACCTAATTAACCTAATTAAATTAGTCCTGAGCACGCTGTAAAAATTTCAACTTGATATATTTTCTCGTTTTTGAGTTATCGTGTTATCAGGCGGAGAGACAGACAGACAGACAGACAAACGGAAATGGACTAATTAAGTGATTTTATGAACACCTATACCAAAATTTTGTTCATAGCATCAATATTTTTAAGCGTTACAAACTTGGACTAAACTTAGTATAATTTGATATATTTGATATACATATAAATATAGTTTAATTGAGTTGAAAACTAAACTAAATTTTAGACTTCCATGTGTTTTTGTAAATCTTTCACAGGTAGGTATTGTATTCTTAAATTTACTATTTACATTATTAGAAATTCGTTTGTGAATACATCTGGAATAAAAAAGCAACATTTTACTTCAATAAAATTTATTTTTCATCAGGCATTTTTATCAAATAAAATCTTATAGGTTTCAAAATAATTTTTACTTACCCTTTGTACTACTTACTTCAATTATTACTCTCTACAATAAATTTTTGTTAAAAAAAAAAAAAAAAGACTAAAATGGAATCAAGAGCTTGTTAGAAAGTATGTTGCTACTAATAACAAACCTTAAGAACAAACGTAAGTCTTTTATATCGAGCGGCTCTGAAGTGGCAAAACTCCACGTCTCTCATTTTTCACGTACCTTCGAATTTAAACTTAATGTTCTAATTTACAAACATTTGTGCAAACATGCCAAAGTATATGAAGTAAAATGACACATTAGAAAATAAAAATCTTTACTTGTTTAACCCCTCTTGATTTAGACTCATTTAACATTTTCTTAACTCCGCCGGTAATAAAAAAAATATTATTATTACTTCTTTTTCCTGAACTTGACATTTAGTATAAATTTCCAAACGAAATTATTATCAAGGTGCTTCAAATAATTTGTACATCACTATATTAAAGATTTATGTAGCTTATTTTGAATATTGATATTGAAGATTCCGATAAGTTTATCTTTTTACTCTTTTCCCCTTTTCCGAATCTTTCCCAGATTCAGATTAAAGGCGTTCCGAGATATTATTTTTCACATTCATTAGAAGTGAATAAAATGGTTGGTATGATTTTTGAAAATATCAACCTACATAGTGTGTCCATTAATTCACATAATCTACCCCTGTGTTGAATTTTGAGGAACCAAAAAAAAAAAAAATTGACGATCCCCCTATGCATAAATATAAATATTTAAAAAAATTATTAATTACACGTGCTTTAATCAATTTCGAATGTTATGAATATAAAAAATTAATGATTTGTGTAAAATAATAAAACAAAAAATAATAAAATTTATATATAAAGACATTTATTAGTCGATAATGCTTATATTTAAATCAATTCTTATAAACAACTATTATTATTAACTATTTACAATTCATTCAATGAAATATGATTTATATTTTATACACACATTCTAAAAATGTTTTTTTCTTCGATTCAATTCAATTTTTCCCACTTGATATATAAATTTTGAAGTGCTAATTAATATCCTTTTTTGTTTTACATAATGAACAATTTTTTTTTTAAATACTAAATATTAAATTTTTTTGGTTTTTTTATATTTTCTTTTTGCAAATGAATTTGAAAAATAGAAGACGACTGTTTTTATTTTATTTTTTTAAATTTTTATTTTAAAATAAATTTCATAGTTTGCGGTATTAACTAGTGGACGAATACAAAGGATGGGTGCATTGCTTTTTTTTTTCGTTTTTTGCTTTTTAGATTTATAGTGCATATATATGTTACTAGAGCGTAAAATTTTGTTTTAAAAATTACAAATCACATTAATTTTTTTTTAAATGTTTGAAATACGCTGTATGAAATGAATAGACATATCAGTTAATAGATAAGCATAAAATTAAAATAATATTTCGTCATATCTGTAAAATAATATTTCATTACTTGTTTAAGTGCATATATGTCACGCAAATAGTAGTAGCAAGTGCAGATAAATGTAAAACCAAGTCTTGCGCATAATTAAAAATTTGATTCATAAGAAAAATACTCTTTTCGAGAAAATCATATTTTTATCATTCAAAATTTCCCACGCATACCCTATATGGAGACACTGTAGGACCGACAATTTATAAAAATATTTTTTAACGTATCATAATTTTGCAACAAATTACAACTGAATTTTGGCAGGATAACTAACTATTATGAAAGGATTTATAAAAATTTGTACATTTTGTTTTTGCTTTCAAAATCTTGAAATTTACTCTCAAACGACTGTGATGAAACAAAATTTACTTGCGTGGGCCATTTAAAATTATTTCGCGGGTCACAGTGTGGCAAACATGAGATCTGAGACATTCTTTGCTTGCTCCCGTAGTGTGTATATTATTTTTCTCCTCGACTGAAGCGGAAAGCGGCAATCTCCTTTTACACAGTGGGTAGAAAGTATTTATTGGTTCTTAATGCATTATAATATTCATTTTAAAAATGTTAAAAAGTACAAATTATCAGTTTTAATCAAAATTGATAGCTAGTCTCGTTTTTATTTTACTCATTTACGTCAAGATAGCATCAAAGCTTAAATTTTTACTGAAAGAAAGCTCTCTCTTTATCGTTTGAATTCAAAATAGTAAATTGCTGTTATTATCTATCAACTGACATGATTATTTTAAATAAAAATTATCTAATATCCCGATTTTCGTTATTTGAATTTTTGTATATTAAGATAAACTATACAATCGATTATTACAATAAAACAGAAAAAATTAAATAAAATCACGCGTAAAAAAATCGAGATAAAATATTTTTTTAAATGGTTATCGTTATCAGACAAATTTTCTACATAGCTGAAAAAAGAATTTTTTTATATAGTACATAACTAATATTGAGAAGCACTATTATAGGCCTTGATCTTTTTAAATATACATAACAAAATTTTTACCAAAATTCATTCGAGATAATTTTTTTATACACGTTGATAACAAAATAACGATAATATAAGTTTATAATATACCCTGCTTTTATATAAGAAAATTACTCTCACTTATACGTAATTTTATGCAAATTTCTCATTAATACTCTCTTATAAGAATCGCCTAATTAATTTGGCACGCTTTTTATAAATAATACATCACCAAAAAAAGACTTTAAAATATTCAGCAAAATAGAGACTATATACAATTACGTTGTTTCATTCCTCCAAGAATCACAAAATATTTCCAAAAAAAGTTATAAAAGCTGTGCAGAATTTTAGAAATTTCTAAAACAAAGCGTCTTTTTGGTTGATTAAAGATAGGAAATCTTACTGTTCTCATTATAAATAAATATATACAATTAATTTATCTTGGCACGGAAAATTATTAATTAATAACAGTAACCTTTATCGAAAATAATGAATTTTGTCTCGGTAAAATATTTATAAGTTTAAGCGCTCCTTATGAAATATTGTGTGTGCAGCTAAATTTACCCCGAATGATTTTGTTTGAACAGAACTGTGCTAAATGCAAAAATTCATCGTATATAATTTTTTTTTTTTTTTTTTATATTTAATTATATTTAGTTAGTTTTTTTTTTTCATTATTTAATATTAATAATTGAGCACCATGGAAGGAATGAATGTGCAATTTTAGAGTTTAAAATTGATTTGCAATTACAATAAGCTTTGCTATTTTATTATTCTGCAAGTGTACTCATGATTCGTTGATTTATTTTTGTTTCGATTTTGGATAAGTTAACCCTTATACACCACGTTGTATAACATTCCATTTATTATTTATGAGAAACGAGTTATTATATTACGGTTGATTTATATTACAAAGTAATACAAACCGAGTTAATTACTTTTTTTCTTAAACTTAATTCACGGTTAACATTTAAATTTTTGGTCTATCTAATGTTTTACAAGGTAGATACTTTTTCATTTGATTGAATGAGCAAATAAATTCCATTTTAATATTAACATTGTTTTTTTGTAATTCGTAAAAAACTGATTAAAACCCGCAACAGCTCCCCAAAAAGGGGGGTTAGGTACGCTTCTGAGAGGTCGACTTTTTTACGAAGTTTTTACAACCTAATAAACAACAGTGGAGAATTTCAAAGATGCATTAATTTTTTCTTTATTATCATGATATTTTATTTAATTTTGTTGTGCTATTTTAGTAATTAACTAACTACACAAAAACTATGGTTACCTAGTTAATCTCAAAAAATTAAATTTTAGTGTATACTATTTATTGATTGACAACATATTAAAAATTGAGAGTTTTATCCATACTACTAATAGTACCTAAAAAGTAGAAAAAAAGTTAAAAATTTAAAAAATAATGATATTTTGATTGTAACACTGAAATGTTTTAAGATTACCAGAAAATTTTCAATAGACATATAGAATGGACATTGAATCGACATTAATTAGAAACACTGACAATGAGGTTTAATTTATCTTTCTTCTCACCATTAAATTATTGATCTTATAATATTTATCTCTTACCTTTCACAAAATATTAGAATATATGTTATGTACATATTTTATGAGAATTCCATAGCCCATTCTATATTTTTATAATTCGTTTTACAATAATTGAATGGAAGGTTATTTTTGTTAGTAGCAGTGTGAAGGGTTAAAAATACTGTACAAGGTTTAAGAGAAATACCAAGTCTTGTTCTGTATGAAAAGTTTAACATTCGTCTTAATTTTGGAAAATCCATTATTCACACATACTGCTAATGGTTTATATTAGAGATGTTTGGCCAAAATTTTAGAATACCCAAAATAATTTATATATAAAAAACAGGACCAATTAAAAAATATTTGTTTACTAAAATTCATGTAGGTATTCATTATATTCAGCTGTAACTTGATGAATACTCGGCGGTTGTTAAACATCTGATTTGTGTGTTTTAAATTTTGTTTCATACAAAGTTTATTTCAAAAAAAAAAAATCATTTGGTAAAAAATCGAAGAAAGGCACTTTTAACTTCCCATTAAAGAGCTAAATGAAACGGCAAAGCCATATAATGCTTTACGATATTATTAGATTTAAATAAAATACCACTGGTAAATGTTAAAAATGGTTCAGAATATGTTAAAAATGGTCCACCTTATATAACTCTATACAATGAGATTTTGTCTTTGGAGTTACGTCTATCGATTTATGTTGGGTCTACTAAACTGCTTTCAACATATATATTTACTTTGAAAATCTATAGGTGGTAAAATTTTTTTAAACGAATGTATAAACTTTTCTAAAGATGGATTCCAGACGAATTAAGAAATTCGAAATTGTTTTTATGATTTTATCCTTTTAGGGTCAATTACCTTTGAAAAATATCAAGCATAATTTCTGTTATACCTTGTACATAGAAAAATAAAAAATTACACAAAAAATGTCATAAGAATAATTGTTTATTTAAAAAATAAGTAAAATTTTATGTACATTTGCAGTAATAATTTTGTTGTTTGTATGTTTTTATTTGTATATTTGTTTTTTTTTTGTTTGCAAAAAATTATAACAAATTCCTACTTATTATATTATTAAATATTAATAAACTACTTCTTAATGATCATCATTTTTGTTTTAAATTACAAATCAAAATTCCATATAAACACGGGTGTTTTATTTTTTTTTTGTCTCAAATAGTAGTAAAAATTCTATCTAAATTGTATTATTTTTTTTGTTTTGTTTTTTGCTCTATCACTATTTTTTTTTTTAATTAGGCATAGTAATAATGATAATAATAGTAATTAATAATAAAAATAATAATAAATTCATAAAATCAACGCTAGATTTTTTTATACTTTTTATCTAAAAAATTTCTTTTTTTTTATATAATATAAAAAATTGGTTATTATTACTAACAATTAATAATCGATGAACTATTTAATTTATATAAAGTGGCTTATGATCCAGGAGATGTACGGAAAAAATTGGTACGAAATGGAAAAGTCGAGATTTTAATACCAATCAATGATTTTTGTCTATCTAATCGTTTTGTACCAAGACTCCATTTTGCACCTACAATCAGGGGGAAGATATAAGCCCTAAACTTGAAATAATTCTGAAGCATTTTCGTTGGATAGCGATAGACCTATATGTCACTTTGCAGCAATTACGTCCATCTACATTCATAAAACTAATTATTTTTTGGAAAACTTTGGAGTTGAATATCTCCCCAGCTTTTGAAGGTCGATGGTCCATATTTGGAGAAAAGTAATTGGATGGATGAAATCAAATCATGGTACAAAACGGCAGATAAGATGATACCGACTGCGGTATTAAAATCTCCACACAGCCATTTCCCACGAACTTTTTCCGAACGTCTCCCAGACCATTATTTAAAAAAATGTCCTATAAATCAAAACAATAATAAATTCTGACAGTTTTTATTCAATTCCACTATATATAAATGAAAACTAATCAATTTTTTAACTACAACACAAAATATAATAACAGTCTGATACTTTGGCTCTTTTCTCGCAATAAAGACAGTGCAAAATATCTTCGATGGCCGCTATACTCAATAAATTTTTGGTATGGCATTATTGACTTTAGAGTTAAACATACTCTCTTAAATTGACTCAAATTTACTGTTGTGTTACTGCATTACTATTTTTTGCACGGTCCTTATAATTTTTTTCGTCATATAAAAAATACATGTGCCATTTTGAATAAATTCGTCATGTATTTTCAATCGTTTTATTTCTATTATAATTTATGTTTGATGCGAGAAATACACGATTCAGTTGTTTTTTTGAATATCCATCGCAAGAAATTTTGTGTTATATAAGACATACTTTGTTCCAGTAATTTAAGCTAATTTTTGAATTAACTCGTACGGTGATCATTTTTTTAATTGAAAAAACGTGTTAAATCATTTCTCACTCCTACTTTGTGTGTGCGTGTTCTTTATTACAACTAACTTCTTCTACATTGCTTGAATGTCAATTAATCACGCCAAAACGATTATGGCTAACCTAATTCTAAAAATATCTACCTTTTTACAGTCCATATTCTGAAAAAAGCCGAAAACCGTTTATACGGAAACATTCAGTCGTCTACCCGACTGACAGGTACACAAAATATTCGGTCTATAGTCTTATATTAGAAAAAATACCCGCATTTGTTCATAGAATTTGATAATAGTCTGAAGTAACACTATGATCCAGAGTCCCGCGTTGGACGCCAAAATTGAAAATGTATTGATATTTTTCAGTCCATTCCGTTAATTAGTATTCCCAAAGTGGAAGTATCGAAACAATTCCCAAGCTTATCACATAATTAATCAAGCTGCGTAAAAGCAGTCTAAAATATTATGTTGCTGTATGTTGTAATTTGCTGTTTGGAGGCAATAAACTTTCTGAATTTAGAAAAATAGGTATTTAATAAGTATTTAACTAAAAATTGAAAAATAATTTTTTTCATGCATTCTAGTTTAATTATATAGGACAGGGATGGTGAACCAGTGATACTCGTGCTATTGAAGGCACGCAACACAATATTTTGGGCACGTCATCGATCACAAACTTCATAGATGAAGTATTATATATTACGAACGAACGCGATCTCGATTGTTATTGTAGTTATATCGTAGACTACAATTACCAATGACACATAATTTGTTTACGCTTATTGTTAGTATAATAGTCAATTTCGTCGACAAAGTTGTCAATTGTCAACTAGAACAATAAATAGAAAACAAATTTCTTTAAAAAAATGGCACGGATTTTATGCTATAATTTCCCATTTTATTAACAAATGAAGGTATTATTACTTTCTAATATTAGATCTTAGACCATTTCGAAATTTTTTGATCACATTTGTCGATATTTCAAATTTTAATCATTTTTCTATTGATTTTAAATTGATTTAATTTTAGACTATTAAATTGTTAGCAAATTTCTACGAATGCCATTTTTAAAAGGAACTTATATTGATTTCTTCTTTTATTTTTCAATAAATAATTTTTTATTTAAAACTTAACACATAATTAAAAAATAGTAGATCGTAAAATTATGGATCTAATTATTTTCTTTGATGAAAATATTCGTAAATTAAGAGTGACAACTTTTTTCGTGTATTTTCGTGTAACATAAAATATATTCTCAACATTTACTCTCTGTGTTTAACAAAATCATATGAAGTACAAGGCATTATTAATATTTATTTTGAAATTCGTCCGCGCAAATTTTGCATAGTAGCCTTTATATTGTGAAGAAATATTTAACATGTGAAAATAATGGGTATATAATCATTTAGCAAAATTAATAATTAAGAAACAAAATTCTTGCAATCGCGGAAGCATTCAATAACAGCAAGAATGTCTGATGGTGACAATTGTTTTGTTTTTGTATGAGATGACATTATGTTTCTTAAAGGGTACCCTGAGGAGATTTTTTTTAAATGATTGATGACGACAATTTAAATGATCCGATACGATTTATTTAAAAATGCATAATTTCGATTGTTGTTTTCATTTATAAAATTGTCTCTATTTATTTATTCTTTATTTTAATTTTTTTGCTTTTATATTTGTATTATTTATGTTCAAACAATATTCCTCTATTATTTCGATTTTCTGGGTGTAAATAAATTCCTTCCACACTAAATATTGATGTATCTGAAACAAAAAAAGTTTTTTTTTTTCAATTATTACAAAATTTGGATCGTTAAATGAATGTTTATGAACAAATCTCTCTCCGATAAAGAGGGATATATAATTTATAACCAATTAAAGTGCTTTTTTATCAATAAAAATGTTTCATTTTTATTTTTAAACGATATGTGTTAGGTTAAGTTATATTGGCTGTCCACCAAGGACACACTTAGGATATAAGAGCCTATATATGTGTTTTACCATCCTTTCCGTTGATAATTTCATCCTCAATGATTTTCAGGGGCTGAGTGCACTTCCTCTATGCATATTCTATGCACTACACCAACCCATCACAATTATTAATTAAATTAATTTTTTGTTGCGACGGCGGGAATCGAACCCGTTACCCTCATATAAATATTCCTTCTTATAAATATTGTGTTCTCAACTAAATGAAATGGCAATTCTTAATAATAGACTACATTTTAATTGAATGGAATTACTTACCATCAGGCAATGTGTGCACTTTTCTGGGAAGTTTAGAAAAATAGGGATGTTGTAACGCACTCGCCGCATCAATTCTTTTATCAGGATCTAATTGTAAAAGTGCTTCAGCCATTGATTCGCCTAACGGTGTGTCATGAAGTCTCGGCCAACATACACCTAACGGTCGTGACCTGTACCATCCTAGTCGTTCTGGTTTGTAACCTGGAAGACGTGTTACGCCTGGCCATTCTTCCTCACCTGGAGTTCCTAACATCTAAACAAATAATAAATTACTAAATTAATATTAAGATTTGATGAGAAACAAGAAACGTTATAAGTAGGATTTGGTGCCTAATTTATTTGATGCCTAAACGTTGGGAATGCCTCATTGGCAATTATTAGTATTTTGATTAATGTATTTTCAAAGCTTAAAATGAAACTAAAGATGCTCTTATGGAATCAAATGAATCCATAAACATATACTAAGTAACCGATTTGGAATATAATTCTTTTAGACGAAATCTTGAAACCCGAATCAACAATTTTGCCAGTGCAACGAATTAGCGAAGATAATTTAAAAAGACGTGTGTATCACTTGCTAAGCATAACTTCGAATTTGTTAGTGGATTTTCAAGCTAAACGAGATTTTATCTAGCCAGGGCCCAATCTAGCTACTTTCCAAAGATGGAATGTTATATATATGATATTGTTGGAATTTCACATTATTCACATATTTTAGTTTACTTAGGCGTCTGAACAAGTAAACAAAAGTTCATGAGAGTATGTAGGTGTCTACACTATATATAAACTATTGGAAATAATTATTTAAATAAACGTTTGTCCCCGTTAAGCATAAACGTAAGGAAAAGGGTTGCCAGTTCAGAAATGTAAAATTCGTAAAACATTTGGGATAATTTTTGTGTGTTCTCAATTTAAAATTTATACATATAGAAATAGTTGGTCCCTCCTTTCTTATTTAAGCCTTTCTTCTTCTTTCGATCGGCTTAGCTGTCTTACAATTTTCTTGGGAGACACTTTAAAATACGATGGTATGTCTAAGGATTTAAAGCTGTAAAAGTAGCATTTTTTTTAAAAGAAAACCTAAGAAAAAACTTGTTTAACACACTGAAGAATAAATTTATGCTGCAAATGTGCAATAAAAATATACCTGTCAGTAAATTAATATTTGAAGTAAAAATTTTGTTAGTTCAAGTAAAAAAAGTTGTTTTGTTGGAGAAATCTAATTTTCCACAAAATAATCCTCCATAGTTTCGAGAAAAAAAATGAAGAGTGGTATTTGGAATAATTTATTGTCTTTTACACGTTAAGGTAAAAATATTTGGTCATCCAAATGCGTTGCTAGTTGTGGCGATCTTAACATAAACGCCCATTAATAGAAGAGTTAGAATTATAATAATTTTAATATTTCTCACCTTAAATATTTTAACTAATTGATCATAAATATCTCTAACACCAGGAAAAGTTGGCACACCAGTTAACATTTCAACAAATATACAACCAACACCCCACATGTCTAACGATGTTGAATATTCCGTTGAACCTAATAATACATCGGGTGGACGATACCATAATGTAACAACTTCATGTGAATATGTATGACTAGGTACAGATTTAGCACGTGCTAGACCAAAATCAGCTAATTTTAATTCACCAATTTCACTAATTAATAAATTTTGTGGTTTGACATCACGATGTAATACACGTCGCTTATGACAATACGCTAAGCCACGTAATAATTGAAATAAAAATAATCGTACATTATTACACACTAAACCGCCTGGATGCCGTTCCATATATTGTGATAAATCTGTATGTACATATTCAAATACAAATGTTAATGTTTCACGTGTATGTACAATATCATGTAATGTTACTATATTTGTATGTTTTAATTCTTTTAATAGTGATGCCTCTCTAATGGCAGTGAATGGTGCACCTTCTTCTTCTTGTAAACGTATTTCTTTTAATGCCACTACTTGATTCGTTAAACTAAAACAAAGAAAATCATTCTAATTAAAATTTGAAAAGATAATAAAAAATTATTACAGTTAACATTATTAATTGTTTAAGCATCTTGTACATAGTGGCTTTATAGAAAAAATATTGCCACAATAGTTAAATCAATCAAATAATAAGTAGTAATCGAAAAAATAGACTAGATCAAAAATTTTAAAGACTTCGAATTTTGTTGTAACTACGAGTTGGTCGGGTTGAATTTGTCGACTATATAGAAGTTGGTGGGTTCGAAGAACCTTCATTCGAAGAACCTCGAAGGAGAAGTTTTTAGCCCTTGCATTCAAAAATAGGACACTATTATAGACAATTTTTTCGGTCTATTTTTTCCGATATTGGTGGAAATTAAAATAGAAACCCAATCTTAAATTTTTAAATAAGAGTTGTCTATTATTTGGAAAAAATATTTTTATATCTTGCTGTTTAAAATGTTTTTGTGACAATTAAAAAAGTTCCTCAACATTTATCGATTGTATTTTTGTATTTGGAGATTGAAAACCTTCCTTTTGATAATTAAAATTAGTCTATAAAGTGATGCGTCTTATAGCTTGACACGTAAGTGTCAACTAAACAGAAGTCAGCACCTGCTTACCATCCTAAAAATATTTTTGAGTTAAGAAGGCTTTACTCCACTGACTGATTAGGCATTGATTCCATATATGGTACTATAGTAAGCAAATGCAAATGCACACTGGTTTTTATTCGCTTACTACGACCAAACGCGTATATTTAACGCTACATGTTACGTTAATGGAATTGAATCTTCACGGATAGACAAGCTGGGTTAGAGACAAAGACATTATTTATAATATGTAGTCAGGAGTTTATACGACAAAAAAAAAATTAAAAAATGTTTTTAGTTTTATAAATAAAATAAGTTTGCTTGGCCAAGAAATAGAAAACTTAATTATACTTACTTGCTATAACCTTTAAACACCGTAGCATAGGAACCTTCACCCAATTGTTCTAATTTTATATATGCTTCAGACTTTCCAAAAGGTGAATCGCCCTGAAAAGAAAAAAAAATTTAGACTAAACCGAAAATTTTAATTAACTTTAAGTAATGTAACAAGGATTTGGATATAAATAGCCATGGCGACAAATTTCTTACATTTTTGAAAACAAAACTTTGCTTATAACGGTTTTTTAAGGTCTCTCATTTTGCCGTGCGACGATCTGTGCCTTAAAATATAATTACGATAACAGTCTTAAATTGTATTTCAGGGTAACAGGCTTAATGTCAAAAATAATGTCAAAAATAATGTTAAAATGTATGTAACAAAAAATAGGTCACTCTTTTAATGGTTCTTTCTATGACTGGCTGATGTCATAAATGATTTTTAATAGAGAATTGAGACTGAAATGTAGGTAGGTATCTGGCGAAAAATTGAGTAATTAAATAATTCGTTTGGAGGCTGGATTAACTGGGGATCTGCTGTAATTATTTTCGTTGATAATGAAAAAGTATGTTTTGAGGGGATGAAGCACAAAATCACATTTGCAAAAATTATCAAATATTATAAAAAAGTCGTTATTTTTAATTCAGTTAGGTTTTCTTTTCGAAACGGGGGATAGAAAGTATTTACCATCTGCACAATATAAAGAATTTTTGCGTTTTGGCCAAAAAAATGTTTCTATTCTTTTGAAAAATGGTAAAAAGAGACAAATGTGAGCTCTACATATTACAAAAAGAGAAACGACCCGTTTATAATATGTAAAAAACAAACAATAAAATCTCTGGCAATGATTACATTCTGGAATTATTTATATTGTAATCAACCTATTCAACCCTATTTTCATCAATTAAAAGGTCAGGGAATATTTTTTTGTAATATTGGATATAATTTGAATAAATATCATTTGTTTTCAAAATACATTTTCAGCGGCTTTTTTATACATAAAGAATTAATCATAATAATTCAAGAACTCAAATGAAAACGAATAAAGAGAAAATTAAACAAAGGATCTATGTACATTTTTCATGACCTCCACAGACTGCATTTAAATTAGATAAACGATGATATTTGAAACGCGAAACTCGTGCTTGGTACTACCCTGCATGAATAGACGTTTTTATTTTTAATAATAATAGACAGACGGTCTAATTGATTTCGCAAGGTCGACGTGACCTTAACTGAAAAGGTTATAATATGTAGGTATACAACACATATTTGTATTATGGGTAAGCACATTCAACAGAAAAAAAAAACCGAAAGAAGAAAATTTTTTATCTCAAAAGTACTTTTTGTTTTTCATTATTTAAAAACCATAATAAATTCAAAAGAAGAAGAATATGTACAATACACGAAATGAAATAAAGAAACCAACAACACACAACAACCCTTAATAACTTAGGATATTAGACCAGGTTCTAGCACGAAAAATTGATCGTGCCTCGTGATCGAGTAAACACAACCTCTTGTCTGTAATTTGGTAACAAAAAGTATCTATGTTAGGCAAAGAATTAATTACGGATGTTATCTTATTTTTTCAGATAAATTTTTGTTAATAAATCACTTTCATTTTGCAACTAGCCCCCATACAACCACAAACATTTGGAATTATCGGATAAGTATGGCTTGAACATTTTCGTAAGGAACAGAAGAAAAAGATCAGTTAGTGATATTTTTTGCTATTTATCATCATAAAATCTGAAATGCATCAGAAAATCGGTAAACCTGAACTGTGAATCGCATGTGAAAATACGTGGATCATACCTTCGTGAATGAAAATAATCGAATTAGGCTAAAACTGTTGTTCTAAGTTTAAAGGAAGTCATGATCCATTTTTCGGGCTAGATATTGGCCTATATGGAGATAACTAAGCACCACAGTATCCCCGCCAACCTTAGAGCCAAGCTCTCCGATGGTACAGTAGTAGTCTTTCGTTTACTTTATTATGTATATCACTTGAGACACGCATATCTTTATATCTTGAATGCGACAAGCTTGATTACTGAACATAAACATTTCCTCCCAAAAGTACTATACTATAGCGTCACCACTACTACATAATATACTACACTAAATAATTGTAATATATTCGTCCGTCCACAAAATGGCAGACATGGGAGGATATGAATGGGAAAATAGAAAACTTCTTATTCATCAATTGTTGTGTTATGTTTGTATTTGTGTGTGACATTATATGCAATCTATATGAAAAGCTGGGCAGTGACAAGAATGATTCCTGTTCAGACTTTAGACAATGATACAGTAGGATATACTTATGTGATTCAAGGCTTTTTTTCTTATTGTCGCCTCATTTGATGATAATCACAGATTCACAGTTCATTAAATTTGTATTTAATACTATTTTTTATTTAAGAAAAACCAACCCGATTAAAATAGTCTTCAAACAGGTTTTTCAACTCTCCAGATTTGATCGGTAGACTTCAGAAATCATGTAATATATCCCAACTCCCGATTATAACATAAATCTTAGGAAACACGGATTATTTTCCATTCTAAGCCGTGTTTATTGCCCCGCTATCACTACCAAAATGACTCAACACACTCACTTGGATATCATTTGCGATATCTTGCCCAGCTTTATTAATACTTGAAACTATATCCCTATTTCTAAAATATGTATATGTAGAATATATTCGTGTTTGTGTCTATTGTCTATGGATTTCACATTGGAGACCTTTTTGATAATTAATTGCTTGTCCAGTTGTGTTATGTGTATTTCTTCTACAATAACCTAGAACCTGTCTAGTTTTGTAATATAATTTTATTGGATTATTATTATTCTCGAAACGGTAATACAAAAACTATAGAGTTGTCATTTGACAGATATATAACAGCACTATTTTCAGTTTATTAATAATGAAAGATTAGTTTTGTTAGGCCTAAGGTGTATAGAAATGGGTTCGTGATTACAAGGATTAATTGAATTGCATGGATATGTGCATGTTACTTTATTTATGTTCACACAGGAGAATTCGTTATATTGATGTTTTTATTAACAAAATTATTTGGGATTAAAATAAATATAACTGCAGTATGAATTACATTTTTCGCTATATTGTGTGCGTGCGTTGTCTTAAATTAATAAATAACAAAGAGGTGAAAATTGAGAATGTGACGGGACAGATTATTCAAATGAGAATATTTTCAATTTCCTTATGGGTACTGAGAAAGATGGTGAAATAGTTGAGATGAAGAAAATGACTCATTTTTAATAAATCACAAAGACATCATTCGAATTTTTGCTATGTTTCAAGTACTAGTTTATGGTTCCGTACCCGAAAAAATTGTTGAGATTATTTTGAATTTTGTAAATTTCAGTTGTTAAAGTTATTTCGAATGCCATTAATCGGATGGTGGGGTTATCATATTTGGCAATTCGTTGTACAGCAATTTTCCGTGCATATCGAAGACGCGGTAAACCACATTATTTGTGATTTAACGTCTCTTTGTATCGAAATGTATGTTGTTAGTAACATTTTAGTCATTTCGAAAACACTTTTTTTGAGGGTGAAGAGCGAATTTTCTGCTATAAGATAATAACAACTTTTTGCAGTTTATTGTCGAAATTTAAATTTATTACATTAAACTAGCCTATAGAATAAATTTATGCCTTCAACTATTAGACATAAATTAGATTTTTTGTAAATCAAAATTTAGTTCACACATACATCAGTGAAAATTTTGATTTTAAAAGGAGTTATTTATAAAAATATATCTGCTTTTGTGGGTTAGGATTTAAACCTCATTTGTGGCTTTCGACAATAGATCAGAGTGAAAGTCGTAGAATAAAAATTTGATTTGATGAATACATGGTGTGAGCCCATCTGTATATCAGATCTTGAGGTTAGAGGAATTCTCCACGGATCTAAAATGCAAGCTTTCTAAAACCTCGTGATTTAAAATTAATGATTGCAATTTGGACTTGGAACTTTTGACAGAATAAATTTGTTTGGATTATAATCAAAAGTTGTTCCTCCATGCTCATTGGGTATTTTTAATATCCATTTAAATTCAAAATTTAAATTTCGATTTGGCGAAGCTATACTTGAGTTGTTTTATCGAGGCCAACATTTAAAAAAAACAAAGTACATTTTTAAAGCACACAGTTTAATTTAAGTAGTTCGATCTTTTAATTCTGATTTAAAATAACTTATATTTAGCAAAAATATATCGAACCAATGAAATTTTACTATTAGGCTCGAAAACACACTTTAAAGTTCAAAAAGTTGGCCCCGATAAAACAACTATAGTTAAATACGTATTAATGTAGAATATTCGATATTTTAACAATTAGTTCATCTAGTTAAACGTTATGATGCTGTTCTGGTAAGTAGAATCAGATGTCCTACAAACAGATTGTATTTAATAGGTCAGTAGAAAATATAATTTTCATTTTATCATCATGATTGATTATGAATGGTGAGTATATTTTATGTTATACACACGGTATCATATTTCTCAGTTTATTTTCAGATACTTATTGTAAAATTATTATGATAGTAAATATATTTATTTTCATCTAATATTTTTCTTTAACAATACCTATATTGAAGTGTACAGCGTCGTCGAACGACGTCTTCAGGGTTGTATAACAATATGTTGTCTGTGTTTGAATAAACTATTTTTTAGTCCTATTCCCCTCGAAAATATAGACCAATGCACTTAATCGAAGGTCAATTAGGAGTGATGGGGTTGCATTATAAATCCGTTTTAACAAGTGAAATTTACAAAATTTAAAAAACCCCCGACAAATGCGATTTATTCCTTGTAAACCGATTTTTGGAAACTTAGCTATAAAATGTTCTCAATCGAGTTGGTTCGACTGTTTAGAGGCTACGATGCCACTGAGAAACACACAGACGCACAGATAATCACTTTAAACTTATAACACTATCATTATCAAAGTGATGGCCAAGGACATAAGATGAGACGAAAAAAATACTTAGAGAGCTATTATTTTTTGGGACAAATTTTTGGAAATATTTTAATTGAAATTGAAATATTTGAGTTGACTTTGTGCTTTTGATTTATTGTTTTGAATTAATTAATTTGCCATATGGCATATTTGAAATATTTCAATGAATGTAGCCAGGTTTATTTGACCATTCATTTCCATAGTAATTATTTATATGTTAAAATTATATGTCATGCAATCTCGCACTTGAAACATAGCTAAGAACACTCTCCGTTAAATTACCTTTTAAATGAAACAAAAAAAATTAAAATCGGTTCTTCCGTTTAGGCGCTACAATGCCACAGACAGACAAACACACAGACACACACATAGCGGTCAAACTTATAAAACAACTTTTTTTTAGTTTGGAGTTAAAAACAATAAGCGAGGATGTGTATATTTATTTCCCACGACTTTTGTGCATCTCGAAATCTTCTTTTTTATGTCAAAATATCATGTTTTTATGATTTTTAAGGTTTTGCACCTTCCTTTTTGATGTAGATATCTCATGTTTTCGAAAACAATAAATATCCCATTTCAATAAAAGGTTTCAATAATAAGAATCACGAAATGAGGGGGAAATCCGACCTTTGTGATAGAGCTTTACTGCTCACAAGTATTTTTAACAGATAATGCTTGTAGTTTTATGTGAATGTAATGTAATACTGTAGGGATATTTTTATATGATATACATACCACACATATGGAGCATTATTAAATCATATGTTTGTTTACTGTGTATATAAATATAATAAATAATATCTATTTCTATCTATGGGGGAGGAAGTGCAAGGATGATGTTATAGTTGGTGGTTTTCATGAAGGAATGATTGAATAGTTATTCAACACCCCAGGAGAAAACTCATATAATCTGTGAGAAAAATATGGCCCAGGGTAGGTAGCAGTTGGAAGAAACTTAAAACGATATAGATATTATTTTTAATTAAATTAAACAATTTTTTAAAGTAAAAATGGAAAAAAAACTTTTTGTAATTTTTATCACTAATAGAAGACCGTTTTAAATGTCTCCACACAAATACCAATTTGAATCATTAACTACGATATACACCAATAGATGTCAGGAAGAGTTATAATTTGCATTGTATTTCATTAACTACGATATACACACAGGAAGAGTCGTATTTTGCACTTTGCTTCAGTTTTTCCTGAAAACATAGGTAAAACGAAATTTTCTAAAAATGAAACCTAGCTAGATCGATTTTTCGCCCCAAAAAACCCCTACACACTCATTTTCATGAAAATCGTTGGAGCCATTTCCAAGATCGTAAATATATATATACAAGAATTGCTCGTTTAAATATATAAGATAAGATAAGATAATCGATTTTTTTTTAAAAATTATTTAGACTAATATGCCTTCTTCTCTTTGCGCTTAGTTAAAAATTTTCAAACCAAAACGAGTATAAAAGTATAAAATTTTGAATTTTTTCAAAATAAAAAATATTTTTGTATATTTTGAATCAGTTTTAAGCAAAAAAGTACTGTTGTGATTTTTTAACTAGACGCTTAGTTTCTTAAATAAAAATTATTGAAAAATTAAAAATTCAATATTCGATTTTTTGTATACGAGGCAGACAAAAACCACTTTGTGTTTCGAGAAGACAAAAAAAATCGTTGAAACACGGTCAAAGTCTCAAAATTTTTGGATTACCAAACTTACGTTTATCAAATCAAAGGGAAGCTAAGAAAGCCCTGTCAAAGATCTGCACTTCAACAGCTTTGAGTTAAAAACTTATAAAATTGAATTTAAAATAAACATAGGATATGTTATATTTAAGAAAGTTGAGTTCCAAACTAAAGGAAGAAAATTCCAAACCAAAGTTGTTTGTTTTAGTAAAGAACGAATTCGTATTTGTATTCGAGTCCTTTCACTTCTAGGTTCTGTGGTAAAATAGTTTTCATATAAAAGATCCGTATAGATCATATAAAAGAGACGGTATCTTTCCCGTACATCTGTAGAATTTTTATATTTTTCATGTGAAGAAATTTGTAGTTAAATAAAAGTGGAAAGAAAAAGTAATGAGCTTTTATAAACGAGAAAACATTCAAGGTTCAATTACCTCCCGTAAATTTAAGCCTAGTGTGCCTTTGTTCGGCGTATTTTGAAAATAGACATTTCGTGTTTAATGTTCATACAAATTTCGTCTATTGATTCTAATCGTAATAATAATACTAGAAAACACAAAATACATACACAATACAAAACTATAAAATATCTTCGATATAATCATAAAGTATCCAGCCACCATCCATAAGGATAACAACATAAAATAACATAAAATTTTATGTTTCCCAAAAACAACACATACCAACATAACATAATACATCTAGTACAGTAAAATTTATTATTAACGTCAACCATAATACTTACAATATGTTATATGTTTCACTATAATAATAACATTTACCTTCTTTAAAAACATAAACATAATAGAGGTGAGTGTAGTACCATGGTTCAAATTTTACATTTATATGTTTTTCGAGCAATTTTTTGAAATATAACAAAGGAAATAGCATCTGTTTAAAGCTCTATTATTTCTACAGTCTGTGCATTTTTTTGATAACTAAACAGCTATAGATAAAAACTTGTTATTCATGGTTCAATACCATAATGTACCAATGATCACATCCTAATGTACCTAGGAACAACTCAAACGGTTGTACATGAAGATGCTCTATTGTATCATATAATTTATATGTGATTGAAACATAGAAAATACTACAAGTTTTTACAGACATCTATCCTGTTTTCTGAGCGTGCAGTAACAGCTTCGACTGATTATGTTTAATGATTCTTTAAAACTGAAATATGTCATACCGAAATATCTACCAATAAGAAATGATCTTGGTAGAATGCAATTTAAGTAAGTAAAAAAGCCAAGTTTTTTACTTTGAAACACAAAATGGTTATTTACGATACTAGTAGGATAACAGCATTATTAACGTACACCTGCGAAATTTGCACAACGAGTGCGTTGCACGAGTTGGACAATCGCAGTAGTACGTTTATAATGCGCTATCAAATGTGTATTGCACAAAACTTTATCTACGCCTCTAATATGTGAAAATAAACGATAATTATTTTTTAAAAGTTGTAGTAACTTGTTATTAGTTTACATTTTGACATTAATTTGGAGAGGATCACTCTAGTGCGGTAATGAATTATTTTTCCCACGCACAATGAATGAGAAAAGTACTTCTTATCTCATGGGCGTAGAAAAAAATGATTATTCAAATGCTTGTGAAGCATAAAGTTACTATCTCATAGATCTAAGGTACTAAATATTACCCTATAACATACACGCAAATATAATAACATAATTCAATTTTTATGTTTGTTTTGTTGGTATTAAGATACCATATAATGATATTACACATGTTATTAATCGTTTAAGGTTGGTACCAGTAGTGCTGTTGTTGTTTGTTTTTGAGTGTCTGTACTATATGACTTATTTTCGTATTGTTTACAGGTGTGCAGTAGTGTATACTGTGATTTATTTTTAATTTATGTTTCTAGGATATTAATTTTATTATTATTACATTTTTCATTATTATTAATAATTTTAGGAATCCGTCTCAGCTTAAACCAAGGATTATTTGTAAATCCTATATAGCGGATCAAGTTCACGAAGGATCTAAACTTGAACTGTATCTGTTACCTAACATTTAGGTCCAAAAACAATTTAATCATTAAAATACTCATACTCTGACAGTTTTTTAAGGAGAATAATTTTTGTTCGTATACCTTATAATAAAAAAGTTTTCCATATGAAGCCAATTTAAGTAAACATGCTGTATATTAATTGGATAGAAATTTGCTTAAAAATATCAAAAAATTCAAGTTCCGCTATCAAAATGTAAGAATTCATGTTGAATTTTATATAGAAAATATGTAATTAATATGAACCCGGTTTTTGTAATTCTTGGTCAAAATTATCCTATGTACCGAGTTTTATATCGAAACAAAAAGTTATTCGTGACTTTTTCTTAGGAGGGTTCTAATTATTAATATAAATGAGAGTTCTAATTTTAATAAAAATCAGTAGAAAAGGTAAATTGATCCAAAGAATACAAAAGTCGAATTTATTTGCATGCATAGTTTTTGTGGTATCGTCGAAAATCCTTTACGAAGAGTGATTTTTCGGGTTGTCGAATGAAAGAAGATATGTAACACAAAAATGCATTTTGATAGGTTGTACTGACCCCTTACCATTGGAAGATATCTCTTCTTCTTCGCACTTGGCAAATTTTTATTTTATATTGAATTTTTTTGGAGAGAAAATCATATTGTGATGAAATATTTATTGGTAAGTATATGACAGAACACGGTTTATATATTATTTATTATTACTATTTTCAGTCGAGGGAGATAACGTTCTCTAAGGTAAGAGAATTTTTATTTACAATTTATTATCAGATTTTTTATAGTGTGCTAAAAATACTAGCTAGCAATTGTAAATTGTAAAATGGGTTTTTAAATTTTTCTAAGCTATAAAATTACTGAACGAGATGATACTGAGAATATTATTATCTTGTTTAGCGTCAACATACACTTTATAATATCCAGTGCCGATTAAATAAATATATTTTTGTAAATTTAGGAGGAATTATAAAATATACATACCCCAAACGCTGAAAATCGTTTCGTTCGTCTATTATGTGAATCCGGTTGATGTAATAACACTTCACTTTTTGGTCTTGGCGGTTTTGGTGGTCTTAAAATAACACGAGCCTCTTCACGGATATCTTCATCCAATAATTTACTATCCGATGATACTGATAATTGTCTTTGAACACGATCATGTGTTGAAAAGTCTGCAACAATAAATAAAAAAAACGAATTATTAATAAATTATTTTTATTATTGTTTTTACATGCGAAAGGAAAATAAACTTTTGAAAAATATTTCCTAAAATATATATGACCACGCTACTCAAAAGTTCAAAATTACTTAAAAATTAATTAAACAAGTATGTATCCATATTATTAAAATGGCTTCGTATCAGGTTATAACTTTACCAATGTAGGTAACAGGACATAAAGAAAAATACACTCAAGCGGAGATCAAACCTATAACTTTCGTTTTTTTTTTTAAACGAATTATGGCTTAAAAAAGTCATTAATCATTGGGATAACATTTTCCGTTTTCTCGAAATTTCCAAAAATTTTGATAGTATTTGGAAAAATAATCTAAACAAGAAGTTCAGGAGGGGCTCAAAACCTTTTTGTTCTAAAACCAGCCGTTCTTGAGATGTAGCAAATTTTCCATTTTCACATGTGAATAGAAAAAAAATCATCCATTATTGCGATAACATTTTCTCGAATTTTTCCAAAATATTGATATAATGTTTATCGTTGCCACGAGTTTGCCTGCAAAGTTTCAACTAGATTGAATCACGGGATTGGATCAACTCGCTGGCGGTTGCTAGGTTAATAATTAATGGTAAGACGAGCCTTTAACTTCCTCTACACATGGATGGGAAATCCGGCGGTTTCAAGACAATCAGATTGGGCCCGTTGGTGGGAGACAGTAATGATTTGTAGGGGGGATACATACAAATCAATAATGATTTGTAGCTCAAAATAGGGGTAAAAATAAAATGATATCTGATGACTGCGAGGTTATAGGATCAGTTGGTACTCGATTAATCTCATTTAGAAATTCAGACCGAATTTTTTATTATTTTATTCCCTTTCTACAGCTCAAGAACGAATACTTCGAAAAACAAAGCAAACAAAGGTCTTGTCTTATCACCAAATATCAACAAACCAATCAATAGACGGTTACGATTTTTATATAATAGCTCCTTAATAATAACAGATAAATAAATATGCAAAATATTTTGAGCAATTTTTTGAAGATCATCAGCTTTTTAAAACACAAACTATAAGTTTTCTATTTACAATTTTCTAATGGAAAATCCATCAAAAACTAACTAAGGAAGTACACTACGTTACAGGATAATTCTTAATTTCTAGTTACTACAAACATGATAAAAATTTACTGAGAAAGCAGACTTAAAATCCATGTCTAATTATAAAATTTACTAAATGAATTGAAAAAAGAAAAATAATTAAAAATAACTTGAAATGTATGATGAGTACCAAAGAAATCGAACAATATAATTCATAATCTCAAATAATTGGGTGAACATATTTTCACGTTTGTTAAAAATAACTGTTATCAGTGTAAATAAAAGCATTCCAATGGTAGTTTGTTTTATCTTATCAATCAATAAATTAACAGGTTTCTTAAAGTATATCGATATTTTGTTAAACGATATTTTCCCATATATACTTTTCATGTATTTCTTGAATTGGTCCATGTTTTTAAAATTCAGCCATATTTCTTTAGTAAATTCAATCAAATTGATGATTATTTTTTAAGAATCTTAGATTCTATTTTAATAAACGACACTTTAACGAAAAATTATCACTGAATTTTAAAATGAAAAATAATAAGTTTGCGGCATAAATTTTTTATAATTTTTAATTTATGCCGCAAACTCAAAATATTTTGATTTTGATTTTTAAATATTTCCATAACAACCTTTTATAATCAATTTGTCAGGCAGACTTAAAGTACTTCAAGAAGCTTTGTGTAAATAATTTGAATTTTTAATATGTAATTTTAAATAATATGTAATATCTACACAATAGTTTTTCGCGTTTTAGAAGAAGTTTCTGACAATCGAAAACGTAAATAACGTAAGACCTACAAAAAAATTAGCATAAGGTCTCCAAGTTTGGAATTAATCAAGTAAGACAAATGGACCGAAACATGGAAAGCGAATTCGATTAGTTACCAAGGCGGTTCACTCGTAAACATAAAGATATCCAAAACTTAAACAAGAATATGGAAGCACATGGAAATTTTGAACAGAACACTTTACGGTCAATTAATTATATACTTCAGTATACCACATAGAGATATGATAAGAATAGAAAGCACCAGAGAATAGTGAGAGTGTCCACAGGTAAGAGAGTGAAATGAGCTACCGTATCATTTTCTCTATGGTGACGGCATCATATGATTCATAGATATGCGGTAGATCTGCAGCGTTCCCTCTGCAGATGCTTACCAGATTCATTCTGTTTTAACACTTTTTCATTTTATATAAAAAATAATACAAAACTGTATATAACCTCTTTGTACAAAACAAATATAATAGCAGGCACAAAATTTCTATGCATCTATGCATGACATATGACTATGACACGGACACAGGGGAACTCACGGGTAGTCTTCTCTCTCATTCATAAATCGTATCCACTTACAGGCTAGCAGATCCCTCGCGTTCTCTATGTATATAAACCTTTGGATACAAAACCATTCATAAAAGATATTACCTTGTAAAAATTTGAACTTTAACATTACATTTTTAATTAATTGAACGATTAAAAAAAGGTTTTGATAGCTTAGATGACATTTTTTGATGACAACTTTTAAGAAAAAAAAAAAAACTGGGGAATAGAGACTTCTAAAATTTTTTCGAAGTATCTATTATGGTTAGCACAGGCACTCGCGCACTCTATTCTTATAACATCTCTATGGTATATCATGTTCGGTATAGATTATACTTCATGTTACATGAGGGGATATATAGATCGTATAATATGTTGGTTTAACCAAAGGAATATGAAGCATCATTATTAATATAGAGTGTTCTGTATAAAATACGATGTCTAAATAATATTATGGTAGAAGGTATGTGTAATAAAAATTTCTTCTATTCTCAAAACACAAAACAAACGTAAAATATTGTCATGTTTACAAATAAATATCCATAAAAAATATATGAAAAGGTTTATTTTTCATAAAAATTTTCCTTTTCTAGTGTTTTGTTTAAATGTCACATTGAATATCATTTTCTTTATATATGTTCTGGTAGACTGGTAAATTGCAGTTGAAATTTGTATATTTTCTTACCATCGAAAAGTGAAATTTGGTGGTAAAAGTGTCTTTTAGGCCATTTTGTTAATTTCACTTTTATTTAGTTTACTATATACAGACGTATTTAATAGACTGCGCTTGAATTTGAACTATTGACATATGTGAAGAAATTTATATTCAATATGAATTTAGATTTCTTCAATTTGTGCTTGATTTTTGTGGCTTTTCTTGTGTCGCCCGTAAAGCTTGAGGCGGTCATGCTATTACAGTCTCATTGATCATTATAATTCCAATTGACAATAGGGAATATTCATGAATTTTTTTTTAATGCATTGTTTACACTGTTATTACAAAGAAAAATTTATAAATACTGTTTAAAAATGATGTAATTAAGTGTAAAAAAATATTTAAAATAGAGAATAATTTTGAGATGTTTAAACGCAGTCCTTTTGACGCTCTCTGTTGATGACGTATTATTATGTGAGCTGTCACTTGGTGACAGTTCAATGTACTGTTTACTACAAGTGTAATAATATGTCAACAAGTTTGACAAGCCACATACTATGACGTCACTTCGTATGAATTTCTATCACTGCATTTGTACTTTTATTAATTAATTTTAAGTAATTAAAAAGATATTAATTACTAAAATAATGATTTAGTTCAAATGTCCAGCCAATAAAATTACGGGAAAAAATATTTGAACCAAAATTAAATTTCATAAATAATCCCTATTCTAATTTATTTTCGAACTCGTTAAAATAAAAGCACGTGTTTTAAAAACAATCATTTTCAATGGAACAGTATCGAATAATATTTTTCTAGAAATTGATTTAATGAAAGACGACTTTAAAATTAATCGATTAGCAAGTTAAAATCATTGTTTGGTGTATAATATTATATACAATTTTCATAAAAATTATGGATATTATTAATTATAAACTAGGACAGGTGTGTTTTATAAACTATACAAGTATGACAGTGTAGTAATAACAGTAATCTAATAAATTTTCACGTGTAAAAAGTTACAGGTGGAAATGTGTGTAATGTAATTTTAGATTTTATTAATTGGTTTAATAAAATTTATATACGTTATATACCCATAATACTGATTTGCTTATACAGTGTCATCTAAACAAGAAACAATAAGTTGTGTTATCATGAAATTTTTCAAAAAATCCTTCAAACATTTTATTGGGTGATACTTTTAAATATTTTATTTTGTGTTATGGAAAACTCGACTTTTTAAAAGAGGTTATGTTAAACCGTGACCACATAATGAAGTATACCAATCTGTATTTCTTTATGATTGACTTATGAGCTAGAAAACGTTATTCTCGGGTTATCGATATTTTTATTTGTCTGCCATTAATATGTTAAAAGAAATTAATAGAAAATATACTGAACCAATTTTTACCACCCCTTGCCGCTTTGCACGAAGGGTTGAAAGGGTGTGAAATGTTTTCCGTAAATTTTATATAAAGTTTAGGAGCGTACCAAAATTTTAAAAATTATTTTACAACAAATTTGTTTAAACACTGGAAAGCTTGTTAATTTTTGAGGGTGGAAATCATTTTTCTTGAAAATAAGCTAAGAAAATTTCGCGTTGGAGCTTTTAAAAATTAGGATATTCGCAGTAGAAGCATTTTATAGCTAATCCATAAAAAACTTTCGCTTTAAAAACCACAAACAATTTATAACGCCTCGAGGGCTAATACCTATCGATATTTACAAAAAAAAACTTCGATTATTCTGTAACGAGAAACCTGCATGCCATCGAAGACTGACGTTAAAACATTATAAAAGTTTATCTGTGGATGTTTCCTTGCATGTCACCTTAAATAAGTTCGTTATTTATAATTTTTTTCTTGCGAAGGATGGAATAAAATTTTACATGTTTTGTATTTTTTGAATGACACTGTATAGAGTAAATAACGATCATGTTTTTAACGAGAAAGCCAATTAAATAAAATTTATTAGCGAACACAAGTGTACGTATATATAGTAGGTACCCATAGGTACCTATCTACGAACCTAAATAGGTGAAGTGTTATATTGAACATTATTATTATATACGGTGATGTATAAATTAGGTACTTATCGATTCAAAATCATTTATTTGAAATTGAACGTAACGATCGTTAATATACAAATTGTATTGTTGGTACTTGTATTGTATTCCTGCAATAAATAATAAACGTAATTTCATCGTTTAATTAAAAAAAATTCTTCGGTTATATTCAATTCCATGGATATCTAAGAGCAAGTATTGCAATTATCCCCTCTTTGGTATCCTTTACACGACTCATTTAGGAATTTGTTGAAACGGAAAAAGGTATTAAAAGTATCATGTATGAGGGACTTTGACTTATGTAAAGTACACAAAAATGTGAAAATAAACATATGTAATCAAGAAATGAATTAACTCAAGAGTTACAAATTTTAGGGTGCTGAAAATTTGGTTATAGGTACTTGGAAGTGTGTAATATGACACTCTTCAAAGTTGCTGTCACATGGACCTTTTGGAAAATTAAGAAATGGAAACTGAAAATTAGAAAAACCGTTTTTCTACAACAATTTGAAAATTATGGTTTCTGAGTTAAGGTAGTACGAGCGCCAAAGCAAGTTTAGGCTTGTGGTTGAAATTATTTGAACCTTATTTTCGACTTTGATGTTGAATTTTTGTTCATGAACGAAATTTGAACTTCATGAATGTAGACGAAAAATAAGAATACAATTTTTCGATATCTGCCTTGATTTTCGAAATAATTCAATAAAATTTTTATTTTTCGATATTTTGAAAATTACTTCAGATATCAAAAATTTTTAAGTTAACTTTTGTCTTACATTATCAAGTTATAACATAATTCACCATCAAAATTGAAAAAAAAAAAATATTTTTTTAAATTTGTGTCTCCATTACCGTGCTCATACATCCTTAATTAGTCGAGTACAACGGGGTTTTTTTTGTTTTCAATAATTTATTAAGGTTTTAATTTCCATCGATTAGTTTTGGTGAAATCTATCGTTTTCCCATTAGACCAATGTTAAAAATGCCTACTTTCGACGTCATTTATTAATTAAAATTATGGGACAACTCCAACTATAATTTTTAGAATTGCTATAACGAAAAAATGAAGCCTTTTAACCAAAATTGCCCTGGCGCTCGTACATTCTCAACATTAAAAATCACATTTGAAAACTAACGGATCTCAGATCTCGGAGAAATTCGATTGCTTGACTAGCGCGCATTTAACAAAACCACTCTCAGATGCGAGACGTTCTTTATCCTTACCTCCAATAAGGAAAGAAATATCCGAAATTCAGCCTTTCTAAAATACCTTGTACCGATACTGTTTCAGTTTTTTCTTAAACCAATAAATTATACAATAATTACAACGATTAATTTTATAATATTTATTTAACAGTACCTGCAATTCAACTAATTGAAAGAAGTTATTATTATTTTAAATGCTTACTAGATTCACTTCTCATACTCTTGTGGGATAAGTAAAAGGTGTACCATACAACCAACATATAACTATAAGTAATACACACCCATATTAATTGTAATATAGATAACAAACAACAGTTTAAGGAAGGCAAGAAGCACTAAATATCTTTTAAAATGTCTTCTTGGCTGTTGAAAGTAATTAACCTTGACCTTTCGTTCATTTAATAACTTTCAATTACTCTTCTCTCTATTTGAGAGTATTTTACTTCTCATTAATTGTTATTACATATATAATATATTTGATAATATGTGGTACAGTAAAAGCTGTTTTATAAAGTAGTCCATTTACAATGGCTTTGATATAGAGATGTATAAAATATTTAAAGCAATTCACCATTAGTCCTTACGCGGAATAGGGGTTTCGTGGGAAGTAAAAACGAGATGAGTAGAAGCACTTTTTTCTGATAGATCGCTGATAAAGAATATTTGCTTTCATTTTTAAACAATTTTTTTGATTAGTTCTACCACTTATAAATATTATAACAAAATACTGATGTGATTGTCACAGCTACACGAGCAGGAAAAAAATATAAAATTTATACCCGCTAATAGGTTTATTTAAAAAAAAAATTCGGATTTAAATGCAAACTTAGAGCGAAACTTCCTAGCGTAAAACGTTTTGCAGAAAAGTTGTAAATAATAAAAATTGGGAAATTTTTGTAGGGGACTTTTTGAACATAACATAAAATTTCATGAGAAAATTGTGAAAAACGATTTTTTGAGTACGAATGTCTGTGAACACGATAACTCAAAAACAAAAAGAGATACCAAGCTGAAATTTTTATAGCGTACTTTTTTAAATAAAAAAATCGAATTTTCGACTTTCGAATTTTTATGAATGTTGTGTAACAGCTACAGAGAAGCAAACTATCGTACGTTTTAAGGATGTTTCAATCTACATGGCCCTATTTTTTGTTTTTGGGTAGCATCGTAAAAGTCAATTCTTATCGAATTACTGGACTAATATATTTTTAATATCATTTTCAATCACTACAACATATAATTGATCGATTTTCAGCGATGAGACAATTTAAGACAGTAAGGATAAAAAAACAATCTATTTCCTCAGACCTGCATGGATTTCCTAAATTCTTTCTTGCGACTTGGACAATTTTTCCCCCATTTATTCTCAAACATTACCGCAATTTTACTGTATATTACCAATCCATTCTAATTTTACAGTTATTAATTTTACTTGAAACATACTAGAACAGTAAGAGAGATACATAAAATATTCATAATTTTACTTAAAAATCTTTAATGGATTTTCATGTAATTAATTTATGTATTTAATTCACATGGAGATACCTGCATTGACCTAATAATTATTATTGATAGTTTAGTTTAACTCGCTTTGATGCAAAGAAAATGTTAAATTAATACGAAATCAGTTCTAATACGAGATATAATTTCGTGGAGAGAGTTTTGTCATAAATAAATTATCGCAAAAACTTGTTTATCCTAGAATTCTGTTGAATTATAGAATAAGCGAAATTAGATTTAGTGGTAAATCGTATTTTAATTAGAAAATTTAGTAGAAAGGAATAGTATAATGGTGTTGTATTATTCACGTGGCCAATCTTATTTTTCATTAAATAGTGGTATTGACAAAATTAAGGCGCCACGATAAAAATTTTATATGATGAGAATAAATTAGTATTTTGTAATTTCCGGTCTGGCACCGTTTGAAAGGAAAGGGTATGACTACATACTGTACTCTTCATATTTTTGTATATTGAATATAATCAGTTAACTCAAGATGAATCGGTTAATATACCAAATTTTTATCTTTGGTTGTCAGGAGCCTTTAAATACATTTTTTCATATTATATTCATCGATTTTTAATAAATTGCATTATTTACTGCAGTGAGAAGCTGCAATCTGTACTACAATGGCTATATTAAGATACTGTTTGATGAAGAAAATTTATGGTGAAGTAGAATTTACAGAATGTTCAAAGAGTAATGATGCTAAAGTGTAGCATTGTAATTTTGTTACAAATTATTCATTAAATGTTAAATAAATAACGCAATTATTTAAGATATTACAATATATAGGTATATTACAATATATAGGTGAGAAAGCGTATAAATTATGCGTATAGTGGCGTCTACACCACATATTTTACGTAGGATAAAACGTTGAAATTTTTTGTTTGTTTTTTATATCTTTCGATGATAATATAAACAGAAAATTTTAAAACTACAGTTTAAATATAGAGTGCCTTAAATTCTGACCTAGTTATAAAATATTTAATTTCCGATTTAAACGTCTGTAAAGGCGATTCGATATAAATAATTACCTACTATTTGTATTTAAACAATAAAATTACTGTTAATTTTCTTACTAAAATTGTAACTTTCGATTGAGGAAAGAAGAATTAAGAGGCGGGTAAAGATAAATTATAATGTTTTTTTGGATATTTGATTAAAACGGATTTTTGCATCAAAGTTTTATTAAATTTTTAAAGATTAATGTCAAATAATTTTCTCAATCTCTATGACACTTTGTATGTATGTGATATAGATTAGTTGATGCTGAATTTTCAGTTGCAGTGTTGGAACATAGATGCATATAAACTATACAATTTTCTTGCAAGAATATTAAATACATATATATATAAATATATACATTTATATATATATATATATATATATATATATATATATATATATATATATATATATATATATATATATATATATATATATATATATATATATAATGCACAAATTATCCGCATTACAGGATAACTTTATACAAGATAAACCAATTCATGTTATAGTGTTAGCAAAATTATATGGCAACATTGTAAGAATTGAAGTGAGATCCTATCTATACTGTGCATTCAAAAATTATCAAAAGTATCACGATGAGATTTATACTTAAAATTGGCAGTACATCAAAAACGTATAAAATATACCAGCCACTCAATTCTTTAATTGATAAAGCGCACTATAACATGTAATCAATGATGGAATTTTTCCAATTATTATCAATTATTTTATTGTATTTCAAAGCCAATTTTGAAGTTACATAGACCGCATAATAGTACAAATACAACTTACAATATAATTTGGATGCCAACGTTGTATTTTTAATTTTTATACTCTTTAACTTTAAAACAAGCGTTATCACATACTATTCCTCTTTTTCACTGCCATACTATTATCTTCATTTCCTTCCATTAGATACCCAGGCTTTCAATCAGACCTTGCTCTTTGGTATCAGACTTTATTTAGCCCGATATATTGCTTCGATAGATACTTAGATATATTAAAACTTCTAAAGAGAAAGCAAAATTGACAAGAGGAACTCAAGGAGGTTTTCGTACTCAGAGCTGTACACGCTCTTAATATGATATTGACATCCCGAAATATATATGTGTTATTTACTTACACAGCCAGTGTTTATACCTCTTAAAGAAGGTTTAGTGCCGAGTGCATCAAGAGGCCTTCTGATATTGTGCATTTAGCCATGCTTCGGACTCTTTCGACTCCGAGGTAACTTTGCTCGGAAGTTTACACATCGATTGGGTGGGTCAATAGAAAACTTATGTATCCAAGAGCCATCGCCTCGAAAAAACAAAAATATTGTATGGTTTACACAAAAAAAAAAAAAAAAAAACAATACTGAAACAAAATTAGTAAATAGCGTACGATTTTACCTAAAAATCGAATTTCCAAACCGAAGAAAATCTCAAAGCACATGTCTTATGGAAGAGTAGGCGCGATTAAATTTTCTGAAATATTGATCTAAGAGTAACCCCATCCATTTTTTTGGTACTGTGTCGGGTACTTTTTTTAAAATGTTATCCACGCAGTCTCCTCGGAAATTTGTCTTCATTTTAATCAACATGGATATAATTTTTGATTTGATCTCGACGACTTAGAGACAGAAGTAAGTAGTTAAAAGTAACAATTTTGAAACATTTTGTGTATAAAATGCAGATAAGTAAAATCGTGTAGATTCAAAGTTTATTGAATAATCATATGTTAGTGAATAGTAGCAGAGTATTATTACTATATTTAGTACTTTTAATATAAATTCTCTCAATTAGTTTGTGCAATAAACCGTATAAACTATCCATGAAATATAAATTATATTATATATCTCGAAGCGAATTATATGGAAACTTAATTTAAATTATTTTGTTCGATACAGTATTTTAGATTTTCTGATTAATTTGAAAAAAAATTAAGTCTTTATGATTAATTATTACTTATTTTAAAGCCACAGAAACACCTGTTATACAGCTTCAAGTCATGTATCAAGATACTAGGAAATTCGCTAAGACCATAGAGTTGTTTCGTATAATATTTCTTATAATTTAATTAGTATAGAGCCAGATGTGGCATTTGATAATCACATCAGAATTGCAAAAGAAAATTTATTGGTTACGATAATTATCGTAGAAGAAATGAAATATTAGCCCCGCATGGACAACAGTTAGAAAACAAATTGTCAGTCGCCCTGAGATAAGCTTTAGCCTTATTTTAACGAAATTCGTTAAAATAAGTTGTTAAACGAACATTTATTAAAAATTATAACTAACTTTTATAATGCAACTTCCAGCTTCTATTATGAAAAATGCTGCATTCTTATTCATTTTTTTAAGACCGTTAAAAAAAATAGAATAATATTTGCGTTAAATTATATTTTATTTAATGAGTAAACATCCATGCTTATCTTATATAGTATTCTCTGCTAGTAGATATTACGTACGAAATTATTATTCAGAAACTGAAACTTAAACGGCGTGTGTACTCACGCGCTTGCCACACAAGAAGTAATTTTTGCACGAATGTACTTGAGCATCATTGTTAAAATTGAATGCAACAATTATTCACTGAAAAATTCCTTAGTAAATTACCACTGAAACTTGATTAGAGGAATACGTAGAGGGTGGAAATCTGTGGAATAAATATCTCAAGAACGGAAAGGGCTATCCAAAATTTAAGTTGATTAGGTATTACCTTTTATACTAACAAAGGATACAAAATTGAACTTTCAGCAGAAATTTGATTAAAGATGCTTTTATACACTTCGTAATTCAATTAATAATTCCGAATCATTTATCAGTTTTAAAAACAGGAGAAACTCATTTATTCAATGAATTTTAGGATTTCGTAAGCATTATCGCCAGGACTAAAATATATCCATTTTGTGGAGGAGTTTTTTTATGTTTCGCAATCCCGATTTATGTATGAATCGCAAACAGAAAGTGTGTTTTTCAGCCAAATTAGAAAAAGAAAATAAAGGTCCGTTTGTCTAATCGCTTGGGTTTATACACTTCGTGGAAAAAGTACATACCAAGAAAATCAGAAGAAAAAAATTTCCATTAACTTGAAAGGTAGAAAAGAACTTCACTGGTTTATTCAAGGTCAAGAAACTCCAGACCTTTCTTATAGGTCGAGTTCGTCTGTCCAAATACCTGGATTTCTTCTGTACACTTCGAGGAACAAGTACATACCAAGAGCGCTAGAAGAAACAAATTAACAACAACTTAACAGGCTAAAAAGTTCTTATCTTGGCACCTCCAATCAATTTATGACACTCCAGATCTTTTTTAAGGTTGAGTCTGTCGGTCTAATTACCCACGTTTCTTCTGTAGACTTTGGATAACAAGTACATACACTTCGGAGAACAAGTACAAAAAAATTAGAAAAAAATTTTACCTAAAAAAATAAATTTAAATTGATCTAAGCTACTTAGATTGGTAACTTCAGGAGCATAAAAATTAAAGGTTACAGAGCTGATTAATTGATAATGGAAAAAAATATTCAAATTGAGATATACGCACAAATAATACTTGGATAATGATTAATAAATGTGTGATCAATTTCAAGCACTATAAACGGCCAAGGGCAATTAGTATAAAAGGTAAAAGGAACAGAAAGTAAGCTTTACTCAATTGAGAAAAAGTTTGATACAATAGCGTGTGAACAAACATAGTGAAACTTTAAACGTTTTGCATAAAGTTTATAAAACGTTTTATGTATGTATTTATAACAAAATAATATATGCGCAATGCATCGTCATGCATATTATTAACGTTCAAGAATTGAGTATGAGAGTAAAACGAGATATTGAAGAAAAAACAACACATGAACAAATATTTCCTCAGATGGAAAATTAAAAACAAAAACTTTTTCCTCTGTTTTTGCTTTTTTAATTTATTAAACTAAAAAAAAGAATTTATTATCTCATTATTTATGGCTGTCGAATTGAAACCTTCCTTCTTAATCAATTTTTATCATGAACCAATTATAAAAAGTTTCTCTTGGTTTTTATCTGCAATGTACGAAATTAAATAAAGCCAGGAATTAGAACATACTCGAGGTTCAAACATAGAACAAATTTGACCTATGTTGCAAATTTATGAGCTCGACCTCACTTTTTATGACCTGATAACGCTGTAAAAATTTCAGCTTGATATCATTTTTCGTTTTTGAGCTATCTTGATGACAGATAGACGGGCAGACGGACAGACAACCGAAAATGGACTAATTATCTGATTTTATAAACACCTATACCAAAATTTTGTTCGTAGCATCAATATTTTTAAGCGTTACAAACTTGGGACTAAACTTAATATACTATGATATATTTCATATATACCTGGTATAAAAATTTCTTTATATGTATTTCATTTAAGTGAATTTACAGGTATATTAATACAGGTATATAACGCAGATAGGGGGAACCTTAT
This sequence comes from Chrysoperla carnea, assembly GCF_905475395.1. NCBI lineage: Eukaryota > Metazoa > Arthropoda > Insecta > Neuroptera > Chrysopidae > Chrysoperla > Chrysoperla carnea. The sequence goes on from NC_058340.1 coordinate 21,904,852, forward strand.
AGATCCAACAACAATCTTGACCAAATATCAAAATTTAGTCTTATTTGACTGGAACCTTATAATATAATGAAACCTTAATAATAATTTATAATAATTAAAGATAATCAAAATATATGTGGTAATACGTTCAAAGTTTAAATCGAATTCGTCATTGATTTTAATTGGCAAACTTTGACTTCATAGCATAGTGAGAATGTTTTTTGAAGAGTTAAAAAGATGAACCTTTTTTGTATGATTGCGTCAATTTATATATCTTGTGTAGCAGACAGCGTAGGTACTACCTATTTCTTGATATATTTATGTCTGTCAATTCACATTCAATAGCCAAACTACTATCTACGCTTTATAGTATAAACTGAACCAACAGACACTATGTTAACAATTTAATTTAAAAATGTCATGGACAGTATGAAAAGTATATATTTTCGCAATAATGTATAAAGGTGTACAGAATGTTTCGAAACAAACTAAAATATTGAGTTTTGAAATTAAACTCCCGCAGTATTAGTTCCGGAAACTTCATCAGACGTTATTCATAAATTAATTTCCACAAATTTTTGTGAGACTTAATTGTTACAGCTTCATAATACTTTCTTTTTAAAAATCTTTATAAGCAAGGTGTTCTCTCTTACAGGGCCCAGGCAATTTTTATTACGAATATTAGAAATGATGACGAGTTTCCAGATTACATATTGGATTGGATTTCAATCATTGTTTTGGTCAGTAATCATTGCCTTTGTTGCTTAATTATAAAAGCGTTAAAGTTTAATTTCCTGCAGTTTTTCTCCCCACGTTTTAAATATATATAATAATTTGTAATTTGTGAAAAACAAGTTCTTTAAATTGATTGAATAATAATTGATTAGCGACAAACATACAATCAATCTTGTACAAGCGTACTAAAACTGATTCAATTGAATTTCAATGAAAAATACAATTCTACCAGAGGATATAAAAGAATAACGCTGTTCCAGTAAGTGATTTTATATAAATTAAAAAAAAAAAAAACAGTTAATTTTATTTACCTTAAATAACACCAATATATAAATCTACCCATAAGCATGAAATAGGAGGACTCAATTTTACTAAAAACATTTCTTCTATTTAAAAAAATTATCTCCGCATTAAATAAAAAAACAATTAAGTGGAATCGAAAAATAAGCTTTTTAAAATAAAATTGAAAATATATTTAAGGTTATTCGATTTTTTATTGAGTTAATATTAAAATCTAAAATTGACTTATTTTTCCGAACACACAATTACGTCACGTTTGAGTGAGAGTTTGGTTTGTTAATTATCCAGTCAAATTACACTTTGAAGGTTACAAAAATTTTCATAGAGCTAAAAATTGGTATGAATGTTAAGAATACTTTTATAAATAAATTGTGAAAAGTCCCCATCAATCCCCCTTGTGCAAAAAATTTTTGATCGTTTTTCAGCAAAACGGTGAGTTTAACAGCAAAAATATCTACACCTACAATTTTGTTGGTAGCATCAATATTTTAAGCTTTACAAACTTAATATACCATGGATATACTTCATATATCCATGGCATAAAAATTAGAAATATAAAATGTTAGTTTATAATGTTAGTTTATATAACAGTTGGGCGGACATGGTGACTTAGAAAGATTTAAGATTGTATTTTTGCTTTTTGGCAACGAGAAATATCTAGGTATGCATCTTTAGTCTGTATAATTTGATGAGGTTTATTTTTGTAGAATGTTTACAAGAAGAAATCTTGACCGCTTGTTTATGAAATACAAAAATCAGAGAGCGTGTATTTTTGGTCAAAGAGAACGCTTTTAAAAGTGCCAAACTCTTACAAAATCAGGGGCGTTATATAAAAATAAGTCCTTCCATATCGCTCAATCGAATCAGAAAAGGTAAAGTTTTTCGGATTTATGTATGTTCTTTCACAGAATGTTTTTAATCTAATATGAATTGAATAGCCTTCTGTCTACATGGAACAAAAAAAAATAATAAACGAAATCGAAAAATAAACTTTTTTGAAACAACACTAAAAACATAATTAAAAATACGTTTTTGCACAGAATATTATTTTTAAAATTACTTTTTGTTCTAGACATATACATGATGGCGAATAAAACAAACATTCAAAAAAAATATATATAGGGGAAAAATTATTACCAACTGATTTTATGTGTGGTCACAACAAGAAAAAGAAACAATCGAAATGTTATTATTGAGACACACGATATAGATAAATTAACGTTAAGTCCTCAGTATATGTGAACCTAATCGAATGATATGGTTAAGAGCACGTTCTCAATAAATCTATAAACCCTGGAAACTGATTATTGTCTGTCTGGTTCAGAGTGGTTGGGGGAACGATTCTGTAGTACACACGGTGAATTTGTATGTGTGTGTGTGTGGTTTAGCCGAATAAAACCCTCCCGTTATATTGCGTGTTGATTATCGACCAATCGACTATACAAAATCATACCGATTATTGATATTACAGGATGTGACCTTCAGATATTTAATTATACACACATGAGATAATCTTTTTCAAATTGCATGTTTATGAAAAACAAATTCGACAAAAAAGTATACGAAAAATTAAATTTATAAACAGTTTTGGAGTCGAATAAAAATTTTGAGTAGAGAAGGCTGAGGTACGACGGGTTAAGCTCATGTGTCTTATTCGTATCAAATTCAGTCAACTCACATTTGTCCTAAAACGAACGCGATGGCTTCGTTTGGGCTTCAGTACGATTATTATGAATGCTATTTAGTTCCAGAACTCTGATGTTAAACTCAATTTTCGGTGCACAGAGTCTTGATTCCATTCAAAACTTTGTTGGCTACAAATGACCACGGCTTACTGGACTATAGTTTCTTAAAGAAGAAAAAGATTGATGAGCAAAAGTTTGACTAAGAGAAAGTTTGAAGCTCAAGGAAGCAAGAACGAAAACCTCTGAGTAATTGTATTTAACTAACTCGGGAAATCTGAAGCGAGTACCATAATTATTGTTCTAGTATCTTTGTCACTAAAACGTATATTTATTTTGTCCCTTCATGATTCTCATTTTACCCCGACGTTTTCATTGAATATATGTGTAATTAAACCAGAAATTAAAACCAAGAAATCTTAGAGTATATCGATTACTGAGAAAAATTGGGATTAATACTTTGAAAAATCGTTAATCCACCCGAATGTCTACATATTAAGGAAAAAGAAAGGATAGATGAACTAATAGAATGGATGTAAGTGAACCAGTTAACAGCCAGAGCCATGTCAGAGTATACTAAAAAGCACAATAAAAAACAAGAGAGTTCACAAGCAGTCTTAAAAAAGATCTTTCAAAAAAATTTATCATGAATAAAAGCTTCTGAAAGGGGATGTGATTAAATGAAATAACTATAACGAATGAAAAATACTATTTAACATTTACGAGATATATTTGGTTCTGGAAACTCTGGAGAGGAAAGGAAGCGTAAATAGATCGAACTAATCACAACACCGAAAATTTCTCAAACGCCACCATGATCTTAATAGTCGATATCTAATCTATTCCTTTTATAAAAACAGTCAATTTCAATATAATAACAGTTCGTATTACATCCTGTACAAGAAGTGAATATACAGAGTTGTTACCGTAGAGATGATGTGAGAACCACATGTTATTGCTTCCGATGATATTTTCTAAAAACACCCTTACAATTCAGTATATGCACTTATAGAACGACAAACGATATATATTACGATAGTACCTACATTATATACAATCGTGTATTTTATAACGTCTATCTATTGATACGCTCATGTATCGTTTAGAAAATTTATTTCAATTTGTTGTATATTCGCTCGAATTGTGTATTTTGTATGAGGAGATAACTGCAATTCATCATGTATTCATGTTTTAACAGTTTTTTTTTTTGTTTCCTTTTTGCAGTCTATTCTAAAAAATGTTTGTTATACACGTATACACCTAGTGTGAATTAAAATAAAATAGTAGACTCCGTGGAAAAATAGTGGACTAGCTCAATATTGGTAACTAGATGAATTCTTTAAAAACTTTGGTATATGTTAATGTTTATTGCAAAGGTTCATTAATTCTTTTACTAAATAAATTTATAATGTTGATTGTAAATCTATTTACTAATAAAATTGAACAAAACAATTTTCAAGGAACTGCTTTCAACTCCAGATCGACTATCTATAACAAACTGTATTGTTATTTCCACAGCATCCATAACTACAATTTTTCATATATTTCGTTTCCATGGAAACCATGAATTTTTTTGTTATGTAAAGCTACCATAGATATCTTACTTAAGTTCATTGTTTTCTAGAAAAGATCTTCATTGCCGTTCACGACTCGTTATTGATATTTTTAACCCCCGAACTAAAAAAAAATTGTGTTATAAGTTTGACCGCTACGTGTGTGTGACTGTCTGTGGACTCGTAGCGCCTAAAAGGATAGGTAGGGATGAAAAATATTTAAAAAATGAAAATATTTAATTTGAACTGAAATGATTTCCAATTGCAGCAATCAGAAACAGTTTATTATTGAAATGAAAGGCGTTTAGTTGAAATAAATTTGTTCATGAAGATATATCTTAATTTTTTCTGTGATCAATCTGTAGATATTTGCATAAAGCTAGGTGCAATATCTATATGAAAATAAAAGTGAAAAAGTAAAAATTCTATTTAAAAAAAATGTGAAAATTTTGTCATAGGAATTGTGATTATACAATGTATAAAAGTTACTAGGATACTTCTATTATTCATGTTTCATTTCCATAACGTATGTGTGTAGGAACGTTATTGTGCTTTTTTTTAAAGAGAAGCTTGGTTATTTGATTTTTATCATCATAGCGTCATGTATGAAAAGCTTTTTACATATTTAATTATATTCTTGATAAATGCACACAAAAAAAAAATTGATTTATACGTTACAATTCAAATAGTCGACATTACAAGCTTAGTCTACGAATATGAACCACGCCACGCGTAACTATGTAGGTAACATAAAAACCATTGAAATAATTTCCATGCAAAAAGTCTAGTTTTCTTTTATGTATTTATCCTAAAATTTTCATTTGTAAAACTTCTCTATTACAATCAAATCGTTTTAATAGGCGAGGGAATTCCATTAAGAATTTTACAAATAAACGGTAAAGAATATAAGTTTCAAAAATGAAGCTTGTCTTAACCTTTCCTTCCAATAAGTACCCAGTATGGTTCGTTTGTTTAACTCTATGTCTATGTAGTCATGAATTTCAAGAGTCTCGGCTTCTTTGAGAACACAGATTCTCTCTCGTTATTAACTTATAATTGAAATATTAAAAAGGCATTTTTAAAGACTCATTCAATGAAACCCTGTACAAAATGTATGCACTCCCAATAGGCTTTGTCCACTAAAAATAAATCGGTTGGATAAAAGTTTATAATGATTAATCATGATGTGTTGATAAAAAAACACAAAGTTAATTTTATAAAATATAAGGATTATTATTATTTTTTAAAATAAATTCTTTTAAATTATCATCCGGTCACGTGACAGTAAACACCAATCAGACGTGCTTTGCAGGTACTACGTCACCCCATATGAAAGGCTATGTAAGCTTACAAATACAAAATCATGTAAACTTGCAAATACTTGTAAACTTGCATATACAAAAATGATTGTCCCAATTTGATGTCATTCAAGACGCCATGACACTCTACACTGTATTAAAAGGTATTTTTTTTCTTAAATAACACTTTCTTGGTTTAAATCAGATACTAATGTAACGTATAAACCAGTTTTTCAAATTTAGGATAAAAGCCTATTCTATTGAGAGGAAAAAATATTTCCTAACCCTTTTTACCTCGGAAGTATGTATGACAAGCAGTCGGCTATTTTACGAGAATGCTTCTTAATATACGAGGAACACGTTGATAGGAGAATTTTATTGGAAATTCTGTTAGATCAGAAAGTTTTCTAAACATACCAAAAATTTTTATCTCATAAATTGGCACAATCATGTTATCACTATGTTTTTGATGAATTTTTTTATCGTAATGATCTCTTAAAAATCGTCATTATTTAAACTATGATTAGCTAAGAAATTTCGAATCATTGACAATAAATACGCTATTTGCTTTAATAAATCGCTCGCTAGTTGTTTTTGTAAATGTAATTTGATTTGTAAATCGTTCTACGAAACACGTGTCTTCTTAATTTTATACTATAATCAATAATAATAATTAATAATGCAAATATATTTTAAATAAAAAAATGACATAGAAACAGAAAACAGTAATTATAATCAGCATTTTACGTCATGCATTAAAAATAAAATCATCAATATTCATTGAGTAAAATCAACATAACCTCATTCAAGAACTATGTTATATAACATAATAGTTAATTTGAGAAGGAAATCAAATCAATAGAAGTATTGTTAAAGTTGAACTATTCTTATTATAATCTATAAATTATGAAAGTTTTAACTTATTATAGAATTCATATATTGTATGCACACTAGATTTTATATTATAATTTATAATATTAAATAATGTTAATGTGTGTTCGAAATGATTTTATATAGTGTGTCAATCGAATTTTCATGGCGTAAATTTGTCCGACAAAGCTTTTATTTAATTTCAAATATTTTTAGCAATTACGAAAAACATAGATGGAATAAATAAAACAATTTTATACTTTTATTCTGAATTTTCTATGTGTTCATAAAGCCTTAAGATATTACGAGCGCCAAGGCAAGTTTAGACTGGTGGTTGAAATTATTTATACCTTATTTTCAACTTTGATGATGAATTTTGTTATAACTTCATGAATGTAGACGAAAAATAAGAATAAATTTTTTCGATATCTATCTGCCTTAGTTTTCGAAATATCGAAAGCTAAATAATTAAACAATATTTTCTATTTTCGATATTTTGAAAATTACTCCAGATATCAAAAAATTTTACTCTTGCTTTTCGTCTTATATTGTCAAGTTATAACATAATCGCCCTCCCCAATTTTCAGAATTTATTTAGCCTAATCTAACTTCATATAAAAAAATCAAGCATTTTATCCAAAATCGCCCTAGCGGTCGTACATCCTTAACTGTCACTAAATTAACTCCCCGGGCACTTGGAAAGAACACGTTGCAGTTTCGATAATTTTTCTACCTAAAAAATAAGGTAGACTCGTAGCATAATGAAGCATAAACAAGAAATGTCAGCCGGTTTAAAGTTCCTTCCCCCTCAGCCTGACGCCTATAAGATTTAACTAATGTTTGGGTTGAAAATAATATTAAAAATTACTATTTCCCTTTTCAAAAAAGCTTTTGCGCCTATTCACGTCACCTTTGATATATAGATACGGCCTCTGTTCTTACAAGTTTATCCTCTGATTGAGAAATTTCATCAGTGTTGGATGAGGAGAAGAAATCAGAAATTATTCAAGAATCTAGAGCTAAGAAAAGTTTGTTCTCTAAGAAAAGAAAAATTTGAGAAGCTTCATACTTTTCTGTGAGTGGCATAGAATTTTTTACTGAGAACGTAACGGGTGCCTGAGTGGTTGGACGAAAAATGTTCGTAATTCGATTTATGCAAAATAAGGGTTGTCTTTTGGTTCTTTGTGGTACCTTGTGGGAAACATGAATCTGAGAAACAAGAAAGTTGCCTTGTGGCAAAATCTGTAAGGATTTTACCGCTAAGAAGCCCTATTTTTCAAGGGCTACTATATTTCTAGAATGTTTTGGAATATACGTATTTTGACTGCTTTTATAACTTGAGATATGAGATGCGGCATATCTTTAATTAACAATATTGTATATTCGTACATTCGTATAGCATTTAAGTTAATACAATGAATTGAATAGTAAAGTATCTGTATAACGCTTAAAGAGAAAAGTGTCTGAACACTCTGGTCTCTTTTTACTAAGCTCAACATAAAAGAGTTTTCTTAACAATGTTAAAATATATGTATTTAACAATTCATCATGCTCTGTTAATAGATTTTCCAGGAAATAAAACTGTTCCAATTATAAATTTTGCAATAGTTTTTTATAATTCATTTTCTATGATACAAAGGAAATATTTCTATGAAGTTTGTGAAGAAATGGAAATGGATTTATTGAAAGAACATATTATTTATATGCTTAAAGAAAAATTTTTAAGATATAATTTAATTTTTATAGTTGAATGATTACCATACAAAATTCTATGGATATAAGAAATATTATAAATATTTTTGAGTGTTGTTGGAAATTTTTTTTATATCTTTTATCAAAATATATATACAAAAACTCGCGATTATTATAAAATTCAAGTTGATAAAATATTTTTGAAAGAATATTTTTATTCTACAAAATAATTTTGTTGAATGAGATTTTTCCTTAGAGCTTTGAAAATAAATAAAATTTGTTTAAATTGAGGTGATTTTAATTTTGAATGAATTGTTTTGAAAAAGGAGTGACAATCTTTCTTATGAAAGTACACTCGACCTATAAAAACATAAAATTGCCTCTAGTAGGGAAAGGGTATTTTTCCACAATTGTTATGCAATACTATTCCGTGAAAATGGGCTATGTTATACATATGGGAAGGAGAATCGACCCGAAACATGTTAAAATAGGGTGCTAGTTAAGTTAGCTCGTTAAAAGTTCTAATTTTTGAGATATTTTATCAAAAATTAGGAACGGTTTTTGAGTATATTATTTGAATTAGTAGAAAAATAGTACCTGGCATTATTGCTTCACGTTTAGTTAAAATTTTCACCTTAATCTTCCAATAAATAGTTTCAATTTTAAAAATGGCAAAAATTTTCAATAATAAAAATACCAGATAACAAATTTTGTAGAAAATTACTGATTAAATTCAAATAATTTCAAAATCTCATAATTAATGTAAAAATACTGAACATGTTTTTTGGTAAAGTTGGATATATAATTAATGGATTTTGCAAAAAGTACATTTAAACAACCAATTATTATTACGATTACATTGTTAAAATAACTCTCTTTTTAAGATAAAGAAAATTTATTATTTTGTTATGGAAAATTTTATCAATAAAAGTTATTTTATTTGGATAGAATAATGCCGAAGTGTTCATATTTGATTCAAGAAATTGAATCATTTCATTGTATCCATTAAAATTAATATTAGCTTTTTTTACATCTAGGTCGGCGAAAAAACACTCCTAAATGAAATTTTTATTCATTTAATTAATTAATGGCCTCAGAGGTTATTTTTCAAGTATTGAATATGTTTTTAAAATAATTTGATCGATTGCAACAAATAACACGTTCTGTATTTCGAACTTGCGACGACTCACTGTTTTGAAGCTTGAAAACAATTTTGCATACAACATATAGTCGCAGAAACAAAGCAATGAAGTTCGAAAAATTTGAACAGTAGGTTGGATTTGAATGCGGTTTTTGGTAATCTAGATAATTTTGTTATCTAGATTGATTTAAAAGAAATTAAAAATATGCAATTTGCATAAATAATACGCATTTTATAATTGTATTTTAAATTAACCGTAAATATACTAAATTCACAATTCGGTTAATGGTGATGAAAATAATTTCAAACTTGTTACTCGGAGGTTTTTGGGGTCGCTGAACACGAATATCGGATACCCTGAATACCCCAGGCGCCAGATACCTGGTGCACGATGATTTGAGTAACCCCCGAGTAACAAATTTGGAATCATTTTCATCAATGTTATTCGAGTTGTGAATTTATTGTATTTACGGTTAATTTAAAATTATAAAATGCATATTAATTATGCAAATTGCATATTTTTAGTTTCTTATAAAACAATTTAGGTAACAAAATTTCGTGAGGCTCTAACGAATCGCATTCAAATCCGACTTACTGTTCAAATTTTTCGAACTTTGACCGTTTTTAGTGTTTCGTTTCTGCGACTAATACATAGTGGTAAGTGGGTAAGTGGAGTAAAACCAGCATTTCATTTTATGATTGATCAATAGCATTTCGTTCATTTATTAGACTCAAAAGCTAATTTTACGATGAGATGCTTACTCATTATTTTTCAGATTAAAAACCAACATCCCACTTTTCTGCAAGGGCTGATCGATGGGAATCTAACTACATGGCTTATTGTACGTCGGAGTAGCTTTTTTTTAAAGTTATTAAAATTTTTTTTAAACTTTTATTGTAAAATGAAGGTAAATGATTCAATTCTTGAATCGAATTTGTTCAACACTCATTACATTAATAATAAAAGTACACAAATAGAAATAACGTTATATTTTCGAACAAAAACAAACCACATCATACTATTAAACTAAACCTCTCAATGTAGGTAGGATATACTATATAAAAGTTAATAAAATACTGCGCTCTGTATGACTAATTAAATGTAACTTGTTTACATCAATTTAATTAACAGGTAAAAATTGTAGGATTACTATAAACTGGTAGCTTTGTGCAAGAGCTACAATTTTATTTTTATTCGTAATTTTTTTTTATTTAAAAGTAATTAATGAAAAAATAAAGTTTTTATTTGTTGTTCAGTAAATATTTATTTGTTGTTCAGTTTTCAATTGAAATTACTTTTTTGTAAACATTTCTTTTAATGAGGCAATTATTTTTTAATGATATTTTTGTATTCTTGAATTGCAAAGAACTTTAAGCAATCCGGGTCAAGTTTTGTACTTGAATTTTTTTTGAATTGAAACAACAAAAAAAACACCAAACATACGTATAAAGCAAGCGAAATAAAGCGTTTTCTTATAGGTCACATTAATGTCAAACAAGGCTTATAATGTAGGTACATGCGTTCAATATCTGACAAACGACATACAACTTCAAGTAGAATTGTAGAATAGACTACAACTAGACTTTAAAAAATTGCCTTAAAAGGTGCTATAGTGAGACACACAAATTTTTTACACAATCTGATGCCAGTCTTTGGACGACAAGTGTCAAAATTTGATGCCCTTTCGACTATTAGTTCTCGAGATATTGAAATTTTACTTGGTATTATGACTTTAATACAAAACTTTAATAATACCTCGAAAACAAATGGTCGAAATGATCAAATATTTGTATCGTTCGGAGGGTTGAAACTGGCTAAAAATAATCTTTTGTCCGCTAAGAATAAATCGGTTGTATAATAGTTACTAATTATTAATCATGACATGTGTACATAACAAAACACAAAATTAATTTTCATAAAATATAAGGATCATTATTATTTTAATATAAATTCTTTAAAATTATACAGCCGGTCATGTGAAAGCAACACCAATCAGATGTACTTTAAAGGTACTGCGTCACGTCATATGAAAGGGTATGCAAGCTTACAAATACAAAAACATGTAAACTTGTAAATACTTGTAAACTTGCATATAAAAAAATGATTGTATTTCACGGTTTGATGTCATTCAAGACGCCATGGCATTTCTTTACACTGTTCTAGTAGTAAATTTGAATTGGGTTTTTAAAATGAAAAATTCATAAGGTAAATAGTTTTTTTGTTAAATAAATAATACTTTCTTGGTATAAATCAGATACTAATGTTTTTTTTTTTTTTTTTTCAAATTTAGGACAAAAGCCTATTGTATGGATATGTTATTGTAGTTGTTATTCCAACCGCTGTACGTTATAAATTGAATACTCTATCCTTAGAATGCACTGATGGAATTTGGTAAGCAGCTTCGAAGCTCCAAGGTCAATATAATTTTTTTTAACCAAAATGAAACCGAAAAATGAAATTTCTGTCATTTATATAAAAACCATGCTTTTTTTGATTCAATGTACACAAGTTTTACTTTTAAAGAAAAATATGATTATCTAAAAATATTAATACAGGGTGATCAAATAAGGTTTATACATTTTTATTTTAAATAAAAACAAAATGGTATGATGGATGAATTTGATGAACTGTATTTAATTATAGGTATTGGCTACTTATTAATGAACGCCTTTTCATGGTAACTCAGATAGCATATCACAAACCACACAAACCGGTTAATTGCATTCTTAATTTCCGAGAGTGAAAAAGGCCAATTTTGCTGATTCACGAAGTTATTGAAGTTATACTTCTTTTGGCGCGTTTGGATGAGAGTGAATTTGTGAGCTGCGCGCGCACGAACGACATGATGAAGTTAGCCACAGAATTGAAATAATAAAAAAATATATTTTCAACACTGAATATAGTTACAGTACTGAGTGTTCATACTATACACTACATAGTACTTATATCCCTGAGCCAGTTCAAGTCGATGGTTGTGAAATATAGTATTCATATGAATAATTAATTTTGAATGAAAGAAGTATAACTTCTAACGCGTGTACATAAGTACACACACTCTTTTTTTAATTAAAAATGAGCTTCATGTTTTTTTCATGAAATAATAATATCTGCTTGAATACAGAAATTCCAGCTTCATGATAAAAAATCCGTATGACTCTCTATAACAAACCCACACGTGTTTATTCTATGGTGGTATAATTGAATCGTATATTCGAAAATCAAACTATCTTTGTTTTTACCTCGAATAGTCGATACCCTGATATTTTTAAATAAAAATGCTATGATCCAATGCGTAAAATTAAAAAAAATTATATTGATATCTCATACCGTTCTGTTTTTACTCCAATTTAAAAATATATAACATGTATGTGATGATCTTCTATAATTAATATAAATTTTGAAGTAAAAAAGTTTATTGGTTAGTTATTAGTAGCTAAAGAAAATTAAACTAAAATCTAAAATGTTTGAGAAAAGTAAATAAAATGAATAATATTATGATGATTTTGCAAAGAAAAATTAATTCTTACTAGATTTTAATTCAGCATTGCTCACGGTTAATGTTAACCTCGTATGTTGGTTCACTGTAAAAGAAATATATACAAATGTAATGAAGCGAATCCAAAACCCTGTATTAACAAGACCTTCCGCCTACATGGTATATGACTGAATGTATTATTATTCATTTCAAAAATCCCGTCACCAAAATTACTTTTAGAAATGTTAATAATTCTTAGTTTCTTTTATTGAAGAACCTTTTACATTTAAGTGAAAACATTTTTAACCGTGAAACTAAAAACATCTAAATTCAGCCAATTTTGTAAGCGTGTTCTAAAATTTGCATAGCTTAAAAGTGTTTCATTCACTTAGCAAAAATTTTTATTGTGCAAAAGAATACTCCATTTCGACAAAAACTTGATAAGAGGAAATCAGAAAGCCGTTTAGAATTGTATTTGTAACATAATGATTTCAAAAATATTAATTATAATATACGTAGATGTAATTCCAGGTCGAAATCTGGATCAATTTCTTATTAGTGCCAATTTCATATTGATAAACTCGGTTTTTAACTTATATTTGGCAAAATCTTCGCCCGAGCAGAAAATTTAGAGCCAGAACATTTTTATTTTCAAGGATTTATCAAACAAAATTTTCTATTCAATCCATAAACTTAGTTAGAACTTGTTGGGTTAGTCCTTAACAACTGAATGGAAGTTACCCAGAAGAACAGGTATGGTATCAGGAATTAACAGGACTAATATTTAATAAAATGTCCAATTATCAAGTGCGTCTAAATGCAGCATTTGACACTTTTTGTCGAATGAAAAAAAAATCAAATACGATTATTTTTCACCCATACAATTTTCACTACTACAATAAAAGCAATGAGTGAAATACATAAAAAACAATAAGAAATAACTTAATTTCAATAATAAAAAAAAGCTTACCATATCGTAAATCACCTTTCCCAGATGGTATATTACCGTTAGGTTCTAACCTATCCAAGAATTCATCACTATAACCATTATACGGTAGTTTACCCCGAGGAGGATCTTCAACCTCTTCTTTTGATATTGCTGTAACAAACAAAAAGAGACAAATTAATATCAATTGTTTGGACACAAACAAATCAAACAATAAAAATTACCAAAACAATTTATATTATGTGTAATCATCAAAATAAAATTATAGAACTTATGGTGGATATGACATTAGGTTGATTTTAAAGTTTACAATTAAAATTATTTTGTATTTTTTAGTCCACATGTTAATAAAGCTTATTTTCCTTAGTTTTAAAAATTATGTTCTTTTTAAATGTTATTTTCGCATTGTAGACATTTCAAAATGTAAGGATTTAATGGCTTCGGTGTCGTTTCTCGAGGTGCATACAATATTTTTCAAACAGGAAGTTAATAATGGGTCATCATACTCCTGCATAGGCGATATTGTTATTGTTGTATGGTTGTTGGATGGAGGGCTTTTGTACACATAAAATTTAACAATGGGTATTTGTTATCTTATCAATAATATTTCACATACACAATATTGTTTATTTTACTTTTATTAAATGTTTTGATTATTTGTGAGTTAGATTGGTAAGTTTGTTTATATTGCTGATACCGTTTTTATTTTATTTTCTGTATACATACACACATCAAGGAATAACCTCAATTATATAAATAATGTGTTTGTTATGATTTACTAGGAGATCTTTGAAAACCACCCGTGGAGTCGTTCGTATGTCGAATTAAATAGATTTGTTTTCAATTAAATCGCATTTCACTATTTATTTTCTAGTTGATCATCTATTCAGATATTCAGACACATCGATATTTAGAACTTAGTAATCGTTCTCAGTATAGGAACTTATGGTAATGGATCCGATTTTTCGAAATCGAAATTTTCAACAGATTTTTATGTTTCATGGCCAGGATAAAGCATATGATATCTTCTTCGTTGAGTCGGTCGAGTATTTTATTTTTTTTATTTTTAATAGCTATTTATTATGCTGGGAAGTTATTCGTGCGGATCTCAAGGGTCGTACCAGACCTTATCCACGGCTTCTTTTTGTATATTTTAGAAATGAAAGTATACAGATACTGGCAGACTGTTATTATACTGGTAGATATTTATGTAGGCAGGCAAAATTATTTCGAAACAAATTGACAGATGTGATGAGTTTCATCGCTTTTTATATGTCATTAATATAATTAATACGCACAAGTGACTGGTACTTATTTTCGAATACGATTACGGTAGTTGCCTGATGTCGAATTTTCCATATTACGCATAAAAATGTACAACTTGATAACATCACAAAATTTGAAAGTGAAATTAAAATAGATTAAAAACGAAGAAGTTATAAGCATTCAAAGATTGTTGCCCATCTCCTTTTAGTAATACAAAGTTTTATATGATTCTCTATGGTGATATCGGACAATGATGTCACTAACCTATATCTTCCTCTTTGTTTAATAAGGAATTTTAAACGTTCATACTTTTAAAGATCAACTTTGAAAATCAACTTAACTTTTCAGCCCGTGCAGTAAAAATTTTCACTTGAAGTAATAAAAAAATTTAATCAACAAGTCTAGCTTATTCTTTTAATAATCTTCCAATTACGAGTGGGTGCCATTCATTACACAAGTAAAAAACTATTTAAATATACAATTAAAACAATTTTTTTCTTTATTAAATTTAAAACAAAAATACAACAAAGGTTAAAATACAAAAAGTTTATTTAAAAATTCATACAATACTCTGTCTGTTTTCAATATCAGTAACAATATATCCACTACTGTTCTGTAATTAAATAATTTTCAGTCAAGTCATTTACCCGTAATAATTTACAAAATTTTATATACAAATAAATATAATTAAAGTTGTTCTGCTGTATACATTTACAGGTTCCGTACTACTATAAAAGAAACTCAATATAGCTTGAATGGTTTATCGATTGAAGAACAAAAAAACGATAAAAGAAAATATCATGTTCACGTTCGAACAGACAGTTCAATTTCTATTAACTGTCGAAACTTAGAGATGAACTAAACTTGGATGAAATGTCTACGTTTGTGAGAGTTTTTAGCTACTCCCCTCAACCGAATCTCAACTGAATCCTGGAAAATTACCTGCCAAAAAGCTAGAAGCAATCTAACAATTTTCTATAATAAATAATGAGAAATTCGTGAATTATTAAATGGTGGCACTTATAGAAACTTCTGACGACTTTTACTCTTAATTGGGCACGACAAGCCGTGTACGTGTTGGGAAAATCATGAGCGACGTAAAACAATCATAAGCAAGCTTAAATCAGCGTATGGAATAACTAGATTATTAAAAGGGAAGACTATTTTTTATTAGAAAGTTCATTCAAAATTTTGAACATTATTGTTGTAAATTACTATGATTTCTTAATATTCATATTTTTATTCAATGCTTGCTGAAACCCAATTTAACCCTATTACTGTAGAGTTGCTTCAAGCCATTGGTTTTCGCATGGCAAAATAATTTTTCCAACAAAAGAGTAGATATATCATGTTTTGTAACTAGTTTTATATTTACATGTTTATTATATAAGTTTGAATTATAAACCACAAAATTAGAATAGAAAAATACTAGACATTATGGGCAAATTCAAAAATCATAAAAGTAATTATCCCGTCTTATACCTGTAAGTTTTCAATTGACGATTTTCTCTACACGTTTTTCTCACTTATACCTTTGAGAATACTTAAAGATAGATGAAACCAACTGTTATTAATATTGGTGGAAAATTTGACAACAAAGTTTAAACGATTTTAGCTTAAATAGATTAGAAAAAAAATTGTATACATGAGGGTCACAGTATTCCAGTATTCCCGGAGACATTAAGCGAGAAAATAGTCGAGCAAATTGTAGTTTGAACATGAAACAGGCTGAACCTTGCACGGGCGAATCAAACTCTCACTTAACCAAATTTTTTTTATATTCAATTCTTGTATTATGTCTCATTCATTAATATTTAAAATACAGCAATTAAAATGCATTGAACATTATTTTTTTTAATGACTAATTATCATCAATTGAATAGGTATATCGCATGTCTCTCTCCAATGCCCAATATACATGATTATAGAGTCGGTAGGTTTCGATAAATGAGGAATTTTAATCAAATTATAATTATATTATTATGTTTATTTACTTTTTTTGTTTGTTTATATGTGGATAGAGATAATTTAATTGATTTTGTTTCGATTAACAATTGATGTGAATGGCATATGTAATGCTGGGATAATATATTTAATAAACTTTTGTTAAAATTTAATTAATTATCATGATGGATGGTTTTAATTATGCTAATTTATAATAATTATTGTAAAATTATTATTATTTAGTAAAATAATGTGATTCTAGCTAGTATATAGTAGCCTATCTAGTTCCTATTGATTTTAATCTATACGCATTAGAGCTGAAGAAAGAAATTTATAAATTTTGAAACGTCTGTCTTCTAATAATAATAGTTCTAAATAGTCTGAGAAAAAAATCATAATAATGGAACTGATATAAGAAAATTACATAGTTATTTGTTATTTTTTTTATCCTCAGTTTGAGCGTCCTTAATGTGTAATATATATTTTTTTTTGGTTGATAGAACGTGAGAAGAGTTTGAAAACATATTGATTTCATACAAAACCCAAACATTCGCTCAGTATTTACGTGGTTTTTTTGGGAGTGCGGTTGAGGCCACAGTGAAATTGGATGTATTACAGCTCCAAAATACTCTACTTGTTTGCGTAGAGATATATAATTACGCTAAAAACAGAATTCATATTGGAAGCAAAGAGACATTGAGCTTAAAGAGGCGCACATTAAGATTTTACAACCAAGATTCAAAATATCAATATGATTAGGCCAATGGTTTTTGAATTATGTGGTATATCGACAATTTTCGATATTGCTATGATAATGTATACAAATGTTACAAAACACATGTTACAAAAAAGGTCGACGATGCATAGTAATTATAACAGTCTTCAAAATTCATGATTCTACAGCCAATGGATATTGAACTATGCGAAGTATCGAAAATTTTCGATATCAGTATGTATATGGAAGTACATATAAGGAGATGCACAGCTATATGTTATAACAAGGGAAATTTACAAAATTTTAAAAACCACCCGGTAAAATTTTCGGGTACGGAACCCTACATGCGCACTTGAAAACTTATCTAGGAACACTCTCCATTAAATTACCGTTTTCCTTAGAACCATCTAAAAACTGAACCGATTTTGAGGATCATGGTCTATTTTTTAGTTGTTAGTAATATGGAACCCTAAAATTGAACTTGAAACATAGCTAAGAACACTCTCCATAAATTAATCTTTCAAATGAAACCAAAAAAAATTTTTAATCAATTCATTCGTTTAGGCGCTACAATGCCACTGGCAGACAAACACACATACACGCACACTTAGCGGTGCAACTAATAACACCCGATTTTTGGTTCGGGGGTTAAAAATTGTTAATCAAAAAATATCAAGTTTGTACGGCTAGTAGTTTTAGACTTATGCGAGATACGGACGTATGGACAGATGTCATGCCGAAAATGCTCTATGGAAAAATCATTCAATTTTTTGAATAATAAACTTTCATGTCGTTTGTAATTTGAACACAGTATACCCTCCTCTTGACGAAAAATTCTATCATTGCTAATTTGCTATTAGAGAATGACAGTTATTAGTGAACATAAAATTCCATACCCCTTTTAAAAAATTCGATTAAGTATTTATTTATTCATGTAAATAGCTTTATTTTGGAGAAAAACATTCAAAGAAAAAAATTTCATCCACTAAATTAACTTCAAATAATAACGCATTTTGTAACACATGAAAAATCCCTATAATTCGATAAAATATAAATACAAACCATAAACTTTAAGTACATCCATCGAAAAAAGAGTACTATCTTAAACGATTATAGCTCTACAGTTTCATAAAGATAAAGTAATTCAACCACAGAGCGAGTACACGAGACTATCAAAATAGTGGTTATTGATCCGAGACAAATGTTTGCATGATTTCATTCTCTCTATACAAAAAAAAACCGGTTACTAGGTTTTTCTTTACGAAAATTCAGGCACTAATAACACACATACATATACGTGGAAGTAGGAATATATATATTATTAATAAAAAAAAGGGAAGATAATATTTTTTGAAGAGAAAATAGAGTGGAAAATGTTTCCTAAACTTACACGAGCTTGTTTCATTACATGTATGTGCAACACGAAGAGCTAGAATTATTGAAAGGGGTTGTACACATATGAAAATATTGTAGCTCTCTAACATATTGGCGGAAGTATTTATGAGGGATGGGGTTGTAATGGTCGTCATGTGTGTTTAGTACTGAAGATCCTCGAATATGAAAGTTTGACGTTGTTCTATATAAGGTTGTTTAGTAGTAAAAAACATTTTAGTTTTTATTAGCCCACAGGCTGATATTTTTTTGGGTAAATGTTTAGGGAATATTTTTGTACACAGTCTTATATTTAAACAAATTATCAATATCGCTAAAATGATTTTGTTATCAATATGGCTAAATTAATTTGTTCAATTTACGAAAAATGGTTCGAATAAAGGTTGTGTTTTTAAAATTATTTTCAATTTGAATTCTTTTTCTATTTCGGATGGTTCGAAAGATTATTAAAATGCTCTGATTTTGTTTGTTCCTTTATGGGCGAGTTTATCTTTGATCTGGATTTAGTCGGCTGTCAACAATTTTTGAGACTAATCTTCCGTTTGAGTATGTACGAGCGCCAGGGCAATTTTATATAAAAGGCTTGATTTTTTTTTACGAAGTTTTGCTAAGTATAAATCAATTCTGAAAATTTTAGGAGGCTTGAACAATTATTTAAATAAATAAATGACTTCAAAAGTTAGCATATTTAACATTGGTTTTATAGGAAAACGATAAATGGATGATATGGTTTCATAGACTTCTCCAAAACTAGTCGGTGGAAATTAAAAAAAAAACTATTTAAATTAAAGTTAAAACCTTAATAAATTACTCAAAACAAAAAAAAAATCTGTTTTGCCCGACTAATTAAGGATGTATGAGCACGGTAGCCGAGACACAAATTTACAAAAATATTTATTTTCAATTTTGATGGTGAATTATGTTATAACTTGACGAAGACTTGACTAAGAAGAAAAATAAGAATACAATTTTTCGATATCTGGAGTAATTTTTAAAATATCGAAAATAGAAAATTTTGTTTAATTATTTAGCTTTCGATATTTCGAAAACCAAGGCAGATATCGAAAAATTTTATATTTATTTTTCGTCTACATTCATGAAGTTATAACAAAATTCATCACCAAAATTAAGTTCATCATCAAGCAAATAAGGTACAAATTATTTCAACCACAAGTCTGAAGTTGCCTTGGCGATCATACTACCTTAAATAAAAAAAAAATTTGCTTAAAACCAAAGATTCGTGTTTTGAGGAATTTTGAAGATTTTTCTAACATTGTAACGTAACAAAATACCACCAATAAAACGAAAGCAATTGAGTTTAATTTTCAGAAATGAAGTACCCAGCTTGATTGAAATAGTGGGAAATAGGCTTATACAATCGTTCTTACATTTTGATTAATCAAAGAGCACGTTGATATTTTCACAAAAACACAAGAAATGATTGAAATTGAACTTTTAGAACAATTTTTAACGAACTAAAGAAACTTTTGAAATTCTATTAAGATATAAATGGGATTTTTGAGTAGAGAGCTTTCCTAGAATATCATCTTCGAACTAAGTTTGTAGACATTGTACTAAAGTAGGCAAAAGATGAAAAAAAAATGTTTAGTAGAATTTATATAAAATCTACAGTACTTGACCTAATAAAGTAATTCCTTTCTTTTATATTAAATAGAAAAATTATATATTTTTTTAATATGTTCCAACCGTACACAACCGAACATTTTATATACCAATAAGTTAGTTAGAAGTGTTGGTCTTATAAGCTAATGGTTTGTTAGTTTGCTGAATATCATCATATCCCTATTACACCTACGTTCATAAAAATATAAACCTTCCAGTAGTAGAACGGGCGGGAAATGCCTACTTCAATGTTCATATGCCTGTTATGAAGAAGGATGCTGCAGTTTGTTGAACAGGTTCATTAATTTGTAGCAGATTTTAACGAGAATTTTAGTATAGCATAGTTAGTAAAGCAATTTTAGTTTTTTTTTTTTTTTTTTTTTTTTTATTTATTAGTAGAGTGGCGAATAAAATGTGTGCCG
The DNA here is from genome assembly GCF_905475395.1 of Chrysoperla carnea. Classification (NCBI taxonomy): domain Eukaryota; kingdom Metazoa; phylum Arthropoda; class Insecta; order Neuroptera; family Chrysopidae; genus Chrysoperla; species Chrysoperla carnea. The sequence continues at coordinate 21,925,886 of NC_058340.1, forward strand.
CACGTAAAAATTTTCATGCGGCAAGTTTTTTAGTGACTTCCGTATCATACAAATTGTTAGCGAATTTGTGAAGGAAATGGAGCATTTGCTTTTGTACTGATGAAGAAATTTTGAAAAAATTTCTTCAAATGTTCATCGATTCTATCGAATAGATGTCAAAATGACCATCGTTAAAATTTATATACAGGCTGTTCTATAATTGAATGCAGACCTCTTCACTATCTCTGAAAAAGTTGAGAAAAAAAAAAAGAAAAAGCTCTTGACTAAATTTCGATCTGAGGCCTATAATTTGGGAGATATGGGTATGGACAAAAATTGAAGAATTTGTTCATTAAAACACCAATGATAGTCAATAGACGGTAGTAGGTGTCACTTAAGAATATGGAAGATACTTAAAAACTATCAATTATTGATTTAATTGGTTTAAATTGTTTTCGTTATTTATTTATCAAATATCCCACTTTTTTCGATTTTTATTATATTATTCTGAAAACAAAAATATAATAAATTAGACCCCGTCTTTTATATACCAGGAGCCAGATGTATTTGATTTTGCAAAATGTGTGGACTTCATTTTGTCAATTGTATGATTTACAGAAAATTTTAGAGATTTCTTCTGAAAAACAATGCTAAAAAGTAATTAAATTTTTGAGCTTGCTTCTGCGAGATCTTAAAATGGACTTTCTATTGCGATAAGAATTTTTCTATTTATGTTTGGTTTTGATGTAAGATGAAACGAAATTTGTTATCTAGCCTATGGAAACATGAAATTTTGAGGACTCTTGACTTAATTTAAGCAAAATTGTAGTTTTCTTAAAAAACAAACTTGTAGAAAAAAATTTTAGTACAATTTCTGATCTGACCATTTTTCAAAATATTTACCATAAGCGAAATTTTAGGGGAAAATTTACCAAAATTTTTATTTTTAGTATTATGGTGTTTTTTTTGCCGAAAAAAATTTGCTAAGTTTACGTAGTTTCTGTGTTGTAAATGTTCGAATTGTATTATGCTATATTATTTTGAATAATTATCAAAGAGAAAGCTATGTGTAAAATTTAAACTATTTTAATTGAAAATACAAGAGTCAAAGGCATAAAACATTCTTAAATTAATAATTAAGTTAATCTAATAAATTAAATTTATTTTTTGGAAATTTCGTTACGTTAAACTTTTATTTGAAATTGTTTTATAAATCTCTAATTCATAAATTTATTACATCATAGTGTATTTCATAGTACACTTTAAAACGGTGACCGTGTTGGATACATTTATTTGTCTAGTCATGTACAAAACTTACATGAAAGTTCAAAGGTTATATTTATCAAGCACTTTGTCTTTTGTTTCTGTCTTTTTGTTTTCGTTTGTATGATGTCATGTGAAGTGGATATAATATATTAGGCAAGAACATTTTATTGAAGGATAAAAGATGGAAAACTCACATTCATTGATAAATGCTTAATCTATTTTTGATTTTCGATAAAGTAATTCTTTTTTCTGTTTAAGTTCAAGGCTATAAAAACGTTCTTTTTATCAATTTTTTAGTTGATTCAACTGATTTCTTTGAGGAATATAATAAAAATAAAGTTATGATTTTATGAAGAGAGTATTAGATTTTGTAAATAGATTCATAGTATAGTGAAATAAAAAGCTGTTTGATGGTTCAATGTTTTCTATTTTTTAAAAAGCTTTATTTAACTTGTAATATTTTTAATAAATCCATTCCTATTCGAGCTGTCAATAGATTTTACGTTTTTCTAAAGCTTGTAATTGCTGCCATTTAGTTTTATTGGTAGTGAATAGCCAATTTTTCGTAGTATGAAAATGTGTATGAAAAATTTGTTCAGACGATGTGAGCCTATTAGTTTCATACACCCTCTTGCATATGCTGAGCTCACATTTTCTTTTTGTGCTGGCATGGTAGTAGCCAATTGGATTATAGCAGCTATTACAGGCGGGTACTTCTAGCAGCCCCCTGAAGCCCCCTGTGCAGGTAGCCTTATACTCAATTGATAAATGCATTCACACCGTAAGTAAAACCTTGCAAAAGTTATTTGCAAAATATATCATTATAGTTTCCTTGCAAAAGAAATAAATTATGTTATATTATTTTGCTTATAACAAAAAATGCGGTGATATTAAAATGTGGCTTTTGAACAAGAAAGTTTCAAATTTTAATATAACGCAATAAATGAATACGGAATCCTAATAAAAAATAATTTCCCATATCTGTATTCTATATAATAAAAAATCATTTAACATCTCATTCACAAATCTTTTTTGTTTTCTGATTTTGTAAAACACATTTTTTTGTGAATAGTAAAAAAAGAAAATGTGACCATTTGAATTCGATACCGAAATGTTAACAGACCAAAAAAATCCTAATAAAAATGTGAATTGGGAGTCGGGCAATGGGCGTAAGTTGTGTAACACTATGTGGTTTTGGTATATTCATTCATGAATGGAATAGTACCAGAGCTTGTAGTCATGATAAAGAATAGAACTTCAGAAATAAATGTTGGACTAAATTATGCCTGACAACTTTTGCAGGCTCAAAGGTTCAAAAATTATAAATTTTTTTATTAGTATAATAAGGAGGTCATCGAATAACGAAGCATTTCAACTTAATTAAAAAATTTTCGGCCTCCATGAAAATGAACGCCATACTTAGGTAGTATGTATATATATTCGAAGAGGAAAAATTGTTAGGCTATGCATAGATAACTACGCCACACAATAATTTCTAGATTTATATTATTTTATCAACGTTAAAATGTGCAAATGGGCAACGGGACTATAACGGGCTACGGTGGATATAATAAAACCACCACCAAACCACCACGTTTTTTTTTCGTACGCTCGAAAAAAATCGATAACGGGGTCAAACATATACATACATATAGATGTACATACATGTAGCATCCACACATACAAAGGCCATATAACCAAATAGATATATCAGTCCTCTCAAACTGTGTAACATAAAACAGATATATTGAAGGAAAACATTACGAGATGAATGGCTCACTTGTGAATCAGAGGGTTGATTTTGTATGTGGGTGGTTAATAAACCATATAGTCCATGGATTTTTATACAAATATATCCACGTGCAATATAAAAATATATAGGGTGATCAAATAATCGTGAATAGCATTATATGTGTAATAGTGTAATGGTTTAATGTTTGAGAACTGATTGAGACCTCGTAAAGGCGCCATTTTTGTCCGACTGTCAAGGAGTGGTTATGTTTTTCGCGCGTGTCTTTTATGTATATTTGTTTGTAAATTTCTTTATTACTCCGTATCTACCGAACGGCTGAACGGCTGGATTTCGACAGTAAAGATATCGTTATATTCGCCCAAGTGTACTTAGATAGGCGATTGAAAAAAGAGTCTAAATGGCGGATTTTTGGCGCGAAATTGTAATACGTTAATAAAAAACAATTAACTTATCGAGTAGGGTATCAAAGTGAAAGAATTAATATCTAACTATATTAATTAGCTTGGTATCCGCCAGCTTCATTGGGCTTAAAGTAAAAACCACCGCTTTATAGCCTCCACATCTCCTGCGGAGGATATATACGTATTCCCCTTCCATACCGCTCGAAGGAATTGCTTTACGCAGCTAAAATATTTGCACAATTTTCAATTTTTTTAGTGTACAATAGTAATTATTCATTGAGTATATCAGAAAAGAAGGCCATGAATTGTTTGACATTTACTATTATAAATTTTAATAGAAATCTTTAATTTATGGTTTAAAATTATCATAGATGGAGCAGTAAAATGTCAGAATTATTTAATTATTTTTTAATATATCTTTATAAATTATAGCTCATGTGTTATTCTGATGTATGAGCTATATTGTTGTACAGTTTCATTCAAATCTATTCGCTAGTTTTTGCGTGAAAGCGTAACAAACAAACAAACAAACAAGCATCTTACGTTTATAATATATAGGCAAAGGCATTCATATCTAATTAAATTGATTTTAATGTGGTAAGTATTAAATAATAAAGACGTATGTAAATGTAATATAATTGATTTATGTCAATAAATATTTAATAATAATAAAGACGTAAATTTTAGTATAGTACAATAAGTGGGTTTTTTAGTGCCAGGACACCAAAAAGTTTAAATTAAAATAAATAATCAAAAAATCAAAACAAGATTGCGATTAGTGTTATTATAGCGACTTTGACTTATATAAAGTAAAAAAAAAAAAACGTGAAACAAATGTAAAAATTTGATTTCATAATAAAAATATATAATTTTCCAAATATTTATAAAATGGAATGAAAATTAATGACACGTTAATATTCTAAAACATATCCCGGAATTTGAAATCTATATAAGGTATCTGATTGGGTGTTCTTGCTATAGTTTCTGAAAAATTGACATAGTTTTATGATAAGAAGAAGAAAATAAATAGATTACAACTCAGACTTATTCTTTGTTGACATCCTTTTTTCCCGGTTTTATTTTAATAAATATGCTACTCACTTCTCCTGAGGTATTATCATTGATGGATACCATCAAGTCGATGACATTTTTTACGAAAGGTGACATCAAATTATTTTAACCCTCATTTATTTTTCATCCAAAAACATCTCAATGAATTTTAAAAGGATGCGATTAAGATTTGTTATAAAGATATGATATAGCTTGACTGAGTATAAGACATTTTTTTAATAAAATACCACATCGGTCAAATTTCCAGAATATATAAAGCATGTATTTTCTTTTATTAAAAAAAATTTAACATTACAGAAGAAACTGGTCTTATTTATTACAATGATAATTGAAAATGTCAACTTCAAGTCTAGTGTTCTGATTCAAAACATATTGAACAAGATTTTCGCATATCAATTTTATAGCGAATGCTACTTCATAGCAAAATGTAAAGTTTTCGAAGTAATATGTTATATAATTAAAAAATTACGAAAATTTTTATATAATACTAGCGGCCCCGACGGACGTTGTCCCGTAAAAACGTAACTCCAATTCATGAATACCTATACTACGTTTAGCCTGTCCGCTAAACCCATCCCGCTAAACCCCAATTTAACTCCTACTTATTGCAGTGGCCTGACCTTCGACCTTTGGCCTGACCTTTGATAGTAGAGCTCGCTGCGCTCGCATATGGCTCTAATAAATGCCTATTGACAATACCTGAATACTATTAAAAATACATAGTACACATAGTATACATAATGTGATATGATTTATATGCGCTCCCACCATTTAATGAAATTTCATTTTTTTGGTACGGAGCCCTCAAAAACAGTTGTAGTGGACCGAATGGTAAATCTAAACCATTCTCCAATCCCCTTGAACTCACACAAAAAATTTCATCGAAATCGGTCCAGCCGTCTAGGAGGAGTTCAGTCACATACAGACACACACAAGAAATATATATATTAAGATTAACTTCGTTTAAAAGATGGAAATATTTAAAATAAATATTTAGCAGATACATTTTGTAACAGGTAATTTTCTTTTTTAATTCAAATTTTAAACATCAAGTGTTTAGTTTTAAGTAAATAATGCCATGAACTCGTTGAATAATTGGATGGATTTTAAAAAACCAGAGTTACTTACTCAATACTACTCAAATATATAAATAAACTAATAAAAATTGACCACTCGTTTAATGATAAAGTCATTTCATAGATTACTTATTTTTAATTCTGCTCATGACTGCCTGACCTTGATTGTGACTTTTAAATTTTAAGTCGAAAGAATCAAATTTTATTTTATTTTAGCTTAATTTTATTTTCATTTAGTTCAGTAATCAATCTGAAATATGCTTTGTAGCTACATGTAAATCTTCTATGACAATACCTTTTAAACGTGTGGCAAATTTAATAATATCCAACATAAAAAATGTGGACAAATTTAATTAAAGAAAGAAGTTTCGACTTTAAATTAATTAATCTAAAATAACTCATCTTGAATTCTTTACGCCAAAATTTATTATATTCGAATATTTGATTAAATAAATTTTAAAAAACTATCAAAATGACATGGACCATGGAGACAAGTCGTATTTGCAATGTCATATAAAATGTGTGGTATGTTTACGACATACTATATAATATAATAGCCCTATTACAAAAAAACTGTGATGTGACCAGCATAGAAATTAGACGGTTTTATATTTGACCGTGAGCTCATACTAAAGTGAAATTTCCATGATTTCTTTTATCTGGCTTTTGAGGATTTATAAAAGTACGTTTATTATTAAATAAATTTTAAGGTTTAAACGTGTCTCAGGTGTCTATGGAATATCGTATACGTTAAAAGTACGGTAAAGTAGGAAAGTAGGGAAGTTATTAACAATAAGTAAAAAAAAATGGCAGGGAGTTTGCAAACGGTGAAAGGATTAAAAAACGGAATGCAATTGTAAAAACATTATCGACAATAAAATATGAGAAACAAATGGCAGTTTACAAATGTCGAAAGGGTTGGCACATTTTTTTAATAATGGTATTTCATTTTTCAAACTTTTAGACCTTTGCAAACATTTTTTACGTATTTTATTGTCATTAACTTTCTGTTAATGTATATGACCGACAAAAATCGAAAAACTCGCTTTTCATAAATTCGATACCTGAAATTTCGTGTCATTATGGATTCACGGTCTATATAGTTAGAAGTCTTCTACTATAAGTTAAGTGATATATTCCATTCCATTTTCAAATACATATATTTTCTTCTTATTACATAAAATTATATACCAGAGTGTATCACGTAAAATGTATCATTGGTACATACTTATTAAGTTATTTTCAAAAAATATGTATTTTTTATCTTTTTTAATGATATTATTAATCTGATTTTATTTGAAAAAATTTTATTTTATATTCAGTAAATTGTATAAAATTGAGTTTTTATGACTCATTTTTAAATAATGCTGGAAATGTGTTTTTCATATTCGACCGAGTTATACATTTAAAGTACATATTTATCTATTTTTTAAAAGACTGACACTTCTTGAAGAAGAAAAGCATAGCTTTAAGGCGTACTTTTTCGCCTTTTAACACACGCCCATGTGATAAAATAATCAGTTTGTATTAGTTCATATTCAATACATGTTTCGATAAAAATAATTTTTCCTGTATCCCCTAGTCGAAAGTTCAGTTTTCTGACCGAATTTGACTCCAAAAAGAACGACTTTTGGGACTTGTTCAAGCTAATAGAGTTAATGAGTGCTCTGATTTTTGTGACTCGGTAACAAAGCAACACTTGCCATCTGTTAAAATTAATAAGTGCGAGCTTAGGAGTCCGTACCCGGAAAAACTAAAAAGTTGGCGATTATGACATATAAATTTAACATATAAATAATTACTATGGTAATTAATGGTCAAATAGATCTGGCTCCATTCATTTCGAAAATTGAAATGGTAAAATAATTAGTGTTTATCTATGGGTTTGTGTGTTTCTCATTGGCATCGTAGTCCCTTAACGGACGAACCGACTTGATTGAGAATATTTTATAGCTTACCTTCCAACAATCGGTTAACAAGAAATAAATTGCATTTGTCGAGGGTTTTTTAAATTTTGTAAATTTCACTTGTATCGTGTTAGGATGCAAATTTTCCAAAAACGGTAGGAGATTTTTACATTCAAATTTATGAAATATATTATTATACTTTAAACATTTTGTTTTAAAATCAATCTTATAGTAGCGGAGCTAATTTTTAAGTGGTGCCAGTTTTAAGTCAATTTTTTTATCTTCAATATGTACATATTAAAAAAAAAATTGTTAATGTCTGAGAAAACGCATTTTACAACATTTTTCGAATGAAAGACTTACATTTTCACATATCTTTGACTTTAATTTTCTTCTTTGACTTGTAGGTTTTGTCTTTGGTAAAATTGTAAACTAAACATTTTTTTTGCGATTTTTCGGGTCCTGAAACGGGCCATTTCGGTTTATTTAAATGATTATTAGACCATACTTTCGGCCAGGGAATACAGAAAAATAGTATACAACCCAAGCAAGAATGTTGGATGCCCTGGCCAGAATGTTGGGTGTAATAAAAAAGCCTCGACTTTGCCTCGATAGTTTTATCACACACGCCAGAAAATCCAACTCTCTGTTTTAACACATGTACTCCAATTTTCAAGCCTTCGAGAATTGCAAACTTTCTGTAATTATTTTTGTTTTGTAAAAATGCCAAATTGAACAGTGGTTGTATTAACGGGAAACGTATCTAACACTAAGTCACCTTTGCTTAGGGTAAATATCGAATAATTTGCGACATATTTAACTAAATTTCAAGTAAACAGTTCTGTATAATACATTTATAAAATATTTACGATTCGAGTTAACTATAAAACTGTTGTCGTATTAAATTGTATCATAAAGTAATTTTGCAGTACGCTGGTTATGTAGAACATGTACTAGTAATATGAGTATTTATTTTTGTAAATAAATTGAATATATTAGAAATTTATGAACTAATAAATATTTTATTAAAACATTTAACCCTTGCAAAACATTCCTATATTGGAAACAATAAATTTTTTATCATTATGAATATTGAGTGCTCTTTTAAAAATAGAGTATCATATTGATAATAAAATCTATTCCTAATCTAAAATAAGAACGGATGGAGACCGCATGCAATAATTTTTACTCTTGATAGCTATTGATGTACTTGTAAGATTGAAAGCGAAAAACAAACATGTACATAATTGGTAGAAAACGATCGTTGCTGAAATTATGCTGAACGAGCAGTTGCTGGTTTTTAAGGTATTTCCAGCATGGTATTTGCAGTTTCTATGTTAAAGCAATGGTACAATTTTTTTTTCGACAGAATTTAACGAAAAATTAAATTTAAGAATTTAATAATGCTTACTATTAATTCCCAAAGTTTCAGAAATTTTGACCGTTTAAAATGGGAAATAATTATGCCAACGTCCCAATTTCGATCAATTTACGTCAAAATTAATATCTCGAAAGTGAAAATTAATTTCTAAATTTTTTTTTTTAGAATTTTATTGTATAAACATTTTTTTCTACTTTTTCTTCAATATATAATAATATCATAAAAAATAGTTGGAGAGACCGGACATTTTACATGCTTTAAATGGGACATGACCCTCAAAATCGCGAACTTTGTCTTTAAATATCTCGCGATCTAAACGGTCAAAAATTATGAAATTTTAGGAATTCATAAATAAAGCTATTATAACCCGAGAAAAAAAATTCGGCCAAATCTGTCGAAAAGTGATTTCATGCTGGTACTACCTTAATGATGAAATGCACCATGCTATAGGTTTCCAATCTTACAAGTATTTTAATAGCTATCAAAAGTAAAAATTATTTTATACTTTTTAGTCTGTTATTAAAACACATGGAACATTAAAAATTTTTTTATTATAATTTTTTTTCTGTTTTTTAGGGTTATGTGAATGCATTGTCATCCACTTCTGAGCTATGGTCCAAATTTCAAGTATCTAGCACATCGGGAAATTAGTTTAAAATCATTTTAAAAATTCCATCCGACCCCTAAAAAGCGTTTTTTACTCCTTTTCATTTTTCTTCTTCTTTTTCCATTCGGACATACAAAAAGTGAGTTTAAAAAACCATTCAAACTAAAAAACAATTTTTAAGTTTTTTCAATTTTTTCAAAAATATATAAAATAATATGTATTTAGCCTTCTGATAGTAGGTTCAGGTATGATTTTAATAAAATTTAAAAAAAATTCATTTTATACGCTTTTTTAGAAATAATAGTTGTTTTTTATAAAAAAAAAATACTCATACATGGTATTATTATTTTTCAGCTACTGCATCACTTATTTTAATTAAATTTCGAGGAAAAATATGATTTTAATTTCGATAATAGTGGCTTAGGATTTCATTAAATTCCAAAATTCGAAAAACATAAAGGCTAATGACGCAGAATAATTATATTGTGAAACATAATGGTTATATTATTTCCTAATTACTACTGCATCATTTATTTAAATAAAATTTCTAGGAATAATATGATTTTTATTTATATACCTCAATAACTGAATCGAATTTATTATTTACAATAACGCAACAATAAAGACTGCTTAATTATTATTAATTATATAAATAATATATTATTATTATTAATAGTCTATTTAGTATTGTTTAATTGCTTGAATACCTAATCATTTGCTATCGTCATAAAATCTATAATGGTAAAGTTTAGAATTTTGTAAATAATCAAAATTTTAGAGGTTTAGCGAGTAATGCGATATTTCGGATAAAAAGTTTGCTCAACGCTTCAAGATAATCTAATTTCATGTAATCATTATCTTACGGGAATCGGTCACATTATTTTTGTCACAAAATTGAATATAGCTAATGCAACGCTTTTTAAAAAAAATTTTATCCAGACTTGGTAGCAATGTTTTCAATTAATGTGAAACTGTATGAAAGAATGAAATATGAGAATTTTTAAGTTGCTTATACATACAATCGTTACAGTCAGTCACACATTTTCTTATAAAAATCTATTTTTTAAAACATAAGAGATATAATAATTGTCTGAGAAAAATATAATACCCTGATGACTGATTGCATACCATTTTTTCAATGACTTATCTGAAAAAACACCAAGTACCGTGCAAGAATTTAGTAGCAAGCATACACATATTATATATAATTCATACTAGCGGCCCCGACGGACGTTGTCCCCTAAAAACGTAACTCCAATTCATGAATACCTATACTACGTTTAGCCTGTCCGCTAAACCCATCCCGCTAAACCCCAATTTAACTCCTATTTATTCGACTGGCCTTACCTTCGACCTTTGGCCTGACCTTTGATAGTAGAGCTCGCTGCGCTCGCATATGGCTCTAATAAATGCTTATTGACAATACCTGAATACTATTAAAAATACATAGTACACATATTATACATAATATTATATGATTTATATGCGCTCCCACCATTTAATGAAATTTCATTTTTTTGGTACGGAGCCCTCAAAAACAGTTGTAGTGGACCGAATGGTAAATCTAAGCCATTCTCCAATCCCCTTGAACTCACACAAAAAATTTCATCAAAATCGGTCCAGCCGTCTAGGAGGAGTTCAATTACATACACACGCACACAAGAAATATATATATTAAGATATAGGGTGAGACAGATAAGTTTGCTATTTTGAAAACGCTGTTAAAAAAATCATTGTTCCCAATTATCTTTTTACCACTTCAAACTATATAAAAATCATTTAAGAAAATTAGGTAATGATAAATATTCATGTTTTTAAGTAAATTCATAAATTTGGTAAAAATCAAATTTTAACTCCAATAAGATGGCGACCGTCTACGCGTAAATATTTTATTCGTAAAGTTATACAGCCACGATGCCAATGGGATTAAAAATATATACTTGTCAGATCCGCTCTTTCAGACTTCAACACTGTTTTGATAAAACTCGTTCATAGTTTCAGCTCAATGCTTATCATTGTGAATGAATTCTTAAAGTATCTTTTATGTAGTTTATGGTAATAAAAAAATAACAAATAATAATAATAATTGTGAATAATTAACAGCGTTTTTAAAATCACACACTTCTCTGCCCCACTCTGTACAGTAAAACATATTAGACCATCTTGACTATTATTAATAATGCAATTTAGTTTTGTTCTTGTTTGAATATAATTTGTGGTAATCCTTTACAAAATGTCACATGTAATTTACAGAAATCAAATAACAATTACAATAATTATTAATTAAATCAATTGAATTGATAATAATAATAATAATTGATGTTATACGAAAATTCATATCTCAGTTTATATTTTTTGGTTATATAATTTTCAATATTAGAAATAATACATTGTTTAAAAAAATTACTTATTTCTAAAAAAAAAAAAAAAACAATATTACAAAATAAACGTACAACAATTTCAACTCAGTGTAACATTTTTTTTAGAAACGTATTGTGGAAATAATAGACCAATTTTACAAAAGTATAGTGTGTTTTTTTTTTGTTTTTTGTTAAAAGATGTTATTTATTACAATTTTTCAATATCGTATTTTCGTAATGTGCTTTTTTTACTACTAGTAACTAGTGCTTTTTTTACTATAACTAGCAGACCCGGCCACACGTTGCTGTGGCTAAGGTTCTTGTTATATTACATTGCAGTAATAATGTTTATATTAAATTGCGGTATTTTTTCTATATAAAGATGATTAGTTAAAAGAATGCAAATAAATGGTCACAAACATGGCAAGGTAAAAACCATTAGCAATTCAGGTTTGAAACGTATGTTAAGATTTTTTTTTTAATTTTTATTTATAAAATTTTGTATTTTTTATTTATGATTAAATGATTTCAGTATAAACAGAGTGTTCAAACAATTAAGTTAATATCTGATATTAGTATTTGGTTTAAAATTGAATAAATCAACCACTTAATTGTTGTGTTATTTACTCAATATACAAATACTCTGATAAATTTTCATCTATTAAAACTTGTTAAGTATTTCAGACTTATTGTTGTTTATTTATCCTTAGACACATAAATATAACTTGCACTAATCATTGTACATTGTTCATCCTCATTATGTTTGGCCGGAATGTTTTGGGGGTAGAAAATGCATTTATTGATTTTCAAATTAAATTCCTCCAAACATTTCTATGGTTATTTAAGTATTAACAAGATAAACACATAGCATTCTATACTGATATCGAGTCAATAACGATTAATTTACATACGATATGTTTATATAATGTAAATTAGTGAAAATCCGTTGAAGAATCATAACTATTCTTATTTATAATCCAGTTAAAATAAACGATCAAGTCTTGTTATTTTTAACATTTTGAGAAATTTTAGTTTGATATTATCAGCTTTCCAAAAAATGATGCCAAGAAAAAAAAGATAATGCAAAAAAATTCTTTTTTATCCTACACTGTATGTCATAAGCTGAATGTCATTGTATGTCAAGAACACTTTCTATTAAATTATCTTTTTCCTTAGAGCCCACTCCAAACTGAACCGATTTTGAGAATCATCGCCTAATTTTTAGTTTTTTCGAGTACGAAACCCTAAACTCGCACTGGAAACAAAGCTAAGAACACTCCTTATTAAGTTATCTTTCAAACGAAACAAAAAAATACATTCGGTCCATTCTTTTAAGCGCCACGATGCCACATACAGACACACAGACACACATTCAGGCAGGCAGGCAGACTGACACACATAGAGGTCAAACTTATAACACCCCCTTTTTGGTTAAGATGTTAAAAATAAAATGGCGACACTTTTCGAAAAATACACCAAATTTGCAGGTATTTAACTTTGTTATCTTTGTTCCTTTTGGGCTCTATGAAGAGTTAAAGATAAAGAGTTAACTTGAAGATGAAGTAAATTATGTGTATTTCAACGAACAAAAAGTGTAGCGTTTTTATTTTGGCGGAAAGTATTAAGAGAGTTAAGTTAGGGATCAGACGGTTAAGAATGATCGCTTTTAGCCGACAAAAGAACCTATCTCGGTACGATTTGTCGATTTGCGAGGAAATCGACAAAATATATTTTTAGGATTTCTGAGTGTTTTTTTTTCGAAAAATATATGGGGTACCGTTAACATAGTTTAGACAACTTCCTGTTGTTAGTTTATTGTGCCTTATTTCCTACAAACTATATCTCATAATAATAAAAGAATTTTGTATTATTAATTATAATATTAGATTATTTTGCTGGTTCTTGGATAACTTTACAAAGGACAAGGAACATATTTACCAATAATATTGTGTAAACGATTATAGTTGGTAAGCATATATACAAGATAGATATATTGGTTTATCGTATTATAGAGTAAAACCACCGATATAGCACAGACAATAGCGTTTTCGAGCTAAGACATTACGATGAAAATTATATGTAGTTTATAGGATCTAAATTATAATTTAAACGACCCTAGCCATACCTGGGAAAATTGTATTTTATATAATCGAAAATCACTCGAATTTCTTTTATGACTTGAATAACAATATTACACTATTTTGATTGAATTCACAATTATCCCCGAGGTATACCCGAAAAATTTTTGGAGTTCCGTACATAACAGCTTAAATGATGACATGAAAATAGTACTTGTACTCATGAAAAAGCATATCTCAGCCAATTTTGATGCCATATTATCAGCTAAAACTATTGTATGAAATGTTTTATCTATTGAACAAAAATTTCCGATTTAGAATCATTGACATTATTTTTGATCATTTAATCAGCTATCTATAATCGAATTTTCATCCAGTTTCAGAAATTTTTAAGCCCAAAGTCTCTATTGCTTGTACTATACAGAGTAAAACCACCATGTTATTTGCTAAATACAATCGTAGCTTGTTGTATGCAACTTAATAATGAACGAATGAATAGGATGCATCTGTTTGATATTTTAAGTACTTTATTTAACTTATTGCCCTTATTAATGTACTCTCTATAATCGATACTTCTTCATATATTTTATATACAAACGATTATATATAAGTTACAATAACAATATTGATTATTGAAATTTTAAAGCATTAAGCTTCACATTACATGATTTTTAAAATATTAAATGCAACAGATTTTACATAAACGATGGAATTTTGCCACTGTGTTAAAACTAGAGCAAAGTTATACTATTTATGTATTGACAGGGAGAATAGTAGCTGGAGAGGACCGGACAGCTAAATCGACCGGGGCGCAGTTACCTTATAAGGTATAGCATGTGTCAATTATAATTATTGAAAAATAACTAATTCAACTTGCATAAATAATAGTTAAGTATGTGAATTAACATTAATTTAAATTTATTAGAAAATTTTATTTAATTTTAAATGTAAAACATATATACAATCCATAGACTTATATGCTCATCCGTATTATATTATTACGTTAATAATATTAATAAAGTAGTTTAAATTAATTGATTATATTAATAAATAATTAATTGATTACATTAATAAATAATTAATTAATTATATTAATTATATTCATAAAGTAGTGTGTCGTTACTATGGTAACTTCCTGATATAAAACTCATGCACGGAGCGAATACTAAAATTTAGTTCTATATATAACAGATACGAGACTTCTTTTTTCCATTAAATATGATAAATAAATGCTTATATCAATAGGTTTTAACCAAAAAAATAAGTTAAAAGTTGGTAATATATAGGAACGATAATTTAAAAAAATTCATACTGTATATAAAGTTTAATTACGTAAGCAGCTTTCATTTAAATCAAAAGCAGATAAAGAGAAGTGAAGCTCGAATTACTATCATATGCCAATACATATTAATGTTTTAAGTATATTTGTCTATGTAAAGATATGCTTGTGATACAATATTAATAAAAATATTATTAAATACTAAGGACATCAGAAAAGCCGCAAAGAAAATTAAACAGGTTGAAATTTTAAATATACACGAGTGTTTCCAGTTCCGAGATAAGGTACCATCTTCATAAAAATACATTTGGAAAATATTTCGTCGTTAAAAATAAATTTTATTCGAAAAATAGTTATGATAAAGCCTAATACAAGTTTTGAACACCTACTTAAACTTTTTTAGTTTTAAAATGACGGTTTGAAAGGTAGAAAAGATATTTTAGGCTAATACTGTTAATTATAGGCGAAAATATATTTTACAAAATTTCTAGTGTTAAAGTAAAATAACTGCTTCCACCATCACCACATCATTTTCGAAACTAAAAATTTTTAAATATCGAAATACTCGTAAATAAAAGAAGTTAAAAATATTGTTTCAACAAGTGAAAACAAACAATTGACTGAGTTTATTGTTGAAATATCATGTAGAGATAGTGTTGATGACGTAATCGTTTGTTTTTTGACAATTGACCTATATTGCTCGACCTCACTTTTTACGCCCTGAGTACGCTGTAAAAATTTCAGGTTGATATCTTGTTTTGTTTTTGAACTATCGTGTTGACAGACAGACGGACATACGGACAGACAACCGGAAATGGATTAATTAGGTTATTTTATGAACACTTATACCAAAATTTTTATCGTAGCATCAATATTTTTAAGCGTTATAAACTTGGGACTAAACTTAATATACTATGTATATTTCATATATACATGGTATAATAATTAATTTAGCTATTTGGTGGAGAAACTTAGATGAAATGTTTGGGGGTATACCAAATCTACTTTTAAAAATTCGTCGTAACTAATTTAACTATTTAACGCAATTTTTTATTTAATTTTACGCAATTAATTATTAATTTTACTATTTAACGCGAATCTAAAAAGTAATAAGTAAAATGCCTGTTTTGGTTGGGATATTTTAAGCATTTTAATGGTAGTTATATGGCCACGGAAAAAGAAAAAAGTCAGATGGTATAAATGTGAACTATCTAAACGTGATGTTGAAGATAGGCTTAACGCAAGCTTAACACAAAACCTTCAACAACGGCAAAAAAATAATCGATAGAGAACAAACTAGGAAAATAATGACAACTGTATTCGACTAAAATATTTTTAAACATGGAGTATAAATAGGAATTATATCAAGGCAAATAAATGCTGCTGACTTATAAACAATATAGAGAAGAGAGCTTACAATAAATGCAAACGCTATATGTATCAACTCTAATTTAATTTGATCTTGTATGTTATTCAACATGCATTACCAGAGATAATCATTTATGATAATGCATTGATAATACTAAATATGTGAGTTTTTAATAAACTAACGAGATTATAGGGGTTAATAATGTAAGAAGATTGAAACTGAACTCAAGTGCATTTGAATGTGGGTCGAATTTAAAGGTTAATTAAATTATCATTTACAATGTATTTTCATTAGGGGTTTACTTTGGCTTCATTAAGATGCAAAAATTAATTATATAAGGTAGGTTATTATCATTTTAAATGAAACCCGTTGGAAAATAGATTATTTATGAAACTATTATTCACATTGCCGGTTCTTATTTTGCCTTTATACACAGTGTTGGATTTACAATAGGGGTACTTGGGGTTGGTACCCAGGGTGTGAAATTTCCAAGAACGGTGAAATGTGGATTATGAACAAACAAATTTTTTTCAGCGTTATCGAAAAAGCATTTAGAATTGTGGTCGTATTTAAAATATAAATAAATAAGAATAAGTATAATAAATTTAAAACCACAAAAGAGAATTTATAGTATTTCGATCCACGAAAAACTATGTTTATTATCATAAGTTATGCAATAATCTAACCTAATTTGTAACGAAATTAAACAGACAATGGTTATATAAGTAGAGACATTGTATCGTTTTATTATATATTCGAATAACAATTTTAGTACAGCCATTTGAAACAGTTTATTTTCAAGAAACTTTTGCATGTGCCATGTTTTATACAATCGGGTGTCCGCCTACACCTGGATAAATTTAATTTATGATTGTGAAGAGTCGAAACATTCCACTTTTCTAGTTGATACTAAATTATCTGCTTATTAGAATAACAAAGCAATGATTCTTCAACAATTTTAAGATTCATATTTTTATTACGCATCCAAATTACAGACTATACCAAAGAACAAAAGTGGGCAAAATTGTACATTTCAATGGATTAAAGCACATAAGATATTTTTTATTTTAACAGATGTCGGGGATCGAACCCGGTTCCTCTAGATATTCGATCTTTGATGTAACTAACTCCATATTTCCGTCTGTTCTACGTAAGTTACTCAAATATATGTAACCTCTTTGCGCCTTAATCTATTTTTTTCCTAATGTATATAGCTAACAAAAACAGATTTCTACTGCCCATATAAGAATTTCATCATTTTATTATGAAACCAAATGTTTACACTTGTTTCAAGTTTTTGTGTAGTTTATATTAGTCTTCCACATACATGATACTGAATAGCTTTTTCCATCTTAACACGTTATACCACTTATAACACATGAGAGCGAGATTGTGCACTTCAATGGATTAAAGCACATTTCGTATTTTTATTTAAACTAAATAGAAAGAAATTTAAAAATTACACAGATGCACATTAAAATTTTTGAAGCCCAACCAAAGAATACCTACCGTTTACCAGAATTATCCCAAATAAAAAATGATTTGACGTTCTCCATAACGAAGGCATTAACAAACCGGCTTGGAAATGCAGTATTTTCCGTTTGTTTGGGCTTTTTAAGAAGTGAAGAGCTAGAATGATCGTAGTAATATACCAGTTATATCTATTTTTGTGGTTTTATGAACAAAGTTAGTTGTTCCCAATAATAATGAAAATTTAATGAATGGTCAAAACTAGTTTTCACCATTTAATCGTAAGCGTATAAATTATGTTATATGAATGTGGGTGGAAACCACCGTGTAGATGGTAATATTTTAGTTGGTTTTCACTACCTGATTAGCAAAAGCGCATTGCCGGAAGGTTCTTTATACATTAAACTAGTTTGGATATTATATAAATAGGTTGGTTACATATGCATGGGAAAAACCAGTTCATGTTGGTTTTTTAATTTAAATAAAGAGTATTTTTAACAAGAGGTTTTTAAAATTTTATTTCAATACATATAGTGAGTCCCCGGATAGAGGTAACTATACTTGTAAATTTTTTTATTTTGCATTTTAAGAAAAAAAGTCATTCTTTATAAGAAGTATTGCTTATTCTGAAAAGTATGTAGGCATATTTAAAACTTCTTAATAATGTACAGGGTAGCCAAAAATTTGAAATCACTATTTTTATTTTTGGTAAACTATCCTTCTTTTTTATAAGTTGGCGAAATGTTACTAAGAACAGTTACTCGCAATTAACAATTATGGCTCTATACAAAATATCAAGAAGTGTAAGTGTACTAATTATTATAGCATCATTTTTTATTTGAACAAAAGCTCTAATTATAAAAAAACGTAAGAAAGAAAATAATAATAAATCAATTAACATGTACTATCCGATAGTGTATTTTTTTGTGGACTAGTTTAGAAAATTAAAAAGAAAATTTATTTTCTCGGATAAACCATCACTAAGAATGGAATTGTTAAATTTGGAAAGATCTTCTTGGTATTTTGTATAGAGTCATAATTGTTAATTTCGAGTAACTTTTTTGAGTAACATTTTGTCTACTTATAAAAACGAAACATTGTTTGAAGCATTTTTTCGTAAACATCACTATTTACCCGTGAGGGCGTAAATTAGGCACAAATTATATAGTATGCCTTATATAGGAAAATCAGTTATGCATGTGTGACATGTTTGTATACGTAATGTGACAGTAAAATCAACCATGTCTATACATGGTATTTCAATAACTATCTCAGTAAATTGTTTGTTTTCACTTGTTTTACAATAATATTAAAATATATATTCATGCAAATTTTGATCAAATTTATTATTGTAAATCTAGGTACAACACTCTTCCCTTTATTTACTTGTAGTATTCACATTAATAAGAGAGTTATCAACATTGCCACCATCTTTGTTCTTACTTTCTTCATCACTTTTAGCAAGAACATTATCATCTACATGTTCTTCATTATGATTATCATCATTATTTAGTTCACGGGAACGGTGCTGACTAGGACTGCCGAATGGAGGATGAACGTCATTACGGTAATCTGATTGAGAAAAATAATTATATATTTAAATTCCGAGTTAAAGAATGATTTTATAGATGTGGAGTACCAATTAAAAAAACAATAATTAAAAAAATCAAAAACTCGACTAAGAAGTCCAGTAGTTTACGTAGCGACTGTAATATTCGGTGCCCACTCACTATTGGGAAGATCCAAGTGGGTCTAGATTTCAATTGGCCCCGAATGTTAACATCGCTATGTAAATTTCTGGACTTATATATATATATATATATATATATATATATATATATATATATATATATATATATATATATATATATTTGTTACCCCTGTTAATTTCCCTTATTTTGATATCCTAATCGATAGGTTTTGTTAGTATTTTTTACTAACGTATAAACATTTCGCTTCAAAAATCGGCCATTTTGATTGGTTTTGTCACAAACCTATATAAGAATACTTGGGTTTTTTAGACAAATATACAGACATACAAGATACACGCGAAAAACCTAACCACTTCTTCGATGAAGGTGGAAGTGGATTTAAAAAAAATTTATAATTTTCCTATAACGAGTGCAATATATCGAAGGATGATATTTTCAACTTCTTGTTCCAATTGGAAATTAAAGGTTGAAGTAATACGTACTGTTACATTGTTCGCGGGTATCGATTTCGCATATAAATGGTTGAAGCGCTGCGCAATTTAAATCATTCAAGCCACCAAAATTAACGTTTGATATTGCTGTACAATGGTCCACTCCACGATTATTAGGTTGTCCATATCCCCAACGATAATAACTATCATATAAGTCCTTCCCTAGAAATTTTAATTTGATATGTTATATTTCGGAAGTTCTTTGAAATTTTGATGTAGCCCAGTAAAACGTGTAAAAGCCTTCATTAAGGAATACATTGAGATCTTTTATTCCGGAAAAAATTAAGAGCTTTTATTGTGGAAAAAATTAACAAAGTCGATTTCCGTGTGGCTCTAAATATAATTAATATGTGAGATGACAAATCATTGTACTATCAAATGTCGTTAGTTTGAATCGAATTTATTCTAGATATAGCAAAGAACACTTTGAGATAAAAAATATCTTTGACTATCCATTTCTGGGTCTTTGGTAAATATGAGCGACTATCATTTTATTGGGCTAATAATAGAATTAAAATTAAATGAATTAACCGGAAACAGAAACAAAATATCCATCTTGGAAGTAATCATGGTATCCAACATAAATATAGCCAAAATACGTTGACTGCTTTATTGCATCTATTTCACCAAAACAGTTCTTATATATAGACCAAATACTATGAATATATTGATCTTCATATGCGCTATCGATTGTTATTAGACGACCTCCTTCTTTATGACATTGCTGTCTTGCGTCTGCCCAATGTGTCACATTCATATGAAATTTATAAAAACTATGGCCTAACCATAGGTGGTAGTCCTGACGAGGGGACTGCAATGATATTAGTTTGCCAACTTTTTGCTGAATCTGTTGCTGAAGTTGCAGGTCTTGCTGTAGTATTTGCTGTAGTAGCTTTTGGGGTAGTTGTTGCTGTTTCAGCAGTTGATGCTCTTGCGGCAGTTTTTGTTGTTGCTGTTGCAGAAATTCTTCCGGTTGATATATCTCTGGTGCTTTTTGAGATAAAGTTTTCTCATTTTGAATTTGGTAGCTCGGATCTTGATATTGAGAAAACTGCACAAAATTATTAATAAAAAAAAAAAAAAATTAAAAAAATTAAAAAAATTAAAAACCCGGCTGCGTTAGATAAAGTTTGAAAAGAAAGAAACAAGTCCAGTAGTTTATAGTTGGGGCCCATTAATGAGAAAATTTTTGTCGGCCTAAATTTAAATGTTCCCCAGCTGTTAAAGTCGTTATGTAAACTACTGGACTTGATTTTTTCTTTTCAGATTTTATTTAACGCAGTCGCGTTTTATGTTTTTTAATTATTCATTTTATACTTTTTTAGTGCCCCACTAAAAACCCTCTTATTATACTATATTAAAACTTTTAAACCGAGTTTTTTAGTCTCTCAAATTTATTTCACTAGTTTTTGAAAAATCGAATGTATATCAATTGTAACTTAAAAAAAAAAAAAGAAAAAAAAAAAAGAAGATATTTTAGGTGATAAAAATAGTTATACAATTACTTACTCCGAGACTGAAACACAACAACACAGTCAAAAAACCCAAAACTTGATTAAAATTCATGATTACAGTGACTTGGATCTGTTGGATCTGTGGACGAAGGTATTTTTATCCTCCTTTTTATGTATTAGCCAGTTCACGCCCTAATAAGTAGGTATAAGTAATTATTTTTGAAAATGAATTTAATTGTTTTCCTTAATGTATGAAAGGTCACTACGTCCTCCGTCAATAAGAAATTTTAAAATATATTATTTTAGCAAATACATTTTTTTTAATAACTAAGAAAAAATAGTCTAATTAGTTCCAATGTCTGACTAAATTTAACCAAAGTTTTGTTTTACGAATAGTTTGCAATTTAAAGTATCTGACTTACCTTTAAAGCAAAGCAAGCTTTTTTTTGTTAATTTCATAACAATGACCACCCTCCCCTCCACCAAATGTTTTAAATGCCAATGTTTATAATTTAGTGTAATGAAATTTATCGATTGAATACTCCTAATGAAATGCAAGCAAACTTTTGTAAAATAATTATATGTGGTTTGTATAAAGACCGCCAGGGCCGGATTTAAAATTCTGCCGCCCTGGGGCACTGAAGAAAATGCCGCCCTATGACTGAAATTTTATTTTAATAGTTTTGATATCTTATTGGAAATAAATTAATTAAACTATTTTAATAGTTTTCACTTAAATTTCCTATATTATGATATAGAAAATTTTAATTTGATACATAATGCATAAATTATATTTCTTGAAAGATAAAATGTTTATTTAAAAGAATTAGTTAATTATATATTGTATAGAAAATGTTTTCTCACTTTCCAAATTTTGCCGCCCTAGAAAATCTGCCGCCCTGGGCACTAGCCCCGATTGCCCCTAGTGTAAATCCACCACTGATTAGACCGCCCAATTTAACTTTTTCAACAAATTGTTTCAAAAAATGTATGAATTAATTTATGGAAGAATAAAAGCTTTTTAAACTTTACTAAAAATTATTAAGGGGTGTTATAAGTTTGACCGCTTTGTGTGTGTGTCTTGTCTGTCTAATCCATCGTATCGTCTAAACGGATGCATCGGTTTTGAGTTTTTTTTTGGATTCGTTTGTTGGAAGTTTCTAGTGCGAGTTAAGGTTCTGTACCCCGGATCAACTGAAAAATAGGTGACGATCCTCAAAATCGGACTAGTTTGGAAAATGCTCTAAGGAAAAAGGATATTTAATGGAGAGTATTCTTAGATATGTTTCAAGTACAAGTTTTAGTGCTCCGTAAAATCCCGAAAAATTTGTCGGTGGTTTTTGAAATTTTGTAAACTTCACTTGTATATGACTTTTAATTTTATTTTTCAAGAAGAATACAATAATTTACGATCAGAAAAAGACTACAAGGCAAAAGAAGCATACTAAAAATAAAAAAGTCCCAGTATTTTAATGTAACTGTAAATTAGAAAAACCATAATCATTAATCAGTATATTGCAACTCTTAAAACAAACTATAAAAATGTCAATACTAAAATTATTCATCTTAAAGGATTACAAGTTGTTAAAAATTGATTTACGAATCACTAGATTAGTCGTCACTTGTGTGGCCATTATGTTTCGATGTTGAGATATACATTTAAACATAAAACTTCCTCATTCTTGACAAAAATAACCAACATAAAAACAAAAATTTGAAAACACAAATAGGTAGAAAAGAATTTGATATTTTTGTTCAACACAAACCAACACAATACTATTTTTAAAATAGTTGACATTTTTCTAAAAATATTTTATTTAATAGAAGAAAAATTTTTGAAAAAGAATTCTGTAAGAGACCAAACACTCAAGTGGTTGCTTTTATTCATTCATTTCATACATTTTAGTCTACCGTACATGTAAAAAGAATAACTGTAGAAACTTTCTGATTTTTTTTTTACATATATCCTGTTGTTTATTTCTCAAAAACGCAGACAAAATGAATCTTGAAAATCAATCACGGTTGATATATCCATAGATTAGAAAATACCTTTCGCCGCCAATGTTAATTAAGAAATATTACGAGGATAAATAATTTTTTTATCATAGTTTAAGTCTCTATCTATCATATAGTGAAATTTAAATCATACCTATCTTACGAGAAAGTCATACCCTACCAACTTTTCTTGAATTATACCACTAGTTATCGACTAGATGGAGTGAAAAAAAAACTGAAGATAAGTTTTCGAAATATTAAGGTTTCTGTTTTTGCACTAAAATATATAATTTACCGTGATATTTAATGAGATATAAATAATAAACTGAAAAAAATTACTAGCAGAAAAATTTGTTCTTAAGGCAGCAAGTTAACATTTTCATTTAGACTATATTTTCTTACAAAATTATTTAAGAAATCAATTGCTTATTTTATGGAATTAAAGAGGTCTTTACGCTGCCAATGTTAATTGAAAAAAAATGCACAATTTACTTCCAGCTAGTGAAAGGACTACCTTAACATAAACTTATATATTATGATTGTCATATTGAGTTGATTGCTTGACATTATTAGTGATTTTATTAATAATCATTGACAGGAAAATCGAGAAAAACTAATTTTTCCACTAAAAAATTTCTCGAAATCATTTAATAATTGAGTGTATTATCACACGTGCTGAGAGTGTTTTGGATGTTGCGGATCTCGCGAATTGAAAGTTCAACTCCGATTTTGGAAATCGATAATATCCTTATATTAGTAAATGTATTGCAGGTATATTATACACAGAGGTCAACAAAAAATTAATGAAATAGTTAACAGTAGGAGCGTGAAAGTATTTTATCTTAAAATTTTCTTTGAAAACAGTTTAATGTCTTTCTTTGAACACAATGCACCCGCCCCACACATTAAAAATATTTTCATTTTTATAGTTTTTTAATTTATGATCATTAATGCGTTACTTTCTGATTAAACCTTTTGTTTTTAGTACTTTTGTGATACAAAAATTTTTTATATTTTTTTAGAAAACTAATATATTTTTCCGAAAACTTAAACATATTTTTTATATTTAAGTTAATGAAGATTAATAATCGCTTATCAAAAGTTTTAAGTGAAACGAACCGCCCCGAATAGCAGAAGCTCGTGTTAGCAAAAAAGGACTTGGCTAAAAAAGTTCAAAACAATATAAAAATATAGTATATATAAACATTGTGGGAACGAAAACAAATATTTAAAAATTTTATGTTCTTGACAAAATTTATATACAAACAAAATTTTATATATTTTATTTTTTTTTTAGAAGGATGCAGTCACCTTCAGTTTACGAAAAATATTTTGGATATTTTTCTATTGGCTGTTGAGCAATATAAACCAAAGATAGTTCTGATATTTTAGAGAAATGGCGGTGTCTACCTTACATAAAAATACATCTATCTATGTAGAAATTTATGTCGAGTATATGTGTATACATGGTTGCCCATATGTCACCACATATTCTGATGTGAAATATAATAAAAAAATTCCAGATAATAAAATTTATTACATTTTTCGATTACATAATGTGTAATACATAAAACTTATTACATTAAAATTAGTTATTTATTAATATTGGTTATTTTTTTATTGGTTTATTGGCTATTGAACAGTAATAGGATGATCCGCCCTCAGTGAGTACTAGGGTAAAAATAATATGATTGTTTTAAAAGCCTTTGTTACCCATTATTTAATAAAAATATAAAAATGTTCAACATCCCACAATAAATGGGTGGTATAAGTTAAATGTTTCCACTTTCCGCAGGAGTTTTTCAAAATATGGACAGATTTTAATGTTGGTGCGACAGAATAACATGTAAAATGTGATAAGTGAAGTTATTTTATCACAGAGTGTATGTACATAACTGAACAATTTTTAACATTTTTGACATAAATATTAGATAATAATGTTGAGAAATATGACTTGTAGGTCAGTTGATAGCGCACTGGCCTGGTAAATTGTTGGTTGTGAGTTTCATCCACACTCGAGTGTAATTTTCATCACATCTAATATTGATGCTATTTATTAAACTAGTGTTTCTCATGTTCCAAAAAATTATGTTCTACAAATAAGACGTTTGTAAAAAAGCACTTTTCAAATAGTTATCTGTTTCGTTAAGAATAAAATGAATAAGTTTTAAAATTAAAATAATTTAAATTAAAGTGATAAATTACAAATTTTATAGCAGTATAAATCATTTAAAACAATAATTAAAGGGTAGTTATTTAATATATTAAAATATTCTTAAATGAAAGTTTTCATACGTACAAAACAATTTTCACATGATAACAAAACACAGTGATTTTGAAATAATGATGACAGATTGAAAATTTTTGGGGTGTTTTCTATATTATTACAAATAATACGAACTACTTCTATGTATGTTTGTACAATTCTGATCGAGAAAAACGATTCTACTTAAAAGAATATAAATGATTTATTTTACTTGAAAATTAGATTCTTCGCCTGTTCCCCCAATTTTTGCTTCAATTTATTATATCGTCTTTTAATAGTTTCATGAAATCGTTCTTTTATCGGTTTTTCGAACTATGATCGAGTTCATTTTCCAATTGATCGAGCATTTCAATTGATATCGCCTGAAATCCTGTATGAAGCCCTAAATTTTGGAGACATTTTCAATGAAATCTCGAAAATCATATTTAATCGTGGTTTTATTTCTATTCCAAAAGAAAATTTTAGTTATGTAAAAGAGAATAAAAAAAAGACAAATTTATAAGTTATTCTATCAGTTCAAAAATTTTGTGGAAGTCCTGAATGCGATTGATGAAGAAAACAGGCGGTATAGATGAAGACTTTATAAAAACCAAAAGATTTACCAATAAAACATGATCACCACAAGTTAACATAAATGGCCATTTAAGAAGTTAACATACTAAGCTAATAAGGTATTTTAATAACTTCCCAGAAAGCAGAAAATTCGAAAAAGAAACTGTACTTTACATTTTTGTCTGTAGTTTTAATTCTAATAAATTCCTAAACTAAATATTAAAAAGTAAAAATTTTAAGTTCGAACTTTTTAGAGATTCTAGTGTGATCAAAAATAAATTGAGATCGATTCAATTTTTTTAAATAGAAGTGTATGCTGTTATTTGGTGAATACGGAGATTGAAATATATAAATATGAAGTGAATAGAAAATATGTGCGAAAGATACATTTCATTTAACTTTTATGTAGTGTGATTTGTCATAGTAGTAAATGAGAAGAGAATGTGTTATTCGCTCTCATCTATATATTTACGAAGCAATGTGTTTGTTAAAAGTAATATATAGTTATCAAAATACGAATAAAGGAAAATTATATTTTATAGTATGAGGGTGAAATAGATAAGATAATGGGGAATGAAAATGCGTGCCAAATAAAACATTCATCCAGAAGCGTCTTGGTGTTCTTGACATATTTACTGTTTTAAGTTTCGAAGTGCATTCCTCGTCAGGTAATTTTACCATGACTCTTTCGAAATTTATAGTCTGAAGAAATTATGAAAAATTTACCCATTGTTGCATTAATTATAACAAATATCTAAATGTGCAAATATTAATAAGTTTTCAAAATATAACCAGAAAAATGAAGAAAAAAAGTGGGCCTACTTTCAGTTACGGGTTTAAACTTCGGCGAATGCAGCATGTCTGTTGTCTTTAACAAGGCAGAATATCTTGAGCTGTCATTTCATAATTATGAAGA
The DNA here is from genome assembly GCF_905475395.1 of Chrysoperla carnea. Taxonomy (NCBI): domain Eukaryota; kingdom Metazoa; phylum Arthropoda; class Insecta; order Neuroptera; family Chrysopidae; genus Chrysoperla; species Chrysoperla carnea. The sequence goes on from NC_058340.1 coordinate 21,953,269, forward strand.
AGGAAACCTGTAATGAAGGTTAATGATTTAAATATAGTCTCCCTTCATTTCAAGTTCAAATAAAAACCATAAAGTTTCCCTCAATCATTCAATTCCTGGTAATCATATAGTTAATTTTCTCTATCCTTAATATGACTAACGGTAAATTTTCAAAGTTAAATCAAGGATAAAATAGATGTGGGTGGCCTACGTTTAGTGATGAGCGAAACCAAGACCAAGACCAAAACCAAGAGTGTATTTGACTAACTTTGTTTAACGAATTTAGTGTAATGGCAAGTCTTGTTTAGTCTTGCATATGTATATGAACAAAGTACAACACCAAGTATGCTAGACAGAAACGCTTAATTACAAAAGCACCTAGACCAATATGTAGGACATAGAGCAAAGTAAGATAAAGATAGTCAAATTAGTCTTGTTTTGGTCTTGGTGCTCATAAAGAAAGCAATATTCAATTATATTACTACGATAATTAAAATGTATTTAAAGCAGTAACTACTATTTAAGGTAGTACCTACACGAAAGTGATATTCCAAGAATTTCTCAAAACTCAGACTATAAAATATTTAATTCATAATACATTTGCTGTTAAAATTAGAAGATGATTTACCATGCCATACATGAGATATTAGCAATTAAAAGTGTATAAAAATACACAAATTTACAAATATTATATTTATTTACCAATGAATGACGTCCACCATCTCTATGAAAAACTAATATAATGTAGAATACTATATTTAGAAAATATATAAATAAAAATAAAAATTATTTACCATATAGTTTCGATAAAAAACTTAAATAAATAACTCGTTTTAGCGATATTTTTTTATGGAGAGGATATAATAACTAATGGTAAAGTTATATATCATAGTATGTGTGTGTATACGTATAGAAGATTTGTTAGTGAGGAACTACAGTCTTGTGAATATAATATATGGTATATGTATAATAGTCATAGCACAGTTAATGCACTGAATGATAGTATTAGTCCAAAACTTTTTGACTGTACGGTCGCGGAGGAACTACCTTAACTTATATTTCCTGTACAAGATAGTAAATCAAAATTCGAGTCCGATGTACCTGCCAAATATATAGCAACTATGTTGTATAAAACAACTGTGCTGTGATTGTTTTATCTACAAACAAACCTACGTCATAGTGCAGCAACCACACAAAAAAGTGAGATATCGTATTAAATTTCTGTTGAAGGAAATATGAAATATTACTTGGCACACTCTGATGTACCAGGAAAATGAAATATATATGTATTTTGTAATACATTTTGCCTCCTTCATTGATAAAATAGATAATAATACTAACGGCAAATAAATTATTTTTTGAAAAATAGAAAATATAAATATAAACGACTATCATAATCGCGATAACTCGTCTTTGTAATATGTGTTGTGTAAACGATCTTTGCTTTTTTACGCACATTTTGAGAGATTGTTAAAATAATGATACTTGAGAAAAAAAAGAAAATATTTATGTTATTAGAATTTTTGAATAAACAATTAATTCTAAGATTATTCTGGATCTTAATTAATTTATAACTTATACCGTTGTAAGATCAGACGTACCAAAGTTTCGTTCCGTGGTAAATATCATCACATTTTTGGAACTAATATTGAATCATTGACATTTTGCTATGAAAAATTTCATTTCTGTTCTATAAAAATATATCATTTACACAAGAGGACACATAGAATGAACAAATTAAAAAAAAAAAAAAAATTATAATTAATGTTATTTTTTAAAGTAAAATATGCGACCATAATCGTAGTGGCGTAAAAATATAACGAGATATAACTACATTTTATCTAACTGATACGCTAATTATACCATATAATAAATGATATTTTTATTCAAATATAAATAATTACATTTATAAAAAAAATTTATAAATTCTAATTTATTATCCAGAAAAAAAACTACCCTCCCGGTGGAAAAAAACCGTATCTTATGCATCGTCTTTTTTTTTTTTTTTAATGCACAGAATGTGCCATTAATATTGCCAAAAAACGGAACTTAAGAACAAACAAGTTTCTGGTCGAAGACTAACCCTTTTTGAGATAAGTTTGGAAGTAAAAAAATATGTAAATAATTTGTTATACCATGCATATATGAAATATACATAGTATATTAAGTTTAGTCCCAAGTTTGTAACGCTTAAAAATAATGATGCTAGGAAAAAAATTTTGTCATAGCTGTTCATAAAAACACCTAATTAGTCCATTTCCGGTTGTCCGTCCGTCCGGCCGTCCGGCCGTCCGTCCGTCCGTCCGTCCGTCCGTCTGTGGTCACGATAACTCAAAAACGAAAAAAGATATCGAGCTGAAATTTTTACAGCTTACTCAGGACGTAAAAAGTGAGGCTAAGTTCGTAAATGAGCATCATAGGTCAATTGGGTCTTGGGTCCGTAGGACCCATTTTGTAAACCGTTAGAGATAGAACAAAAGTTTAAATGTAAAAAATGTTCCTTATAAAAAAATAAAAAACTTTTGTTTGAAACATTTTTTTGTAAACATCACTGTTTACCCACGAGGGCGTTAATTAGGTACAAATTTTATAGTATTTGTATGTTGTATGTGTGTTTGTTTAAAAGTGAATATCTTTTGTTATTTACGTGACGTCAAAAAAACAAATGAGTGCGCAATGTATGACACTGTCTATACATTTTATACATACTGTCTATACATGTGTTATGTGATAAAGAAATCAACACTGACTATGCATGGTATTTCAACAATAAACTCAGTCAATTGTTTGTTTTCACTTGTTTTAAATTTAATTTTAGATTTCTTTCGCAAAATTAAGAAAAAATTAATCAAAAATTTTAAAACTTCATTTTTCCAAAGAAACAATAAATAAATTTAAAAAGATTATATATTCTCATATGCTCAAAATTTTACTTTTGTATAGCTCGAAAAAAGTATCTATACATAAAGAGCATACGTTTTTTTTTTTTTTTTTTGTGCAACTTATCTCACATTGAATTTACTTGCAAAATTAATCAAACATCCTAGATCGATTGTGCGGAGTTGATAATATTAGTAAAATTTTAATATTTTCAATAAGCAAAAATTTTCAATAAGCGATAAAAAAATTGTCTTGCAACATATTTATACGGTGCAAGTGCATGAAAAATATGTGGGCATAAGACAATAGACAGGTAACAAAAATGCAGTTCAAAAGGAGAATAATTATAATAATAAATTTGTGAGACAATAATATTAAATTTTCAATGTAAGTCATAAATGTGTTATTCTGATGTATGAGCTTTATTGCTGTACAGTTTCATTAAAAATGATTCGCTAGTTTTTGCGTGAAAGCGTAATAATAAACAAACAAACAAGCATCGTTACTTTCACATTTATAATATATAGGAATTTTTAATGAATCATTGTGCATTAGCTTAAAAATATACTTTGTAAAATTACCATAGAAATTTTTAACAGTGTAACCTCTTTCTCTGTTAAATGACTATAAAGCTCGGTGGTTGGTATGGACGATAATTATTATTGTTTATAAAGTTTAAAGTCATTAAAAAAAATTAATTACTTAGGATACTCACAATACTGGTCTGGTCTGGTTTATTATCGTATTTTCAATAAATAAATTTTCGTATGGGTATTATACAAGCTAACAGAGTGAAATATGGATTTCCATACAATTTTACATTAATGAAAATAAGATTAATTAATTTTTAAGGTAATTATAATCTACCCCGTCTAAAGAATCGCGTTGATTTTTTATGTTATACAAAAATTTTTACGTCATTGATTAATTTAATATGCGGTAATATCCTTTATTCCCAAATAATATTTCCAATAAACTGAGCTTTTGTTTTATGCTATATGAGAATTTAATATATGTGAAGTTTAAATTAGAAAAGTAATTAAAAGCTTTATTAAATTTTCATAGAATTAATTCTATTAGAAAATTGAATAAGCTAAAGTAAAAGTATTCTGGTTGTCATTTCATATCAAGTATTTTCTTTTTCGTACAACATAAATACATTAAATAAGTTTGGCGAGAAATTATTACAAAAATTCTATAAAAATCAGTTCTTATTAACGTTAATTAAGTTTTTTATCTGCCAATTCGTATTAAAATCCTTAAAATTGTTTTACACAAATATTCTAGTCAACAAATTCAAACTGGCGAAATATAGAAATACTGGACATAAAAATGCGTCTGGTAGCTCGTTTCGGAATGTTGTCTAGAAAATTGGATCGGAAGCGTTTTTCAGCACATAAAAATTTACCAAAGTTATAAACAATTAAAAATGATAAAAAAGGTATTTCGATTTTCGCCAATATTCCATAAAATAATATATAAGAAATTTGAAAAAATTCTTAAATAGGAGGATATTTTTAATAAAAAATTACCACTCCCGGAAGATATTTAATACCTTATTTATCATTTTAATTTAACGATGAAAATAGGTCTTTTGTTTCATTTTTAGATTCTTATAATAGCGTCAAGAACAATTATCTCATACAAAATAAATTTTTAAGGTATTAAAAATTTCCACGATGCCAACAAATTATTTAAATATTTTTTTACGTTAGAATTAAAAATTCGAGAAAATTTTGTAAACAATTGTCTAACTTGTTGAAAAATTAACTTTGAGATTAATTATACAAATTTTGAATTAAAAAAAAGAAAAATTGGCAGTCATAGGGACTGCCGATAGAAGTGAAAACTTTTAGTATAAAAAATTGCATAATATCTGAATTAAGATTATTGTTTATATGGTTTTTTATTATTTAAATCTAGTACGGGCTGTACAAGATTATGACAAAATATAAATACAATTCAATTGAAATAACAATTAATATACAATCATCAAATGATTTGTGGATAGTATTTGTATTTCATTTAAATTTCAATGTACTTGTTATATACGCAGCACTAATGTTACCCAATACTATAAGCATGTCAGCGAACGTACAGCATGTCGGTAACGCGAACCGAAAACATTTTCTCCTACCAAAAAGTGCCCAACGTCGCTAAAGAAGTTTTCAATTCAATTATTTAGTGTGAAATACTAGTCTTTGACGCTATTACAACAATCTAAAAATAAAGTGTATTTTCAATATGAGTTTTTGTATATTATAGGGTTTTTTCATACTTTTTTAATAAAATCACGCTACGTTCTTGATGTTTTTAACTTGAAAAGCTATGTAAAGATGGAAAATTCATTAAAAAAATTTTGAATTGAAAATATTCAAAAAACATTAATAATACTTGTGTTATTAAAAGCAAATAACTCTGTCCTTTTTGATAGGATGCATAATGTCATAGTATTAAATTTTGGTGAATGTTTTACATAATTTGTGTATGTTATTAATAATAATAATTGCACATAAAATATTATTAACAATGTATATATTAAAATAAATTATATTATTTATATGTATTTATATTATATTAAAATCAATAATTGGTTCATAATTAATAATTATTGATTTAATTTTTGGTTTCAATATATAATAAGTATGCTGTTAACAATATATTTTATCTTTGTTTAATTTGAATAATAATAATTATAAAATTAATAGTTTATTTGTTTTTCATGTTTTATGCTGTAAATGATTATGTCTGTAAGAGATGAATTTGTAATTTTTGGATTTAAATGCATCGCATACATGAAAAACAATTAAAGTAGATGTCCCAGGCAGAGTAGCTTAAACAGTGGAATTAATATTGAGACTTCTTTTTAATGAAAAGTGGGTTATAGAATCAATTATTTGTCGAAAAATCGAATGTATTTCGCCACAAAACAAGTGCACAACATGCAACATAATCACATAATGAGGTTTGGCAAACTTCGATATAAACATGTTATATTACTAGCATGATACCCGCCCGCTTCGAAGAACTTAAAAGTAAAAACTACCGTGTTATAGACTTCACCTCCCTTGTTCTCACTTATTCACTTGAAAAAAGGATAGGTATTGTTTCAAACGGATAAAAGTATATGCACAGTTTTCAATTTAAAAAAAAGAATGTAAAATAATCATAATGCATTGAGTATATCAGAAAACTTTGGTAGAACCATCGAATATTATTCATAGAGAACACGAAGGATCTGCTAGCCTGTAAGTGGATGCGATATGATGAAGGAGAGAGAAGAATGTCAGTGAGTTCCACTGTGTCCATGTCATAATCATAAGTGTTAGTAAGTATAAGTATATGTATTAGTTAGTACAATTATATGTATTAGACAAGGACACAGGGGAGCTTACTGGCAGTCTTCTCTATCGCTCATTCGCATTCACTTACAGGCTAGCGATCTCTATCTTCACATCTCTATGGGTTGAACAGATGGATATAAATTGTATCTCGTCCACTGTTTTTGCAGAAATCTTTAATTTATGCTTTAAAATAATGTTCATAGATGGGGTAGTGAAATGAAAGAATAAATTTAATTTTTGTTATTTCTGATGAGCTATATACTTGTAAAGTTTTATTAAAACTCATTGAGTAATTTTAGCGAAAGAACGTGTGAAAGCGTAACAAACAAACAAACTTACTTTCATCTTTATAATAATATTAAGAGATTATTTATCATTAGATAATTTTTGATGTATGGAAAATCGGGTACAAAGAAATATCCCGCATTTCTGGCAATAGAATATTTACTCATTCGAGAGATAAAAGCTTTTAGAAATTTTCTGTTAAAAAACAGAAAAAAAAATGTTAAAATAATTTTCTATAAATCATTCTGTACATATTATTTTAATATATAATTAAAATTATCATTTGAGTCATAGTTTGATATTCAAAGTAATTATATTTATTTAATGTCATTAATATTTAATAATAATTAAATTTTAATATTGAATGTATATAACAAATTAAATATGCACTACAAGTCTATTGCTAAAGTAGAGAAACATTATACAGTCTGTATATTTTAACAATATTGTTAAATCATCTATCATCAAATTTACATTTTATTGATGGCATGGCATCGTTAATGATAATAAACGATTATGATAATAATAGACGATATAAAATTATAGACATGGAGAAGACGACACAGCTGTGATGTCACAAATTTCTTTTGAAAACTTTAATCTAGAAGGAAAATACAAGACATATGCTAAACACCCAAAAACAGTGTACACTGTTTTTTCTTGGTAGTAAAAAGTTTGTAAAACGATGAAATTATTGAAATTATGCTCCTTATCGCACGATATTTGTTTCCTGGTTGGGAGTTAAAACCAAAAAACTGCCACAGACACCAAAAACCAAACATCTAGGCTACCTAAGAAACTTAAACTTTCTCAACTTTGTCAATTGAGAGTTGTGAAATTTATCAGAAAACAGAGATAATTTAAAGTACGTACAATGCAATTTTTATTATCCTAACAAAACCATACGTAATGTACTCACATATTGGTTTGGCTACTAAATCAGAAATATGCCTTTTTTTAAACTAATACTAAAATTATTTCATACAGTTAAAACTAAAAGTAGTTATAAAATTAAATTCTCAATCAAACAAGTATTTGACTTTTAAAATTAATACCTTAAATATCCACAAAATATCTGGTAATTAAAGAAAGTAGGCGCTACATTTATAATGTCCCAAGGTACGAAAGGAATATAGTTCCTACTGAATGTCCCACAGAACCTATCGATCTTTATTAAGTAGATATGTTTTTCAAAATAACTGGATTTTCGGAAAACATTTTAAGTTGAAAATTTGAAATATATTAAATTGATTTTACTAAAGTGTCGTTTCCAATTAAACTGTTTTCGAAAGCGGTAAGTATTAAGTACAATGAACAATTCTGTATATAAAATTTTGGGACAAAATTGTGTTCATAAGCTTTAAATAAGCATCCTATTTCATCTATTTTTTTAAATATTTTTAAAAACACATTATTCACAAAGAGAACACAAAAATATTACCGAGGTAATTCTTACCTTTACCCAAAATACAGCATGAATAAAATCAATCAATACTCACCTAAAACAAAAGAAAAAAAAGATTTAAAAACACAGTAACATAATATATTTTCAACACGTTCCTTTATATCAAAAACATTAATAAAATATCAAATTTTCACATTTTGGAAAAACAATTATTTATCAAAAGACATTAAGACAAAAATAATAAACAACCTCTTTTATATACATAAATACATGAACGTATATGTTGATAATAAAATAAATTACTAAAAGCGAAATAACCCAAGTAATTTGATACGATTATTGTTGACTAAAATTAATTGGCCTAACTAAAATATCGAATAATTTACAGCAACAAGAAGAATCCATTCACATTCGCTTTGGGTATGATACTAAAGCTTTGTATATTATACGATATACTGAGTGTTAAAAGAGACTGGAATCTCAGAATTATTAAAAAAACAAGTGAAAACAAATAATTGACTGAGTTAATTGTTGAAATACCATGCATAGACAGTGTTGATTACTCTATCACATTACACATACATACATGTCACACACATATAACTGATATTTCCATATAATCCATACTATACAATTTACGCCTAATTTGCGCCCTCACGGGTAAACAGTGATGTTTAGGAAACTTTTGTTTATGTTGCTCATTTACGAACTCGACCTCACGTCCTGAGTACGCTGTAAAAATTTAAGCTTGATATCTTTTTTCTTTTTGACTTATCGTGTCCACAGACGGACGGACGGACAACCGGAAATGGACTAATTAGGTGATTTTAACACCTATACCAAAATTTTGTTCGTAGCATCAATATTTTTAAGCGTGACAAACTTTGGACTAAACTTAGTATACCTTGCATATTACATATATGCATGGTATAATAATGATTGCGCTTTTAGTAAACTTCCCTCTCAGACCACAGATATTTTGTTCCATATCACTACCGGGCAGGTATTTGGCATTTGTTTTATTCAGACAGCATACTTTTCTGAAGTAACTTCAATGTAAAGGTAATCCGACAAACGTTTTGCAAGGTGATGTACACTAATCGAATTTGTCGGACTATAGAGAACTGCGACAAACCTCCTGTAGTTTGGAACATTTGAAAAAGAATACCTTGTAATTCGATAAAATACTTATCAAAGTGATAAGATTACAATCATTTTCTTATTTCAGCCACGAAGAATTAATTCATGTATTTATAATAAATCTACATTACCGTTATAGTTATGTCGGATTACAAGGGGTGCCCGACAACCGCGAATATTATTTAGTACATAAGTCTCTGTGTTATACTGCTATTAATCTTCGAGTATGACTCAATAGTTTGTCACGTTCCTTATTAAAAAGCCAACAACTTTTGATATGTTTTGATGTTTATAAATTGAACAAATTTTGGGAAACTTTTCCGATGACGAGCCCGATTTAATAAAAAATATATTTAAAAGGCAGTTACAGATTTATAGAATAGATTTCCAACAAAAGTTGTTTACTTTTATAAAAATAACAACTAAAGTGTTTCTCTATTTCTTACCATTTCTGAACATAAGAGTTGACTTTTAAATTACCTCCAAGTCCTACAATTTTTGTATATGATCTTTATTTGTCGAGTTATTCTGAAGGTATGATCTTCTTTTACACTCAGTATCTATGTTTCCACTAGAGTGTGGTATATTTTAATGAAAACGACAACGGTATCTTACAATATTAGCGTGGGTGAAAGCAGGTGGTTAAGTGTAGTGGTTTGATGAACATGTGATATGAGAAGAGATTCATTCATTCACATAGCAATTGTCAATGTAATTTGTAAAAGGTAAGTATGTATATGTCACCGGAATAATGTCAGAATCGTTAGTTTATAATAAATCTAGTCAGATTGTAAATCAACGATAATTTGTGAAAGAACAATAAGATTTACAATCTAACGTTTTTGCTTTCGTAAATAAATAAACTTACAATGGGTTTCTATCAGTTTACAATTGAACGATTTTTAGCCGTTAGTTCATAAACGAATTTGCACGGTATCGTTCAATCACTGAGTATTATTGTAATAGGTGACAAGATTTTGAGTCTATATGCACAAAATTAGCTGATTTATTAGCAAATTGCCGAAGAATAGGGAGCTATGATGGAGGTGCGCAAAGTACAAAATTTTGAATTTTTTCAAAATAAAAAATATTTTTTCATCAGTTTTGAGAAAAAAAGGACTCGAGGATATAAATTCTTGGAAAACTGAAAATATAATATTCGATTTAAAGAAAAATGTGTTATTTTTCAATATCGGATGGAATTCGCTGAGCAAACGCAGCTCCTGCGCTACGATTTTTTTGTATTTGAATGCCATTATAGAATAACGACTTATTTACAAATTAGCGGCCTCTTTACATTTCTTCGTACGCTAAATTACGATTTGACTGGCACACATTGTTAGATTATAAACTAACGAAAATAAAAACGTAAGATTGTAGATTGTTTGTTTGTTCAGAGCCTATCGCTAGTTTACAATTTAACCAGATTTATTATAAACTAACAATTTTTACTATAACTCGGTGGAATAAACATGACGAAAGAAGGAAGTTATTCCCTATACGGATTTGAGATGAAAATTGGATTGTTATACAGTAAAAAATATTAACCAAATGGTTGTAATAATAGTCTGGTCGAAATAGTAGTTTTTATAACTAGTGTACAAAGTAACAAGTGGAATTTACAAAATTTTAAAAACCCCCGAGAAACTTTTCGGGTACGGAACCTTAAATTCACACTTGAAACGTATCTAAGAATACTCTCCATTAAAATACCTTTTTCCTTAAAACTGAACCGATTTTGAACCTAAACTTGCACTTGAAACATAGCTAAGAACACTCCCTATTAAATTACCTTTTAAACAAAAAAAAAAAAAATTCAAAATCGGTTCATCCGTTTAGGCGCTACGATGCCACAGACAGGCACCCAGACAGACATAGCAGTCAAATTTATAACATCCCTTTTTTTGGTTCGTGAGTTAAAAATAGTGAGATTTTTAGGACGTCGTGAAGATACGAGAACTGATGCTTGTGATGGGTTAAAATGAGTAGAAGTGAAATAACAAATGACGCAATGATAAGCCGAGAGGTAGCATAATAGTTAAAACGAGTACTTGTTTTAACGAAATTATCTTTCCTCTTATTTGAAAGTAAGTAGTTTTTCGCATTTATAATGATATTTAAATTTACAGTCGCACTTCTGATATAAGGGCCTAGAAACTTAGCGAAAAAGTTGGAATTCAGATATTTCTTTTCTCATTGAATTAGGTAGAAATGAAATACACCTAGTACCTGACAGCGATTGCGTGTAAAGCATATAGTGTGCATTGCTAGTGTGCATTGTCAAAAAAGGTTGCAAAAACTGCTGATTTGAATTTAAAGAAAATTGTTTAAAAATAATTTTAATAACATTTTAGTAATAAAAATTATAATTGCCGATCAGTTTTGTCGTTACTTATACCGATTTTATTCAAATAATTAAAAAGAATATTGGCAACTCATTTTCGTGAAGGTGTAACGCGCATCTAGCTTAAGTTAATGCAACTGCTCTCAGATGCGAAACGTACTTCCTCCATATCTAAGTTCTACAAATATCCGAAATTCATCCGTCTAAAAACAAAACTCGAAATAATGCTCTTGCGCCATTCTTTATTGTGACACCATTCTTGGTGTAATGGGGCTAGGAAACTTATTTTTTAGAAACCAAACCAAAACGCTTGTAAAATGATCCAAAAATTTTTGAAGTGAAGAATTTTTTAAAACCCTTATGTTTCAATACAATTACTTACGGACTTAGAAACTTCTATTCATACATCTATTCTATTCATATATATGTCTTGTTACAATATTTTCTAACATATATCTAGAATATTCGAGGTAATGTAATATGTTCATTATAATAATAATATAATAAGCAAAAGTATCACAGTTGCTAGTTTAACCACTAGGACTGAATATCATCAGATAAAAAATAATCTTTTCATATAGGGTTTTGTCATAATCATAACCGAATCATACTATACGATCGTATCATAATGACAACAATAAACTGAACATTGGTGTCGTGTAGTAGCTTGATGTAACTAGGTTAACCTTGTTTGTCTCTTTTGGGAGACAACAACATCATTATGATGATACGATCATACTCTTTTTAGAAATAATATGAAGTGAATTGGAAAATGGATTATATTATGTATTGTTCGAAATTAACATAGAAAATCGATTAATGTTCCATTTAAAAGTTTTTATTTAAGAACTAATGACGTATATACGATAAACTGGAATGTTTTTAACTTTAAAATTACTAATTTTTTTTTTGTCAATTGCAGGTTTTTAAGGTATCCAATATACGAGAAATATGTAACTTGAATGTGATTGGCTTCAAGGAAGTGAAGACGTTTTTATGTAAATCTAAAATGGCAATTGTTACGCATTCACCGAGTAATTTTTATCTTCAAGTATCAAAATAATCATTTTTCAAGGTCTTAATAACATATTATATAAAGAAATTTCAACTGCATAGTCGTTATTTTAAAACACAACACTCTTGTGATGTTAGGATCTTGAAAAATGATATTTTCGCATTTGCAGCAAAAAATTCTGCAAATTTGGTTATGGCCACACTATACCTTAGGAGTATATAGTTTTGAAAAATCATTTATAACTCAGTTTATATAAATCGTCATTGAATTAATGGAAATTATGATGAACTTTCATTCTTAATTTACTAATATTGACAATGTGCTCGTTTTTAAATAAATTAATGTCCATATGGTTCTCCTCGTTTGCTAACTATATAGATATATTTCCTGTCTTCAGTTAGTTTATCATAAAGCTATAAATCTTTTACTGCAGGAAAAACCATACTAGTGACATGTCGTATCCATCTTAATTTTATAATGAGATGAAAAACCTGTTGAAAAAATCAACGATATAACTAGTTTAAAAACTATTACTTTTTCGTTAAGAAAATATCATAATTCTTATGAAATTTTAAAAATTCATATTTTTGGAGAAATAAGTTAAACTTCAAACATAATTCTGGTCTTTTTTTCGCCTTAGGAGAGGTATCATAGGAGGATTTTCTATTTTTATAGATGCATATTCAATAAGAAGATGTTTTCAATGAATTTTCTTCCTGACCGCGTAATTTTTACCCCCTGCCAGAAGATCTAATTGTAAAATCTTAAAAACGATGTTTTTTTCATCCTAGTGAAATGTGCAACATAAACACAAGTCTTGTCTTATCACCAACTTACTATCAAATTAAAAAATCCTTATACAGTTAGCTGCTATGTTAGGGGCCATTCATTAATTACGTAAGCATTAAGGGGGGGAGGGGTTTAAAAAATCTATCCATGTGCTTATGTGAGGGGGTAGGGAGGTTAAACTCATTCTTGCGTAAGATTTTATGAGTTGAAATTTAATATTAGAAATAATGTATGTACATCGCGAATAAAAATATTTAATTTACGCCAAACTGTGATTTTTAGTGTAACTGATCCTTTTCTTAACCAACGTTATCCGGTAAAACAAGATTGAATGTTACGTAAGAAGTAGGAGGAGTCTTATGTATGCTTACGTGGGAGAATGGAGGGAGTGGTTCCAAAAATAATCAAAATTACGTAATTAATTAATGAGTCCTTAGCAACTATGATCGACATGAGAGAACAAAATAGCATTACACATTCAAGATTATTGACTACAAGTTAACCTTAAACCTAGAATTATATATATTAGTCATTTTGATACAAATGTCAGTTCATATATCATGTATTGTGCTAATTGCTGGTACATCATATTTTAATATTATATATTACAAAGAATAAATATATATCTAACTTACGTACATATACATACATACATACACACATACGTACACACGTTAAGCACGCATAGTAATAAGTAAGTAATGTCTATGCTGTCATATATATCATCATCACCTTATTTATATCTATTCTTTGCCACTATCTATGTAATTCAACCATTAATACAGGGTAAGATGTTATACCTAGAGTCAAATCTACCTTGTATTATTCTGAACAACATTTATATTGAAAAGAGGGTATTTTATCGGAATACCGATTGATTGATAACTGAATGTTAATGTGAGTTTTTTATCGAAAAAAAATCAAAATAACTAACTTTATGTACCATGATTCAGACATTTCTATCGGTAGTTATATTCTCGAAAAGTAAAAAGTGTTGAGAAATATCAGTGTTATGGTTAGAAACACTCCATTTTGTTATTTTAATACATGACTTTAAAAAACATAGTGAAAATTTAGATGCAAGGTACGATACTTTCCCATATATCTTTTATTCAGATATTATTTATTATTCACATAAAGGATTTTGAACAGTTAATAAGATATGCAAATAAATGTATTCATGACTTAGCAGATTTTAATAAAGAATGTAAATTGGTTATTAATGCAGTTGCGTTAGGTTAAAAGATAGAAAATAAACTATTTGATACTAATGCGATTGGCTTAATTTGTTAGAGTAATGTTTTAAAGAGGAAGGATTATTAAAAATGGCCAAGATTTTGGTTTGAAATCCAAGCTATTAATTGAAGTACGACGGTAAAAGAAAAGATATACAAAAATTCAAATTTATTCGAATAAACTTTCAAATTTCATAAACACGTGAATTGCGAGAAAGGAAAACCAAGTATAAAAAGTGAAAACAAACATTTGACTGAGTTAATTGTTGAAATACCATGTAAAGACAGTGTTGATTACTCTATCACATTACACATATACATACATGTCACACATACATAACTGATAATCCCATATTAATACATACTATAAAATTCGCAAATAATGTGTGCCATCGTTAGTAAACAATGATGTTTATAAAAAAATGTTTCAAACAAAAGTTTTATTGTTTGATAAGAAACATTTTTTACATTTGTTCTATCTCTAACGATTTACAAGATGGGTCCTACGGGAACAAGACCCAATTGACAGACGGACGGACGGATGGACAACCGAAAATTGACTAATTAGATGATTCTATGAACACCGATACCAAAATTTTTTTCGTAGCATCAATATTTTAAAGCGTTACAAACTTTGGACTAAACTTAATATACTATGTATATTTCATATATACATGGTATAAAAAGAGAGATAGGGGCTCTCTCTATACTGAAATGTGAAAAAGCTATAAAGTAATTAAATTTTTTATTAGTGTGTAATTAATTAAACAATAAATAAATAAAAAATGATTTTCCAAAGATCTTCAGAGAAATTCTACATATACCATTATTAAAATAAGAAAATATGTTTTGAGATATTCTAATATAATTTGAATTATATCTTATTGAGGCGTGAAAAATATCAAAGATGTTATTGCATTTACTGCCATCCTTCCCCTGCAGTGAGTAATAATTTGTAATTGATGTATTATTTCCTTTCTAGAAGAAACTTATCAGATTGCTGTATGGTTTAATTGCACTTATAAAGACTTTCTTTCACCCTTCTTTTTCTACCCGTACTTAATATAATATATATTACGGCAAACGGTTGAGCTTTGAAACTGTGTAAAGCTTTGAATTTAACCATAATAAATGGTATTTTCCGTTAGTACGATACGAAACCGCAATTGGTTGATTTTTTCAAATATCGATCGGAGTTTTATCTACGTTTACTCGAATATACTTTTAATCTTTAAATAGTTGGGTCATTTTCTTTTTGAATTATTTTGTGTACAAACGGAATTATAGACGAATAAGGAGATATCAATTTCAATATATTGCTTCTATCATAAATATTTTTAAGCGTTATAAACTTTAAGCTTAAGCTTTAAGTGTGTGAAAATGATTTTGTAGTAGTGATTATATTGTAGTCGAAAACGTAAGTGGCTGAGCAGTCTAAGCGTTAGACTTTGCCCGTTTGTCTACTTAGACGTAGGCTGCGGGTTCGAATCCAGGCAGTGTGAACAATTATAATTAATGGGGGCGGGAGAATTGATCACATTGTCGTCGCTTGTTCACGGATGTAGTTAAATAAATAAAGATTAATAAATAATGCTGTGAGTGGACTCCGTTATAGGCGTATATGTCAGAGAAACGGAAGTTAAACCCCATTATTTTATTGTAGTCAGCATATTGATGTAAAAAATATTTGTTAAGTAAAAGTGAATTTCTCATTTATATGCACCAAAAATTCTGAATAGGGTTAAAGTAAGTCACTAGAACATAAATAATTAAAAAAATAAATTTTATCGTAAAATTTTATGTTAATTACCCTTCTAATGATGGGTTCGTATTATTTGTTAATTAATTTTAAATTAAATTTTACATTGTTTTTTATTTTTTTGAATACTATTATCATAGAAACAGTAAAAGTTTTATGAGATTTTTATCAAATAAGAAGAAAAAAATGTATAAATAAAAAAGAAATTTTTTATGGTTCGTTTTTCATATGAAAAGTAAATCACAATTTGTCAACATAAATCAAATTAATTTGTTACTGGAGTAAATCTAAGCAAAAAAAGGCTGTTATATGGATTAAAAGTTCGAGCAACGAAACTTTGGGGTTTTTCTTTTCACATCAAAATAAGTATTTTTTGAAATTTTTTACTTTCCCGGAGTGGTGCAACATGTTTAAAAAACAAAATGGCGTCAAAAATGAAATTTTTTTCAGAAATTTTATCATTTTTATTTTATATTCGCAAAAGGAGGCATCGGTGCATATCCAAATTTGGTAGGTTTGTAGTCCATGTTAAGAACTACTCCTCATAATTTTTTGGTGGGGTTTCGTCCCTTCCCCTCCCAGTTATATATATATGTATACATACATATGGTAAAACAGTTCATTTGACTATAACTTGAAAAAAATTCGATTGATTTTAATGAAACTAATATCAATAGTAGGTTTTATTACTTACAACTTTCGGTTAAAATTTTAGCGAAATCCGTTAAATAGTTCGGCCAAAATTTCCAATTTAGGAAATTGTTTAAAATGGCTGCCATTTTATGCCATTTTGTCCTACGAAGTTAAATTTTTTTTTAAATTGTAGCATTTTTTATTATCTTTCGATTTTATAATAAGTGGCTTACCCGTAAAATGACTCCTTTATCCATATTTTTGCGAAAAACGGAAAATTTAGCACTTTCTGGATATAATTGTTTGGGGGGTGTATGGACTGGCTTTGGGGGGTGTTTTTTGCTTTGGCATGAGAAAACTATTTTTAAAAGAGGTCTATATGGTTTAAAGCAAAATTTTTAAGTTTTAACCCCCGCGCTGTAAGGGGGAAGGGGTGTATGAAATAAATGTGTCTTAAAAGATTTTAAAAAGAGGTCAAAATAGCTTAAAATGCTAAAGTAACCCAAAATTTTAGATGCTTTTATTAATATAGCACTTTTTACAACATCCACCCCTTCCCTTCCCGCTTTCATATTTTTTGCAAATTCAAAATTTTTATGACGTATAAAGAGGTTTTGAGGGTCGCTGATCTCGAACTTTTGGCCCAAATAAGTACACCCCCTAAAAATATTACAATTGTTTTTGATAATCTATTGCAAAATTCGAGATCAGCGACCCCAAAAACCCCTTTATACGTCATAAAAATTTTGAATTTGCAAAAAATATGAAAGCGGGAGGGGAAGGGGTGGATGTTGTAAAAAGTGCTATATTAATAAAAGCATCTAAAATTTTGGGTTACTTTAGCATTTTAAGCTATTTTGACCTCTTTTTAAAATCTTTTAAGACACATTTATTTCATACACCCCTTCCCCCTTACAGCGCGGGGGTTAAAACTTAAAAATTTTGCTTTAAACCATATAGACCTCTTTTAAAAATAGTTTTCTCATGCCAAAGCAAAAAACACCCCCCAAAGCCAGTCCATACACCCCCCAAACAATTATATCCAGAAAGTGCTAAATTTTCCGTTTTTCGCAAAAATATGGATCAAGGAGTCATTTTACGGGTAAGCCACTTATTATCGAATCGAAAGATAATAAAAAAGGCTACAATTTAAAAAAAAATTTAACCCCGTAGGACAAAATGGCATAAAATGGCAGCCATTTTAAACAATTTCCTAAATTGGAAATTTTGGCCGAACTGTGTAACGGATTTCGCTAAAATTTTAACTGAAAGTTGTAAGTAATGAAACCTACTATTGATATTAGTTTCATTAAAATCAATCGAATATTTTTCAAGTTATAGTCAAATGAACTGTTTTACCATATGTATGTATACATATATATATAACTGGGAGGGGAAGGGACGAAACCCCACCAAAAAATTATGAGGAGTAGTTCTTAACATGGACTACAAACCTACCAAATTTGGATATGCACCGATGCCTCCTTTTGCGAATATAAAATAAAAATGATAAAATTTCTGAAAAAAATTTCATTTTTGACGCCATTTTGTTTTTTAAACATGTTGCACCACTCCGGGAAAGTAAAAAATTTCAAAAAATACTTATTTTGATGTGAAAAGAAAAACCCCAAAGTTTCTTTGCTCGAACTTTTAATCCATACACAAGGCGTAATTTCACTCTACTATGTTATAAATAAGAAAGCTAGTGATACTTTTAGACAGATAAACCGAAAAATACATTTTTAGAATTTATTCGGAGGCGGCTCTTCACTCTTTTTTCAAGGGCGTGAAATCATTATTTGTTTGGCGTGAAACTTTATAATTTTTTTAAGACTCCTCTTAAATATTCATTTTTGGAAAAAAATATTTATAAAGAAAAGCGATTTTCCAGAATAGAATGGTTAAATTTGCATTTGAATTTCAAGCACTATGATTATACCCTTTACCCTATCGATTGAAATTTGGATATGTTGTATGTACTCATATTCTATCTGCCCTGGTTACTTTTATTTTTCCAAAAAGGCTCTAACCATCGTATGCACAGAGATCAAGAGCTTCTAGTAGGTGATATGTAGATGGTTTGAATTAAGTACGTTGTTTGAAATTACCAAAATAGTAAGCCATTGTCTTCCGCCAATATAAACGGAAATAAAATAATTAGCAAAAGTAGTCGTTTAAAATTTTCATTTCCTTCTATATGACTTGAAAAAACATAACAACCAATTTTTTACATTACAAGAAGAGGAAACATATAGAAATTCAAAGAAAGTATATCGTCATAATTAAATTAAAAAGGAACCACCTCGAACCACAATAAAAAATCATTTCAAGCTTTGTCTCATACAAAAATAGACATTTTAAACAATTATTAAAATGAAGAAAATAACTTCAAGATTTATTCTTATTACAACGAATACATAACACACAGCCTCACAGCCAAAAAATAAAAAAAAACATATCCTAACTTTTAATTTATTTAACGTTTTTATAAGAAAAAAAATTATAACGAATAAAATGAAAGAAGACATAAAAAAGTTTTAGGGCTTTTTATATGAAAATGAAAGTTTTCTTTACTTTTAAAAATACAGTTCAAATTATACCAAACATTCATAGTAAAGCGTATAGTTGAACTGTCAGATAAAGGGTTTGAGTAAATACAAGAATTTATGATTCATATATTATTTGGGAAATTTTGTAGGGTTTGCTCGTAAACTGTTAAATTAAAAAGTATCGTATCTAAAAATGGTATTTATTATAACAAATATTGTAATTAGGCTATTTTTCATAAATTATATGATTGATTAAAAAACAATTGAGGACCTTTTGAAATCCAATTGAAAAACATACTTAATTGCTTCCTTAAGTATTAAATCTAAAGAAAAACTAATTTTCTCTCTAAAAAAAATTGTTATTATTTAATGTCTATAAAAGACTGACAGTGTAACTAAATTTCTAAGTTAAAGATCTGGAGACTTTGTTAAAATTTAGTTCGAAGGCGAAGATAAACGACTATATGGCAATGACCAAGAACATACATAATACATGAAACTCCTATGCCGAGCTAAAAGCGCCCATGGCTGAATTTAAGGTGTCTATCTGGGCGGAGTCTAGTCATCGGCCATAGCGTACTTTGTATTGCGCATCAGCCTGTCTAAGGGATTAAAAACATGACAAGACAAAAAATTGAAAATAAAAGACAGCTTGATGCGCAGTATAAAGATCGCAACGACCGAGAGGACTAGATCTCGTCATGATAGGAGCCTTTTTTCCTGCTACCTTATCCATTCTAGTTTTACGTCCTTAACACATATGATTTGAGTCAGAGATTGAGAAGCTTTAAGACAGAATACTGCTGAGGAAAACATCACAAAAATTATGAGCTATCACAGGTTGTAGTGCTGCAGGGGATGTAGCAAAAAAGTTGAAGTAGTTAATTGTAGAGAGCTTTACTTTGTGGAACTCCATAATTAGGATAAGAAATAAAATTTCCAATTTACTTTGCAAGGTCCACTTTTTAAAAAGGATCTCTCGAGAGTTTAGGTAGAATCGTTTGAGATAATCTTTTTAACTATTGATCACTTAATGTAAAACTATGACAGAGTCAAGACTTCAATCCCATTTAGTTTCAAAAACAAAAAAATTTGTTTTACATTATACGATTATTTTTGTTGAGTAAAAAACAAAATAAAAACATCTAAATAAAAATAAGTAAAAATTCTTTTCTAGTGATAATATTAACGTGAAAAGTTCATAAATTTTCTACGCCAAACCCCACCATGAAAAACAATGACTATAAAACCATTTTTCAGTAAAAAGAAAAGTATTTAATGAACTTAAATAGAAATATATTGTTTAGTTAATTGATTTATACACTTCTTTCTTATACACAGTTAAAAGGTAACATAATATTGTTCTTGTCTAGCACATGTTAAAACAAAAGTACTGAAGGTATATTCTATTCCCAAACGTAACTTAACATCAATTACAGTGACCATACACAAACAAACATTTTCTTCGTATATTTACAGTAAAAGACAACATTCATTACTTCTTTTTTTTCTGTTTACTTTGAATGTACATTTTCTAATATTGCTTAATGAAAAATTTTCTAATAGATATTGGAAAATTTTACCTTAGTCAACAGTTGATTTTTCAATTTATACAAATCTATTGAGATTTGATGTCGCGACAAATTCAATTTATGTTCCATTCATGCGAAATAATTTTAAATACTGTAATTATGATTCTGTATTCAGTCAAAAATTATATTTGGTAAAAAAACATGACCTGGCAAATGAAAAACACGATTTTAACAGTAGTACCTTCTGTACGTACATGAATTATTAGGGAATATTCATATATTTTTTTTTATATTTTTAATTCATTGTTTACACCGTTATAACAAAGCAAAAAATATAAATACTGCTTAAAAATGCTGTTATAATTTTGAAAACCTAGTCAACATTCTACCTCGGCCGAGGTCGAGGCGAATCGAGGATAGCGAACATTCTACCTCCGCGAGACTAAGGCGAGGCGAGATTCATTATAAAAAAAAGCAAAGCGAGGCGAGGTGATACCAAAACCTTGCCTCACCGGATACCTCGGGAAACACTATAGACGCTTAAAATAATTGTTAAAAATCACCTATGTTGTATTATATTGATTTCTAAAAACATAACAATTCTGTTAAAAACTTCACTTTTTTTATATTACAAAACTTACCTTTTCCCAAAAGTCAGGTAGATATAGAAAAACAATTATAAAATTTCCACTTCATTACAGACTCACGGTCTATTTTATATACATGAATATTAATTATTAACATTAAATTAAAATAATTTGCTAAGTATAAAAAGAAAAAAGAAATAAAATTCAATAAAGTTTACAACTTACACCATCTACTTGCTATATTCACTGGAAAATTAGAAAAAAATAAACATAAAAAAGCGAATTTCTTAGAACACAGGAACAAATAGAAATGGTTGGAATAAAACACGGTCAATAAACAGAGAAACAGAGAACTAGTGTTGAATGGCGTCATAATTCTTATTTCACGTTGTGGAAAGAAACATACGAAAATAATGAAAATTACTGAAGTGATGTTTCAATTATTCAATATAGTATAACATCGCAAAACAGAGAGTCAACAAACTTAGGTAGAACAGTCTTCAAATGTTGTGTTGCTTTTTAATTTTATTTTACACTTTATTACTGTTCGAAGTAAATAAAAATAAAAAATAAAGTGGAACCTTGTTAAGTGGACCCTGGATATGTGAGAAACCTGTACTACAAATAATAAGAACGAGGTCTTTTTGGATTAAAAGACACTTTTGGATTAAAATATCTTTGAAAGTTTATTGATTGAAATTTCATTTTTTGATTTCGTCGATGTTTATCTCTAAAATCGAGACTTTTTAGATGAATAACGTGTATAATTAGGAAACTTAATAATAATTTACTATTTTGAGTATTGGTCTGTGCAGATTGTGACACGTTTGTTTACATAAATTTATATTTATTCCGTATGTAAGTAAGTTGCTATTTGGGAAACTGGCAATTTCAACTTGGCTACTTGGGAAACTGAGTAAGCCTCTATAAGTAATAAGAAATGGAAAGCCTCTTGAAGTGATAAAAATAATCCTGGATCACTTGACATTTCAGTTATCCAGGTTCCACTGTACTTTTATTACTTAAAACGTAAGGTGAGATAAATGAAAAATAATTGATAATGGATTCAGTAGTTATGTCAAAACATTTTACCATACCCAACAAAGTATCAAATTATTCTTACTAAGCTCTTCTCACTTCTCAAATTATTCCTATTAAACTTACGATCGATACATATTTAAAATAAAATTTTGTTACCATGGTAAATAAAAATGTGAAAATGATAACTAAACTTGTGAGAATACTTTTTAATCAATATCATCGAAGGTTGAAAATGTTTTTGAAACTTTCAGTTTAAATTGATCGTGTGAAGATCGCTCAAGATTTTTATCTGAATAATTTCGTACAAAAATGAAATTGCTATCTTTCGATGTTGGAAGATTTTGCGACAGGATTGGAAATGCCTCGATTGTGTTTTAGTGTTGTTTTTCAGTTTTAGTTCAATTTTCAGTAAGTTCTTATCAATTTAGTACGATATTGATTTATATAAATTACTTCAGTGCACGAAGAAATGTAGGACAAATTTCTAACATTCTCTTTCGAAGGACTTATCTGAATAAGAATCCACGGAAATAGGGTTTTGATCTTTCTCAATTTCTTATGTATTAGTTAATTTTTTTGAACTCATTTAATGCAAGTTTAAGGACTGTTTTTTATTCTGAAAAAAAGTCAGAATAAATATTATCATACACGCTGTAAAAACTAAAACACAGAACAGAGCATAAATGTCACATTGTAGAATGAGATGATATGGTTAATGTTGTAAAATGAGGTCAAACCTAGAATGATATTTTATTCTAATTAGATGCTTTTTACATTATTTACGTCAAACATTATATTACTACACTGTAATACCGAAAAAGAACCATCATTTAGTATTAATTTTATTTTTGGTGTCTAAGTTCGAAATAGTCTTGTCTAAATCGTTTTATAACAGCCAATGATTAAACTTTTAAATATGAATTCCTTTTGGTACGTATACCTGTTCTTTTGCAAGGCCACTTCTTTGCTTGTCATGATTCACTAAATTAAAGTTAGTTCTTCTAAATTTTACTTAGTTTTAGAATCTAGAGTGAATCGTATGATTGTGGAGGTATTATATATATATAAAGAATGCTTCCGTATTAACTGTCGTTATTTTCACAGCACTTTTTTTAATACATTTTTCTATATATGTCTTCGTTTTCATGATAACATTTTCCATTTTCATTATTCATAATCATATAAGATGCCAAATTCAATTTCACTGATTTCATATTTATTATCTTAATGGTGTTTATCATATTTTTATACCCTGTTTATATGTAATATATATCAAGGTATACTAAGTTTAGTCTCAAGTTTGTAACACCTAAAAATATTGATGCTACGAACAAAATTTGAGTATAGGTGCTCATAAAATCAACTTATTAGTCTCTTTCCTGTTGCCCGTCTACGCGATAACTCACAACCGAAAAGAGATATCAAGCTGAAACTTTTATAGCGTGCTTAGGACGTAAAAAGTGGGGCTAAGTTCATAAATGAGTAACATAGGTGAATTGGGTCTTAAGTCAGTAGGATCGTCTTGTAAACCGTTAGAGATAGAACAAAAATTTAAATGTAAAAATGTTCCTTATAAAAAATAAACAACTTTTATTTGAAACATTTTTTCGTAAACGTCACTGTTTATCCGTGAGTTTGTAATTTGCAGATAGCTTCAACTTGTCTTGTGAAATATTTTCGAAAAAAGAAAAAAAATTATGCAAGCACTGATATACAACCCTTTATAAGGGTATTTCAACAATTAACTCAGTCAATTGTTTGTTTTCACTTCTTTCGATTATGAAATTAGTCTAAGGAATTATTTTTGAATATTTTTTATAAACAATTTTGTTTTTGGAAAAATATTTTATATTATAGAGCGACAAATTTGTACCTACTTAATTTCAGTGGAATAATAATGATTTCGAGCTTTGCCCAGACAATTTTATAAAATGCTGCCATAATAAATACGTACTAAGGTTGTTGTTACATTTATAGTTTTACACAATCATTTAAAATGCTCATGTAGTATAATCATACTTGGTTGGCATGGCGGATCATGCTTTTACTGTAGTAACATATTATCTATCTGTCTCAAACCATACATATTACACTTTTACCACACCTTCTTTCCCATAGCAGCAGATATTACATGGATAATGACACAATAACGGTGGTATGTGTGGTTGTGTTATATGTCAACTTAACTTTAGTCAATTTATCATAATATGCATTTCAATTCGATTATATAATATTTTATTCGGAAAAATATACATGACGTTTAGTTTAAATACTAAAATATCAAAAAGGTTATAAGGCCACAAGATCACATGGACCAAATCTGAACTTAAATATTAGCGAATTTCTGAAGGAAATGGAGCTATTGCTTTTGTAATAATGAGGAATTTTGAAAAAATTTCTTCAAATTCAAATTGATCCTACCTAATAGAATAGAATTCGTTTAGTTAACGCAGCTGCTGCGCTAAGAATTTTTATTTATTTATCAATAGTGAACAATAAATGATAAAAAAAAAAAATTGATAAACACTTCAAGTTTAAGGGTGTTAAAAATATAGGTAATAATCTTTTTATTTTAAAGGTTTATTGTAATATTTAACGATTTAGTGCTTAATTAATTAAACTATTTAAAAGTGTGTTATTATATGTTCAGACATTAAAAAATTCTTTTAGAGGTGATTGTATTTTTATAAATGCGTTACTTAGCTTAGTAAATATTTTGATAAATTTATCAAAAAATAAAAATTAAATCACAACAACAAACTAAAACTAACTTTAAAATTTATATTTTAATTGAAAATATTTGCTAAACACATCTAATTAGCATAAATTGTCATCATTATCCCACCTAACTTACAGTTTGTATTTAGCAATTACTAATTTAACAAATCATTGCTACGAAATGAACAGAGAGAAAATATTTTTTCGTCTTTATTCTCTCAAATGTAATCATGCTTTCATTTCAGAAAATGAAGAAAAATACTACACAGGTTATGTTGATATGTAGTTAAGATGTATAAAAAAATTGCCTAAAGGAGTTTCTATTTTTTTCCTTGCTTTATAATATTCCTAAAATGGTTCAAGAACACATACCAGTAACACACACGCAAGAAACACTGAAGATGACTTATTTGAAAATGTTTAATTTTATTAAATACCTCTTCCTATGGAAAATGATGCTTTTCTTGAAACACACAACCAGCTTAGAGTCTAGTAATTCACGAGAGTATACCAACCCCTTGGTCTAGATGAAAATTTAAGGATGTTTTAAAATCGTGGATTTCACATATATTCTGTCTTCTACAGAAAACTACATATATTTTGAAAACCTCAAAATTGCGCTTGGTATCAAAATGTATGGTTCCATATTCCACCATATTCCACCTGAAGTATGGTTCCATATTTTGTAAACTAAACATACTTTAGGATTTATAACAACTTTCGGTGAGTTTGGCTACAAATTTCTAAAAGAAATATTCTGGTGCAGTAACTTTCATTGCACAATGGTATTTGGTGGAGGGACCGGGGAGTATATAATATTTCTCGACTTTCAATTTTCGCAATTTTTTTTTGACGTTTCTGTACGCAAAACCTTACATGTTTCGTTTTGATCGTTTTGGTGATGAAGTTCTGGGAAATGAAAGCTGTATCCCAGTTTTGAAATCTACGATTTGCTAACCAGGCTCGTTTTGCAGGACTCGCTTAGTAAAGAATTTACGGACTATTTTTTACTCTACGATTAATGGTTTTTTAGATTTTGAAGTGACTATATTAAGACTTAAGCTACCTAGAGCCACGCGTTTTTCGGAAATCACGTTAACCAATAAATTTTATATTTATATTAAAAATAGTAAATAATAAACAAAAAATTTACCTATAAATTTTACTGAATGCTTCATGAAATGGATCAGATAACTTAGGTGAATTTCAATGGGTAGATAATCTTACATAAATTCATGTGGATTGTCTTTTGCACAATTTGCGGATTTTATCATTTTTTGTACAATATATTGATATTATCAACTTTTTTTACAATATACTGATCAATTGATAAGGCAGATCAATTTTTTCGAGAACAGACGTATTTACCACATAATTGAAATAGGAATATTTGTATTGTTTTCCATATTTTTTGTTTTCAGTTTTACGTTTTATATTTAGATATTTTGATATATGTGTTTCTGTCATGGGTACTTGTACTACTACTGTACTTTCAGAGATAAAAAATATAAATAGGTAGTAGCACAAATTTCCTAGAGCCATTATTTGTTCACGAGATTTATTATTTTACTTTTAAATAAAAATCTTCTCTTAATTTGAAAAAAAAAAAAAAAAGATTCACATGAGTTTATAAAGAGAAGCACAAAAATATAATTTAAATTACTTTCATTTAAAAAAAGTTAACATAATTTTTATTTTTTTAATACCTTTTTTTCCTTTTTTTAAAAGTCAAATTTTTTATATATTTATTTAAAACTGACTAAAAATAATTGTAGGTACTGTACAGATAAAAATAGAATGAGCTTAATTCTTTCACAAGATTTTTATATGGGTAGTATAAGCTTTTATGGAGAAAGTTTTTGTTGCGTTTACGTAAAAGTTGTGTAGGTTTTAAATGGTCATTCTAGACAATAAATGATATATTGGCCATTGACCGTAGATTATGTTTTTACATTAACATGAGAGATGCGATTTAGACTAGAGGGAAGTCTTCTGCCTTGGCCACTTCACTGCAATTTTCAAGTCTTTCTATTATGTAGCGTGCAATTTATTTATTGATCTTCACTGACTGGTAATGACATCTCATCCCATTACACATTTGGAAGGTCTTAGCAATACGTGTGTGTTTGGGAGTGAAATTAGGAGTCATGCCATCTTACGGCAGTTTTTGAAATAAAATACATGGTTATTGGACACGAATGATAAACGATAAGCTGCTTGATTTTGAGAAAATTTTGTTTCTGGGGAAGATGGAGGCTTATTGGTTGTACATTTTAAAAGTATTTTCGTAATGTATAGAATGACCGCAAAACACGAAAAGTATCAAAGTTTTATCTTTCTAAAAACAAAATATTTTTAAAATGTACAACTAATAAGCCTCCATTTTTTCCAGAAACAAATTTTGTTCAAATCAAGTAGTTTATCCTTAATCTTTCGTTTCGAATAAGCCCTGTATATTGTCGAAGTGGAATTCAGTCGATTTAAGTCTAAAAAAACAGCAGTTTGAGCCTGTTGAATACAAACCTGCTGAAACCCAGACCCAGTTTGAGCTTGTTATCGCAATTCTATTCTATGTAACTGGCTGTCACATGGCAAAATGACTTTATACTTTTCAACGACCATGTTGACTGTATTCAGGTTATTATACGATTGGATATTTGAGACCACGCCCTACTTCACTCCCCCATTGCAAACATAAAAATTATAATTTTTATTAAAGTTTTGAATTTGTTGCTTGTATGGGTGTTTATGAAAATATCCCAAGGGAGAAATTCAACCCCACCGTGCTGTGTTTGATTATGGTGGTGTGAGTCAATGAAATAGTTGCGATAATCATAATCAAGGTTGGACACAATTCAATCACTAGTTTTCGATCCTTCAAAATGTCGAAAACGTGAAATTTGGTTAAAGGAAGAGACAAATTTGAAGAGTTATGAATTTATTGAAAGTACCAAGTTGATCTGATCATCACAAAATCAATTTAATCAAAAGGGACATTGCGAGACAGGACAAAGTCGTAAAACCATAAACTACTGTGCGGTGGTATTTGGAGAAAGTTTCGTCATTAGCTATATCATTTCCAACTATAAGAAAATAACTTTGGATTTCCAATGATGATGGATTAACCTAGACGGAAGAAACAGCCAGCCTTGAAGATTTCCCTTTTAATCCAAATTTTAATATTTTGAATTGAAGAGATATAGAATTGGTTCCTTTCTTATTTTTCATACATTAACTTTAAAGCATTTTATTTCATTGCCAAAGAAAGTATATTACTTAAAAACAGAATCAAATTGAGCAGTAGAAAAATTCATATTCCACAAAGTAAAAGTACAATATTTGCACATAATAATAAATTAATTAATCTTTATGTCGAGATGTTAGATATTGTTAAAATGATTCACAAAATAAAAATGATGAAAGGTGTCAAAGAATTCAAAAATGATGTACACATACACAAATGCATTTAACTATAATAATAGATAATTGAATATTATATTTAATGTTCGTGTTTTTACAACATTTATTATATGATTGCAATAACATTATAATAACAATAAGCTCATTTCAATATCAAGTCATAGATAAATACAGTGGAAATTGTGAAGCATGTACTTTAGTTATTTTATAGTAATATGCTATCCGACAATATGACAATTATTGTTATAATTAGTGGCATCTGTTAAAACTGAACATTTTTTAAAAGCGCCATCTAATAATCTCAGATAGATTCCAAAAATTAGTCAAATATCCTATTGTAGGAAAAAGAAGAAAAAATCAAGATGTTTTATTACCTAGACAAAAAATCTGAATAGCCTGTTTCGTATTTTGTTTTTCGCTCACAAATTTTAGTGAAGCGACAGATAAAAAGTTCATTAGAGTTGAATACATTGAGTTTAATTTAAAAAAATACTTTTTGTTAATAATGGTGGGAGCGCAAATAAATAAACGTAACATATGTAATATGTGATAAGGACAAACGAACTGCATAATTTACTTACGCCTGCACCATAAAGTTACTTCACCAAATGATATCATTCAACCAGAGCTTTTTAAGGTTTGGGTCGCGATAGTTATTCACCAAGAAATCACTGAGCTGTTAGCGTAAAAAAGAAACAAGCCGTGGAAAAGAGTCTGGTGCGAATAAATTCCCAGCATATTAAAAGTTATAAAAAAAAACTCGATCAACTCGATTGAATGTTATGAAATTCTTTTCGGATCATATTGCCATTAATAAGCTTCGATCGGCACCGCACCTCGATATCATTTTTTTTCGCGCGATATCGTCGGCGAAAAAAATGTCTGCGGACGTACGTACGTACACTCACACACACACACACACACACACACAAACATACATACTTCTACTCTAAATTAGTGTTAATGCCTTGTCCTAACCTTGAAACGTAAAGATATGTTGAAAATTTCGATTTCGAAAATCGGACCCAATAAAATAGCTTCCTACAGTGGGAAGTTTACACCTTTTTACGATAATGAATAATAAAGATTTATTAAAAAAATTAAAACCGGACTGCGTTAAATAAAAATTGAAAAGATAAAAACAAAGCCAGTAATTTACATAGAGACTTAACAATCGAGGTTCATTATTGGGAAAATATCAGCCAATCGAGATTTTAATGGACTCTGACTGTAAAGTCGCTATGTGGTTTATTTTTATTTGTGCAGTTTTTATTTACCGCAATCGGGTTTTTTGATTTTTTTAATAAATTTGTTATTTTACACTTTTAAGTTAGAATTTTTAAATGCTTATACGATGATACCCTACTTACCACAATTCGTCGACTTTCAGTTTCATGTTTGTGTGTTTGGGAATTTGTGGCTTTAGAGACAATTGATTTGTTTATTTAATAGCTATTCAATGATTCTCCACTAAACATAGTACGCGGAATTTTTTTTTCACAATATGGCGTCCGATGGTCAGCAAATATAATTTTCATTAGTGTCATATCTTCAGTGATCCTACTAGCAAGATTAATAAAAATCGATTGACGTTAGAATACATACATACATACGTACAGTTATAGACTGATAAACACATTACCACTCCTATGCGAAACGTAATCAGGTAAAAATATTCTTGATATGAACAATTTTAAAGTTTAAATGCCGCTAAGAATGGGTTTAACTGTATGACATGGATGACTCATATATTTAAATGTAGGCGGCCGGCACGGCACGCAATATCAAATGAAAATATTATTGTCACGTGATGTATGCCATTGTGGTAATTATTTATTTAAAAACAATGTTTATTAAATTAGTATGATCAACCTAATTTCCATCAGACGCGGTAATAACAGTGAGGTTTTGTTTGATTGTTGTTATGGATAAAATTATGTGTGTGATTAAAAATTATGGGAAGGCATTTTTTTAGCCTTCAATTAACTTTTTTATACATGTTATGTAAAAATTCCATTTTAAATAGAAAGTTCTATTGTAAATACGACGTTGAATTTTATTCAAAATTATATTAATATCGGCGCGCTTCTTCAAGACTGTACTAAGTTTTCCTAGCGTATGCAAGCTTTCATTTATAAGCTATAAAGTTTACGAATAATTTTTTAAGACCAGTACTTCAATATTCAGATTTACTATAACATCAAAAATGGTTCAATAATAATTTTTTTTAATCATCTAGTGATGCTCCTCTTTGAAATAGAATTAAAAATTTTTTTTTTTTTCTACTCTATTTATATGGAATTAATATCAAAGTACACTAAGTTTAGCCAGAAATTGTAACACCTAAAAATATTGATGTTACGTACAAAATTTTGTCATAGATGTTGTACGCCTGCCCGTCCGTCAACACAATAACTCAAAAACGAAGAGTTATCAAGCTGAAATTCTTACAGCCTCCTCAGAACGTTTTAAAATATTCCTTATAAAAAAATAAACTTCTTTTGTTCGAAACATTTTTTCGTAAACGTCACTGCTTATCCGTCACTGTTTAACCAGTAGTTTCGTGAATCATTCTCGAAAAACGAAAAAGGTTATAGAAACTACTTCTCATTAATAAGAAAAATAATGCAAGCATTTATATTTAACACATTCTATACAGAGAATTTCGACAATTAACTCAGTCAATTGTTTGTTATAACTTATTTTTCATAAAACCATACTAACCATTTCTCAAGTTAAATCTCATTCATTATTTCTTTAGCCTGTTTTTTCGTCATCACTCGATAACTTCCTTATTCCTCATTTTCAAGCTTACGTGCTGATAACATAAAATAGCCATAATATAACGATTTAAATGTACGGCTCAGGAAAAAAATTGCTACAGAAATAATATTAACATTTAATTTTGATCAATATGTAATTTGTATATCATATCTGTAATAAAATTGCCTATAAACAAAAATAAAGTAAATTACTATCGACATTTATCACTGATGTTAGCCACTGACAGCACTGAAGAATTCTGCAAGGGTCAAGAAAGTTCTTAAAAACAGCTACACCCATTCTTAAGGTACACAAGAAAAAGAAATTATTACTTGAAGCGAACTTACGGAACACGATACAACCAAAAAACTATACTTCTCCGATTTTTTACATTTTCTTTTATTATGTAGAATGCACTTCCATTTATCAGATCGTACATAGTGCATTTCATTTGAATGATCATGAAAATATTTATACGATCAGACAAGACAATTGAATGCCCAAATATGCGTACATAAACGATTGTCTATAATAATACATATTTTAAGTTTATATATGAAATCATTCATTTTGAAAATGAAAAAAAAAAGAAACAAACTGACATGCGCTAGCATTTATATGATGAAAAAGTTCTATAAAATGGTAAAATGGAAAAATACAATTTACTCTTTTTTTTTTTGTTTAGATCTGTCTAAATGTATACATATTTTCTGAATTGGAAAATAATATAGATACAAAGAAAAACAGCTAATAATTTATTTATAAAAAAATCGTAAATTTTTCCAGTTCACTAGAATATGAAACTTTATCGTACAATATGATACAAAAACTAGTTATTGATTAGATAAACAATTATAATTAAAAAAAGATTGCGGTCGTGGGATCTCCGTTCGGAACGAAGATCCTAAAACTGCTGTACAGTCACAAATGTAAACGTTAAAAAAATAAAGATGGGTAATCTGTTCAATCTGTAGTGTCAAGGCCGGGTTCAAAAACGCATACGATTATAGAACACGAATTTTGTCACTTTTGTACTTTACACCCAAAACTAGTTATGAATATGTATCCATAACTAGTTTTGGATATAAATAGTACAAAAATGCAAAATTCGTGTACTTTAATAAATAAAAATAATACCAAGTAGGATAGCATATCGTGGTTTCCATGAATATGGCACACACACACACACCAACTCATATCTCATTTTGTTACGTCTCGGTTTTTGTCAGTTTGTTCACCATGGCAAGCCGCGTTAAGGAACTTCGTTCCAAAAAAAAGAGCCTAAATCAAGCGATCTTTGCCAATGCCTTCTCATATATTTAAATAGAAAATAAAGTAGCTAGAATTTGTACGATACATACTCATGATGCTAGATTTTTTACATACTTTCTGTGTCTCCAAAGTCGGGTAAAATAACGCTTAGTCAATAAGAAATTTGGTTCTTTTTGGGGAACTAACGATTTGGTATTTTTAGGTTCTTTATTCAGATTTGTTTCTTCAGTTTTTTCTTGTTGGGTCTTTTTATAGTAAACAGCTTTAAGACAAAATATAAAAGAAATTTTATTCTTCAGAAGAAACAAGCAAATAGACTCTCATTGTTATTTGTTTGTTTTGACACAACAAAGTATAATAAGTAAAGGAGCTTTTAATATAATACTCTCACTTTCATTGTATTTGCAGCAAAGCTCTTTACACTTTCCATGAAATATGAAAAGCTTTACAAATATAAATATATTTACTATATTAATAAATATTATTACTTACAAAAGGGTTTTTCATTATTTTCATCACTTATAATAAGTTGGTAACAGCAGAACAAACCATGAATGTATGAATGTTTTATTATTTTGTTATAATATTTCAGATTATAAAATATGGTGGAATATAAATTTTTTACTTATAGTATAATGTAAATAAATAAAAATTTATGAATAAATAAAATTAAAATAACTTCCATCAACTTCGAACAATTTCCACCATTTTTCTTATTGATTAGGTTTTTCTATCATGTTTCTTATTGATTACAGTTTAAAAAAAAAAAATAATAATAATAATAAATAAATAAAAAATCGGAGGCAGTCATCAGGACTGCCGACAGAAGTGAAAACTTAGCACTGTAGATATTTTGAATTTTTAAACTGATTGTAATATTTAAAATTAAAATTTCATAATTTTTGTATTATTATTATTAATCTGATTAAAATTATTAACATTAATCGAATATTATATGCCAAGTGAGACCAATGTAATTTTTAGTTTTTGTAGCAAGATAGATTTGAAGTTAATTATTATATTATAATCAATTAATTAAAAAAAATAATGAATTAAAAAAAAAAATTAATTTTTCCCTTGTCGGAGTTCACTGCTCTGCCGCTACGTCACTGTACCTCTGTTGAAATGATGTGAATACAGCTTTGTATAGCTAGGAAACACATATTGATGAATACTTAGTGAACATATGTTGATGAATTCATAACATTTTACCCTATGAAAAATCGTCTAACGCGCCTATAGAAATTTTCACTTCAAAAATAACTGGATTGAAGTGTTTAATTTATGAAAACAAATATCTTTTGAGTCAAAGATCTCAATATTTTATTCAAGATAATAAAGATTCGACTGTTTAAAAAAGTGTAGCAACTAGTACTCTTTTATTACTGTGTATTAAAATTGAATTTTCCGAGATATCATTGAAAATCTCTTCGGAATATCGGCCTTTATAAAAGTGTTTACTCGATATTTCAAAAACTACTTGTTTAATCGCCAAAGGAACAAAATTTTGTAATTTTAGGATTAAAATAAACTAAAAAATAATTTTTATTTCGATTTTTTAAAGTTATCTTGGCTCAATTTGCTGAAATTATTTTTTGAAAAACTCGGACGAATCACAAACAAATATTTGGTTCGTGATTTGATGAGACTTTGTTCAAAAGATAATTTTGACCAAAAAAACACAAAAATTGGCTTCATAATAACGACTAAATGATTAGTTTTTACCTGAACTCCTTACTTGTTGAAGCGAACGACTTTCAATTATCAATATCCAACATTTGATGAAAATTACACAGGACACATGTTGAAACATTATGGAAGTGAAATATTCAACAAATAAAATTAAATATCCGAAAGCTAATAATATTTTCGCTTATAAAATATGCAGGAAAAAAAATTGTACTTGCAAATATTTTTGCTTTAAAATAAATTATATGGCTTACATCTGTGTGTGATAATTTTATATAATAAAATTTATTCATGATAAGAAGTAAAAACCATTATTTTTTTATTGCATATTAAAATATTATTTATAAATTTTAACAGGAAAAAATATGTAAGTCAAACAACGATGGTATAAACGAAGAATCAACAATTCAAGTGGACATAATATTCTCTTCTATATTTTATTGAAATATTTATTGTAAACAATTTATATAGACGATTTTAAAGTACTCCAACACTTTTCTAATACTACTTAGAACATTTAACTTATATCAAAGTTTCTTATATAGTGTTACTAATTATACCATGTATATATGAAATATACATATTATATTAAGTTTAGTCCCAAGTTTGTGACTTTTAAAAATATTCCAAAAACTATGGTATATATCAAGGTCTAACAGAATCCATCCTCAAAATTCGTAAGTTTCAAATGTTTTCATACACTCGTTTTTTTGGGAACGTCCATAATAAAATTATAATAGGTACTCTCAGAAGACTAGCAAATAAAACTTAGTTGAAGTTTCTAGAATTTAGATTCCGGAAAATAGACATTTTCATACATGCATATAATAAAAGTTTATCATAGTTAATTTCGAATTTAATCATATTATTGTTCATAACGACAATTATAATGTATGAAGGGTAGGTATAATTGTTAAAAATTAAACATGAAAATTTTTTTCAATAGATTTTTCTGATAATTTTCCAATTTGTATGCTAATTTATTTCCTGTCACTATAAAGTATTGCTTTCAATTTTTTAAATTATTTTTTTATTTTTTGAATAAATCTGTAAATATTTCATTATTTGTTCATTGTTAATGAAACGATAATTAAATTACAACTACTGGATGAAGAAAATAATTAATCATATCTAAAAGATTTCCATGCTACTGCTTCATGAAAGATAAAAATAATTTATACAGACCTCGTTATTGGAAAGCAGTGACAATACAAAGTTACTAATTTTCCTATATTAATTAAACAAGCACATGTTCGAACATTTAACTGTAATGGAAAAATTAATTTTTTTTCTTAATGTATAAAATAAAGTGGGTTTTTGTGTTAAAGAAAACCAATGAAAACGATTTTCATTTTTTTTAGATGTCACAGAATTGTTCATTGTTGAACAGATATCCTTCGAGGGAGATATCCTGTGCGTATGCCAAATTGCCTTGCGAAATAAAGATAAAGTTTTGATTTTCGAAATTGAACACATTTTAGTCATTGTCGGGTTGGTGTGATTCCAGTTATCCCTTAAGATACTTTTTGCCCATATTCTCTTTAAACTACTTATTCAGACGATTTAAAAATACCGTTTCGATCGCCACCCTATAAACAAAGAAGGGTTTGAAGTAGAGAGGTAGGTAATTTTATTCTGAATCAATTTAGCTATAAATAAGCCAATACGAAGAAAAGTAAATATTATTAACAGGAAGTAATGTCTAGACACATATTATTAATATGATCTTAATACTGTAAAATAAAGCACGTATGGCTATTATATTTATTAAAAAAAAAAAGAAAATAAAACAGATATCAATAAATTATTGTGAAAAACTATAGTAGAATCTCGATAATTTATCCAAATTCTATGGATACAAAACAAAAATTTACTTGTGTATTAAAACTTAATAAAAAAAATAAAAAATCATTTACACTGTAGGTAAACCCGACACATAAGTATGAGAATTAATGTCAGTTGTTTACAAAATATCTGTTCGTTGTCGAACATTGATATATTAGGTAGGTTCACAATATAGAAACTGATATTCTATGAAGAGTAATTGAATTGGTATTCACAGTACAATAGGTACATTCAATAGTAACGCAGATTGTACAGCAATGAATATATAGTAAATACATATCTTTGGATGAAAATAGTATACGTACAATGTGGCCTCTTAAAACGAAAGTCATGATAAAAGAAGCAAAAGGACACAAAAATTCGTGATTAGCGCGTAAAATTACCCATAGGAAAGTATTTTCAGCCATTCGCAAAAAAAATCAACAAAACCTACCAGGAGACTGAGCTACATTGGTAATTTTTTACAGAACTTATCAGAAGAGAATTATAAGTGGAGCTGGAACACTTATTTGGTAATTAATATCGGTGTATAGAAACTGCGAAGTTAACGCAACATACACGAGAAAATCACGATTTCTTTTGGCAATTTGAAAATTATCAATAAAGTTTCAGGCCATTCTGTATATTTAAAGTGGTATAATAATATATATAAGAGTATATCAATATTATATTGAAATGTATATTTAGAGTACTCCAAACATGCGGAGGAATATTACATGACGAACGATTGTACAACAAGAGATGGCTTGTTTTATTGTCAAATATAAATTCATATCATTTATAGTATATTTACAGTATGCAATTCATACAAAATGTAGGTTATGTAAATTAAATTTATGTGGCTGTAATGCAAATATCTATCTCTTCTTGTAAATTTTTTGGTACAACTTCGATTTGAAATGAAATATATGTATCACTTTTGTATAAATCCGTTGTATTTATAGACCATTTCATTATTATTGAAAAAGTGATCATCTTATAGTTTAATCCTTAATGGAAAGAGAGCTTATGTTCCTTTTGACAACACTACAATTTCGTTATATTTCATTTACCACCAGTATCATTCATCAAAAGACAATTCTACAATCTATTCGACCACTCAGTGAGTTTAAGTACATTTCCGTTTTGTTCAGGTAAAGGTTTCGACTATGATGGTTCATTCTGCGTTAAATTTTGATCCGATTTCCTCATATGATCTTAAATTCATCACGTAACCTTTTTCTAACTTGAATAACTAATGATTCACAGAAAAGAAGAGAAAATACTTTCTAAGGACAGGCTTTCATTGTATAAACGTAAAACGTAGAAATTAATTTTGTAGGAATCACCCATACGTGAGTCTCTGTAAAGGCTGAATCACACAAAATTGTTTTCTACTTTTTAGTATAATAAAAGCTTTTCCTTAAAAAGTATTTTTATTTTAATTATATATATATATATATATATATATATATATATATATATATATATATATATATATATATATATATATATATATATATATATACTATTATGGTGGAAGTGATGGTAAATTCAGGGCGCCCACCTTACCTTTCCATGGAATGTCATCCATCCAAACTAAACGTTTAACAAGATTTCACCTATTTATAACAAATATGAGCATAACTGATTCAAAATTTTTGCAAAGTTTAAAAAAATGTACTCATGTAAAGCTTTACTACTCACATTGCAAAAAGGGACACTATAGACGATTTTTGAATAGGCTTTTGTTCACAAACAGAATAATTTTCAAAAATTAATAAAAGCTTACAATGGAAATTTTTACCTCAACCACAAAATAAGTAGGTAGGTACAGCATGAATAAAATCAATAAATACTCACCTAAAACAAAAGAAAAACAGATTTTTTATGAATTGATCAACTATAGTAAAATATATGTTTTACAACTTTGCCCATGCCAAATATTTCTATTTTTCTCATACTAATTGAGTCCAATAAATACTAAATTTATATTTAATTCTATAACGTGACCCTAAAACAACTGTCAATAACAGTACATAAGTTTGAAGTACGCTTAAAGCTAAATATTTTCCAATAATATTTAACCTATTTTCAACTATCATTTAATTTCCAAATCAATTAAAAATCATTTTATAAAGTTCTAGGTAAGTAAATGTATTACAGAAATGTAGCATACTACCTACTCAGAAACTTTAATAGTAATAAGAGTAAAGTAAGAAGACCTATACTGTAATCTAATATTTACATGAAATAGTATTACTATACATAGGTCTAGTTTGATCAAGTTTTGAACTTTATGTATTGAGTTCGATTTAAACATGATATAAACATGAGGTACATAGTAATTGATTTTTTATGTTCACAAAATTCCAGTTTATTTTTAAAAACGTGATGCCAGAATGAAGTGAACATTCTATGATTATTTATATCTGTCTGTCGTCTTTGAATCACCTGGACAATATAGAAAATTCAAAATTGCGGCTTGCGATCCTCGTTAGGAACGTTAAATAAATACCTATAGGTTCTGAATACATATAAATACATATCTGTTCAATCTGTAGTCTCAAGTAGCAGAGTTCCAAGACGCAAATAATTATAGTACACGAATTTTGCCATTTAATACTATTTACATCCAACAATGCTAAATTCGTGTACTATAAGTGAAATTTACAAAATTTAAAAAACCCCCGACAATTTTTCGGTTACAGAACCCTAAACTCGCACTTGAAACATAGCTAAGAACACTCTCCGTTAAATTACTTTTCAAACAGAATAAAAGAAAAAAAATCGGTTCATCCGTTTAGGCGCTATGATTCCACAGACAGGCGCACACTCATAGTGGTGAAGCTTATTTATTAAAACACCCCTTTTTTTAGTTCGGGGGTTAAAAATAATACAAAGTAGGATAACATATCGTGGTTATCATGGATATGGCAGACACAGACACATACAAAGCATACCTGATTTTGTTACGTGACGGTTTTTTGCCAGATTGTTCACCATGGCCAGCCGTAATGAGGAACTTCGGTCTAAAAATTTTTAGAAACAATTTTTGGCACTTTCAAACTTTTTGTTATTTTTAGCTATATTGTTTTCTATAAAACAAAGATTAAGTCCAAATTACATAAAATAATGATTATTTTATGTAATTTTGACTTGACCTTTGTTTTATAAAAAGTTGACCTGGTATCATGGACCAGTGTTTACAACGAGGATGTTAACCTCAAAAAAATCTTCTGTTGGAAAATAAAATGCCAACGAAACATTGAGATGATTTTGGAAATCGAACTTCTTATTATAATACCGTCCATATAAAATTAAAATATAATAAATATTAAGGTTAATTGTTCCTGTGGATCTAACAATGTATATATGAAATTGCACTTAGAAAATGGAATATCAAAAAGGGGGACGGTAAAACCATAGTGATCCAAGTAACGTTTTTATAGTTGTCAGAAAATGATGAAAACGTTTTAAAATGATCACAAATGGCATTTAGATGAGTGTGGCATAGAAAGAAACATTATGAAGAATTGCATTTAGGATCTTGGAAAAAATGCTTGGATCACTATGGTTCTACTAGCCTCAAATATAAAAAATACATTATAAAACCAATAATATGGTTTTACCTATATAGATAAATATGAAATGTAGTACCTACTCCAATATATTATATTATTATTGGCGAAATTTATACGTATTGAAAACTAAAGGGTTATATATATGTCTGCCTCTGCCTGTCGGCTTGTTTATAATATAAATAAAAGATGAACTCTTTCAATATACATAAATTGGTTACATGGAGGAGAGTGGAGGGCGAATTTGAGCACTATCTGATATGTTATTTTGTAAAATGATTGGGTTCACTCACAACAAAGTTATAATTTATTACCATGGAAATCTATTCCCATATGAAATGTTGATATCATATTTTGCACAGTATTTGTGTGTTTGTAGTTTTTAAATATTTATATAAAATTTAACAAAAAAAATGGAAACTAAAAATTGCAAATAATTTTTTCATAAAAGCAAAAATAATAAATCAGTAAATAGTCAATTACTCTCAAATATTCGATCTAGGCTTAAAATTTCAACCTGATATAACAAATTCAAATAAATGTAAAATGTTTATCAGTTTACTAAATAAACAAATCGATAGCTTTATTTTTAAAGTTTATAAACATATTGACGTTCTTAAACAATATAGCAAATGCTGATTAGAAGCAAAAGTTCGTTCGGATTTAAAGAAATTTGTGATTTAAAAAACCAACACGTATTTTAAACATGGAGAAACAGCAACAAAACTATTTTAATTATTTTTGTAATCATTGTAAAAAGGCTGTATTACAAGATTACCTAAACCGCAAAACCTAACTAATAAAGTAACTCTGCCTGCTTGTTTGTTACGTTTTCATGCCTAAATCGCTGAACCAATTTTGGTGAGTTCCGGCTTAGGAACTTTTTGCCGTGAAAAAAAAATTGAAGTGGTGAAATAAGGTATGAATATAGGCCATAACATAATAAATGCATTTTAGCGAATTGCCGAAGGAAATGGAGCTATTGCTTTTGTGCTGATGATGGAATTTTGAAAAAATTTCTCGTAATGTTTTAACCCCCTTAATAGATGTCAAAAATGACCATCGTTAAAATTTCAATACATGTATGTATTATCTATACGCTTATGTGTAAGAAGTACTCTTGTGATTTTTTGTCTAGGCGCTTAGTTTTCGAAATGAAACTGTGTTTTTTTTTTTTTTTTTTTTTTTTTTCAATCTATGAGGGAATTTAGTTAACGCAGCTCCTGCGTTACGAACTTTTATAGTATCGGTTCATATTCATAGATGTAGGTAGTTATAAATAAATAAATATATATGATATTAATATAACATAGATTAATATTATATATGTTAATAGTATATATATATTCTTTCACTCCCCAAAGCAAAGCGGGGTAGGTTAGGGAGAAGGAGTAAAAACTGCTAATTATAAAAATAATAATGGGGCTTAACCTACGTTTCTCTGTAATATATGCTTCTAACAGAGGCCACGCACATCATTATTTGTTAATCTTTATTTATTTAACTACAACCATATAAATATACAATTACATTTATGATGTGAGTGGAGTCGTTCTTATCCAAGCGACGACAATGTGATCAATTCTACCGCCCCCAATTAATTATAATTGTTCACACTCCCGTTGCCTGGATTCGAATAGTAAACGGTTAAAGTCTAACGCCTTAGACAGCTCAGCCATTTCAATTTTTAATCCAACTGCTAATTAATAACAAACCAATATAGACGTTCAATATATTTCAGATAGCTGAATTCAGTTCTGTACACAATGAATATTAGAGGCAGTATGTAAAAATCAGAAATAAGTAGACAGAAAAGTGATTTTACATGTATGTAAAATTAGTTTTTCCGAAAAAAACTTTTCAATAGCTGCATTTTATTCAATATTTTTCGCAAATAACTTTAAAATGTTAAAATCATATAGAGAAGATAACATTAATTTAAAAATTGAAATCTAATTAGTAGTTTCATCCTAGACTTCTTGTTAAAAACAAAGAATAGTTACATCTACAGTAAATAATAATGTCTGCTTTGCCTTATCAAACCAATCTGTATGATAAATATTCATGTGTAATATTTAAATCTCGTTATAAGTAAATTGCATTTATATCTAGTCCCTATAAAATAAATGAACCTCGTCTTTTACGTTTGATTAAGAATACGGAAAACGTTTCATCATATTATTTAACAAAGAGCTTTTTATGAATAGAGAAGAAGCATTCATACATATAAAATTTAGACGGCATCATCTTTATACACTTAGCTTCGTTTGAATGGAGCAATATGACTAGCATTTAAATTGCTAATGTTAAATCAACGAGTAAAATTATTATTCTTATAGAAATATATTAGTTAAGTATGTTTTTGCTAGAAGCTTTTTAAATATTTCTTTCTTTTTTTCTAATAAA
This sequence comes from Chrysoperla carnea, assembly GCF_905475395.1. Lineage (NCBI taxonomy): Eukaryota > Metazoa > Arthropoda > Insecta > Neuroptera > Chrysopidae > Chrysoperla > Chrysoperla carnea. The sequence continues at coordinate 21,995,459 of NC_058340.1, forward strand.
TACAAAGATACTGTATTATTTTAAAAAGCATCTGTGTACTTCTCTCTTGATCGAAAGACAAACAAGCTTGAATAGTCTTTGACTAAAAATGTTCGCTTTTCAATTTCAAAACGTAAGTGTTTGGTTTTCAGCCTTCTCCCTCCTCAAATGATAATATATATATATATATATATATATATACTGCCAATTTTTGAGAAATTTGCACAAGTTTTGAGCATTAACTGGAAGAATTTCAAATTAACCGTTTTTTCGAAAAAGTGTATCATTTTAGATACTTTAAATATCTTAATATGTTCGGTCAATTTTCGGAAATGATTATGGATAAGTGTATCAACAATTTTTGGAACTATGTTCCTTATCGCATGTTATCGTTCAGATTTGTTTGCTGGTTGGGAGGTAAAACCAAAAAAAGGGCAACGAAAAAAATGACAGCAATACCGACTTTTTTCACCTAGGTTACCTAGAAAACCAAAATCCTTTTTAATCGATACAGCTTGTCTTGAATGTTCTTTATCGCATACGTTATCGTTCAGATTTGTTTCCTTACAACTTTGGCTATTCAAATTATTTTTATTGTAGGATGTGTTTGCTAGGGTCGCATCGCTTCTAATATCTCTATAAAAAATAAATTTTATGATTTACTCTTGTGATTGATCTATTTCGTCTCGTCTGATGATTCGATTAATAACTAATTCCTCATGTATTATTTTTGGAATAATGGATTATCCCCACAGAATCTCAAACCTCGAAGAATACACAATACTTGACCGAATTTATTATATCACTAAAAGTATAGTAAATTTAATAAAAGAAGTGCGCGGGGTACTTAATTTAATATTTATTAAAATTACAATCTGTTTCTTCCTGAATCCATTTATAATTATATGCAAAAAAAATTGTAATCAGTTCGAAAGATAAAGAAGTTATTAAAAATGTAAATTCTTCGTTCTTCTTATAAAGACGACCATTTAATAGGGGTTGTTGGAAATACTTTCACGTGACTAGAAGAAAAAACGATCAGATTATGTATTTAATGTACTTTTTTTATTTTCTTTCTTGTATGTTCGATTTGTTTTCTATATTGCATTCCCCCATCCTTTTCGTTAGAAATCAAATCCGAAAGCATTGTGTAAACTGCTTGATATATTCTTATACAAAAATCTGTGTGTGATATGTGATTTATCAATTCATTTAATTTTTTAAATGTATCTCATGGGCCCAATTTTATTAAAAACACATGTTTTTTATTTGGAGAAATTCTTTTTCGATGTTCTATATAGAAATATAATGTCACTTATTGCTGCAGTTCAATATTGCCACGGAATTTAAAGTGTTCATTTTATTTTATTGATTTTTTTTGATGATTTTATCTTCTTATAAAATTCGTATTTTCAGTTTTTGCAATTTTATATTATGGATCGAATTTTTTATGTATACTTGACTTAAAACAAGCTCATCTGTCTTCATACGTAAGCTTATTTATTTTGTGAACGTTCGAGAATACATCTCAAATTGCTTGCAGATGTAAATGGAACTCCTAACCTAATAAGTTCCAGACGTATGTGAACGTGCAGCAATTGGAATCAATAAATTTTATGGAATGTATTTTCTAGTACTTAAAATGGTAACTAATTTCATGGCTCTGCATGCATCTCGCCAATAGAAGATCTCTGTCAATTCACAAAATGGTGTCTTAATGAAAAAAAAATGCGATTTTCAGACGATAGAGAGGTTTAGAGGTTGATAGGAAAGATTCCCACCAAATTTCAAAGAAATCGATAGAACTTGAGATATCATGTCAGCCACCTCCAAAAATTTAGTTTCAAGAAAAACGCTTTTTAAGTTTGAGAGACAATTCCGATAGAGTAACTCGGATGATAATATTACTCACTTTGGATTAACCAACGATCCCAGATGCATACATTGGACCTTCTTCGCTAACCGAATGTTTTGCATTATTTTGAAGCAGCAGAAGCTCGCAGTACAGAGCGATCAATTCAAACTTCGTTACCAGAAAATCCGCTGTAGGATTAAGGATTTAATCTTTGAAAATATGTACACAAAAAATCGATTTCTTCGAATCATCAATCAGGTACGATGTCAAGGGCTTATTATATACAGACAGATTCTTGAGATTAAATATTTGCTTGAAATTTCACTTCAGGTAGATTTCGCCATTTAAAATTAGTGTATTGTAAGTTTTGACATACTACCTAAATCTGAAATTTAAAAATGATGAGTTAAAAATAATTAAAACTAAAAATAAAAAGATTTAATAACCAAACAATTCAAGAACAAAAATACGTGGGTTGGCAATTGCACGTTCTTTCTACTTAGGAAACCATTTACAACGAATGATTTTCTTTTAAAATATATTTATAAAATATACTGTTGAAGAAAAATAAATAAATCTCTTTTTTCGTAAAACAAAATATAAATAAAAGGAAATAATATAAAGACTAATTCAGTGTTTTTCATCTCATTGAAATCTCGTGAGATTAATAATTACACGCTTTTATTTTTTAATTAATTCTATAATGGTTTATATACAACAAAACTAATTATAAAACTGAACCACAAAGCTTAACGGATGACCTGGAAAATGAAAATGGGTACAGTTACAATTTATTTGGAGCTTTGCCCGAGTGAAACAAATAGAAAATATGATGCGTTGTTTTATGAAATCTTATTAGTAGTATCGTATTTCAGTATTTGTATAAATGCACGTATAAGTGAAGTATTGGTTTTGTAGAATATCACTTGATCCAAAATTCTTTGTTTCAATTTGAGCAAAATCTCTCCACAGAAAAATTGGAGTTCATTCAATTCAATTCTAAATTTCTTTTATGAAATTTTTTCCAAAATGAGGGCTTCTCATTTAAGGGGGCCTAGGAAATTTTTCATTGTACAACCTTAAAATTGATGAATATGATAATAAAGTCTAGTCGACAAGTTCAATTTAGTGAAACATAGAAATACTGGTCGTTAAAATACGTGTGATAGCTCGTTGGATTCGGAATAATATCTAAAAAAATTAAAGTTATAAAAACGAAATTCTGGCATCGTTGATTTTGCAACTGAATTTATTTTACAACGGATAAAAGTTTTACATAATAATGAAAATTTGTAAATTTTCAACTACACTAAATATCATGTGTTATGTTTTAAACGTGAAATAATAAAGTACTTAGATTTACGTAAAATTTCTCTAGTAACAGTAAGTAACTTTCATCTAATCTTAGTAAGTATTTTCTTTGTTATCATGTGTAAGGAGAAGGAAAAGAGCATAAGAAGGAATTAATATAATAATAATTTAATATTTTCATCATATCAAAATTACCGTTTTTTTTTATGATACTGTGTTACTATTCAACCTCTCTGTTCAAAGCATTAATTAAAGAAATAATTTTATTATATTTAATATGAAAATGTACTTAAAGCGTAATTTTTTACCTTTAGTGCATTATCAAAAATTTTTATGATAATTTTACTAAAAATTTTGCAGCTGTAGAATGATTACATAATAATCAGATTTTCCAGCTGATTCATTTATTATGCGGTAAAAAAACGAGTATATTGTTATCATAATGAGAGCCATCTAGTCACTTTCACATTCTATCACTCGTGGAACACTTTAATAGAATTTAGAATTATGATAATGCCAATTTACCGATTTCAGATCTTTGGACCGACTGGATATAATTTTTTATACTTTATGGGTTATAAGATTAAGAGGCGAGATTTGTGATGTCACGCCAAGGCTCAATGTAATCAAACATTTATACTTTATAAAATAACTTTCTTTTTGGCATAAATTCAACTTTTAATAGAATTTAAAAATAATATAAAAAGCTATTAATAATTTAATAATAATATAAATAGTTATTAATACAAATATTTAATATTAGTAGTTATATGCAATATACCTATTTAAGAAGTAATATGCACAAACTCAAAGCAATAACACTTGCCTATAATCCGTTTATCAATAAGATTAAAAATAATATGTGCTCTTTAATTGTGTAATTACTTGCCAAGAAGGAAATACTCAAAACTAAACCAAAGATTTCATAAGCAAAAATTTAATATAAAAGAATCGTAAAATATACGTAAAAAAATGTCAAATTATAAATAGTCCTTAAATAGGAAATAATAAATAGTCCTCATGAAAGCCAAACTTAAATTATAAGAAAAATGATTCCAGAAAATAATTAACAGAATTTTAGTGGAATAAATCTTAAAAACTTTGAGTTGACTTTTTATTTGTTTAAAAAAATTTATTTTTACACTCGTCATGCCCAAGGGATGATCCGGAAGTAACGATCCTGGATTCTATTTTAATTAAAGTTGAACTATCTTGTTCAATAACATACAAATAAATTATTATTCATACAATATTTATTTTTCGTATCGGTAAATGCTGTATCAGTAAATAATATCTGTAGCTTTTCTGCTAGACATAAAATATTTTTGTGCGCCTGTTTCTGCATAACAAATCCTATGGTGACTTCTGGAATGAAACACATTCCAGAACAAACCAAAAAAAGAACATAATTGAGCAATTTTTTAAGATAAAAAAGAAAGAAATTCGATTTGTTGCATTTCAATTACGTAACGAGATAACATTAGAAATAATCTTTGATATTTAATGAAGATGATCTATTTGTAATAATTCATTGGAATAGGTATTACACAGAAAATAAATAAATAGCAGTTATGGTATTTATTATTTATTTTCTGAGTTATATACGGTCCCAATGCAGTATAAGTAGTTCTATATATCGAGAGATATTATCATCTAAAAAGCTTATCACCGCAACACGACGAGAAGCAAGAACTAGAGTCGAGTTCATCGAATATAGAGGAATTATATAATACATATACACACAAACATGTACATACATTTGAAAATGATATTATGATAATATAAGGATTACATTTATAGAAATGAGTTTGAAGATATGTGGTAACGTAAGTAGAGGAGTATGAGTGAAGAGCCACTTGAAATTTTGAGCTGGTATCATCATACTCCTCATCTACTCTACCACAGAGATAATATTGCTTGAATACATAAATGTTATATGTATATTTTTCTCCGGTACCTCTGTATGTTTTTGTGGTGGAGTATGAGAAAATTCATTTTCTAAATGGTTTATATTTTTTTCAGGATACTGTTACAATTTTTTTAAAACCAAATCCCTATATATATTATAAATTTGAAAGTAAGAATATTTGTTTGTTAATTTGTTTGTTACGCTTTTACGCAAAAACTAGCGAATGGATTTGAATGAAACTGTACAGCAATATAGCTCATACATCAGAATAACACATGAGCTATAAATTTTAAAGATATGTTTTAAAAGTTTACTCTGACATTTTACTGTTCCATTTATAATAATCATTTTAAGCCATAAGATTTCTGTAAAAATTTATAACAGTAAATGTCAAACAATTCAATTCTTTTCTGATATACTCAATGAATTATGACGATTTTACATTTAAAAAATAGAAAATTGTGCAAATAATTTAGATGTGTAAAACAATTTCTTCGAGTGTTAAAGGGGAACAAGTGAGATCAAGAGAGGTAGAAGCTATAAAGCGGTGGTTTTTACTTTACACGGGTATTAAGCTAGTTATTATATATAAATGACTTGGAATTTCTAAGGCTCAATTTGTAATTTGTAATCAGTAGCTGGGTTAGCTAAGCGAATTCTCACAGAGATTGAAAAAATAGCACGTTCTTCTTAAAATCGAATATTGCATTCTTAATTTTTCAAGCGTCTAAAGAAAAAATCACAAACTGATAAAAAAAATACAAAAATATTTGTTATTTTGATAAAATTTAAAATTTTTACACAATTATTTTGTAAATAAGTAAGTTTTCATCAGTAAAAAACGAAACTAGGCAAAACGAAATTATTTTTCCTTACAGAATACCTGATGAATTGATATTGATTCACATTTAATCGATAATTTTTATACTTTAGTTTTGTGTTAGAACGCGCGCAAAAATATACATATGCGGTTAGTTTATGAATTCCAAAAAATTTTATGATGTTGTGTAAATAAATATGAATTTTCAATTTAATTTCTTTATTTTTACTATGCATATACATATTTTCTGGTATTGTTTTATCAATAATTCAAATGAATATAAATTAGTGTTACTAGAAAGCTTTCTTCTGCTGTTGCTTTTGCGTAAATATTCACTATATTTTCAAAAAAAATTTAAAAGTTAAATTATTTCCAACAAGCATAATTTTTTCTTTTTCCCAGCGGTAATATTATTGTTTTTAACATCTTTACAGATGTAAGAAGATTTTCATATTGTGGGTAATCATATATTAAACTTTTAATCATCTTCCATTTACAAGAGACACAGCATTTAAATGGAAGCACTTTTCATTATTTTCAGATTTTTAAATAAATTTTCTATCTTTATTCGTTCACATACTATTACTAATTTTACAGACAAACAAAAAACTTTCGAAAAATAACAAAGATTGACGTGCATTGAAACATTCTTAGGAAATTGTCGGTTGATTCAATAAACAATTAAATTGTAGTAACTTTAGGCAGATAAGAAGAATCATAGAAATTTGGCTTCCTTAGATATTCACGGTCTAATAGGGTAAGGTGTTCTAAGAGTACGCGTGCGATAAGAAAATGCCGTGAAGCTAGTGACCAAACGGTTTTCTTCTAGAACCAAATTTTACTTGTGTTAAGACCAGCTAACAGCGTAAAATTGCGTCATGAAAAAAAGAAACATCGAAAATGCAGTACGGAATGTTACGTAAGTCTGAAGTATTACAGCTCAAAAGAATAGTGTATTTCATATAAAACCAATACTATTTTCACTACTCGCAACTAGACGGCAGCAGCAGATATATTTGCATAAAATGATGCTTTCGTGTAAGATAACGCAGTGCGCAGGTGTATAGGAATACTCTCAAGGAATGAGTCCTATGATGCGACTGTCGTACTGCGTCAGACGCTTAAGTAAGTATACTGCTATTATGAAATTTAATGCAAGAGTTGCTTATGATGCGTTTCTGCGTGTAGCGAGGCTGCAGCTGCAAATTATCTTAAACGATCTAAAAGAGCCTTGCGGCTATACCTCTCTCAGAGCAGTACTGACGTAGGCGCAACAACAAAACATATGTATACAACACTTTGTATACATGTGTTGGGCCGCACACACTCCAGAAGAAACAGTCATGTATGCATCCATCAGCAGTTCGCGTCAGACGCTCAGCGTCAGTCGCAGCATAGGAATCATACTCTTATACAACTGTTCACCGTGAACTTAAATATTATTTCAAGGGCAAGATAAATTTCGTAAATAGAAAACACCGGTTTTGAAAATTTTACGAACTTAGATAGGTACTTGCCTTTTTTTAATGATATTTTATAGTTATTAAATTAAACATCAAACAAAAAATATCAAAAATCATTATAAAAAGAATTTAATTTCTGGATCAAAGTATCTAAAACGATCTAACATCTCTAATTAAAGGTTATTGTAAGATTGCTCCTCCAAGCTAGAAAAGTTTCGTTGAGACTTTTTTTCGATTGAAAGTTTTCTTGTGGAAATATTTAGGTGAATAGTTTAAATTAGCTCACCATATACTCACCATTTATAAATTTCAGATAACCGACAAACTATTAACCCTATAATATTCCAGTATATAAAGGTTTACCTCGCATTTTGCCCTTCTTTGTATGTAAATATATCAAAAATTTTACATTTAAATAGAAATATTCTTTTTTACTATCTTTGAATCTATTTTGGCTAGTTTATAAGTGTACAAGGAAGTCATGTTGGATCCACATAAGATTTTTTATTCAAGTGAAAATAACTGCGGAATATCACTAAAATAAAATCTAATAGCGTGACACTTCAAAGCAACCACACTAAAGAAATAAATACTTTGACAAATGTTTGAAGAAAACTTCTTTTGGTACGAGAATTTTAATTAAAATTACAAATTTTATATCAATTTGTACAAATCAAAACAATGTCTAATGAAATGAAACAAAAATATTTTTAAAGACAAATTGCCTTGAACGTACAAGGAAATGTAAGAAGTCGGAAAATGCACTCAATGGACACTTTTTTTTTTATCAACAAACAATAAATCATTGATTTTTTTTTCTTCTATATGTGTGCCTGTAAGATTGTTCATCTGACTTGAGAAAATTAGGGGATATAAAACACGTTTATTGTTTCCAAGCAGGCACCCTTCTAACTTTTGTTAAAGAAGAAGTGTTTATATGTGAAAATGACAGTGGAAAATGTAACAATCCCTTTTTTTCATACTTTTAAATAGCTTTATTTCATTTGTGTTATCCTTGTTGGTTGAGTGTATTAAAAAGAATGTATAGAATGCATTTAATACTTGTAAAAAGGCATCATCAGGATTGAATTGTTAAAGATTAAGAAAAATAGAGAGAATTGTAATAGGTTTCTTGTGTCCCTGTTGTACGTTCAGGACAGTCAATTTATTATTTTACCAGAGTAACGGAAAGCAGTAAATTAAACAATCGGATTTTTTACTTTAGTTTTTGTAAAATTGTTAGAACATCATACATAAGCTTACAAAATACAATGTTCATCCTTTAAGTAGGGATTTAATCCGATAAAAATGGTATGTGGCGAGCCTAGAGCAATAAAAAAGGTGACTAGTTTACGGAAATTTTTTCACGAGATGATCTTCATATAAAAATCCATATATAATTTAGAATACGAATTTTAACTGTATCTACAGATCCTGCAAATTTTAATGTACATTATTTTTGTTATTCTTTTCGACTGTCATTTGGAGATTGATAAGTTTATAACAAAGAAAAATGAGGTTTACTTCGTCGCTTGTGGAAATTCTTTTTTTTTTTATCATCCTTATATATAAAAAGAAAGCACTTAGCAACACAATACGTGTAAACAATAAGCGAGAAACTTAGAACTTTCGAAAAAATTGAAAAACGGTTTTATTGTTTTTTTAAATGTATGCTTCATTTCCAATCCATTTTATAGCTGCAACCACCCTGAATTTTTTTCAAGTGCCTCGTTTGTTGTCAAAAACTTTCGTATAGTACATACGGTAGACAAAAACAACGTCGAATCACACGAAATACTCGATTTTCATCAATTTGATACCTCGAGCCACAATTTAATCCTCATTTTTTTTTATCACCAAACTTAACTTTACCAATCCCCAAATGGGAGACTAAAAGAATCATACAAATTTCCACTTCCTTATGGGATATTCACGGTCTAAGATCTCTTTTTTTGGTTGGTCCTTATATTACACGTCCTGAAATAATAAACTTCCTATCTCAGGACAAGAAAAAGAATTTTTTTTAATAAAAATCTTAAAGTTCTAGTACATTCATACAGCGAGTTCATAAAAACATGTAAAATGAAAAGTTTTTAATGTTACGAATATAAATAATAAATTATATTATAGGGGAGAGTGTAGTAGGTAGATACAAAATTTACATTTATGTGTTTTTTATAGCCACGCATTAAAATATAATAGAAATGGTCTCTGTTTATAGCACATTATTCTTCAACACTGTGCATGTCGATAAAAACATGTACTACAGAAGACATGACTCTAGGTACTAAATCTTACCCTATTATATTCAATAATATTAAATAAAACCAAATGTAATGTTATACACTTATAACTTTTATAACAAAAGTTTTTCAGAAAAACTTAAAGAAGAATGAGACATGTAAGTGATTGGGATAAAATATCTGGTACAGACATTTTGTGAATAATGAACTGACAATCAACACGAAAATTTTATACTCTACACTGGCAATGCAAACAATTTTAATTTGAAGTGTTCCTTAATGCTCCTTAATGTTGGTTGCAGCATTACTTTTACCAAAACGAGATAATTAGAGAATTTTTCTGGCAAGATTCGTTTGAACATTTTTTGGAACTTCAAATAGAAGACTTTTTTTTAAATTTTCATGAACGATCCTTTTAGCTGGAAATATCGCAAAATTGATAAAAAGTGAAGGATTATTTTTTAACATTGCCCGGCATAAAACAGCAAGGTTATAAAACACCAAGGAACGTTATTCCTGTTATACATCAATCTATTATGGAGGGCTAAAAAGGGAAGTTTCTGTAGAAAAAATTTTATGCTTATGGTTAGAGAGTAGAACGTAGAGGTGACTGCGATTATGAAAACCAATGATACTCATACAAATAATTAATTAATACCGTTAAAATTAAATATTTAAAATTACTTCAAAAAATTCAAATGGAATCTCATCAAATTAAGAGGGTTATTAAATTAACGTCAAACAATGAATATAAAAAATAATTTTCATCAAAATTTATTGAGAACACGCAAACGGTAGCTTTACCTAGATATTAACGAAGTGTAATAAATAATTGAATTACAGTCAAAAAAACTTAGTGAATGAAAAAAGACAACGTAAGCAATTAATTAAAATGAATATAAAATGATTTGGTTGGTAGACGTGACTTTCTATAAGGACAAGAAGAAGTTAGGTAGAAAACCAAGTGATGTTGTGTATCATTGAGAGTGTAAGTATGGAGATAGGTTGTAGAATGTATCAAGATGACGACATGAGAGTGACGCGACACTACACAACGACGACGTTATTATTAAAAACGGTAACGAAATATGTTTAAAACTAGAGTAGATTTTAAGATTGTTCTGTATAGCATAAAATAAATTTAAATTAGTAACGGGTTTAAAAAATGTCTCGGAGTGTTAAGGTTAAAACTGCAACCAAAAAACCGCACTGATACGTTATCAAACACACAAAAACCAAAAACCAGGCCTGCCGATTTGGACCTGCAATAATTCACGTCACTAAGACGGGCGACAAATACAGTGTGTACAAATACATATACCGATTTTGATGACAAAATTCGAATTTCTCATTATTTTGGTTTACACTCAAATTATTATCAAGATCCCATTGCTATTTCGGACATCTTTAAAATATTACTGGTCATATTATTTTATAAAACTTATGCTATTCTCAAGAAGTTTACAGAGATGAGTTGGAAGTTTAGGAACCCGTTTGGTCGAAATATCTAAATAAATGTACACGAAAAAGAAAATTGATGTTTTAAATTTTGATGTAATTGATCATCATGTAACAGCAGACATTTTAATGAAACAAAAAAATATGGCTAAAGTTTCATCTTTACCTGAAAATTGTAGATTTTCCTTCTTCTATCAAACTTTCACACAAGTAGATTATTTATGAACATAATTGTAAGAATGTGTTGTAAAAAAGCTTGCACGTTAATCTAGACTCCAATAAAATTTGGGATGCTATATAAATTGAAATCCCACCTCTTTCTAAATCAAATTCTAAAATTTTTGGAATTATTTCTTTTATTTTTGGCAAGATAAGAAAAGATAGAAACGTTCAAAGTATTCCAAAAAATATTTATGGTCTGAGTTTCAAATGAAATGCATTTTAAGGTGTTTCAAATAAAATGCAAGTCAAGGTTTTTCAAGATCATCATTATTTTCACAACAGCGTGGAATATAAGCAATACAAGAACTTCTTCATATACATCACAAACTTAAATTAAAGTCAGCCTAGAAAATACTTCGTCTATACACACAATACATAATGATGTAATGTTGATGCACAGTAAATGATAAGGATGTTAAAGCAGACATTGCATTGATGATAGAGAAGTTTTTTTTTATCTTTTATAGACCTCTTAAAATGATAATTTACATATCTTAAGATTCACAACCTGCATGCACCATACAAATACCTATATTTGTACACCGTCGTGTAATCAAATTATTATTATATTTTATATTACTTTTTATAGCGTCGTAGTACGTGAATTATCATAATTTCATAAAATTATATAATTTATTTTAAAAAGTGAAATTATTATTGTTATAACTTACCCCTGAACATGAACTAAGTTTACGATAGTTGTGTATTGTAAAAATTTATTATAAAGAAAGTACTCACCTGAAACAAAAAAAAAAAAAAAAAATTAATAACACTATTATTGGGAGAGTCACTAACGAAATTAAACAGTCAATATTGCAGTCATAAGCAAATTTACTGACATCTTATAAAGAACTGAAGTGGCCTATGAAATGGTAAGATCAGTAAAAGACTGGGCTACTTTATATTAGACAATTCTATTTGTACATTAGAGCAGTATAGTTGTAAATTACTTCAGTTTTTTTTTTATATACATCTACATATTCAGACATAAGATTATCGGCTGGCAAAATGATTTTCTCAATACAGATCTGCCAAATCATTTCAATTAGAAGGGGTTAGCAGCAGTATTATTAAATTTTAAATACGCTCTGAAGTACGAAAGTGGTGGCCATTTTTGACAGACGTCAACAATGTTGCAGAGGGTAAAATTTTTGGTCTAATAAACTTCATTTATATATTTTGTTTTATTTGTGCTAACTACCCAAACTAAAAAAATTGAAAACAAAATTTATAAAAATTGAAAACATAATTGTTGTGAATTATGGATTGATTTGCATTTGAATTATTGTCATTTGATTAAAAATTAATATTAAAAAATAATTTCTATCTACTTTTATATCTTCTATAGAAATTAAGACGCAAAGTTACGAAGTCTTGCTATGCTCTTAAGAAATTGTATAAAATTGATCCGGTAAATTGCTCTTAACACAGAATTTTGGACGATATCTCAACAACTATGCATCCAATCTTCTAAACCAATTCTGTATTTTTTGGGTCAAATGAGCTCAGTTTTATCGAAATTACGAGATAGTAGTATAAAATCGATAAAAATCGGTTTTTTATTTAACTTGGACCCAAAAACTACGAATATTGGGTGCATTTGACTTTTGGTCGAGTATTTCTATAATAATGCCTATGATATTATCCAGCACAGAAAACAGAAAAATCATGCTTTTTGAAATTATTAATTATTACATTTTTGGAATATCACACACAAAATAAGTTTGGCCCTTGATAATAAAAATTTTGGTCTAAAATTCCCCAATTGTGACAAAATCAATTTACCAAACTTGCAAACTCTGTAAATCAAATAAATATGGTTTTATATTACCTTGTTATTTTTAATTAATTTAAAATTGACTCATTCATATATTTTAATTAATTTGTATGCAATAATTAATATATTCAAATAAAATAATTCTATTATCTCCATTTAAAGAATTTATTATTATAATCAATATCATAACAAGTTCATATTTTCATTAACCATGGATAAAATAATAAATTTTATACAAATTAATAATTATATCCCTTATTCAGATGTTAAATTATATACATATTTTATTATTGTACACATACAATGGTAAAGGAAGGTTAAATTTAAAGATTTTAATATTAAAACTTATCAAGGTAATCATATTTATAATTTTCTTGAGTATGATCTGTCTGATGTTCAAAAGAAGAAAAAGTTACAAGATCATTGTTAAACTTTTCAAGGTAGAACATTTTATTTCAAAGACATGCTTGAAATGTTTTGTAATGCAATAGTATTACCTTAATATCAATATTTATTTTTATTGAGAAATTTGAAATGTATTTCCCTGAAAAATTTACAAAGCTCCTGATAAATTTTTCGGATTCGGAACCTTGAACTTGCAACATATCTAAGAACATTTTCTTTTAAAATACCTTTTTTCTTAAAACCTTTTTTAAACTAAATCGATTTTGAAGATCCAATTTCACATCGCTCGATCTATTATGTCCTTAAATAACAAGGCGGCGGTGTTTCTCAACCGTTTTTGAAATACGAACTGGTAAATACCTGGAACACGTTTAACGGGCCGGTAGTCTCTCTTAGCAAATTTTTTTTACTAAGTTTTATAAAGAAGTAGCACAAAATTTATTAACTACTATTCATTTTAATATTTATTATTTTCTGAAGGAGGTTTTCGCCATCCATGTGCATCATTTTGAATCCCAAATTAAAGGTTTCTGTAAAAATGGAATGTGAACGAAATACATTTCATGGCCACCTGCTATGAAACACTCAATGAATCAATACTATATAACATTTAAAAAAAATTGAAATCTGTACATATATTTTACCTGTGTAAAACAATCCCTGCCCTAATTTCGAGTGTTGGAATGGAAGGGGGATAAGTGAGAACAAGAGAGGTGGGGGCTAAAACACGGTGGTTTTTTCCTTTAAACACAGCGAGGCGATGGTAGCAAGCTTGTAAAAGATAAAAGCTCACCGATTCTCCCTTAGAAGTTGTAAAAAAATCTCCATTAATCGGCGGTCGAGAATCGCTGTACTAGAGACAAGATTAATGAAATCAAATTTGTTGTTCGTGAAAGATTTGTTAGCTGTATTATTAATTTTTCAACAGAAAAATTAATTATTTTCATATTGAATTAAATATAATTATATTAAATTAATATATTCATAATACAATGTTTTGTTCAATGTTCTATGAGTTAAATTAAATATTGATAATATACATTTATATAAATTATTAAGTATATAAATGAATTAAATAATTTTAATGAAAGCTATTTAAAAAAAAGTCCTTCTTTAAATATCAGTAATTAATTAAAATTCAAAACTTAAATCTTTGAAACAAAGATAATATTTCTATGACAGCAAATTACTAATAGCTTCAAATTAAAATAACTAGGATATAACAAGGTGTCTACTTAGTTAGGTTGGCTATATACGGAAAACTTTTTTATTATTATAAGGTTTACAAAGAGAAGTTATTCTTCAAAAAAAGTCTCTGCTTTGGAAAATATTTACAGTCAGTTATTCACTTTTGACATCGAATGTAGAAGGTGCCCACAAATTGAGAAAGTTCGATAGGAATGTAAATGGTCGATTAGAAATGTAGACCATTTCGAACAGGTAATAAGAGAAAGGGTTCCAGAAATCACTCTTGAGATATGTAGGAGTGTGTTTGAACAATTTTGTAAAAGACCAATTACATGTTTAGAACGCGAAGGTGGACATGTTAAGGCAAAAACGAACAGAAGATAACTGTTTTGACTTACGTCAATCGTAATAATTGTCATGTAATGTATGAAAAATAAATGTAATGTGTTGGTTTTTTTGTCATAAATGTTTCAAATTAGCAAATAAACATTTCAAGTACGAAGACTGGTTAATTTGAATAACGTGTTTTATAAGTAAAATTTGCAAACTTTAATTAAAAATTGAGGTGGTTAAAACATTCCCATCGTAAACAATTCATTCCTAAATAGTTATCTTCAGTTCGTTTTTCCTTCAACGTACCTTCCTTGAGTTCCATACATGTAATGGTTCTTTTACAAAATTGTTGTAATACACTCCTATACATCTTGGGATTAATTTCTTGGACCGTTTCCTTTATTTGTTTAAAATGGTCTACATTTCTAAATGACCATTAACATTCCTATCGAACATTCTCAAATCAAAAAAAAGGAGGTTCTCAATTCGACTGTATTTTTTTTTAATGTTTGTAGCCTCAGAACTTTTGATTCGGTGAATTGTTTTTGATGCTTCTTTATGTATTTAAAATCTGGTACTTCCCGTGTGGCCCCATTTCATTTTGGTCTAGTTCTGACAACGGCATCTATGAAAAAACCATAAAAGTCTTCAATTTGCATTAAGTATGCACGAGAAGAGGACGAATAATTCAATATCACGCCAGCCGATTTGTTTTTTTGTTTTAATTTTTTGTAGACCTCATAATAAAAAAGTTATCCATATGTGGCCTACTTAAGTAGATACCCTGTATATTTTGAGAAATATTATAATGTCACCCACAAAATAAAGTTACGACTCATATTAGATACACACACACAACTAAACTAAAGTTGTAATAATAAATAACTAACATCAAATCCCTATTTTAATATAAACAACTTGAAAATAAATGTATAATTCAAAAACTTATGTTATATATTGTAATTAGTAATTTCCCTTAACAAAATATGGGAAGGAACTAACGGAACGAACGAGTTTAGTACATGAAGTTTTAAATAAATGACAAGAGTAAATCAATAATTTCAAAACCTTTTCAAAGTTTATGACATGTTTTAATACCCTATGCTTCAGAAACCTATACTTTATATGTACCTAAACCTACATTCACACATTCATTCAATCAGTCAGTCATCAGTTTTCTTTAACTTTTCCTGAGTTTATTATATTTGAATTGAATATGACATGAAAATTCATAAACTAACAATTTTAAACTGAACTGTCAACTTATCAACAACCACATAAAACGAATGTAGAGCTTTATTTATTCCTCTTAAAGTACGAGATAAAATAAATAATACGGAAGTTTTGTAAATATTGAATACCAAACTAAAAACCTTGTACTTCCAGCCCATGCCAATAAAATTTGTAGGGACGTTTCTGGTTTATTTGAACCTAAAATAATAAGAAAACGTTTTGTTTTTTTCAGACGAATTATTTCTAGATGTGATACCAAAATTCCATCCAAATGTGTAGCTCATGATTGATCGAGCTAAAAATTTGTTAAAATATTGAAGGCTTAAACCTTTTTTATATGTTTTTAATAGCTTGAACTATAATGTAGGGATGTAATTCTTCAAATCGATCCCGGAACTCTAAATAACCTGAAGATGGGTAGAAGAGTGGTCGAATTATGAGGTTAACAGTCTATCTATCTAATTTGTATTAAAAAATATGTAATATAGAAGACAAACTTTGGTTATAATTTGGGAAATTTTTCATAAACGAAAAAATCATATGAAAACAAGTGAAAACAAACAATTGACTGAATTAATTGTTGAAATACCATTTATAGACAGTGTTGATTACTCTATCACATTAGACATACATATATGTAACACATATATAACTGATATTCCCATATATAATATAATATACTATACAATAATACATACTATACAATTTACGCTCTGACGGGTAAACAGTGATGGTTACGAAAAAATGTTTCGAACAAAAGTTGTTTATTTTTTTCATAAGGAACATTTTTTACATTTAAACTTTTGTTCTATCTCTAACAGTTAACAAGATGAGTCCTACGGATCCAAGACCCAATTGACCTATGTTGCTCATTTACGAACTCGACCTCAATTATCACGTCCTAAGCACGCTATAAAAGACGATAGACAGACGACAGATGACAGACAGACAACCGGAAATGAACTAATTATAGGTGCGTTACAAACTTGGGACTAAACTTAGTATACCTTGGTATATTTCATATACATAAAAATATATTGCATGCGCACATTCAAACGTATATTCTTCTCCAAGCTGTTGACATGTTAATACTTTCTCAATGTTTTACAAGGTCCCTTTACAAAAGTCAATACTCTCATATAAATTGTTTTGTTTTATGATTATTTTTTTTAGAATCGTACTTTATTTTCATAAGGTTTTCAATCATATGTCAATTTAAGTTCTGACAAATACAAGCTGATTTTTCTTCTGTGCAAAAGGTTTAGTGAGGTATTGAAAAAATAATTATTACAAAACCTATAATGCATTACAAATCAGTGCTTCTTTCATACATTTCAATAAGCTGCTTGAGTTTAATTGCAAATATTTCTGAAATGAAACATTAACTGACATCCATTTCTAAATTCTCACGAATCATAAATTTGACTTTAGACTTTAATTTTGCCTATTTCATTTCAAGATGAGTATTTATTTGGCACAGTCTCAAACAATTTAAGGCTTAAACTAGTTTATTAATGGTCGTAAATCGAAAAATTCGAAATATTTAATACTCTTCATCCCAATTTTATTTCTCCGTATGTTTAAAATCTTCTAGTTATAAAATCCATATTAAATTTATGTATTCATAGAAATTACTTATCGTAAAAATAAAATCATCATACAATATTTACATTATATTAAAAATATAATCACGAAAATATTATTAATATTATTCTCAGAATCCTTAATAATGTATATAAAGACACGAGAAACCTGTTGAATAATTAACTGAATTCAAATTTGTTTCACTTTCGGATTTTTATTATTTATATGCTTTACTAAAAGCAGATTCAAGAGGGTTATTTATAGTCCTAGAGAAAGTAAATTTCTAGCCACTTTAAAGTCAGAGTTTCGTAAGTGCTTTCCTTTTAGATCATTCCAACTTTTCTCGGAGTTAGTAGGTCACGTTATTCAAAATTTCTCAAGACCAAGTGTTTTTATTTCTTTCTATTTGTACATTTAAATCTTGTTTTTGAATCTTGTTATCCAAAAAATGGTTTGATAAGAGGTTTTAGCTCGATAATGAACTTGCTTTGAAGCAATAAAAAAATTTTAGGACAAAGGCCCATTTATTGGGACACGGTTCATCTGACGAGCAAGCAAATTAAACATATATGAAACTAATAACAATAATTCATATATTATTTAATAACAGTAAAAGCTTTTATGGCGCCAGTAATTTCCAAAAAAAAAAGTAACAAAATGTTAAGTTCTTAAAAATAATTTACAGTCAAGTTACCGTGACAATTAGTTTATTTATTTTATTAATATTGTTATTATTTATATGTGAAATAACGATTAAATGAAATGTGATTGGGATCTATTAAGTTATTGTTGTGTAGTCATTAATGTAATTTGTTAAATTACTGTGTTGTTTATTTTAGTAGCACCAACAGTAACAGTGGCACCCAGTTAATATCTACACGTGAATGCAATATATTTTTCAATCTAGATAACATAGTATCCAGTCCATTGACTTACTAATTGAAGAACTAATTTTTGTTTTTGCATTGAATGTATTCTTTAACCGTTACCTGATACATATTCCTAAATCGAAACATATATGACGTACTTAAGACAGCTATTTATGGAAACAGTCAAAATTCCTGTTGACCTTTTGATAAATTACTGAATTTTTATTGTGAAAGCCCAGAGAGGTATACATTAAGTTGAAGTTTGATAAAGTTTTCCGTAGTCGAATACCCTAAAATTGCAATTTTCCGTATTGGAATTTGCAATATCTGTTTATTCAGCTAAATTTTGTTCAAATCATTCAGGAATACATATTTTCAAAAACCATAATTTTTATAAAATCAAGTCTTCATATAAACGTAACTTCTACGCTAAGGACATAATATGTTTATGGTTAATATACACAATCGCACAACTAGGTTCACTTTATTTGTACTAATGGTATATTGGCGCCCGCCCTTCATATCTCGACTATATATAATATTCCTAGTAAAACATATAAAATGTATAAATATTTGTTATGCACCGTGCAATAAAAATATTTTACGCACAGATTAACACGATAAATATAAAAAAATCGTGTACCTATCTAGATATATGTTTGAATAGCAAATAAGCCATATGGCATGAGTTCTCTCCATACAATATAATAAATAAATATCATAATATTAGAAAGAAATATGTTTTACAAACGATTTAACACTGAATAGATCAAAAACATTATAAGTGCAATTTATTTGAATTTTATTTACTTTAATATTGTGCGAGCATTTAATATTTTTGTTTTGTATTGCACATTATTTGGAGAAATAATTGATGGGCATATTTAAATCAAACTGTTTATTTTCTATTTCGTAAGTCCCAATTGAGAATATTTGACAAGGATTTGAATAAAATGCTAACTATGCAAATGATTATGGTTTATCGTGGAAATAAACAATCCGCGGTGGATACGACATTCACAGGTATTTTTTTATTCCTTCCAAATATTCCATTGTCACAAAATTCTATTCGGAAAATTTATGTTTTTGAAATATATAATCATGAAGTTAAAAACATAGTTAGTTTTACTTAAATGTATACAGTAGAGTCTCGGTAATTGAGATTCAATTAAAACCAGGGTTGGTTGGATTACTAAGATTGTTCACAAAAAGAAATGTATAATTCACAAATAATTTTTAAGTGATTGTACCCTCGTAGGTGGAAGGAGCGACGTGGAAATGACGAATGAAAAGTGTTCGGATTATATGACGTTGATGATTATCGAAACTCAACTGTAGTTACGCTAAATAAATGAGAAAAACATAATTTAGTCACGCAATTATCTAATTCTAACTATTTAAGATACTGTTCCTTGCGCTTCCACCATAATAACTAACAATACAAAACCATTGCCAAACTGGCCATGTACAAAATATCTTTTGACAAAATGTTTTTGTTTAAAGATGTTAAGTATAAATGGTACATACTCAATACACACCCATCAATTAAAACATTTGATTTTCAACAAATTTATACAAAAATTCTTAATGCAAAAGTATACTAGATGCATGTGTGCAAAAAAAAAAAAAAACATATTCGCTCTTTGAACAATCTTTTAAACAAAGCAAAACTAATTGATTGTCGACATTCGTTTTATCATAAAACGGATGGTTATTATTAAATGAAAACTGTAGGAGTACCATTTAACCACCAAAATCATATTTTCCCAGTGCATGTGTAAAAAAGGTTTTCACCCAGGAATCTCATACAAATTGCTGAAATCAACGATTGCTGGAAACGCCTTAATGTAGCGAGAAACAAACCTTCTTTTAGGAAAAATATGATCAGAACCGTACAACAAACTTTAGCTTTTAATAAAATGTATATTTTTATTTCTGTTATCCCAATAAGAGGTATTATCCTGATATCCTAATAAGAGGTATTCTTCTGCTATCCTATAAGAGGTATTATCGTAATAAAAGGTAATAAGAGGTACATTGTAGTTTAACGTACCTACGGTTGATATTAATTTGGATTCGTAAAGTTGTTTTTGTAGACATCTATTACTTTAAAAATTATTTCACAATAACTATCAATATTTTAAAAAGCATCATTTACTTAAATTAAATAAATAATTAAAGTTATAATTTGAAAATAAAAAAATACCATCAACAAAGTTTTAAGTATAATCTTATTTAAATAAAATTGTATACAAAATTTTTTAATTAAAATAAATATTTTTTATTTTAAATCAACAAAACAAAATAATATTTAACTAAAATAAAAACAACATTGTTTCAATATGTTTTAAGAAAAGTATATATCAGAGATACTATTAATACAACTTTAGTAATAAAAAACTTCTAAATTTTTATAGTAAAAAATAGCAAGCGAGTACAAAAAAGAAGATTGAAACATCAAAGCAAATTAGAATTAATAGTATCACGTTAAAATGCAATAATGAATGTTTTTAAAAGTACAAAACTTTTTAATTTGTAGTGTATATAGACGTTTTGTCTTTCGTTTTATTTTTTAAAATAATTTGTTGTAAACAAAGATGGATGACTTTATGTTTTTTTCAACTTGAAAATTGTATGTGATGTGAAAATGTCTTTAATTCTATAAAAACAGACAAGCGGGTTATTAAGAATAGTCAAATGAGTCTGTATAACATTTTAGTACCTGGATGACCGACTCTTTGCTCGGTAGTTAAAGAGACACAAATATAAAATATAACAGAAATTTTATCACCAAAAGATGTTAAGAAGTGTAGTATTTTGCAGTTTGTTTCAGTTTTTCCGGAAAACATGAATAAAACGAAATTTTCTAAAAATGAAACCTATCTAGATCGATTTTTGTACCAAAAACCCTCTGCATATTAATTATCATGAAAATCGTTGGAGCCGTTTCCGAGATTGCTGATTTATATTTATACCAACTATTTGAAGAGAAAAAACCATATCAATTTATTTGAGGTTATTTTCCAAATTATGAAAGTATTTTTACTAAACTGCTATTCGCTGTAGCTCAGAAAACGTACCATAAAAAAAAACTAAATTACCAAACAAATTTTTTTAAATATAGCCAAATTAAATAAATAAGCTTTTGGAGCTAAAGTATATTCTTATTTATTGCCTGCTTTCATTCGTAGAAGTTCTTGGATCATGAAATTGCTTACAAACTATCTGTTGGAGGTTAATAAGGATATACGAGCACCAGGGCCATTTTGGATAAAAGGATTTCTTTTTTTATATGAAGTTGGGCTAGGTCTAAATCAATTCTGAAAAATTCAGGGTGAGGAGGGTTGTATGTGCATGGTAGGGAGGAAATACATCTTCAATTTTGTTATAACTTGCCAATATCATACGAAAAGTACGAATACGGATAAAATTTTTCGATATCTGAAGTAATTTTCAAAATATCGAAAATTGAAAATTTTGTTTAATTATTCAGCTTTCGATATTTCGAAAACCAAGGCAGATATCGAAAAATGTTATTCTAATTTTTCGTCTACTTTCATAAATTTATAACAAAACTCATCATCAAAGTTAAAAATAAGGTACAAATAATTTCAACCATAAGTCAAAACTTGACTTGGCGCTTGTACTACCTCAATATTATCGTTTTGGATTTGTGACCAATTTATTGGTACCTTCTAATATCAGCTATAACTACTCCTACAGACGGTATAGTAATATTTGTCGGAGATTAATGCGCTACGGTATCCTACAACTGAAATAGAAACATTGTATACATCATTTCACAATTAGAATAAAATAAAAATGTTATTACTTTTTTATGAATCCTAAAACGAATAGTTAATTTGCAGTTTATGTTTTTTAGATATAAAAACCAATTAGGTATTATGTTAACCTTCATTTACTCGCATGAGGTCACCGAAATTTTATGAAAAAGTTTTTAATGAAGATGCTTCATAGCTACAGACTAATAGTTTATCTAAGTTGAGCCGTTTTCGAAATAAGGCATTTCAAAATTTCAAATCATTTGCTTGCTAATTTCACTACTACATACTACCGCTATAAAGATGTTACAAAAGCACTATATATCTCATGTCATGTCGAAAAGTACTCCTAAAAATTATCAAGCCAAGAAGTCCTTTCTCAAAATTTCGGCAATATGACCACTTGGAAAAATTCCTTTGGGAACTCTTTACTTTGGTAACAATGATTCCGTAAGTATACACAAGTTGGGCTGATCAGAAGCAAGACATTTTTCCAACCTCCTAAAAGTGGTGGGAATACTTGTGGCAACTTTCAATATAGCAACATTGATTTTGGTTTCCTGCAGGTCTCAGACAGAGGAAATAGTAAATTTTCGAATGCCTGATATTTTGCAGAATCAGAACAATAGTCTATTAGGTGAAAAAAACTTTTTCCAAATAAAAGTTAGAAAGTTAGTTTGGATACTAAACTTGTAAATTAGAATAATTGTTATTAAAGAAAATACATTAATAGAATCTAATTTTAATTTTATACTTAATTTATTAATTTCTTTTAAGTCACTAAAAACTTTGTAAATTTATTATGAAAGTTTTAAATCGCAAGTAGGATTACGTAATACTGAATATTATATACTTTACGTAAACACTTTCTTTCTATTTTTCTAAACCACCATTTTTAAGCCCAGGATTATTTATTTTAGCACAGTCATGCTAAATAATTTTCGTAAACATAAGGATAACATATAATACCATTATATATGAAATACTCTGCTTCGTTCCCTTTTGCATCCATTTCTTCCTTACGTATAGAATAAGTAAGTCGTTTTGTCTGAACACATATAGATAAATGGGGAAATACAAACACTGAAGGTATATGTTGTTTGACCTAGAAACCTTTACACTAAATGTGTATATGTTTCAAGGTAGTATAATCTAGACATTCTAGACAATAGGTTATGTACAGTGCTGCCACCTTATAAATAATAGTGGTTGCTTTTCACATTTGATAATACTACAGTAAAATGTTTTATGTTTGTGTAATATCTACGTAATATTATAGTCCGCAGGCCACGTCCAAAACATTTACGGATTACATTCACCGTTGAAAGTTTATAAATGTGTCCTTTATGCCCATGAAGAATATCTTGGTATTTGTAATTATTACAGAAGTTAATCGAATAACAAATTTTCAAAATGTCGTTCAATGGAACCCCGTTTTATAGAAGTTCGGGCAAAATTATTTTTCATTTATAATCTTCTATCATTTATAACTTTCTGCTAGAATAACGTTGCTGAAATTATGCTGAAAGAACAGGTACTGGTTTTTTATGATGCCTACTGTTTTTCGTTTCCAATCTAGCAAGTATTTTAATAGCTATCAAAAGTAAAAATTATTTTTACTTTTTATTCCGTTATAGAAACATGGTACATAGAAAATTTTTGTTATGCTTTTTTTCAGCTTTTGGTGGTTATGTGAATGCAGTCATCCATTTCTGAATTATGGTCCAAATTTTAAGTCTCTAGCTCATTGGGAAGTAAGTTTAATAAAAATATGCTTAAAAAAACAGATAACTTTCTTTCTGTTAGAATAACAAAAACAAAAATATAAATCTTTCAATCGAAAGCTTGGGAGTGCAATAAATCCCCGTGAAAAAGAAGATTCCACTACCGATAATATTTAAGTTAGACGCCGGACCTAAGGACATAAAAAAAACAAATAAATCTCAACGGTGATAATCAGTTAGTTTTTTGAGCGTCGGCGAGCGGACTAATCTACATGCATTCTTAATATACGAAATATTATTACCACTAACACGGGCTTGAAACTAAAGAGTAATCCATCTTACCTTTTATTATATTTTGTGCGCACGCAATGTTAATGAGTTTTTCTACCTGGATATATCTAAGCAAATTCATTTATTCCCATATAAAACAAAACATGATTTACTGAATGATAGGACCAGTTCATACATTGCAGTGAAATAAAATCAAAATCTCTTAAATAATGACATCGCATGTTATGGAAAACCTCGAGTAAAATTTGTCAAATAAATTATCTTTTTGTGAGAATTCACCGAGCTCTGCAGCATTGGAGGATCAGTATTGAAGGTTCTTTTGGTTAGGGTTTACATAGATGTACGATATTAAAAATCAATAATATGCAGCAAACTACGAATGTGCATCTTATTCCAAATTTAAATTTGGCAATGTTTCTATTGTTAAATGTTGCCAAGAGAAAATATAATTTTGAATACACAGTCAAATTTCACTTATACAGCATTATTAAAATCCAGAGGGTGACTGAATATTAGAACATTCGGATTACTATATTATATAGAAAAATTCATAATAAGTATCATCACTAGCACGAAAATAATCTTTTTTTGTAATTTTTTTATAAATTTCGATTGCCGGAGGATACCGGATTATTGCATATCTATTGAAGTCTGTTAAAAAACCGGACTAGTGAGATTGTACTGTATTGTATTTTCAATTCAAAAATATCATAATCAATAGCGTAAATCTCAGTCTCTCAGACACAAAAAAAAAAACTTTTAACAAAAACAAAACCGAATTCAAGAGAAAAACTTTTCGAAAACAAATTAATAAGCACTAAAAAGTAAAAAAATAACGATAATATAATGTAGTTAAAATCATTGTTATTTTTGGAGTCGGTGTCAGCCTAGGAAATAACTCTGGCAGAACAGTTTGCTACATTAGCTTGGCTGACACCGACTCCAAAAATAACAATAATTTTAAATGCATTATATTATCGTTATTTTTTTACTTTTTAGTGCATATTAATTATTTTTGGAAAAATTTTTCTTTTGAAGTCGGTTTTCTTTTTGTTACAAGTTTTTTATTTTTTTTTTATTTTGTGATTTTTAGTGAATCTGAATTACACTAATTTGTCACTATAAAAAGAATAATCGAAATCGTTTGGCGTGATACTGAGTTTTTCGTCATCTTGTCTTGCAAATTTAAGACTTTTACGGTTTTCTCATGGATGCCGTTGTCAGAAATGGACCAATGAAATGGGACCACACGGGAAGCACCAGCTTTCAAACAGATAAAGAATCATCAAAATCGGTTAGCCCAGTCGAAACTTCTGAGGTAACACACATAAAAAAAAATACAGTCGAATTGATAACCTCCTCCTTTTTTGTTTGAAGTCGGTTATAAACTGGTAGGAATTATCAGGTTGGCACTGGAACGGTCAAAAATGTTGCAAATAGACCAAAAATGATTTGATTTAATTTACAATTTTATACGAAAAATAATGCGTACATGCACTAATAAATCCTTATTTCTTACAATTGAATGTAAATATCGAATTCTATTAAATCAAATGAAGTTATGTAAACAATTTGAACACATTGTAAATATAACCCCAACCACATTGAAGTCTCTAAGCTTCTTAAACAAGAATAGATGAAATCATTATATCCGCCACTTTACACAAACACTTAAAACAAGCTCTAAAATTATATCATCATAACCTGTTTTTTTATCATAAAAGATACAGTTGTGTTTTCTGGATAAACAATAACCCCCAAAAACTATAACAATATGCCATAATATCATTTATATTCTTGAAGAGGATTAAAATTCTTCCCTCCATCCTTATACAATTCTATATAAATTCATTTGCAGACCATTGTCTTACACAGTTATCCTGTTTGCGTTTTTACTAACAATAAGTTTCATAGCAAAAGCTTTCGTTCTTTCAATTGAGTGCTACCACCTACCACTGAAACTGTAACTTTTATACAAAACGAAATAGAGAAAGTATGAAATCAATCGCGAAAGACATTGAAATTATGGGTACATAATAATTGTTAGAATGAAATTTAATTTTGAAAATAAAACATAAGCATACTTTATTTTTGATTTTTAGAATGAATCTCTTTCATTGTCGATTCTCAATGAGAAACTTAGCCAGATAGATCTGCGTCATTTGTTCATACAATTCTCGAAACATTGTCGAATATCGAGCATATTTATGTTATAAGCGGCAGTGCGTATATTAAATAGTACCTATATCGATCGTAACGACCTTATATCGACAAAGTGCACAAATTTCCTCAAATAAGTCTAATTATACTTTTTTTGACAGGTAATTAATTAGCTATAACAATATTATTTGTAAAAAGCCGTTTTGTAATTTTATATAATACTAGCTGTATACCCGCCCGCATCGCTTTAAAATCGCTTTAAAAGTGAAGATGGGTTAAGACTTAAGACGAATTATAGCTTTCATCTCCCTTGCTCTCACTTATTCCCCTTCCACAACACTCGAAATAATGCTAGGGATTGTTTTACACAGGTAAAATACATGTACAGTTTTCAATTTTTATTTAATGAAAAATAGTCAGAATTCATTTAGTATATCAGAAAAGATAGCCCTGAATTGTTTTACATTTACCAGTTTATAGAATCTTCAACTTATGGTTCAATATGATGCTCATAGATGGCGCAGTAAAATGTCAGATTAATTAATTTAATTTTATTTAAAAAATATATCTTTATAAATTATAGCGCATGTGTTATTCTGATGTATGAGTTATATTAGCAGAAATTCATTGAAGTCCATGCGATAGTTTTTGCATGGCGGCGTAACAAACAAACATCCTTACTTTCACATTTATAATATATAAGGATTATATTAAGGACTACTTACTGTCCGAGGTTCAAGAGACACTAAGGAGGCTCAGATGGGAAGTCGTCATCTGTATTGTGTAGTGGTGATTGTTTATAAATTTAAAATTGTTAGGCGAAGCGGAATACTTAGGGTAGTAATATACGAAATAGATCATAAAGCAAATAAATCACTTTTAATACGATTTATTTGTTAACGTTCACAAAACATTGGATATTATGCGATAAAAAAAGCTTCAAAATTACGGTTTTTAATACACACTTATAATGTACATAATATAGATCAAAAAAGTTATATTTACTCAACTGATTTTGTATCAACTCTATTTCACAACAAAAACCACCAGTAATACGGTGAAAATATATATACTTAATGTCACAACAGTTTGTGTTGTGTAATAAATTTCTTCACGAAAACCTTCTTCTGCTCTATACTATACCTACACCTCAAGAGTTGAACGTATGAGATATTTATGTTTATATGACTGTCGAGATAGCCAAGAAAATATACAACA
Organism: Chrysoperla carnea; assembly: GCF_905475395.1. Classification (NCBI taxonomy): domain Eukaryota; kingdom Metazoa; phylum Arthropoda; class Insecta; order Neuroptera; family Chrysopidae; genus Chrysoperla; species Chrysoperla carnea. The sequence continues at coordinate 22,023,283 of NC_058340.1, forward strand.
AGGCTTATTACAACGTTTCCCACTATGGGTATTGTGAGCGTGTATGAAACTATGCAACTTATAATCCTTGTTTATAATTTATAATGCAATTATTTTCAAATTCTGGCTACACAAACCTTTACTGTATCTTACTAACTTACCTGACAGATATTAAAAGTAATCACACGGGGGGAATGAAGAATGGATACTTTGAGATACTCTGTTTAGTTGCTTTATGATGTAAATTAAAACATGAAATAATAATAATTATACTGAAGTTTACCTCACAATGGTTTATCAAACACAATGGTTTATTTAAAAAAAGGCTACTATAATTCTCAATCCTAAATTTTTAGTACAATTCATGATGTCGATTCTCGGATTACAATAGGCGGTAAAGTAATGAATTAACGTCCCATGAATTTTTAGCAGATCGGACAAAATGATGATCGGTGAAAATCAGTGTCGGTCGGTATTTGTTGTGTTTCCAAAGAAAAAATAAATCAAATTTTGGTCGGAATTGTCAATTTCTGTATGATTTTGAAAATTTTATATGATAAGCCAGAAAAGCTTGACTTCATTAAAAACTTTTATATCTGACCAAAATTATCGGGGCATAACAAGATGTTATTATCTTATTAGAAAAAAAGATTATGAGCATATGACGGATAAGGAAACAGATGAAAAGTGTCCGAAAAGAGACAACATACTATCAAAGGTCGAAGTTGCATGAGGAACGACAATGTCAAAAAATACGGTCTTAGTAACTTTGGAATTCTTGTTAATCGCTTCAAAACAATGAGACACGATGTATGAAGGCGAGTTCCACCTCCACTTACATTGTGTCCACCTTCATTGTCAATCATGACACAGAGTGCATGGAGAAGGGGGTGGGCTTAGGGCAAGGTGTATTGGAGTAATCAACCTAGATCAACTTTGGCATCTATAATCAGCAATGATACGTAGCTAGAGTGAGGTTATTGGTAAAACAGTTTACTTTATTCGAATTTTAACTATTCCATTTTGCGATCTCTGATATAATTTCTCCATCTGGGATTCCAAACCATTCACCAGGCCCAAGCACGCAGAATTTTCGCCTGAGACCATTCATTGGTTTAAATCGTTCAGATTTGTTACAATAATGCATACTGAATAATCTGTAAGAAATTATTTATTCGAGTAAAATTGAGAAGATATACCTTGAGTATCCTGTACAGATGCTTTATGATGTAAATTGAAACTTGAAATAATATATTAGATGGGTATAATATACATACATAACCTAATATATATAAGGATATATATAAGTTTATATCTTGATTGGACTTCAATTTAGGTTGTACCGTTGTTATTACATTTTAAAATTTATTAGGGTGACCTATTTGCTGGGTTTGTATTATTTATAGTGATATGACCTATTTAAGGTAGTACCAGCATGAAATCACTTTTCGACAGATTTGGCCGAATTTTTTTTCTCGGGTTTATAATAGCTTTATTTATGAATTCCTAAATAATTTTTGACCGTTTAGATCGCGAGATATTTAAAGACAAAGTTCGCGATTTTGAGGGTCATGCCCCATTTAAAGCATGTAAAATGTCCGGTCTCTCCAACTATTTTTTATGATATTATTATATATTGAAGAAAAAGTAGAAAAAAATGTTTATACAATACAATTCTAAAAAAAAAAGTTTAGAAATTAATTTTCACTTTCGAGATATTAATTTTGACGTAAATTAATCGAAATTGGGACGTTGGCATAATTATTTCCCATTTTAAACGGTCAAAATTTCTGAAACTTTGGGAATTAATAGTAAGCATTATTAAATTCTTAAATTTAATATTTCGTTAAATTCTGTCGAAAAAAAAATTGTACCATTGCTTTAACATAGAAACTGCAAATACCATGCTGGAACATCGTTAAAAAAAAAATAAATAAAAACATTTTTAAAATGTTTTAATATTATTAATTGAATATCAAACAAAAATAATGGATTTTTTTATTTTATTTGGATAGAATAATTTGCAGTAATGAAAAATTTTCAAGTAAAAGGTCTTCATGAATTATCGGAAACCTCCAGTTTTATCATGAGTGCCCCTCCTTAGAATAATCCACTATCCCAGCGATATTATATGTAATTTAAAAATTTCTTTGTCCGTGCGGTCGGAAGCTCCAGTTTGAGTAATGACTTTTTTTAAGTTGAATTTGAAAAATAAACAAATCCAAGAAAGAAGTTAAATTGTTAACACATGTACTTACTTATGTAATCTACACATTTTGATCGCAAAGTGTAGTTATTTGCGTACGACATAAAACTAATATTTGTATTTATATTTTTAATGTGTATTTAATATCAAAACTCATGCCAAAATATTTACAAATATTTTGCATTCCGCTAATATATTAAAGTAAAAATATTTTTTTTAAGTTTAATAACCTTTCAATTGCAAAAAACTATTTTGCAAACTTCATTAAACTGAATACTATTTGAACCTCCACATAAAAAATAAAGGGAAATAGTAAAATCTGAACTTTGTAACTTTTTTTTTTATTAATTAGATAAGTTTTATTCAATAAAAAATAACCACTTATAAAAAAAAAGCAAAATCTTTTGATTGCAACTGCCAAAGTAGCAGATTTTAAACGTCTAAGAAATTTGTTAAGAGTTTTTCAGATGCAAAAATTATGAAGTTCGTATCAACAAAACGTCATGGTAATTAACCGTCAAAAAATTAACTTTTACGATAACTGTCATCGCTGTTACTTTTGCCAAGCAAAAAATTCCCGGATCCAAGTGCGGTAAATCAATTAACTCATGCATACTCAATTAACCAGCAAAGATAACAATAATATGTGTTATTAGCTTTTATTTTTCCACCTCACGATAAAATTAATTCAGGAAATTAAAGTATATCATTAAAACGAGTACATACTCTATTCCAAAGATAACTCTTTTAATCTACATGGAAGTCATATGAATATTTGATACCAAATTTTTATAAAAATAATTGAATTAAATTATTTGTTAAATGATGTATTCGAAACAGATTTTTGTATATTTTTAAAGTAACAAAATTAAAATACAAAATAAAAAGTATTTGTGTGTTATTTTAAAATTTGTTAATCACATTTATTTTCGAACGGATTAAAATTTATTTCAGAGTTTAGCTTCACATAACATGCAGAAAGAAAGGTATATGTATGCATACAAACAAACAAACATAATATGTAGATTTTAAGTTTAACAGACCATACAAATATTACATAAATTTATCATTTTGTTTATTTATTTCTACACCCAAAGTTCAGATTATGGATTTAGAACCGAGAGACACAAATTTCGGAAATTTATTTTTTGACTAAGTATAAGAACCAATAATACTAAAGAACGACGCCATACTAAAGAACCTAAGCTTGAAACCTGTTTAAGACAGCTAAAAACTGCAAAAAAAAAATTGAGAATAATTAACTAATCAAATAAATTCGAAAAGGAGTTTGACGACCAGTATGTTAATTTTTTTAATTCTAAAAAATGGTTTAAACTCTCTCATGTACTCAGGGACTAGATTTAGTGATGTTGGTCCGTGTTTTAATTGGTAGATATGGGATTCCCTGATAGTAGTAAAATTTGATTGATCAGTTTTCGACAACATAAAATAATCTTAATTTTGAGGAAAAACTTAATGTTTGCTGAGATATATTTTTTGTTATATTTGAATGACTTTACACTCAACGTGAGTTCGTGAATAGTAAAGGATATTTTTATAATACACAAGAGCATCTTTTTTTACTTACACCGAGAGTAACTAGTGTAAGCAATAGAAAAAAAATTATTTTAGTTCAACCCTGAAATTCGATGTGGCGAATGCTACAATTAATATCCGAAAGCATTAACTATAAGGTAAAATTTATTACTGAATAAAGTAATAATTAAAGGTAATGTTTTGGAACGTATTTTTTACAATTTCCATAGATAATGCTGAGATATGTTCTATTTAAAGTCTCGTATCTTAAAAAAGCTTTTACGTTATTTTCTAATAGAAAACTTCTGTGTTTTTTTTATATAGTAATGTGTTTAAAACAATTTGGTTAGAGTAGAATGAAAGCCATGCATTTCAGAAACATTTTTCGTTGCATTGCAAATGACGATATGTAATTTACAATAAAACAATATACCTAATCATCTCTATTTATTTTTATGTTGCTTCAACATTTGTCTAGTCAAATGATTAAATATCAAAATTGAATGATTCCTACGACATATAAATCTATTTATTGTAGTGTTAAAATTTAGTTAAATAAAAAACAACACAAGTGACATTTATTTGTTCTTTACTAATAAAATGAATACTCCGGATTTATAAACCAATTTAACAAAATTCACTTTTTAATACAACTAGATATTTCTTTTCAATATCATGGATAGGACTAGGACAGATTTATTATACTCATGATTTAAAACACATTTTTACCAAAATTCAAAGATTTTTAAATATTTAAGACAGAACCAATGTTTTTTTAATCCACCTTTAAGATATTATTTTGAAGCTTTTTTCGCTTCTGTAAAATTAAACTTACTAAGATTTTGCAACAAGCACAAGGAAAGGTTTTACAAAATTTTATTTGGCTAAACATGACCTATTTTTCAAAAAATTTAACTCGTTAAGAAACAGATACTCAACTATCATTGAAAATATTTGGAGACCTGCGAATAAATAGATTACAGTCTCTTCAAAATGTAAATACTCAGTATGAATCATCTTCTCTAGGTTTATTTATACCAGTTGTGGGTTCATCGTCATTCAGTGAAAATAATACCAATGACCACGATATTGGTACATTGACAAGCTAATATTATGTCATTGTATTTAAACTATAACTTTGGGCAAACGTGTCTGATTCGAATGAAGCGTATTGCATGCTGCGAAAATATCACATGACAGGTATGGTTTCTAGTGGTACTCAATTTGATTTTTGGAATATGATTTGTGTTCATCATGTTTTGTTATTACTCCATAAATAGATAACGAAAAATAATGTCTTAAAACCGTAAAACATATTTACGTAGTTTCACACCTAGGAATTTTTTTCTGGGGAAATATTCGAAATCGCTAGACTGCATCGATATCATACAGATTATGCTCTTCATTGGAGCTAGGTGCCCTAAGATGAAATTCAATTAGCTATTCCAATGAACAACTCAATATTATGGAAATTGATATTATTTTTATGAGTTTATGATTTAAAAATTATTCCCTTTAAACATAAACCCGTTGCTAACCAATTGCATTTTTTCCTGGCCAAAATTTTGAGATAAAACATGAAAGGCTTTAAACTCAATTATGTTACTGGCAAGTCAATGTAAAAGTATCATAATTCATTATTGATTATCTTCCGCTAGTTTTAAAATAATACTGCATAATCTACCTCGTTATTCAATTCTAATTATAGTCTAGTTAGAATAAACATAAAGATCAAATTCACCCCTTGACATACATATGCCTTACGGTTATATAAACATTTATAAGTATGACACGATTATATAAGTATGACAATTAAATATTTGTGAATACACTAATTATAACAAATATATACGTGCTTATAATAATTTTAAAACAGCACACACTATATATAATAGCTCCCCCGCCCCTCAGTTTATACTAGATAAGTTCAAATATTTTATCGTTAATCAATGTTATTGTATCACATACATATTAAAATATATTTGAACTTAGTCATGGGGCTACAGAACGGTTCATAATAATTCTTAGCTAATTTAGCTAATTCTAACTGTACACAGTATTTAAGTACGTGGTATTAAAGTTTATAATGTAAAAAGCGGCAACGAATTTAACCACAGCGTAGAACAAAATACGCGACAGCAACGTTTATCTATTCTCCCAGTCAAATAAATATATTGTAATGCAAAAAATGCTAACATACTGGTAAGGAGGTTTAGAACGGTAAAGGTTCTTGGGGAGATTATAATCTCTTCGCTATTACCGATCAGATTACAAAAAATTCGTTACTAAGTAAATCGTAAAAAAAAAACAGAAATAATAATAATAATAAATATGCCAGAATCGAAATGAGATTTCAAAACATTTGACTTAAGTTTGATAGTATTAAACATTTGTGAAAAAAGAAATAGAGAATTCCAAACACCAATTTTGCTATTTTAACGAGTCTCTTATCGTGGATGTATGTGAAGGTCTTTTCTATCTATACAATAAAGTCTGGCATCTAAGAATAAATAGTACATGGTTTCCATAGAAACAGCTACAGCTTAAATGTAGTATTGCAGTTATGGGTACTGTAAAATAGCAAGTCAGATGAATACGAATAGACTATATAAAAAGTTCCCTACGGACAGTTAATGTGGATGGAGGTCAAGATTGTACATTGGTTTTGTGTGGAATAGATAATGCACCTTTACAATAAATATTAGAGTATACCAAAGTTTGCAAAGAATTCACCTAGTGGTGTTTTTATTGTATCAAACCTACGATGGTAGAACGTTGCACTATAAAGAATACATTACAGACGGAGAAAAAACAATTCATCTTTCCTGTTTTTGCTCAACAGAAGAACTCGCACACTGATGTTTAGACATAAAACTTTCCGAGAAGAGTGTAAGAGGCGATAAAGAAATGGAAAGAATAATGAACTTTTCAAAAAAGTATATTTCGGGTAATCATTTGACAAATGTATTCAGGTTTATAAAAGGCAGCATAATGGAGCTAAGGCTATCGAGTATCAGCACAATAATAATTCCCTTAAGCAATTGAAGGTCGCAGAAATTATGAAACCCAAATTTGTGAATAATGCTGGCCATCAAAAAAATTTAGAAAAAATCTTTTAATCTCAAAATATTCTAAGCTTGCCAAAAAATTAAAAGGAGCAAATGTGAAAAAAATTTCCTTGAATATTTTGTTGAAATTGATATTCACTCTGTATAATATTTTTATATGATGGACGATAAAAAGAGATTAACGAACTGTATAATTGAATTATTGTTAGTTGAATAACTGTCCGGAAGTCAAATAAAAACAAAAGAACTGCAAACTAGGGATTATGTATTATTTGTTAAATATATTTAATATAAAAGGTAATGTGATAATGTGGCATACATGTTCTGTACTATGTTATGGGAATATAAACAAATAGGACCCACTTTTATAAATTAAAATTACATTAATTTTAATTAACCAAAAATTTAACTTGATGTTTTTGTTAACATGGTTTATGAACAAACAATTTTGGATATTTTTGAAACTCTATTTTAGTTATTTTCATAATTTAAAAGTAAGTTTTCGACAAAAAAAGTTAAATATAATGAACATTTTTCATAACGTGATTCTATTTTTCAATTTAAATACAGAAGAGTATCGATAATCCGTACTAAATAAAAATCAGGGGTGTTTCGATTACTGGATTCGTTCCAATTAAATTATATGGAAAATTCAATATAAATGAAATAAATCGAATGTATGAATTTAAGTGAGACTGTACACAGCATTAAACACGTGATTTTGTAATGCTACTATGATTATAGAATAAGAACAATGAATCATTAGATGTATATTCAAACAAAAAATATCACTTTTGAGTGATTGGTAGAGAGTGGTGATGAAACTGCAAGTGTGGTCAGTAAAACAACACTAAAAAAGGTGTATTGCGAGAACTGCACTTTTTAACTCCGCTCCGACGATATCGATTTTTCTTCGACAATAAAAAAAAAAAGGTATACCTTTAGTCCCATACTTTAAAAGTTGCGAATACGTTACTTTGCCGAGTTTAGGATCTGAGTTAACCATTAAAAGACCTCGAAGACGCTGATCTCGAAGAGAATATGTGGCAACTTCTTCTTGAACAATCTTATTATAACGATCCAGTATATAGGAAAAAAATATATATTCGATGCGTAGGTTTTTAAAATAATTAAATTTCCTTTGCCACTTTGATTAAATTTCATTACAATTAAACAGGACTCAAATACTACAGATAACTACTACACTATGAGCATGCATAATAATGCCATGTAATTGAATACTACACCGCTACGAGCACGACCTTCATTTAATATTTATAAATATTTTAACTACAATATAATATTTAAAAAAATAATATTTTTAATTATACTAACCTATATATTTTATATCAAAGTATATATTATGTATTATCTGTTGAATGTTGAATGCATTCATTATTACAGCAAAACCACAAACTTATGCAATCATTATAATTATTTTTCAAAAACTCAGTTATTCTTGGTTTTTATGTTAAATATCATTTTTTTTTAATTTTAATACTTTATTTCTATGTTTTAAATGTCATGAGGTAATGGCATCTATTTTATTAAGAACCACTCATTTTATTTAGAAAAGTGTATTGAGGCTAAGACTTTCTGGGATTTTGTATATCCAGGAACATAAAAAGTTCACAAAGTTTCCAAAGCCTTCTTGCCTTTCTTGTATCAAAATAAAAGGTATATTATATCATTATTTATGATTATAGAATAAATTAACAAGGTTTGGTAATTATAAAACAAAAAATAACCGTCCAAACTAATTTATGGAATGGTTAGGTTATAAAAGTGCAAAATTTTAACAATTTTTTTGTTTCTTCAAGTTATGAAAAGGGTTTTTATCGAATATAAACCGAACACATGGGAGAAGTAACTTAGTAGCTAGCGAGTTCAAACAAGGAGTACATAGAAGTTTATTATCTAGCAGGAGTCACCCTAAAATCAATAAGTTACGTAAAAGTAAAAATACTTTTTTATCTAATAGATGTGTAAAACCGTTCCAAAATTATAATCATTATATTCGGCAGAAGGTTGGGTTAGGTTAGGTTATATTGGCTGCTTACGTTCGATACACTATGAGCCCATTGTGATACCATGTAATGTTTTACCACGTTTTCTGCTGATAATTTCATTTATCAGCTCCTCAATTATTTTCAGTGGCTGAGTTCACATCCTCCATGCATATAGCTTGCCCTCACTACACCAGCCCATCATAACTATTAATTAAATTAATATTTTGTTGTATTCGGTAAAAATTGAACATATAAATTTCTGTAATTACAATTTTTTTGCGCATCCTAATCCAAGGCTCATAAATCAAGTATTCGTTTACTAGTACTTGTCATGACTTAAAAAAACTTAATAAACAAAAATTTAATAAAAAAGTATTTTCAACTAAGACATTGCGACATAATATACATAACAACCATCATGTTATTACAGCTTGGCCGTTAATTCAAGGCTATCTTAAGTTTATAAACTTTGACCAATTCACAAAAATTCCCTCTCAGGCTGGAACACATTTTTGCCCGGTTGTAACTTTTTATAAACAGAGTTTAAACATTTTATAGGAACATGCAATTATTTAAATCATTTGCGAGATTTAAGAATTCGAAATAAAAGTAACCTAGATTTCAAAAATGACATTCGAAAATAAACTATAATAACACAACTAGAAAGATGTTTTTATAGAAAGTATTTATTACTTCTATTATTTAACATTTACCTTGAAAAAATGTCAATAAATAAACTAAATAAGTCAATAAATTTAACATGACAATAAAATTTTATCAAATCTATCTATATTTAATTTATGATTGCATGCTTTATTTGGCTATTTAATGTCATGGATAAATCATGAAACTTCATACAATATTTCAAATGTTTCGAATGAAAATGATCTTACCCTTGAAATAATTCAATTTCTTTTTTTCATGTAATAAAAAAATTACTCACCTAAAACAAAAGAAAATATATAAGTTCATTCATTACTTAAAAATTAAATAAAAATTTATTAAAAATATTCAGGCGTCAAATCCATAGCGCAATATTTTTAATTCATAAACTCTAGGTACAACGGGAAACGATTAATTCGAGGCATGTAAAAGGGGGAAGGTTTACAAAAGAGGCAAAATTAGAAATTTGGAATTCCAGCCAAAATAACCAAAATTGAAATAAATAATTTTTGTTACAATTCATCATTGTTCTAATATTGATAGGAATTCGCAATTTGATGTTCGATTAGTTGCAGAACATTGAATCAAAGACTCAAATATATGTCAAATATAGAATTTCATTCGAATCTGAAATTTTTCGATGAAAAAATAGTTCTTTAGGATAATAATGAGTTATAATGACAAAAATTGTCGGATGAAAAACTAATCCTATAGAGTTATAATCGCCAAAATCTGAAAAAAAGTTTTCACGGTTTGCAGAACTACCGCATTTGACGCAAACTATATGGAAATTGGGTTGATTTGAATTTGGAAATATTTGCCAACCGATATTTTTCTATAGGGTGTTGTAAGAGCCTAACGAGAATATAAAAGATAGTCAAAGATCTTTGAGTCCCATAAACGAGGCGAGCTAGATAACACCATGGGAAAAAAACGAGCTATAAGCCGAAATTCCAAGACCTTATTGGGTTTCAGCCTGTTATTGTGTGTTATAAAAATAAGACAAGACAGGAAGAAATTTCTTATTCATTCGATAAATTTCATTCGAAAAAAGAGATGTTCAGCGAAGCAGCTGAAAACTAGTGCCTTTTACCTTGTAGTGGAATCATGTCATAATACGATTATTTTAGTTATAAACAAATTCCACTATACATCATAAAATTGTAATAGATATATCTTTCAGCAAACCAGTGGAAGGCATGCAATTTTCACCTTCTAAGTACAGTAAACGAATCACACCATGCTAAGATTATTATCTTACAGTACATATTATTAAAACATAAAAATTAAATATATATATATATATTTAAAAAAAATAAAACGATGAAAATAAAACCATTGACCCAAATATTCATTTTATAGTGTTTATTTATTATCATCAAGTGTAATATTAAATTTCAAACATGATAACAAAGTAATATGTTGTGTTTAGTTGTTTGCTGCTTTGCTCATTAAGTATGTGTGTACTGAGTATTGTACAGTTTTTAATTATTAATTACAAAACAGAAATTAATAAGCATTATTAAAAGATAACTGTTTATCCAATTTTTTTTAAAGAGGACGTATTAACAAGTGTATGATGGCCAAATTCATTACTATAAATCAATGTTGAATAAATTGTTAAAATCTGTTAAAAAAATTCTTACGTTATGTTTTTAAGAATTTCATATTTAAACAGGATATTTACCAAAAATAGAACCAACCAAAAATTAACAAAAAGGCAAAAAAAAGTTTTCAAGTAGCCTTGTGAGAAATTACGCTTAAATATCGATGTTAGCTAAATCTTTAGCTAAAAATCGATTTTTTCAATTTAATTGCTTTCAAATTGTCATTTCTAGAGTATTCTAGGGAATTCTCTATTATTTATATATAAGGTAAACAATAAATAAACACTGAAAAAAAATTTAAAATAATAACATACTTTGAAAATGAGTGAAATAAAAAAAAAATTATTTAAACTATGTGATGTGATTTATTTCTAGTTTCCGACCGAAGCTTCGGCCACCTTCGGCCAAAAAAACCACTTTCGGTCAAACATTCGGCTTCGGCCTGAATTCAGCCTGAAGCTTTGGCCGAAGGTTCTTAGCAAACGTCGGAATTGAATGAATTGTTCTAAATGTTATTATCTTGAAATAAATTTCAAGGTAATTTTTTTAATCATCTTTAGATTGACTTCTAGATCAACTTCTCAAGATCATAACCTCTAAATTAACTTCTAGAGATCAACTTTAATATTAAAGTTTTAAAATCATGTTTTTAAACCTTCTGCTTCGGCTTCGGCTCGGCTTCGGCCGAAGGTTGTGGCTAAAGCCGATTAATCGGCTTCGGCTTCCACCAAAAATCGACCTTCGGTCGGACACTATTTATTTCTTATTTCTGTTGAAATTTAACTTGTCATAGACAGCTTCTATTTTATACCAACAGACAGCGCTAGAACCAGTTCCCATGGCGAATTGAAATAAAGTAAAAATACTTACGAACAATTTCCTAATGATTGGAATAAGTAAAGCCGAATATTTGTATACGCGATAGAATGGAATTGAATTTAAAATATGAATTCATCACAAAATCACTGAAGTTAAATAAACAAAATCGTAACTCCTATGAAAGAGATTGATTTTAGTATAAAGTCATGCATTTTATTGAAGGAAAATATAATTGTACTCAGTTGGAATATATAATCGTGTAAATAAAGCGAATCAACGAATTTAAAGAACATTTCTTTGCGTTTTGCTTTAAATACAGAATTTGGTTACTATGAACACATACTTGTCATATCTAGCCAATATGTGGCTGTCTCAACTTCATGAAGATTGTTGTTACCAATTTACAGAGAGTTTGTAATAAACTTATTGATCACTGTTATAATGTATAACATATTTTTATAAATATATAACTACCATCGGTAGCACACTTGGTACAGCGTTCGACTTATTACAATAAAATCAATAGTCATCCATAGGTCGCTGACTTGAGTCCGATTCAAAGAAATCTAATTTCTATTCCAAGAATAGAAACCTAATCTAAGTTGTCTCGATCTGCTCATGCGGTTGCGTCAATCACATCACTATTTTGTTATAATATTTATAAGTGAGAGAATCAATTAAAAAAAAGATTGTTTAAAACTATGTTGCATTTCGGACAACAATATTTGAAATTTATTAGAGTATATTACTTTCATACGAACATGCGGTTGTTTCAACTTCACCAACCAACCCCGTACGGTAGTTGTATCACATTTGTGGCTCCATTCGCCATATTTGCTCTCGCGACGAAGTTGAGACAACCACATATCGGTTGAAATTAAGAATTTTTTTTTCAGTCTGGTATTATATTGATCCAAACACCTTTTGCGACTAAAGTATATACATTCTGAATCCAACACCTACATAAATATGAAAAGGAACGAATTTAAATAAACGCAATTGATATTTTCAGTTCAAAAATATAGTTTTTGTTCGTATGAAAATGATTAATGTAAACCAGTGAAGAAGAAAACTAAATTCACTCCAAATAAATGTCACTGTGTCACTTGGAATAAATTGGCTGTTACTTTATAGAAATGTATAATATGCAAGTGTTACCAACAACTGTGTGTAGTAGACAAACAGACAACACAAACGGGTGGCCGGGACACGCCAACCGAAACGTATAACGTTTTGTTTATCGAAAATATATAGTTGGTTTAAATGTTCAAGTCGAAGAAATGTGTTTATATTCATTGTATAATAATGTAGTTCAGTAGTCATCCAACTACCACCGTTCTGTCGAGCCGAGTCGAATCGAGCCGTTATAGTGGATTGTTTGATGTCTCAAAAACTAAAGGCAGCCAACAACATATCAGGCACATTGCCAAATCAGGACAATGACTTTCATAACTATGTTGTTATAGTATTATTATTATTATTATTATATTGAATTTGTGATTTTACTATAATAACTTGATTGTTATATCAAATATAAAATTTATTATATTATACATTGTGTTTACATAAACATACGCAACACATATAACACTGCATGGGCACTAGTTATAAAACAGTGTATTATTAAAAATTCTGATTATAACACTAAGAAATCAAACTATTTCCTTATTACCCAGTTTCTGTAGTTATTCGGTTAAGTCCAAGTTAGTCAATACAAAAAATCTGAGATGAAGCCGAAACACGCTCTGTTTGATTCAAGTCTAAATCCATCATTTCATTTACCTCTATAGAAAAAAATTAATATTCAATCAAACTTTAAAAAAAAAATTCATTTTTATGGTTTCGGGGCTATTAAATTCATTGCCAGAGATTTAGCACTCTTGGCTATTTGCAAGGAATTTTTCAATCACGTTTAAGACAGTATCCAGGCAGTCATTCCTGACTGAGATTGAATCTCCATTTAAGCACTGTTTAGGAACGTTTTTCAATAAAGTATGCATTTCACTTCATGAATTTCATCGAGATAATTTCAGTTATGACCACGTTTGTTCATTGTATGAGAAATTGGGTTTGGTTGTTTTTATTCATGAAAACCTTTCCCAAGAACTTTCCTTCCTAACGTAACAATATCTAGTATAAGATATAGATTGTAGAGTGTCAGTTATATGTTGCATTTTTTAATCTGTATGACTTACAGCAATTTCCAATCTATATACAGAGTGGGCCATTTTAATCTATACACCTAAATGTCTTGTTTTGAAGCAAATGAAAAAAAAAAACTGTTCATAATCATGCCAGTGATTCACTTGTGGATGTCTTGTGAAGATGTTCATCTTATGACGTGCAGCTAGTTCACTCTTGGAAAAGTTCTTGAGAGATTTATTATTTACTCTCGCCTTTTCCAACGTCCCTGCTCCTATTTGAAATAATTTTATTTTAATTTAATTATCAATTCAACCATTTTACCATTTTCTCACATTTCAGAAGAATTCAATGAACCGTTAAACTACTGTTCACGTTGGAGTTTTAGTACTGTGATATTCTTTGTAAGCGTCACTATCACTATCTTCGGAGTTGTTCTATAAGGTAGATTATAAAAGCAAGCAAGACTTTCAAATAAAATATAAACTAGAGGTAAATGAGTTTTTCCTTGAATCTTGTACATTCGAAACATCCTGTAAAATGAACACAGGCTAGATACTTATCTTTTATAACGTTATGAATAGAATTGGTTCGAGTAACAGAGTAAAGTACGTGTAGTTTGTATTTCTATATCTAGAGTTTCTAAAAATTAATAATATAGTTTTTGAATACATGCTGGTTTTTCTATGTGAAAAAAGAAAATACATAGCAATGAAAAACCATTTCTATTATCTAGCAAAGTGTATTTGTAGAGTATATAAAATTATATTTTTATACAAAAATTTTTACTTCCTTGCAGAGTGTAATCGCAAAAATTTCAGTGTTAAGTATCTATTTTGAGCAACCTTGAAATATTTTTATTATGTTAGGTGTGACGATTGTAGTTATAGCCACGATTGGCAACTGTCCCAAATTTTGTGGGAACGTCCGGGATGGCATTTCTCCCGCAAACCTAACTATTTTGATTTATTCCTTCATTTCTTAAATAAATATATAAAAAAAATTATAATGTTCTCTACACGTGGCTCCATAAATACATGTCAGCTGTGATAGTTTTCTTTTTGAGTAGTCTGAAAGTAGTCAAGGTAATTATAGATCCCTGTGTACATTATCTGCTTAAAAATTTTAGTCTCTTCAGTTTAAGATCAAAAATACCCAATAGATCGTGATTATACTATTTATTGTATTGGTGTATAGGTCAGCTGCTTAAACGATGATTTCGTCAAATACATTACTCGTTTTACGTCTTAAAGAACAAATTTCGTGTATTACTCTGGATTTTAAAAGAATATAACATATCTTATTTTACCATAAATATCAGGTATTTATACAGTGTGGCGCATTTAATCATATGTTCCATTGTTATAGAAATATCGATTTTAAATTGCACAGTCACACAGGATGATGGGTCGCATTTTTTAGGATACTTATCCGAAATCTGAGCTCTAGACTCAGCTTTCTACAAATTGAATTGCCGATTCTTAATACTTGGTATATGTGTATAAAGAAATATAGTAACTGTTATTAAAAGTTCTTTTTTTTTAATCATCTCTGACGCTAGGAAAATAATAAGAATCGACCCTGTTTGTCAATTTAGAGTAGAATTCGATATTGAAACCCTCGAAAGTACGAGGGTGTCATCAACTTATCAAATATTTTTTTTTATAAGAACATTAGCTCCACAAAATGTATTATTTGTCCCGGAATCAAGAATCCTAACCTATTTCGAATCCTGAATAATTTTGTTCCGCTTAATAAGTCCCGAATAATTATTGATTACTTTTTCAAAATGTTCCCGAGTGACTTTATTCAAACCAAGCAACCCTAGGTATAACATATACGTATGAAATGTACATTAGTAGAAAAACTAATTTTTACACTTTTTTTTTTTGCCCTTTCCTGTAAAAAGAAACATCGAAAAGTTTTGATTTTCAGATTTTAATAGAAATAATATTCATTTGACTGATTTATAAGCGTACAAGGAAGTGATTTGGAATCCATATAAGTTGTTTTCACAAAGTATTTCCATTATAAATATGAAATATGAGAAACATTATGTGGTAGTTGTAATAACAATGCTTCAGGTAAATATATCCAATAACAATAAAAATTTTGTTTAAAATGAATTGTGAAATGTAAGATTCGGTTGAAAGTATTGCATAATCACATAATACTAAATGCAATTAAAATTAACTTTTACGGTTGTGAAATAATTATTATAATTGGTACAGCAAATAATTGGTTTAAAATTGATTATATCGCTTTATATACACCTACAATTCCTTAGGATTCCGTACAATAAGATACTTTTGTTGCAGTGATATTAATCGTTTTAATACGTTGATTACATTTTTTTTTCACGAGACAGCACACACTATTATTTTCAAATTTAAGAATATTTATTTTGTTTATGTAAAGAAATATAAGATTTCAAGCTTTGATCTTTGATCAATTTTTCAATTTTATAATCATTCATAGCGTACAAATGCTATTAACGGAAATTAAATTCTATTATAGTTGTTAAGGTTAAGTCTTTCATCTTCTGTAAGTTATTTTTTTCTACGTTTTGACTATAACTCATATGGGATCGATTCCTGGAACAATCCCACAAACCATTAGTTAAAATACTAAAATACCGAATTGCATTATTTGTTCAAGAACACACATTCAAATATTTTTTGGACATCTCAAAATGCAAAGTTTTCAAACAATTATTGATTTTGTGTTTCGGGGTGAAAACTATAATGTTCCTAATATTGCATCTTGTATCAAAACAATCGTTTTCATCTATGTGGAAGGCTCAATTTCAATAAATCTGTTTTGCTTATAAAATTTGGTGTTTTTATTTAAAAGTTTCATTTATATGTTTTTAGTAAATGTCAACATTTTCCTACAAATCACTCCCGCCAGTTTTGCTTTAAGCCAGTTTTATAGAATCATTGTAAGAATAGTAAGAATAAGGAATCATTGTAAGAATAGTAAGAATAAGTAATCATTGTAAGAATAGTAAGAATAAGGATAAATGACTTTGTAAAATCCGATGGCACAAATTTTGTAAGTTAATGTTTTTTTTGTATAGATAATAAATTTAAACTAAGTGAAAACAAACAGTTGACTGAGTTATTTGTTGAAATACCATATAAAGACATTGTTGATTACGCAATCGTTTGTTATTTTACGTCATGTATATCTATCTCTCTTAAGTTTGAAACAGTGAAAATAGTGAATAGTCACTACAAAATTGTGATTAGTAATACTTTTCACTATTTCGTTTTAGAGAGATAGACTCTTACACACAAAGCAATAAGAGTCTATTAACTTAGTATACCTTAATAACTTTCATATAAAGTTTGGCAACCATCGACAGCCGGTTAGTCGCCTTCGTTAAATCATTACACACAATGCATTGTGCATGGTACACAATACATTGTCTGAATACTCTTTCTTTGTTTTATACATAAGAACGTCCATAACCAATCTTCTTACTTTATATATTTTAAAACGAGATGGTTGCCAAACTGTATACATGGTATAATAGTACTCGTAAATATTATAAGAGTCAATGTTTTTTTTTTTCGATAAAATAAATTTTACAAAGTGCATAGAAATTAATATAAAAAAAGAGTAGGTATACCACTTTTAACAACCTTTATATTATTCCCATTATAGTATTAAAAAAAACACACACACCATTACAATTTTCATGAATAAAATTTTCCAAACACAACACAATAAACCACTTGTTTTCATATACTCTTTATTTTGTAAACAACTTAAAAATTAGGTCAATCGAACATAAAAATTCTTCTCTGCTACCATAGTCTATCTTTGTCTCTTTGATAGATATAGAAAGCATCATCAAATATTATGTACTTCTAGATGGTAACTACCATCAAATAAAAAAAACACAACCTACTCAAAAGAAATAAACCCATTAATTTGTATTCGTTCATACAGAATTGTTGTTATTATTCCGAAATCTATATAAATCTAATATTTAATTCATAGAAACAAAAACATCTATTGTGTACATACATATAGTACTGAAATAAAATAAAAAATTTAATTTTTATAGAAACTGCTTCTGTAATATAACGAGTGTAAATTTAAGAATTCTTTTCAAATTCATTTCGGAAGCTTGCACGCTCCATAGATGAAACAATGAGGGAGCCATTCCCTTCCAATAAATAATTATATTGAAATGACTAACAAATACTTTGCAGCCCAGCCCCTAGCCATAAAATGTAATGCAATTAAGCGAAAATTAAATACCTAACATCTATTTTCTTGAGGTTTTTAAGGGGTTACGATTAAGAAAATAGCAACAGATAAGTAAATCTTTTTGTCTACGATTTTAATAAAAATTTTCTAGAGTAATTTCGACCAAAAAATACAATAAAGAGTTCTTTTAATCATTTTTTAAAAGGGGTAGAAGTATACCGAAAAAAAAATCGGTAATTTTTATATATCCAATTTAAATAAATATAATTTTCTAGAGTCATAAAAGAGTCACCCGAATAATATACAAATCGAATAGTTTCTGAAATATCGACTATAATTGTATACGATGAGAATAATATCCCAGACAAATCGAAAATCTTCAGTCGATATCTCAGAAACTTACTAATCAATCAAAAAATCGAAACTAGATTTGGATTATTTGGGATAATTAGAGCCCAAACAACATAAGACAGTTCATTTATCGAGAAATTTTAAGTACCATCTCAAAAACTACTTCCCCATGGGGCCATTATATATGGGGCCAATTTTTGTATTTTTTTTTTTCCGTTAGAATTATGGGAAAATTATTTGTCTCCGATTTGAATGAAAATCACTTTCTTGGATAGCTTATCCGAAATATTACAAAATTAGCGTCCCTTTAACAATTGGGCGAACAGTTATCGATTAAAATTGTAAACGAAATTAAATATTAACTTTATTCGACACCTCACTGTCGACGTGATTGAACGACAAATCAAGAAATCAACTTTATTCTATTGTCCACACATTATTTAATATTATTCGGACTTAAACATAAAAACAAGCTCTTAATTTACGATTAAATGACCTTATCTTGAATTCTACTCGCATTTGATCAAATTAGGAAAATAAGGTTCATTGTTTTCCACATTAAAATTTTTATTTGATAAAACGAAACTTTTAAATGAAAATAAAGAAACACAATGTTCAAGAGAAGTCAATGAAGAAATTAATGAGGTGCCAATGGTCAAATTTATTTCATTTAAACTATCATCATCCTTATCAACAGTTACTGGAACGTAAAGCTCAAAAAACCCAACTATTTTTAGAAAAGAAATTCACCATGACAATAAAAGCATTATAAACAAGCTTTCAAGAAGTAAACAATTTATGTTCTTGTTATAACGAACTTCTTGGATTCAAATATTGAAATATCACAAATACTTCTTTTGATTGACAGAGAAAATAAAGGCATACAATTATAGTATTGTGTTTGAATACTTCTTTATCAAAATTATCACTCTATATAAAAATCAAGGACAATTAGATTTCACACACAGAAGCCCGAAAACCAATTCAAAGTTGAATAATATAAACGAACACAAAAACAAATAAAAAGCAATTCAAGATGTATATGTAATGTTTCGACAATGTTTGTAAATGAATACTAAAAGAAGTTTTTAGAATAATATACCTATATTATTTATATAAAATGTATGAAATTACTTCCTCTTTCTTTATCTTTAATACACGGTGTTCTTAAATCCATGGTTTTATTTAGTCAAATTTTGAACTATCAGCCACTTAATGAATGAATTCATGTTTTTATATTTTATAAGAAACAAAGAAAATGAGATAATATGATATTCAAATTCTTAGGTAACAAGAAGTTTCAAATGTTTGAATTCATTTCACTTGTCAAATTTCATTTCAATTATAAAATTTACTTTTTACTTATTGTTAGGTTTAAAAATTTTTTTAACCAGATTAAAACTATTCAGAATTGACTAGTACTGGGAGCTCAAAAAACATTTTTTCATTTTTAATTAAAATATTATTCAAGATATTATTAAAAATTCAAAAAATTGACATTTGATGACCTCATTAAAATCCAAAAAAATTCATTTGCTCTATCACACCCAAATTTTATTCTATTATAATTAATAAACCAAGTATTTAATTCCACTAATTTTCGGCCATACTTTCCAAATTTCGAATCAAATTGAACGTTACTGCAAAACTTTTCAAAATATAACTATAATGGTTTCCACATTTGGTCCAAGGAATGGTATAAGCGACCTACTAACATGAAAAATGGAAAATAACACCCAAAGTTAGTATGTTTCAAAAAAAATTTTATTCAAATCGGACAAAATTAGGCCAAGATATCCAAAAATTTGATTTTTTATACTCTATGACGTTATGAAAATCCATAAAATTTGATTTTGCCTCATCAAACTCAAATTTTATCCTATTTTAATAAAACAAGTATCAAATATCTACCACTAATTTTATGCGACATTTTTCAAATTTTTGGTCAAATTTAACGTTTTTGCAATATTTTTCAAAATTTTACTTTCATGGTTTCCTTATTTGACCCAAGGAGTGGTATAAGCGAATTACTAACACGAAAAATGGAAAATATGACCCAAAGTTAATATGTTTAAACAAAATTCCATTCAAATTAGTATTTCACGAGGTACGAGGCGAGGCGGGGTTTTGGTATCACCTCGCCTCGGCATCAGCCGAGATAGAATGTTCACCATCCTTGCCTCGCCTCGAGCTCGGCTGAGATAGAATGTTGACTAACCTCGCTTTGGCCGAAGTAAAATTTTTTCCATCTTTGACTTAATTTTCATGAATGTACAGAATATGATAAAATAAAAAACTTGTTTGAAAATAAATGTCTTTAAAACATGGGATATAAGTTGCTTATTCTCTAAATTTTTATGACTCTCGGAATGAAAACAGTCAATTCAAAAAAAGGTAACAAAATAAGTACCAAGCGCAGTCGTGTACTAGCCTCGGTTAGAAACGAGACTTAAAAGTTTGAACCTTACCTGAACCCTCCTTGAGCTTCGATTACAAGGCACTGAGGCAAGGGGAGGCTGCCTCGTAGCCTCGATGAAACACTAGACCCATCTCCTTGCTTTATTACATTCACAACTAATTTTCAGACTTAAATTTTAAATGCTCGTCGATATCTTTCTTTTCTGAAGACCCTGTAGTTATCGTACTTTTTATCTACCTATGTACATACCTACTTACAATATACTTTTTATTCCATTTCTATCTCTTATGCGTTTATTATTCAACTATCTAGTGAAACAATGACACTAAACAATATACTGAATTAAAGATGATACTTGAAGAGCAAACAAAGTAAGAGAAGGAGAAACACATTTATTTTATATGGAGTTTATAAAAACTATTTTTATAAAATTTATACTCTGCAGTTTTATAAAGAAACCAACAAGATTGGGCAAAAAAGTTTGTAAGTTAACTATATTCTATTGAAATTTTCCATTTTCTTTTTTATGAGTCAGAAAACCATAATCGCGAATCGTTATGCTAGTCAACTGAAGAAGAAATATGGAAAAGTATCGAAATGGAGAATATATTAATTAGTTTAACCTCCTTTTTCAGACATCCATCTATAACAGAGGCTACCCACATCTTTATTTATTTTAAAGTACATCCGAATATACAATTAAAATGATGTGGGTGGAATCGATTGAAGTCGGTTACTTCGTTCATATCCAAGCGACAACAGTGTGATCAATTTACCGCTTCATTAATTATAATTGATCAGACCGGCACTGCTTGGATTCGAACCCGCAACCTCTTTTCAGTAGTCAAACGGTTAAAGGCGATTTCGCCTTTACTCGCTCGACTACTGAGCCGATTTATATATAAGAGAACAAACCACATCCTGGCACTTTTATGATTTTACATGACTCCTTTGAACTGGTCCAAATGAAATCTGAAAATTTACGTTATCGTATATGGAAGCTACGTATATGAAAGTATAAAAAGGTAGGAGGTACATAAATTTTACAACAGCCATGATTTAAAATTTCAACATTTTAAAGCTAAATTGATGGGCCATAACGGGAGTTATGGCGAGAAATATATATTATATGTCATTAAAATCGTTACAAATTAAATGAAATCAAATGGAAATAACACTTAAAATGTTTTATCTGGTGCGATTGTAATCACAGAAGTTACACCGAACTTGTAGGCATCAACACCGAAATTTTCTTGCACTTACCATATTTACTTTACTTTACACAAAGGAAGAAAAAATCAGGAATTCTATTGTAAATTAATCTAGAATATACATAGAAATGCCGTTTTAAAATGAGACGGAGCTATGTAATTTAAAATATTATTTATTTTAATGTTATGTAAATTTTCAACTTATTGAAGAAAATAATTTGTAAAAATTTACATAAACTACTAGTAGGTTTTTAGAACAAATAAGTCACGCTATGAGCTAGACAGCCCCTAGGGAATAGGACTGGAAATGTTATATAGTATATGTGGAATCAACTTGATGACAACAGCTTTTTGAAAACAAAAAAATCAATATAAAATAATGATGAAAATTGATTAAGGAGTGTCAGCATAAAGGTCGTGCCTGGAACTATTTTAGAGCATATTTTGTCGTAAGAAATTGTTTATAAGCTTTCGTCTCTCTGTATATACAAATTTTACAATAACAAAGCTAAAGAGAAGCCTTTTTTTGCGAAAGTAAGTACATAGTAAAATGAAGCTTTTCAAAGAATAATTTCAGCTCTAATGGAATCGCCCTACCGGTGAAATTTTGAGAATGCTTTTCGAAAATAATCTGTCGATGTCTTCGTGGCAATTTACCACAATATTATTATTTTGTACTTGCAGACTAAAACCTAACAAGAGGTATTTCATTCTTACCATAATAAAATTCAAACTTTAAAAAGGCTAAATAGAGTTCTCTTGAGGGCTAAATAAAGTTCTCTTGAAAAAAAAAAGAATTTGAAAAAATAAACTGTAGTAAACTTATGTTAACCTCTTATAGTCTCTAACGACTCTTTAACTTTTGACTTTTTACAAACAAGAAAAAAAATTGAATATTTTGGTATTTTTGTTTATCAAACACAAAGCCGATTATAAAATTTATCTATGTACATTCAATCGGAAAATATGTGCTTGTGAAAAATACTAAAAATGGAACAGATAACATAAAAAGAAAATTAAGAACAAAAAGGAGCTTATATTTAAAGAAAAAAAAAATGGCACTTATAGTAGTCTACAGTACAGAGAGGGGTATGATTTCGTGACTAACTCACTCACGAAAGTTCGTGAGTAACTTCATTTCAGTGTAACCTACATGATTTTTATTTACGAAAAGCTTGGAAATTGGGGCGTATGTCTGAGAAAACGGCCCATGAAATATGTAGGCCAATATGTACATTTAATTTTACTTATATATATTAAACAATTGTCTAAAAATTAGCCGGCTGTTCATAAATTTTTATATCCCCGTTTTTCCGAGATGTTGGGGGTGGAGGTCACACCAAAGGGCCCAATATTTTTGCAGGCCACTATTATTTTCTCTTATTATATTCATATATCTAGGATTCAAGAAAAAAGCAAACGTTTTTCATATTTTTTTCAATAAGTCTTTTAATTGACATGTTTCCCATTGTCCCCATATTGAAAAGGCTCCAATTTCAAACAAGTTTTGAAATGAAGCGACTCGCCATGTTTCGTAAGTGTGTTAATCATGAAACTATACACCGTTTCTGTACTGTAGACTATTAGTACGATGATGATATAAAAGCATGAAAAAAAATCAAGGAAAATAAACAAAAAAAGATTTATATGTGTATGTGTGTACATAATAATTTTATAAAAAAAGATAAAAGAAGTATTCTGTTAAATATACGCTAAAAAGCGTATAAAAGATACGTAAAATTTGCATAATATGCTTGGTATAAAGTTTTTATAAAAAAGAAACATTCGTTATGCAGGAAATGCGTAAAATAAGCGAATTCAAACTTGAGAATAATTAAAAAAATCATTTTAGATCATTTCTTGAAATATTCAAAAAATCTCATAACTGGTTCGACACATCAAGATTTATTTATATAGAAAACAAATTTTTTAATGAAAACTTTATAGTGTACTGTTAAAGAATTTTTCTTTTAAGGTATAAACAATGATTAGATGATTAATAATAACAATTCATATTAATTAATACGAAAAGTTCCATTGTTGTAAAATTTAATATCGATCGGGCAATAATCATGCAAGACACAAAAACAATAGCTCATTTCCTTTGAAGAGGAAATACACTAAAAATACATAACATCATAAGGTGTTTGTGGTATATGAGGTATTGATTTCCATTGAATTTTCATGTTATTTATTTATGCAGTATTTATATGCTTCATAAAAATAAGTCATCAATTTTTTTTTTACATTTTTATTTCGAAATAAACCATAAGATGTTTTATTAGAAATCGTAAATAAATACTCCTTTTTTTTTATACAAATACTGCAATAAAATTTTAAAAATACAATTGGGCGATAGTAACTTATAAACCTAAAAGTATTCGCAGAAATCGCTACCTTAAAAATCAGTGTGCTTGTCAATTAATAATGCAAGTTAAAATATAGATATGCAGAGACTCCAGAAACGATTTCGAGAATAAATTCGAGAAAAGTTATTGGTTATTGGTAATTCACAAAAATACTTGCAGTTGTTAAACTTTCAGGGCTCCATAATCTAATTAATTAAAATACTCATTTTCGAAGATATTAAGATACTCATTTAAATTTTTAGGACTCCATAATACATATGATAAAAACTATAATAAACTCAATTTAAATAATAATCTTCAATTTAACAGCCTGATTTTGAATTAATTGGATACTTGATAAAATCCATTTTAAATTTAAAACTAAAAACAATTTTTGAATTTTTCTTAAAAATTGTTTAATTGCGACAATTGAATCGATATCACAGTTTCTTCTTCATGGCAACATTATATCCCCAAAATGTTCTTCGGATCGTTCTAATCAAAGCTCTCACGGCCACAAAATTTTTTAACGGAAAGTTTTCCAGATACGATCGATCAAACTACACATACATTATACTTATATAGCCCATAGCTAGATAACTACCCGTGGGTAAAACTTTTTGGCTGTAAGAGGTTTTGATCAGAATGATCCGAAGAACATTTTGGAGGTGGTTTGGAAACTTATAACCAACACCAAAAGCCATTTTCCTGGTCATTTACGTACTATAAATATAATATATGTGTAGCTTTGATCACCCGTAGCTCGTTAAATTTTGTGACCGTTAGAGAGAAAATTTAGGGTGGGTTAGAAAAAGTTTCACAGAAAGCCATTTTCTTTTCTAATCTTGCGGGGTCCTTTTAACAATTTACAGAATGACAATTTTTCAAATATACAAAGAATTTAAAATACATATGTAAAAATAATAAATATAGAATTACAATGAAAAACATTGTTGAAATAACCACCTATAAGTACTTACATTTAACATTATAAAATAACATGCAAACGCATGAAACAAAAGAGAAATTTACTTCATATGTTTTCAAATTAAATTTCTTCTTTCATAGAGCCCAACACACACATAAGTTCGTTGTTTATAAAATGTATAAAATCACTGAATTAAATTAAATAACTAATAATAATTCCCCAACTTGAATTTATGTTTTTGACATTATATTTATATTATAATCCTTGTCTATAATTACACGAATATACTTACATTCACATATTCATGTATAATTTATAAATTTTAACACTTGAACATATTAATTAAATAAGTATTTAAATAAATGTGTAAAAATTATTATTGTTTTTGAGTAATTCATAAAGTTTATTGTGCAAATAACGTACGTGTTTAACAATAAAAACTCGATATAATTAAAATTCGAAATTGTAGTAAACTGAAAATAATTTGTACAATGTACAAAATATCAAGTTGGTTGTAATAAAAAAAAACTTTTAACAAAAAGAAAACCGACTTCAAAAGAAAAACTTTTGCAAAACAAATTTTTTTATTAATTTGTTTTGGAAAAGTTTTGAGTATGCTATGCAAATTTTAGCTTAATATCTCTTTTTTGAGTTTTTGAGCTATCGTGTTCACGGACAGACAAACGGAAATGGACTTATTAGAGGGTTTTATGAACACTATACCAAAATTTTGTTATTATCATCAATATTTCTAAGCGTTACAAATTTGGGTCTAAAATTAATAAACCTGGATATATATTTCATATATACAGGATATAAAAACCGCATTATTCACAAGTTTAAGTAGTATTGTCGTAAATAAGTATGGATTCTTAACTTTTAACTGTTTTTATATAAAAAGTTTGCCATCCAGTTTGAGCAGTTTATCGTTGTTCTATTTTAAGCCATTGATTGTCGAATGGCAAAATGATTTTCCCAATAATACAAGTTCAAAAAATTTTTTAAATAAAATAATAAAATAAAGTGTATTGAATGAAAATTCCGTTTGATCTTTATAAAAACAAATAATACTATTTTCATTCATCGCAAAGTCACAAGGTTGGGCCACATATGGTGAAATACTTTTTTTCAATAATAATATTTCAAAATATTACAATAATGATTTTTAGTATTTTCTCTCTAAAACAAACAAAATGTCAAATACATTGACATATTTTGATCGAACTGGAAATACAATATGTCACACTATTTCAATATTTCTAATTTTACAAAATATACATACATTAATGATATAATAAATATATATTTTATGACAAATACATATAACTTCGTGCTGTCGAATAATAATACCATAATATTATTACAATTATCATAAAATTTATACCTCAGTTAATACGAGCTTCTTTACATATAACTTATGCTAATAATAAAGTCAATATATGGTGGAGGTAACTCTAAGTTCATGAATCATACTGTAAATTGCAGTTATTATTTAATGTAACTAAACTACCCCCCGCTTCCACCCTTCTAAATTAAAATCATCGGCCCCGGTATACTAGACCGGAGGAAAATTCAACTTCCTATTACACCCCTTTCTTAAATTCACTCTATGGGGTATAATTTTTGCTTGTATCCCAGCACTTACAAATTCTTTTTAAATACAAATTTAAAAGCTTTTATTTAGTTTCATATGTTTCGTTGTCTGTCTGTAGTCAAATTTGATTCACTTCACGCTTTCCGATTGAACTGAAATTTTGCATGCACATTTAGTTTGGATGTCAATTGCATGGTCAGATTGTTGCGTCCTGATTTTCCCATCGCTTTTATTAAAAATTTCAATTCACTGAGTTAATTGTTGAAATACCATGTATGTACAGTGTTGATTACTCTGTCACATTACACTTACATAGATGTCATTTGCACTCTCACGGGTAAACAGTGATGTTTACGAATAAATGTTTCAAAAAAAGTTGTTTATTTTTTAATAAGGAACATTATTTTTACATTTAAACTTTTGTTCTATCTCCAACGTTTTACAAGATGGGTCCTCCCAATTGATCTATGTTGCTCATTTACGAACTCGACCTGACTT
Organism: Chrysoperla carnea; assembly: GCF_905475395.1. Classification (NCBI taxonomy): domain Eukaryota; kingdom Metazoa; phylum Arthropoda; class Insecta; order Neuroptera; family Chrysopidae; genus Chrysoperla; species Chrysoperla carnea. The sequence continues at coordinate 22,050,882 of NC_058340.1, forward strand.
TTTACGTGTTAAGCACGCTATAAAAATTTCAGCTTAATATCTCTTTTCTTTCTTGAGCTATCATGATGACAGACGGACAGACGACAGACAGACGACAGACAACAGACAGACGACAGATAGACAGACAGACAACCGGAAATGGACTAATAAGGTGATTTTATGAACACCTATACCAAAATTTTGTTCACAGCATCAATATTTTTAAGCGTTACAAACTTGGGACTAGACTCAATATACTATGTATATTTCATATATAATGGTATGAAAATACTTAGGGACAAGCTTTTATTGTACTAAAAAGTAGAAAATAATTTTATCTATGAATCACTCTATATGGACTATTTGTAAAAACTTGAAGCGATTAATATCAAGAATGAATCGCAAAATAATTAGGCATGGGGACTTGATGAGACGTTCCACTTCTTTTTGATAGTTTAAATTGAGCGCCTCAAACTTTTACAAATAGTCGGGTATGAGAGACTCGTCGATAAAATTATTTTCTACAATAAAAACTTGTACCTTAAAAATTATTTTTTCTAAAAATTTTTTTCATCAACAACTGCTTTCCTCTATTCCTGAAATTAATATTTGCCATTATACCCCATCGAGTATACACAATCAACAATATGGTTTCAACAAACAATTTAATATGCTCTCCTCTATTACGATTATTCAAGTTTTTAGATGTGATTCTTAAAATAAGTAAATTGTTTATAACAAGCTTTACAATAGTAATAAGTTCATATAAATATTACAATTAAAATGTAGGTATATCCCATTTATAAATAAAGTGATGTAATACAACAATAATAATATATAATAATATTTACATTTACAACTATATAACTATATATTTAATCATTATTACATTTTATTATATTTTACATTGCATTACCTATAAAATAATAAACTTATCTATTATATTGAAATCCAACAAATATTAAATAAAATTGATGCTTTACTACTAGGTTATAATAGCTCTAGTCTATGACATATATTTTGTTCTAGATTTTCTAAGATATTCCGACAAAAAGAGGTATATGAAAATTCTCTTTTCAGAGACAAATTCGTTTAATCCTTAGAATATAAGACAGTACAATATAATTTCTAATGCCAACGCTTGAAACTTTATAATGAAATAACAAGATGAATTTTGTATAAATTATATACACACAAATGAATAAGATAAATCCAGGCGTAGCGTAGGTTGCGATGATAATTTGAATTGAGATGTACATATTCTAAGAAATAGTGGTATTATTAAATATTGGTGCCTAGTTATACAAGTTATAACATCAAATTACTTGTGGATGAACTAAACATATGTTCAGATTAAAAGTATTACTTCCAGTTCAAAAGATTATATCATAATTTTGAATTATGAATCTTTATTGAATCCCAATCTAGGACGCACTAGTTAGTTTTATATCTTAAAATTTTTGTATACTTATTAAGGATATAGTAATACAATTACCTTCAAAGTTTAAAATCGATTGACCATCTCTAACTCGACATAATCTTGATTAAAGTTCAAAGCTTTAACACAAAGAGCATGGAGCGGTTGTGTTTTTAATAAGTTTTTAAGTTTTAGAATGAAACTGTCAGGTATTTACCAAAAACTGTTCATTAATGTATTTGTTCTGAGTTTAAAAAAAATAATTAACCATATTTCATTGCTGAGACAAAGTTAAACAATTTATGGAAAAACGTACAAGTCGACATATTGATCAGACACAACTATGGTAGAGTGCAAATAATCCAAAACTTGACAATATTTTAACACGATTACTTTAACTAACTTAATGAGTTAAAAGCTCTGAGGCACACTCGTATTCCAAAGCTGTACACGGTGAAAGTAAAAATCCGCAATAAAAATATGGATTCATATTTAAAAAATCGAAGCTTTGTTCGCTGTAGCTTTAAGATTATGTTCAGGGTCATCGTTGAATTAGGAATTTGTTTTTGTTTATACAACTATTGTATGTTTTGTTATAGGCGGAAACAAACATTTTATTGAATATGTGTATATTTGCTTGATTCCATGAGCGTGTAGCTTTTATTAATTTATGCCTTACGCGTTGATTAATTACATTGTTCTGCATACAATTTTACTACACACAATCATATAAAATTTGTAGGGTGTAAAATAACTCTGTAACCGCAATAGTTAAACCATAAAACCACAAAAATCTTTTCATCGTTAATAATATTAAACGCATATTGTATGTAGAAGATACATATTTTCATTAAAGGGTTAGACGATTATCCTATTCTGATATTGTCTAAGCTTAAACCCTTACACAATTCTGTTTCGATAGAGAATTGAAGAATGGTTTATGGATTAAGGTTTAAGTTTCATCGCAAAGTAAATTTTAAATAATTAAATGTAAAATAAAATTTGTCAAGCGCCATTGTTAGACATGAAACATTAAAATTGAAAATATTTCTGTAAATCTAAGATAAACTTCGCCCAATTAGCTCAGTTAGTTAAGGCGTAACCAATTCCGCGGTATGCTAAGGGTAGCGGCTTCGATTCCCGCCGTCTCTACAAAATTAATTTAATTAATAGTTGTGACGGGCTGGTGTAGTGCATGGTATATGCAAGAGGTGCACTAAGCCTCTGAAATCGAGAAGCTGATAAATGAAATTATCAGATAGTAAAACAAATACATGGTATCACAATGGTCTCTATAGCCTAAGTGGACAGCCAATATAACCTAACCTAACCTAACCTAGCCTAACCTAACCTAAAATAAACTTTATTTCTATAACTTGTAAAAAATCCAAGCACCTTTTAATTTGTTTAACGAAAGGATAAAAACTGTAGTTGAAGGGGTCTTCATTTGAAGAAATTTTAAGTGATATTTAAATAATGGTACAAAACAACTTCTTAATTTTATTGGCTATTTATTCACAGAATGCAAATCTTACTTAGCTGAAAAATTTCGATGTAAAGTTAAAGAAAATTTTAACATAAACAATGCATTGAAGAATGAGCCATATTTTATATCCTGCGAAATCAATTTCTATTACACAATATTCGTCAAATTTCGATTACATACCTACTCTGGTTTAAATTTGTATGAAAAACTAATTCACCATTGATACCAGCCTCTCTCTAAACTATTATAAACTCATATAAAGATTCAACATAGCGCGTAATATGAAATTAATTGAATTTCCGTCCTTTTCAATTTCTATTTGAAAAACATTTAATATTTATTTTGGAAACATATCACACAAAACACACAGACAATCAGTATTGTTGAGAAGGACAAAATCTATATATATTATAAATGTGAAAGTAAGTATGTTTATTTGTTTGTTTGTTACGCTTTCATGCAAAAACAACTGAATGGGTTTGAATGAAACTGTACAAAAATATAGCTCATCCATCAGAATAACAACATGAGCTATAATTTGTAAAGATATATTTTTAAAAGAAATTAATTGAATTTGGCATTTTACTGCTCCATTTATGATCATCATTTTGAAGCATAAATTAAAAATTTCTGTAAAAAATTAAAATAGTAAATCTAAAACAATTTATGGCCATCTTTTCTGATATACTCAATGAATTATGACTATTTTAAACTTCAAGTGTTATGGAAGGGGGATAAGTGAGATGAAGAGAGGTGGAGGCCTTTTAAGTACCTTTAACTTTTAAGCCCAGTGAATCGGGCGGGTATCATGCTAGTGGTTAATAAATATTAGAATTCATTTCAAAATTTAGAAATAAAAATCAATTGTTAATTAACTATACAAAGGTCTTTGGGTATAATATCTTTTAATATATAATTTTAAAATTAGAATGTCGAATAATTTAGTACACACCTTCGGGATAAAGATTTCTATTAATATTTTATGGTGTATCATTTAGTTAATTTATTCATGAAATTCATTGTACACAAATAGAATAATCCAAGTTGTCATGGCAATCCAAATACGTCATAAAACGCGTAAATAAAAAAAAATACAAAGTGGAAATAACAGCCAAATAAAGCAAAATGGCCTGCAGTTATATTTTTCAACAGAGTGTACGTTTGAAGTTACATTTAATCGAGAGATGATTCTTCTGGGACTTGGCAGATAACTGTATGCAATTGAAAAAATCGACTGAACCAAAGTTTTTGTTCAATCAGATAATGCATTCGATATTTTTTAAGCCGTCTGTCGTAAGAACATGTAAATTAGCCGTCCAAATTTTTGATATTTTGAGTTCAAATTACATTATTATGAGTTTATATTATGAGTTCTGATGTTGTTTGAAATCATAGATGAGATAATAATTCATGTCTCTGATTTTTATTTAAGTGGTTCTAACATACACGGTGGTACGAGATAAAAATACGGGTCGGTTTCCAGTTTTCATTGCGACAAAAATTTATGCTGCATTACGCTGTTTACAGATAAGTCCAAATTATAACAGCGAGGCTTCATCAAATAGTAGATAACGATAAAAAAGACAATTTCTGAATACATTTATAATCGGAAGGCGTCCTTTTCAAAATAAAGGTGTTGAAATTTTGGAAGAAAAGAATGAATTGGGAAATTTCACATATGTCTTGCAGCTAATGATGATAAATTACCTTAGAGATATAAGTGTGTCGTCAAATGTAATAAAAAAACCACTAGAACCAACTTTATTACAATACAATAACGTTATTCAATGCCCTATGCCTTCCCGACTAAATGTGTAAAAAGAAATTATCATTATTTTAACTTTATCTACCATTTGACGAATTTTTTTGGTATAAATTGGAACACCCTGTAAATGCTTATATATACAGACAAATTGAACGTCTAAGGTGGCATCTCTAACCACACTTCAAAAATACAATTTCTTAACTTACATTTATGACAGACAAAATACGACACAAACAAAAACTCCCTAAGAAAATTTTGAAAACCTATCACCATCAATGATGTATATTTAACGTGAAATGTCAATTAAAATCAATATAATCAAAGAACTTTAAAATAACAGCATAAAAACCAACCCTTATGAAAAAAAAAATACCTACCCCATATCAAATAATATACACATTTAAAAGGGAGCAAAAATCACCAACTGATGATGTGATGAATATTTTAATTAAAACGACAATGTTAAAAATTTTAATTAAGACTTGACTAGAACCAAACGACGTCAAAAAAAAGACATACATACAAAAAAAATAGTAAAAAAAATTGTAATTGAAATTGTGTAGACGAATTGCTAATTATCTGTGACTTACATAACGAAAGAGATTCGTGTAGAGTAAATAGAGATATAATAAGGATTATACAATCTGGGCATAATTTTTATGGTTTAAGTTGAAACTGTGTGTCATGTATTAAATCAAGTAGCCTGTGCGATCAAATCACAATCACAAGCGCCAGAGCAATTTTGATAAAAGGCTTTATTTTTTTATATGAAGTCGGGCTAAGTCCAATTCAATTTTGAAAATGGGGGGAGGGGCCGATTATTGAAATACATAAGTTTCTCTAATTTTTTATAAGTTTCTCATTAATACTCTGCGTTTACATAACATAGTGCATATATTAGCGATTAATTTTAAGTTACTTCTTGGTCATACAACGTTGATTACAGCCCTAAAACTAAAAACTGCCCCGCATACAATGACAAAACTAAAAGACTCCACAGTTTTTGTTGGATTTCATTCATTTTGTTGGATAAATTGGATTTCAATAAAAATTTCTGAAAGTAAGGATTCAAATATTTCTCTCTCGCAGTTGTTTGAGTCATAATAAAAAGACATAAAAAGGCATACAAAAATTTCATCTCCCTATTTTGTGGAGTGTCGTTGGATAGGTCCCAGAAAGTTAGTAACTTTTCTCCTTTGACAAATATTGCACAAATTTAATAACAATGTCCTTTCAGATAGTTTAACGCCCAGTTGATACAGCCTCCCGACGATATGTGCATTCGCATTCACTTTCTAGATATATAAAATTTACTTCATTGAATAAGGGAAGAAAATAAGCGACAACACATCGTTTGTCATTTTAAGGTTTTGTGTTTTATTGGATGAGATAATGACGATGATAGAATTGTTCAGATGTGTTTCTGTCTTCTATATACTTGGAGGTAGTGTACACGGCAGCATAAATTTTCTAACTTCCGTCTGTTTCAATATATTACTTTACCTCTATACTGTATCGTTCATCATCATCAATTTATTGTTATTTACATAGGATTCGCAAAATTTTGAAACTATATAAAAACGAAAATTTTGACTAACGTTCCTTTAAGCTATAAAATCGAATATGTTTACATTTATGCCGTATAAACGTATATTAAAAATTGTATCAAAGGAAATATAATTTAATTACGAAAACAATCGTATTGTCGTTGATTAAAATTAATAGAATTTCATTAAAAATTGTCTCATCTGGTCTCTTTAATTAATATAAAATACAGGTATGAAACAAGCAAAATTTGTCCAATTTTAAACTCAAAAAGCTGTAGGCACACGAGCGTTAATAAAACGGCTGTTGTCGAATTTAATATATTAAGCAATACATTGGGCTAAATACTTTTAATTATTAAGCCATGATACCGCAGGCTAAATTGAAGAGCAATTATTTCTTACCCTTGAATTAATTTGGATTTCTTATTGTAAAAAAGTACTCACCTAGAACAAAAAAAAAATTAATATAAATAAATTATAAATATAAAGAAGCTGAAAAATTTGTCGTATTTGATAATTAGATTCAATAAAAATTTTCGAATTAATAAAATGTGAACACAATTTGTGTACGAGTTCAGTTTTGTTCTATTTTTTTTGCCAGTAAGCACGTTTCTTTATTCGAGAGCCACTTTAATTTATTTAAATTTTGCCTTTTTAAGATCCCTAGTCAAGTCATTTGAATTTATGCAGGAAATTTTCTGCCATGATTTGTTCAGTCATCCATTTATAGCAAAAATTGAAATTTATATAGAAGGTGAAGAGCTCGATGGAAACATTAGATACTTTTTTGTGTAAAATAGAAAGAATTCTAGCATTTTCTTTAAGAAGACGATAGAAAAGTTCATTCTCAAAATTTCACGAGACCTCTATATGTGTATACATAGCATAATAAGTGTATTATATAAGTCTACGAGTGTTCGAATAGATTCGATAACAAGCTTCGAGTGTAGTCTCCCTACACAGACAGTAACAATTAAATCGTATAATACAAATGTTTAAATAATATAATGTTATATTGAGAAATTGTATAAATAGAAATTGAAAATGTTACCAAAGTTGATCATATGTTGATTAGAATACATATTGGTATAGGGTATTTATTCAATTTGATTATTATAAATTTATAAGACACCGACCGATGACCGCCGTAAACTAACAGTTATTTGACATTTACCATTTTTTAAATTGTTACAGAAATCTTTAGGGTTCAAAATGATGATTATAGATGGAGTAGATCTATGATCACCATTTTGAACCATAAATTAAAGAATTCTGTAAAAATTTATAATGGTAAATGTCAAACAAATCATGCTCAACTATTCTGATATACTCAATGAATTATGACTATTTTTTACATTTAACAAAATTGAAAACTGTGTATATCAAGAGAGGGTGGAGGCTATAAAGCGGTGGTTTTGACAATTAAGCCCAGTGAAGCGGGCGGGTATCAATCTAGTATCAAATACAACTAAGGCAACCGTTTGACATTCGGCAGTCCAAAATACGGCTTATGATTTAATTGTAAAAAAGGTTATTGCGATAAGCTACTTTTTTACCAGAAATAATATTGCAAGTGATAGCAAATTTTTTGAAAAATACTAACACTAAAAACACAAAATAACCCGCTTGATTTCAAAACGACTAAACTGTGTAATTCTTACTTTTTTTACCAAAAGTGCCATAAGACATTTACATTTGCAAATTGGTATAACTAACATATTAGAAATAATATTCACTGTCTGACTAAAAAATCATGTGGTCATTGAATAAAAACAATTGATCAGATTTGATCAACCCAATCTATAATATATTATTGTCATATAATCTGCTTCGCTATTGTTTTCTTACATCCATTGATCAATGGGAAGAGTTTATCGTGTCTCTATGTTAGGTATATATGGAACAATTGTCTTGTTTTGTTTGTCTCTTGGCTACCCCGACAAAATAATACATAAACTTTTGTATTGAACTTCGATACAAAAGATACACAAATACAATTTCCCGTCTGAATTGTTTGTTCTCTTTTAAAGAAAATGAGAATGGAATGGTGAAATCGGCTCACAGGTTTTTTTATGTGCTGTGTCATCTTAAGTTTTCTTTTTCATTGTGAAACAATGTTTTCCATTTCTATTCTAATAAGTTTCCTGTGTCATACAATAACAATAATAAAATAAAAAATATTCTGTTTGTATTTTAGCCAGAGATTATTTGTTGTACTTTTTCAATATATTTTCGCCATAGTAATTCATCACTATTTTTCGCTTGAAAATGGCCAATATCCTCCAGTATTTTTATACCATGCATATATGAAATATACATAGTATATTAAGTTTAGTCCCAAGTTTGAAACGCTTAAAAATTGATGCTACGAAAAAAATTTTGGTATAGGTAAATCGATCGGAAATCCATCCGAAATATCGTTTTTTTCGAAAATTACTCGGCCAAATAATTTTTTACGATCGGTTTCATTTCAAAAATCGGTTTCATTTAACGATTGGGCGAATAATTCTCGAGATAATACCGGAAATCGATCCGAAATATCGTTTTTTCGCAAATTTCTCGGCCAATCGCCAAATAAACTCGATTTTTGAATTTCTTGGGTCAAAATTACCTTATAAACTAAGTTTCATCAAATTCCGAAACAAATAATTTTTTACGATTTTTTCGAATTTTTCGAAGGGGTACCCCTTGAAAAAATTGCAAAAAATCGATACAAATTTATCGTCTCCAATTTCGATAAAACTCTGTATATAAGGTAATTTTGACCCAAAAAATACAAAAATCGGTTTCCTTTAACGATTGGGCGAATAATTCTCGAGATAATACCGGAAATCGATCCGAAATATCGTTTTTTTCGAAAATTACTCGGCCAATCGCCAAATAAACTCGATTTTTGAATTTCTTGGGTCAAAGTTACCTTATAAACTGAGATTCATCAAATTCCGAAACAAATAATTTTTTACGATTTTTTCGAATTTTTCGAAGGGGTACCCCTTGAAAAAATTGCAAAAAATCGATACAAATTTATCGTCTCCAATTTCGATAAAACTCTGTATATAAGGTAATTTTGACCCAAAAAATACAAAAATCGGTTTTATTTAACGATTGGGCGAATAATTCTCGAGATAATACCGGAAATCGATCCGAAATATCGTTTTTTTTCGAAAATTACTCGGCCAATCGCCAAATAAACTCGATTTTTGAATTTCTTGGGTCAAAATTACCTTATAAACTGAGTTTCATCAAATTCCGAAACAAATAATTTTTTACGATTTTTTCGAATTTTTCGAAGGGGTACCCCTTGAAAAAATTGCAAAAAATCGATACAAATTTATCGTCTCCAATTTCGATAAAACTCTGTATATAAGGTAATTTTGACCCAAAAAATACAAAAATCGGTTTCATTTAACGATTGGGCGAATAATTCTCGAGATAATACCGGAAATCGATCCGAAATATCGTTTTTTTCGAAAATTACTCGGCCAATCACCAGATAAACTCGATTTTTGAATTTCTTGGGTCAAAATTACCTTATCAAATGAGTTTCATCAAATTCCGAAACAAATAATTTTTTACGATTTTTTCGAATTTTTCTAAGGAGTCATAAGGTCATTTGGGTCTTTGCTGCGTAGGACCTATCTTGTAAACCGGTAGAGATAGAACAAAAATTAAATGTAAAAAATGTTCCTTATAAAATATTAAACAACATTTTTTCGTAAACATCACTGTTTACCCATGAGAGCACAAAATTGTATAGTATGTATGTTATGGTTATATCAGTTATAGTATCAGACAGAGTAATCAACACTGTCCATACATGGTATTTCGACAATTAACTCAGTCAATTGCTTGTTTTCTCTTGTCATGAAATAATTTTAAGTATTTTTAGCATATTTCGGAATATTTCCAAGCAAAGAAAATAGACGAAATAGAAATATAGTGTGATCAAATTGAAGGTACTTTTTCCAAAAGGGTTTTATTGACATGTCACGCGTGACTAATTTCAAACTAAATACATAATATTATTCAGTTTTCATTGACATTTCATCATGGAAAGACAAACGCCTCAACAACGTTTAAAAATCGTACAATTATATTACGAAAATGTGAACGTGAAAAGTGTTTATTGGGCGCTCAGGCCAATTTATGGTGTACATAATTGTCCTACCGAACGCACTATTCGGCATACCATCGGCAAACTCGAGAATAATTTAACATTATTGGATGATACTCTACCGATTAGACCACGTACAGCCCATACTGTAGAGAATATTGCGGCTGTAAATGAAAGTTTTGCCGATCTCAACAACTTGGCCTATCTTATGGCATACTTGGGCGATTTTACGCAAAGATCTTGGTTTGAAAGCGTATAAAATACAGCTAGTCTAAGGATTGAAGCCGGCTGATTTTCCAAAGCGTTATAATTTCAGTGAAAAAATGGATTTACTGCGAAGTCGTTTCGGTGAGCAATTTATCTCTCGTCTCGGACTGGTGGACACCTTTGGATTTTTATTTGTGGGAGTATGTAAAGTCTAAATGTTTTGTGGATAAACCAGCTATTTTTGAGAATTGGCATTGGAAGCCATAAAATTGGTGTTTACGGATGGACGAATTAAAGCGCAGTTGCGACCAACATTTGAAAGGGATTATTTAAAAAAAATAAATGTCGTGAATGGTTTTACACAATAATAAAAAAGATTGCCCTGTCAATTTGAATTTTCGTTGTTTTATTTCAATTTTAAATCCTATACCTCTAAATTGATCACTCCTTACAACAAACCACCAAAAAAACAATCGAGGTCTGGAATGATTACAAAGCGTTTTGTGGCTTTTGTAAGAGGGATATAAAGAAAATTTAAGAATCTTAAATTTAAGACCATCATATAATAATCATCTTGACGCTGTGACTGAGTCTAAATATTCTTAACAATAAAAAACTATCACAAATCGCTTTAAAAACATGAAGGCTTTATAAGCAGACAGGTAATCAAAATTATCATATAAAACATGGTATTTTCAGAACATTAAACAATCTCTATCACAAACAAGTTGGAGATTTTCCCATTATATCAAACACACTTATGATTTTAGATGTAAACGTATCTTTTAAATTTTACCCTAAAGGTAATAACCCTACAATAAATCCTAAGGGATTAAAATTCTTTGATGTTATTAAAACAGAGGGGTTTGTTTTAAATAAGTAATTAATGTAATTTAACTCCGAAAATAATAGTTAAGATTTTTATGTATGTTATAACACTAAACTTACTAACACTGGTCGTGAAAAACATCCTGTTAAAATTTAAAATAAGCGTGAAATTTATAAAGTTAATTAATTTTTTTAAATGAAAACAGAAAAGAAAAGTAACGATGTCAAATAGAAAGCCTTTAACTAAATTATACTTTTTTTACTATTATTTTAAAAAGTTGAGATAAACTAAATGGAAATATGAATGATTCATCAACGTTATATCATATAATACATGATCTATTTTTTACCCGAATGCCAAGGAGTGGTACTTAGCTGGTGCTTAGGGTAGCGGGTTAGATTCCCACCGTCGCAAAAAAATGAATTTAATTAATTGTTGGGATAAGCTGGTGTAGTGCATGGTATATGTATGAAGGAGGTGCACTCAACCTCTGGAATTGAGGAGCTGAAAAATGAAATTATCAACGGAAAGGTGGTAAAACACATGGTATCACAATGGGCTCTATAGCCTAAGTGTGTCCTTCGTGGACAGCCAATATAGCCTAACCTAACCTAACTATAAGTTGCGAGACAATTTTCTTACAAATAACCAAAGATAAAAATCGACTTGCTCATGTAGAGGAGATATAAGCTATCTGATAAAAATCGACTTGCCCATGTAGAGGAGATATAAGCTATCTACTTGCAGAGGTTTTAGAGGGAGAGTAACTTAATTCCCTTCCTGGTATTTTATTAAAGCTGCAGCTTACACAGTCTTGTATATAAATTATGCTTATATTCCATTAAAATGTAGATTTAAAATTAAAAAAAATCGTATAATTGTTTTCTAAATAAGTATAGCAATTTTGACAGACACAAAAATGTTTACCGAACAATTAACACAAGAAAATGCATCAAATAATTATACAAACATCATAAAACAAATACAATTATTTTAAACATGACTGCACATAAACTACCATTTACATAACAACGAAGAAACAAACTGTAAAATTTCATTAACTTTCGTGTATGTTAATATTGTTAACGAGAACTCATAATTAACATCATCATAAAATACTGTGTATACCCTAAAATGCAATTGAACAAAAAATTATGTATATTCATATAAATAAATAGCAACTAATTAAAAACATTTTTAACTACGTCTGTTTTCTTTTTTACAATTACACACAAAAAAACACAAAGTTGACTTGACTGTATTCTCTTGACTCGGTTGCATTCAATATGTGAACTCTTCATCAAACAAATAATAATAAAAGCCATCATGCAGACATTGTATGTATGTTTGTTGTTCTCTTTCTCTTTAATGAATGATGCAGCAATGCAATGCAGTATTCAGTGAAGTAGATATTTTGAGGGATTGTAGAATCCTTATTTAACTAAGTTAAACATTGGAAATACTTGTTATAAAAGGTAATTCATTCAAAGTGTACCAAATAAACGTGTCAGGAAAAATTTTATTGTTTATTGTAGGAAATCGAAGCATTAATAATAGAAACGAAAAGATCGAGAGGCGTCGTGGGACACCTGGCAGGAACTATACTCCTTTCGTACTTTGGTACATTATAAATGTAACGCTTTTTTTTTTTATTTACAATACATTTTTCTGAAAATTTAAGGTATTATGTTTAGAAGTCTAACGATTGTTTGGTTTTATAGCTACTATTAGTTTTCACTGTAATAATTGTAGTATAAGTTTAAAAAAGATAAACTTCTGATTTAGTAGTCAACTCAGTATGTGAGTAACTGAGTACATTGCGTTTGGTTTGATTAGGATATTTATATATAACAAAAATTGCGTTGTACTTTAAATTATCTCTGTTTTCTTTAACTTCTCATACCTTTCACAACTCAAGTTTTTTAAATGATAAAACATCAAGTTTTGACAAAAAATACAAATTGACAATGAAAAGATTTTTTCATTTTCTGAATCGATTAGAAAAGTTTTAGTTGCCTGGATAACCTAGATATCGGTTTTTGGTGTCTGTAGCAGTTTCTTTGGTTTAAGCTCCCAACAGCAAACAAATATCGTGCGATAAGGATAATAGTTCCAAAATCTTGGCCAAAGGCGGCAGTTATGTAACAGCCATTGTAGCCTTGGGTGGCAAGTGGCTTTGGGAGGCAAGATTTTGGCGGAAATTTTAATGGAAACGAATACAGGCCTGTCTGGGTGTATTCTTTGCACTATAAGAACGAAAACTTAAAAATGCTCCTCAAAACTCTGGTGTATGTAATTGTTAAGCAAATTATGGAGTGAGTTTATGCAAATCGAAGATACCTGGTTTTTATGATTTGAAAATACAGATACGGATCTCAATCATCGGCGGTTCTAACAAAACAGCGACACAAATCGCACAAGGTTTTGTTATTGAAGTGTCTTATAAAACAATTTTTTTATTTTTCGTTTCAACTTCAACTGGCAACTTTTTTTTATAATTTAAAGTCACTATACTTTTTCATAATCAACTGAAGCTATTAATGGCATCGACCATAAGGTCAAACTGTGGTTACGGCTTTCAACAACGTCCATTACGAATATGTAATTGATACTATGCCAAACATTCAATCCAATTATCGACTCTAAACCGAAACAGTGATTAATTATTGTTTATAATAATAATTCCTTAGTAATATATTGTAGGGGACTATGTCGAGTACGCACCAAGAAAATGAGAATCTTATCCTTTGTAACTGTGTGTATGTTTACAAATATAAACTGACGTTTATATCAAAGATTATTATTACGATCATAAATTAGCATTCAATCATTGCTTTGTACAGGGAGGTTTGCTGAAATGTTTCAAGATAGAAGAAATATTACAACAGAAATTTCTAACAATTTTGTTTGAAAATTCATGTATGCTCAAATCATAGAAGGTTAGTTTCAAAATAAATAATCACCTTCCTTTTCTCATAATTTTACAATAAATTGTAACATAATATTCCTCACATAAAAATAAAAATAAAATATAATTGTAAGTACCTAAATAATTTAATATGATATTTATTTTTATACCAGTACTCGTATATGTTTAAAATGAAAACTGGAAACTTTGGAATAGCTTAATTCTTAACTTTCATCAGTGGATCTCGCTGCACTCGCATTTAGCTCTAATAAATACCTATTCACAATACCTGATTAATAATAAATAATACCTCAAATACTATTCAAATAATCACTATCGTAGATAAATATGGTGGGAGCGCAATTAAATACATTTGAATAGTACGATGTAATGAAATCTATTATTTATGTGCGTTTCCATCATTTATTTCATGTGTTTTAATTTTTTAAGTGCGGAACAACAAAAAACATTTTGTACTGGACCGAATTGTAAATTTTAACCATCCTTGCACCCACTTGAACACACACGTAAAATTCAATCACAATCGGTTCATTCAAATAGGAGGAGTTCAATTACAAACACGCGATGACGCGAGTTTCATGATTTTTTTTCACCCAGAAAGTACTCAAAGTATCAAAAGTTTTCATTTCAAAAACCTTATCTTTTAGTAGAAGGTTGTAAAATACCTATAAAAGGTTAAAACGTTGCCGAATAAAAAATAAATTATAACTGGTATTAATTATCAGGCGCATATTTCCCGAGAAGCAGATAACAATTACAGATACAGGGGCAAAAAAATATTAATCATACTTTTTTATTCAAGAAATAACATTTTGTTTTGAGAAGAAAACCTCTCTTTGCTTGTTACACAGTAACGCTCGATTGCAAGAGATTCATTCTGCACCCACCTATGTTAATTATAGAACATGTTCTTGTAAATTAATTAAATTGATGAACATTATGTTATACCAACCATACCGAATTCAATTCAGTTTAATGTATCATCATCGATCATGATAGTGACATTTAAATCTCAGTTACAATATGTACTAGCATTTCATAAAAATGTAATGTATAACACAAAATGTAATGTACTACACAAAGACCGGAATACCTATCTATATAATTAATTTACTAAAATAGCTCAATAACAAAAGCTTCTTTGAGTGTAACATAGTTCGATATTGTTTAATTGAATTCATCACCTCTAGTTGATACACAGCAAGTAAATATAAAAAGTGGAATTTTTTCTGAAATACGTTTTAAAGTCAAAAAGAATATCCAAATTGTTTAGCATATAAGAAACTTGGATTTTTCTAGTATAAAGCGTCATATGGGAATTTGAGACTATCCGGTGAGCTAATGTTTTTAAAATAACCGATAAGACAATTAACTGAGATTTTGGTAGAAGAAATGTACAAATAATCGAAACTGCCAAAAAGAGCTAATAGATCGAGCGATTTGAACAGAAATAATGGAAAATCAGAATACAATCTGCCCTTTAGAATGCTCAAAAAAAAGTTCTTAAAGTGAAATTAAAAATTATATGCGGTCGTAGTGACAAACGAAATTCAGTTGGGTTAAAAATAGCTCATGCACGTAACTGGTAAGAGATATTTTTACCTTACCTGCAAAACTTACGGTCGCATAAAATTTCGGATTCCGCAAGAATTATCACTATTTTAAGTACTCAAAAGCGCAGAGTGCATTCTACCTTTCCATCATTCCTATTTAAACCGTTCAGTATATAACAATTCATTACAGTCAATCCCTTTTTTTTCGTAAAAAAGGTATCAAATATCTGACATTTAATTTACTCAAGAAACTTGCACAGAAAAATTGTTATTATTTTAGAACTAAGAAAAACGAGTAATACAAAATCGTTATATAATTTTTAATAAAGCGTATACAACTATATCTCTATTAAATATTAGAGAAAAAAGAACTAAAGAGACAATAACAATCAAAAAACTTTATCGAAGCTTCAGAAGAGAAGAAAAAATTTCGTATAAAAAACTTTTCATAAAAAACGATAACATTTTCTAAATGATGGTAAAAAAAACAAATATATAGACATAACCATCCTTTATTCGTGATATACGCTTTTTATACATACTACAATTTCCTAGACTTAGAAAAGCGATGAAGAGAACTAAAAAAAAAAGAAAAAAATAGTAACTTTCTCCATATATTTATTTTTCACTTTTTTTAAAATTTTCTAACAGAAAGTTGCTGTATTCGCACCAAAAACACGAAAAAAATTGTATACAATACCTTTACTTTTTGCTAGAATGATATATATAAACCTACTCAAAGAGTATAAGATAGAGGAGAAGGCTATAGTTACTGGCAATGTTAAAAAAGAGAATACGAGTTTCACCGTCTCTAGTGAATGGGCCCAGTTAGTTTTAAACGCTCTTCGCCTACATAACTATGTTTTAAAAAAACGATGTTAGCAGAGCGTATCAGATGGCATTCTTGCCTGTATATGCGACCTTCCCCTTTAGCTTATGCTTAATGTACCTACTCTTTCAAAACAAATATAGATGTTTAAATAAAGCGTCCACTTCTATATGAAAGAATGTTTATTTTCGTTTCTGTCTTTACTGATAATTTTTAAAATGAGAAAAATTATTGTTTCTCACGTGTCCAACAACTGGAATCGATTTAAATACTATACTCAGATACTATCTGGCGCCCATTGTTCAACTAAAGATTTGTACTTTATAGAAATGCCTAAGCCCAATATATATATGGTTTTATTTGTGAAATTATGGCTGTTATCGAGATATATCCTTATAACTTGGCTGCCTTATAGCTTCTGTTCAGAGAATTAAGACATTACGTATTACGGGAAATTATAATAGTGATCATTTTCATGCTTATATTGAAATAGTTGAATCAAAAAATGGTGGTAATGTTCATCAGAATGGTGATAATGTGAAACAAAATGATGAAAATATCGCATTATTCTATATTAACTTGATAACCCACCAAAATTAAAAGGCCACCAAAATTTGAAGTAGATTGACCGATAACAAGACCAAAGAATCACATTGTACCATACAAACTTTGCCGTTTTCCATCCCTTTAAGGGTGGAATTTCGGAAAATTATGGGATGCCTACGTCTTACAAAGAACATACCCCCCAAATTTCAGGTCTCTACGATCGGCGATTTAGGCTGTCGTTGATCCGTCAGTCAGTCATTTAGGACAAAGCATGTATATATTAAATTTTCCTATCGTAACAACTCGGTAATCGAATTAAATGAAAAACATTGTTTGGAAATATTAGTATTTCATAATTACTATAAAATACTTTTAAAAAGTAGGTTATTCATATTTCACGTTTAGATTCGACAATAAAATATTATCGTGATCCTATTAGAGCGAGTGGGTATCAGCTAGTGTTCTAATAAATACAATAACTTACTGGCCTGGTCTTTAAAGGTCATATCTTCCACGACTTGTTATGTATTACATACAGTACGCGAATAAAAAAAAAACTATGTACCATCACATATTGTACTTTTTGAAATGATATTTTTCGGGATACATATAAAAAAAACCTAAGTTTATTCAACTTTTATAAGCCATATCTTCCGTGTATAAAATTTTTTCAGAAATCTGTTGTGGTTTATATCAATGGAATTTATTATATAACATACATATTACAGGTAAGTAAAGAGATATGTTCGAAATATCGATGTTTTCCGCTTTTGTATTACATATTCTATTCTATTCGGTGTATGTGTAATATTATTCCCGTATTTTTCCATACCCTAAGAGAACACAGCATTTTGTAAAGTTTAATCTTATTTAAGAATATTACAAAAAAATATTATGTAATGCCTTGGGAACTGATATATGAACTGGTATATTGAGAACTGGTATCGTAATCAATTGAGAGTACCTTATTTTTTTTGAGGCATCCATTTTAAGAGGCTTCTTTTAATTTCCAGGACCTATGTACGTGCAACTATACACTCTCAATTAGACGGGCCACCCTTACCATCATGTGAAAAAGTTAAGCCCCTCGAATTATTTAATTTCATACAATGTTTCTACCTTCATTCGCAATTTTCAAAATAAATTTATTGTGAAATTTAGGTAAATATAATATATGTATATTTCTCCTACAATCTCTGTGACTTCTTCCAAACTGCTCGAATATTTTTTTAACATGCATCAAAAACTAATACCTGAGAAAATGTCAAACGATATCAATATCAGAATTAATATGTTGGGATTTCAGAAATCAAGTACAATTGTTTTAGTATGTAAATATTGAAAATCTACAGTTTGCAAACATAGACAACAAACGACCATATACTTCGAAAATTTCTCTAATATACCTACTCGATTACAAAATGTGTGGTTCTTTACATTTGTTTCAAAACTTGTTTTGTAACATTATTCCAACCATTTGTCACTTGTAACCCTTATTCCTGTATATTTAGGTTCTCTCAGAGAAGTCACTCAGTGAAAAAAGCAGAGGCATGACGATTCCTTCACCGTTGCTAAGTTGCTTTGATTTTAGAAGGAGCTGAAAACCATTTAAGTTCCATCCGACGTAGAAACGAGGACATGAGATATCCTACAAAGTTGCAATCTAACTGTTTACATGATTTGAAATAAAATTTGTAAACTTTTTTTTAAGTTTAAAACTTACGTTAGCGTTCCTGATATATGAGATTTTATCATATTTATATAAAGATAAAATATTTTGTTTCAGAACTTAAAAAAAGTTTATAAAATTCAATTACAAATATTAGTTGAGTACAGGGTATTCAATAAATATTTGGCTGAATGTCTTGATTCGTTAACACTATGATAGTAATGAAAAAGTTTCAAAATCGGTTCTATTTCGAGAAGGATCTAAGAAAAAGGTAATGTAATGGATAGTGTTCTTAGATATGCTTCAAATGCGAGCTTAAGGTTCCGTACTCGAAAACTTTGTCGGAGTTTTTTATATTTTATAAATTTCACTTGTGATTATAGAATATAATTTACTTCGTTCGCCAAACACTTGCAAAAAATCGTATCGAGTTTCTATTGAATTCTGACGATAATAGTTTGATACCAAAATTATTACAGTAATAAGCACAAAAAAGAATAAAAATTTATTCAAGCCAATCGCATAATTTTCAACAAAATTTTTCAAAATTTAATATGTTAGCGTCAATAAAAATTCGCGTAAATACTACTTTTCGATCTAATATTAACATCATTTCGACAAGCTATTCGGCAGGCTATCAAATAGTCCGGATTAACTAATACACACTGTATTAAACCTTATTTTAAGATTTGGGAATATAAAAATACTACATAATTTATTCACGTATAGCCGACAATAAATATCATGTCAAGCATACTTAGTTTAGTTAGACAAATGATTTGATACAACAGCCACAAAAACTTCAAGATATGCTTTTCTATATGTGCAGCGAGTATTACTACCAATGGAAATGACTAAATAAATATATATCTCTTATAATGAATGTTCGTTCTGTTTAGTAAAATTTTTATATCTACAAATGTGTTGGATTGAGAAAATTTGATATTCGAAAATTCTTCTATTTTAAAAACTGTTAAAGAGTGATATATTTTTTAAAAAAATACAAATTTTAAATCGAAACTAAACACATAAAAATATACGAGGACATTGGATTCATTAAAAGACTAATTTGATCGCATTTATGTTTAAATATGATTTCGGGTCGAATAACACTGATGAAAAAGCGAAACTCTTTTTAATGGAAGTCAGTTTTCCAGTTGATAATTGATTTGTGTTCAATATTTTTTGTTATTTCACCCTTATTAGAACAAAATCGGAATGACGCGTCAAATGGTGATTGTTTTCTATGTAATTGGATAAATCAAGCGGCTTTTACCGAGAGAAGCAGAGATATTCAAGAAGACATCACCAAAGAAAGCAATGAAAAGATAAAAACCTTAAGGTACAAATAATTTCATCCACAAGTCTAAACTTGCCTTGGCGCTCGTACAAACTTAAAGAGCATTTATTATCTGGAAATTTAAAAATTGTATACAATCTACGAAGCATTATTTCTGATAGCAACATAATCAGTTTGAACAGATAATGAAAAATTAATAATTTTATAATGGTGACAGGCGGGTAAATACGAAAAAAGAATAGTGTTGGGGATTATTTTGCGAAAATCAAAATGTTTGGAAGGTAAATTTGGATCAATCATAATTGACAAGAAATTAATTTTAATGCATGAGTTGTATCATATTGTCTAAAAATGTAATCTTTCTTACTTTCTTTCTAGCCAAAAATGCTTAAATAAAAGCCAATCTTTAAAAAGCATTTTTATTAAGTGTGCTTTGTTTTGTTAATATCATTAGAACAGTGATAAATGATGAAAAAAGAATCAGATGAAACTAAACATTTTGAGGAATAAAATAAAATGAATCAATGATTTCTTCAACCCACCACAAATTCACTAGCTAAAGTTAGTGCATATATGTGCACTCACTGAAATGCATTTAATAAATAAAAATTTATTCGAAGAGGCTACATTGCATACATGATAAGAATGAATATTTATTCAAACATTTTATAAAATAAGAGACGCTTGGATATTAAGTAAGTCTACGTAAACTAGATATCATTCCTCTATCACCGTTTTCTATATCATTTCGTAACTCATATGGTATCTATAAAACTTTGTACCAACATACAAATTCTATGTTTCAACCATGCGATATACCATTTATTCTTCTCAATATGAATCTTAGGTATTGCAGAGAATATTAACCCATGCGTACCTAAAAAAGTATCGCTTTCTAAAAAACTACTAACACAATCCCCGATACAAAACAAAGCCTGAAAAAGATCGTAGAAATATTGAAACTTCTCGAACAAAAACGGATTAGCCGTTTCCCAGATTAGCGTAAACATACTGCCTGCCAGATGTCAACTTAATATAAATAACTTCCCCGTTTGTATCCGTCAAGTGATGATTTATTGAAACCCAATTTGTACAAGAGATGACCTATCACTTCATCGTGTGGATTGTGAACGATTTTCCATCAAAATGGTTAATTAATCAACACGACTTGGAGAAAAGAGGAGTTGTATCCTGTCTATTTAATGAAATAAATATTCTAGATGAAGTTAAGCTCTTACGCCGTAGTTAAAGTCATGATGTTAACGAATTAAATCAGAATCATTAAGATTGCTTAAAAGAGGAAAAAATACAATTGCAATGATAGGTTTAGTAGAGACAACTTATTCAGAATTCGGTTATTAGATAACAAGCTGTAATTGATGCGCTTTGTTTAATCCATAACAGATTAAAGTTATATTCATATCAGTCACTGTACTCACAAAGGGGTTTCCTGGAAAAAAACAAAAACTCATCTACCTAGCTTGTCAAGAAGAAAAAGGGTAGTTTTAGAAAACTTTTTAGATGTATTTTGTTAACAAGATTTTATTTTTCTTTATTTAAAGTTGGTTGGTGAAAAATGCCATTATTTTTTCCCATTTTCGATGGGGGGGAGGTAAATAGAGCTATATTGTATTATATACATACAACATTTTGTAATTCTCTAAAATAGTTTGCAAAATTTGAAGCGACTCTGCGTTGTCCCAGACTCAGAACACCATGTACCAGGAAGGATTATTGACGTATATTTTGACATTTGGATATAGTAAAATTATTAAGACGTATATTTTGTGTATCATCTACAAGAAAGTGCACATTATCTCGAACCACACTGTCAACCGTTCCGAATGATACACACATATGTCTAAAACTTGAAAAATGCACTTACAAAATCACTTTTAAAACTCGACAGTTTTCATCATAAATAATTTCTGTGTAAGATATATGTTTATACGATTTTCTTTATCTTCTTTTTCATACAACTAAATTATTGTATTTCAGAGCAGAAAATTTAAAACATGAATACGTAATATTTTCAATAAATAGGGTAATAAAACGGAAATAAAATAGGAAATCTAATGGCATCGTTTTAACAACAACAATAAGTTTTTACTTGAGGAAAAATTTCCATTTTATAAATTATTAATCGAAAAAGTTTTTTTCGTAAATAAACTTTATAGCTCGTACTTTTAAAGTGACATTAAATTAGTCTTTGACAAAAATATCGTTTAAACATCTGAACTATGTATACTGACATAATATAAAATCTTCACTGATAAAAAATTCTTAATATGAACCAAAATGAGGTTGTCTCAACTTCGCCGCGAGAGTAGATATGGCGAATGGAGCAACGAATGTGATACAACTACCGTACGAGATTGAGTGGTGAAGTTGACACAATCGCATGAGTTGCTGGTATTAAAATAATTTACTGTCATACAAATTAAAAATTTTCTTGTTTTGAAATGCAAACTAACATAATTTTAAACAATCTTTTTTAAATTGGTTCTACCACTTAAAAAATTATAGAAAAATAGTGATGTGAGTGGACAAATGTATGAGCAGCGCGACAACTTAGGTTATGTTTCTATTTTTGGAATAGAAATTAGGTTTATTTAAAAAATAGTTAGATTCCTTCGAGTCGGAATTGAACCAGCGATCTATGGATTATTAATGATATTCGTGTCTTAGTCCACCACTGTACCAACTGGGTTATCGATGATTGTAATTTATAAAAATACTCGTATGTTATATATTATAAAAATGATCAATAAGTTTATTTCAAGCTCTCTGTAAATTAGTAACAACAATCTTCATGAAGTTGAGACAACCGCATATTGGCTGGATATGAAAAATCGGGATGACCTTGTCATTATTTTAAATTTTTCCGTGTATATATGCCTAACCGACTTGTAAGCGCTACTCATTAAAAATTGTGACATGCCGCAGTAAATTTCTTTATGAAATGAGATAATAAATTGGAATAGTTAAGAAGGCAGGAAAATCCCAACCCGCAATACCTTTCTACGGGATGCGATTGAACGAACTGCATTTACGGACGTTGGTGCAAAATCCGGGAAGGATAGAGATGCTAATACATAGAGTTTTAGAAGAGAAATTCATACATTTTTTTTAAACGCACAATGCGGTATGTAATAAATATTAAATTCAGATAATTATTCTCCTTTCCGTTAAGAATCGAATAATGTTACTCGTAAAAGCTTTACTTAAAATTTATTATCCAAATTCATTTGGAAGAAGCAGCTATTAATTTAAACGTGTTATTAATAAGTGCCTGCGGTATATTAATCGTTTGTAAATTGAGGATTAAATATAAAAATAAATGTCATAATGAAAAAATATTCATCTCTTTAAATACACACAGAACTTTTTCACTTTAAAAATGTAATAGGGAAAATATAAATATCAGATCACTTCCTCGTTTTCCAAAATGATATATTTATTATATACGAAACACAACAAATATCATAATAATTTGATTTATATATTGCAAGGGGAGGATTATTATAGAATGCGATTCACAAAAAGAGATATAGAAAAAAAAATGAAAATAAATTTTCAATAATTTTCATTTAAATATGTGACATATTATACTTTATGTAGATAATTTATTGTTGATTCGTTTGCCAAAATGTATACGAAGAGTAAAGTAATCAAGAAGGTACATTTATTTTATGTTTGTTAATAAATTTTTATTAAGTCAAGTAAAATAAATGTTTATATTTATTTTTATGATTATTTAATGGTAAAGGAGCTGACATTTATAGGTCAAATTTTAACCGTACAATATGGTTGGTATATTGATAGATGGTCATAAGACAAAAATTATTTTATACCTGGTTAATAAGCCTGTTGTTTTCATCCTTGAGCGACAGAAAGAAGGAGTTCAATTAAAACTTCTTTAAATTTTCCCTGACCTCTTAAATGGGTGTTGTGTACCCAATAAAAATCTATAACTATATCTATAAATCTATAACCACTCCCTGACCAAAAATTGGATTAAAATATTTTCTGACCGCGTTGAGGTTATATGTTCATTTGGAACTTGATCAGGTAGTCAAACAAAAATGTTTAATTTAACCCCTTTGAACAGTCAATGGCTCAAAAGAAAAGTTGTGTCTCATCGCCCATGAAGTACGTCTTGCTTGTGAGAGCGGTTACAATGATTAAAATTACATCCTAAAACTAAAATATATTAAAATTACAGGCAAACTTAAATAATTTGAATAAGTTTTAAAAAATTTTTAGAATTATAGTTGTTATTGGACTTGAAAAATGATTTACAAAAATTGTCTTCAAATTATTTTTAAATCGGCAAAACTTTCAGCTTTGTTGGGGAATGCAGATAAGTAAACTCAGTTAAAGCAACCACTCTAAGATGCCAGGCGTACTTCATCCCTACCTTATTTCAATAAGAAAAGAAATATTCCAAATGCAGTAGTCGTAAAATCAATTCCATGATTTTACATAATTTGCATGTCAGCTCTTAAACAACAATGACTTTTTTTTTTTCACTTTATTTATTTTTTTGCTACCTGTTAAGTTATTTATAGATAAATTTGTAATTGACGTAAATCTCTTTATTATTTTTTTAATGTATTATTTACCTTATGTAAGTTTTATTTATAGATTTATATTTCTTCACGGTCGTTATTTCAAAAAATAAACTTTACAGTCAGAGCCATTATGATTAAGAAAGACATTCAACTTGAAATAAATGAAAACGTTAACTTCTTTGAATATGTTATTTATATAGATAGCAATTTGAAAATGATTTTGTAAAGAAATATTCTAAAGAAAAACATGTAAAATTCATGATGGCCTTTATTTTTCCAATATTTTAGAATCGATAACCAACCTAGACTCAAAGGATAAATCACTTCCTGTGTAAGAATCATTGTACGAGAGGATCGCCCATCCCGTAGCGTTGTACGAATTCATATTTGAGTTTCTTGCGTCGTTTTGCCATTCAATACTCTATTCGTTGAAAGATTATCGCCATGCGTAGCCAATTTACCCACTAAATTTTCTTTAAAACTATAGGCAATACTACTCACATAAAATAAAAAAATTTGCTAGGACTTTTTTTTTTTAGAATTTTACAATTGTTTTAAATGAATAAGGTTTTCCTAATATATTTTTAGAATAGGATTACATGTATTTTCAAGACCAAAACTTCGCTGATTTACAACAATTTTAATACAACAATATCGATGTTTAACAGTTAGAAATAAATCTGACAGTGAAGCGATTTCCTAGGTTCACCTACAATCATTTATAAGTGCAATCAAAATAAATGAAGCCTATCAAAATCACTGCCAACTATTTATATTGAAAATTATATTCAATTCAACGAAATAAAAAAAATTAAATTGCATATTTTTAAATACAATGTCTACGGAATGGTAATATATAACTTTTACTTTCAAATTACCATAAATGAAAAGTCAGTCTACATCAACAATAAAAAAGTGAACATAATGTTTTTCATGTTTCAAGTAAATATATAATTTAAATCGTTTGTGTGAAAATATGTACAACTAACATTGTAAATAAAAGTCATCCCACATTGGATTTTATATGTGATCCTTGTTTGAATTTGTATGCATCATATAATATATAGGCTAGAAAGTGATGCATTATATTTTATATACATGCAACACTGAATAAAAAAAAAATTTTTTTTAGCCAGGATTGTATTATGATTTTAATTCAGAGTCATAAAACTATCACTTGGTGTTAAGAGCGGGTCCAGACAGACGTAATCTGAGCATTTGCTTCCTACAATTACTACTTTGGCTCGAAAAAATAATAAAAAACTGTTAAGCGTTTGAGTTAGATATTCATCAAAAAAATTATATAAGAGAGGTGATCTTTAGTACTTCAGAAACTTGTGTTTCTGAAATAATATAGCTTGTGTTTCTGAAATATATAAGACATAAAAATACAGCTCATTCGATAAGATTAATATTTTTCTAAAGTATCGTTTAATAAAAGCTTTTACGCACAGGATGTTAAGCGTTTCTTCAAAAACTATTTATTCCATCGTTAAATGTATCCAATTTTTGGATTTTTTTGGTTAGTTGAACCCTACTTACCTTATTTTATCACATTCCAAGTATTTTTTATGATTTTTTCGAAGGAAATTGAAAGAATTGTCAATTAGAAAGTTTTAAAAAATTTCTTTATTTCGTATTTAGATAAAAATCACTAATAAGAGTAATTTTGGTCTAGAAGATACCAAAATTGAGACAATTTAGAGTTTAAAGGAATAGTTTTTGAAATTTCAAATTATACGAAGGGCGTTTACTAATCAATAAATTTTCGAAGAAATATGTAAAGATTGTATAATCCAGCCCTGATTTAAGAAAAAAAAATATATGTAAGTCTTACATGCACTTGTTAAATGCATATATTTTATCTCACACATTTATTTAAGTGTAGACGTAGAAACTGCAGCATATAACAAATACATAGAAAAAGAAAATATACTACGATAGTTTAAGCTTTATAAAATGCTTTCAGACATGCTCCTTCTTGCAATTTAGAAAAGTGCACAATACTTTTTCCTCTATGTGTTCTTATACTTATGATAAACATTGAATGTATCAATGTATGTATGCATGCATGTTTGTTATGTGGTTGGTTTGTTGTGTGTTTGTTAAACATTAGAATAGTGTTTTGTGAGAAATGTGAGGTAAGATGGTGTGGTTGGAACTAAGTAATATATTTATTTGTTTAAACAAAAAGAATTACATTTACAGTATTTCAAGATTTATGTTTAAATAAATGAATTTTATAAGTTGATGCTTTCAGGCTGCAATACTGAATTGAGATATTTGATAACATATAAATGAACCAGTTAAAAAGAAAAAATTTATGACTTTCTAGCAAATTAAGTCTAACGCTTAGTGCAAATTCAATGAATCAGCAAGCAGGTTTAACCAAGTATCAGAATAACGCAAATGAGCGTATAGACGGCTTTTTCATTTACAGACAGAAATTTTCTTTTGATTTTTGTTTTAAAGTAGTACGAGCGCCAAGGCAAGTTTAGACTTGTGGTTGAAATTATTTGGACCTTATTTTCAACTTTGATGATGAATTTTGTTATAACTTCATGAATGTAGACGGAAAATAAGAATAAAATTTTTCGATATCTGCCTTGGTTTTCGAAATATCAGAAGTTAAAGAATTAAACAAAATTTGCAATTTTCGATATTATGAAAGCAACTATTCTGGGTGTTAAAATGATGAAACTTGTCAATTATCCTCATTTATACTCGATTATTCAGGTTTAACTGTATTAAACGTACAGAATTGATGTTTACACATGCTCAGAATGCTCCTGAAACCTTACTCGCAACGATTCATAGATAGAATAACTTGTGTGCTTGTGCATTGATAAGAATGGATATCATGTTCGAAGAAACTCCACTTGTTCAAGAGGACCCTAAAGACATCATTTATAACACATCTTCCAAGTGTATTTAAACATGCGGAAGTTTACAAAAAAAGATCGTAAGAAAAGAAAATCCGTTGATAGAACATATCTCGAAAAGCATTGAAATTGGAAAGGATTATATGTTTATCAAATTCAAACGAACTGAGGTCTAATATTTCGAAACCGATTTTGTTTCAACTGGTTTTTCCCAATGCTAGTGTGTATGCATTTTTTGTTGCCGGATACTATTTTTTAAGGACCGAAACTCAAAGCCACCATCGGTATCAGTTAGATGTTACAGATATGATCTGAGCTAGAGAGGTTCTATGTTCTTGGCAGAGTTCAGGAGTCAACTCGGAATTCGCCATGGGGTTAGGTTAAGTTATACTGGCTGTACACGAGAAATACTTAGGCCATAGTGCCCATTATGATACCATATATGTGTTTTACCACCTTTGTCCGCTGATAATTTTATTAATCAACTCCTAAATTCTTTTAATTAAATTAATTTTTTGTTGTGACGGCGAGAATCGAGCCTACTATCCTAGCCATGCCACATATAGATTTGGTTACGTTTGCTGAACCACTAAGTTTGAAATATGGAATGGTGAGTGGGATTTACGCTTAAATTTCTGTATTCCAATTAAATGTCACATAAAGTCACTCGATTACAGGTAAATATGGTAAATTAACAAAAAAATATAAATACAATTTATTATTATAATTTCTTATCAGAATTAAGATAAAGCTACGTTTTTCTGTCAAAAAGGTAACTGGTACTCGATACATCTCGCTACGGAACACTGATATATAAAACGTTTATATATTATTAATAATAACAATATTCTTTACATATATGAAATACGAAATTGTTACAAACATTCTCAATTTAGATTAAGTTTCTTTTGTTATTCACTCGGGTATAAGTGCGCTTAAAAACAAAGAAGAACAATTTTTTGAATTATTGAAGAAAATTTATGCTGATAGATATATATATATATACACAATATCTACCATAAATATTTTAAATAAAAAATTTCTTAGTAAAAAATAATGTACATTGGTACTTCAAATAATTTCCACGTATGTATTCCTCTTAGGAATTCCTTATATATTATTGCAGGTACCTTTGTATCTATTTTTACTTTTTACAAAATAATATATTGGATGACCTTAAAAAAATTGTTTTTGAATTATTATTATTCGAGCAAAGTGTCGCATAAAGACTACAATGTTTAAATAAAATTTGAGTTTTTCAGTTTTTAAAGTACTTTCAAGTAATGGTATGTCAATCGGATTAGCGTGAACATATGCAATAGTGAAGGAGTTTGTACAATTTTTAAAACTCTGCAAAATAAAAAAAACTTTTAACGAAAACAAAACCGACTGCAAAAGAAAAACAAATTAATATGCACTAAAAAGTAAAAAAATAACAATAATATAATGTAGTTAAAATTATTGTTATTTTTGGAGTCGGTGTCAGCCAAGGAAACAACTCTGACAGAATAGTTTGCTACATTAGGTCGGCTGACACCGACTCCAAAAATAACAATTATTTTAAACTATATTATTTTATCGTTGTTTTTTTACTTTTTAGTGCATATTAATTTGTTCTGGAAAAGTTTTTCTTTTAAGTCTGTTTTTTTTTTTATTTTGTGATTTTTAGTGAATTTGAGGTACACTAACTAATTTATCACTAAAAAAAGAATCATCGAAATTGGTTGGTGTGATATTGAGTTATTCGTTCTCTTGTCGTGCATACTTAATGCAAATTTAAGACTTTTATGATTTTCTTATGGATGCCGTTGCCATAACTGGACAAAAATGGGAACTCACGGGAAGCATCAGCTTTCAAATAGATAAAGAATCATCACAATCGGTTCACCCAGTCGAAAGTGCTGAGGTAATACACATTAAAAAAATACAATCGAATTGATAACCTCCTCATTTTTTGTTTGAAGTCGGTTAAAAAAAACCATCAATTTTTCAAGCCTCTTTTACCATCTTAAAATACATTAAAAAGCATTTAAGAAAATTGCATGAATTTAAATTTTAAATAAACTAAAAATTTTATATTTTTAACTGTAGTTTTTAATTGTATTTTTAACGTAATTAAAAATACAATTCCTGCCATTTAATTTCTGGCACAAATTCTAACACATAAAGAATTAATGATCTCTCTCTTACTTCAAGCGGTAAATTAGATTAGATTTAGTCAGACTAATTAATGTACACCTATATTCAAGGACTTGATATTAATATTTGAAAATTAAGGATAAAATTGTGAGAACTCAGATAAGAAAATTTTTGCGTTTGCTCTGCATAATCCTGTGCCATATTTTCGTTCGCAGCGATATTATGACATACTGTCATGTTGTGTAGGTATTTACATCAATATATGTTTCTTAGTTTCTGAAAATCTGCCTTCCATTAAATAATCTCTATAAAAAGACTCTATAGGTATAGTTAATAGAGTCTCAAGTGGTAGAAAATCAACTGATATAAAATTGTATTTTGTGATAAAAGTGTAACGTATTAATAACATTTCACTCCTGTTTTATCCTTGCAACGAATAGAAAGATTATTTCTTACCATTTTAATGACCTGAGGCATTCATACAAGACACATATATCTAGTCAAGAATTACAAGGCAAGGGAACAGTAAAGGTATTTTCTCGTTAATATGTTTAGTGACAAAACTTATTCTCCAGGAGATTTTACTTAGTTGGGAGTTATCGTGTCGTTGAACTTTCAAATGTCGAACATAAGACATCAGAAATTCATTTTGTTTATCATTAACTCGAATAAGCAACATTTCAATATTTCGATAAAAATAAACTGTCGTGGTTGGGAAAAATGTAAAACTATAATTTTACATATAAAGTGATATGATAAAAGATCCAAAATGTAGGAGGCGAGCTGTAATTATAGGGATTACTTTTTAAAAGGGCTAAACCTAATTTTTTGCTTATATTTATCAATCCTACGAGAATTTAATCCACAAAAAAATTAAAGTGGACAAAGTTGTTAACAAGAAAGTTGTATTGCAGGAATCAGATTTTCAAAGTTACTTGCTTGACAAACGAACTTAACTATTAGACAGTTTACGCTTAAATCAAATTAGAAGCTAGAGCTTCGGTAAGAGAGAACGCTGTCGAGCTATCGTATCATTTCCTCTATGGTGACGACATCATAAGATACATAGATATGCGGTAGCTAGGCGGCGTTCTCTCTCTTATCTGCGAACACTCTCACTTATAAGTAGCAAGAGTACTCGGACACTCTATTATTATAATATCTCTTTGAACATTATAATAATTGAAAATCGATCTTCCAAATCTTACCATATTGTCGGAAGCCTTAGTTTAAGGTACGAGTTCTTTTAATACCAATTTTTTGTTCTTCAGGTTTAACATCTTTTCTTTTCAAAAAAGAGCATACTATCTATCCTCTTGAACTAACTTTTAAATTAGCAAGCATTTAAATTTACGAAAAAAGTATAAAGTCAATATTTGAACTCAATATTTCCGTTATGGTAATTCTTTGATTTTCTTAAGAATTGATGTAATCAACAAATTAGTGGTGACATAAACCGCAAATCAGTACCAGCCTTAATGTAGATAAATTTTCAACGACATATAGTGAATAAAAATCAAAAAAATTCACAACAACAGACAAATTTAAATTGATATTAAATTGCACGTAAATGAATGAAAATTGAAATTATTTTTAAATCAAAATTCAAAAACTACTTCACACAATTTTAGATGCAATTACAACACTTCTTAAATTTATTACGTGATAATAAAATTTGATTTGAAAGTGTTAGTCAGAATTTTCCTTTTGAAATGACAAAACACATTAAATAGATGCTGTATAATGATATTCCTTAGAAAAGTTCTATGTCTTTATATGTACTGAATGTACAATAATTCTGTATGCATGAATAAAGACAAAGATACAAAATATTCATTTCGAGAAGATTCATGTCCATGTGTAATTGTGAAAACCAGGCGGAAAAACTAATATTCCGTAACTTAAAGCAAAC
Organism: Chrysoperla carnea; assembly: GCF_905475395.1. NCBI lineage: Eukaryota > Metazoa > Arthropoda > Insecta > Neuroptera > Chrysopidae > Chrysoperla > Chrysoperla carnea. The sequence goes on from NC_058340.1 coordinate 22,082,559, forward strand.
TATATTTATCAAAACAAGACTTTTCGAGAAATCAGAAAAAAAAAGTCATTTCTAAACAAATATGTACAACAACTGTTAGTTAGCGCAAAGGAAAGAAAACAAAACAAAAGTTGCTTCTCGCACAAACTCAAAACATTAAATTTAGAATTGTTGAAATCAAAATTTATCATTCTCTGGCCTATATAGTATGAAATATGTGAAGATATTATAAATATCATTCAAATTTATATTATTGTCACCAGAAAAAAATTATGGATGGACCATGAGATGAAGAAGTGAATCAAATGTCTACAAGTTCGCCTTTCGGTAACTTACTCAACAATATTTTAAAAAAAATTCTATTTTGTTTTGTTGAACAGAAAGAATTTGATCTTGCATTTTCCCACAATAATTAATTTAAATCCTGAAGTGTCAGGGACTTCAAAAACAAATTTCCGTTTGTACAAAGTTTTTCCTGAAATATTTGTATACCATATACACGAAATGTATACAAGGTATATTAAGTTTAGTCCCAAGTTTGTAACGCTTGATAATATTGATGCTACCAACAAAATTTTGGTACAGGTGTTGATAAAATCACCTAATTAGTCCGTTTTCGGTTGTCTGTCCGTCTGTCTGTCAACACTATAACTCCTATTATAATAACTATGTTAATTGGGTCTTGAGTACGCAGGATCCATCTTGTAAACCGTTATAGATAGAAAAAGTTTAATTGTAAAAAATGTGCCTTATATAAAAATTAACAAATTTTCTTTTAAACATTTTTTTGTAAACAGAACTGTTTACCCACGAGGCCGAAACGCCCCCACGGCAAGAATTAGGTGCAAATTTACAGTATGTATTATATAGGAATATCAGTTACATGTGTGTGGTTATCTAAGAGTGGATATCTTTCTTTACTTACAAATCGTCAAAAAACAAACGATAGCGTAATCAACACTGTCTATACATGGTATTTCAACAATTAACTTAACCAGTTTTATCTCACCGCAATTGCAGGTTAAAATCTCTTTCTTATATAAGTATCGCCCAAGTTTGCAATTTCATGTTCACTTTCTGGGTACCCATATGTTTGATACATTTTGTATTGGATATTATTGCATTCGTAACAACATATAGTTTCATTTCTACGCTATCATCATGGTTCTATGCACATTATATTTGCATTCTTCGATGAACATTCAAGTGTTTGTCATATTGCTGCTGCTATAAAGTTACATTTTATTTTCTCTAACTTTACTCTGATTTTATTTCTTCCACTTTGTATGATACTTTATTCGTGTGGTAACATGTCTTCACTTACAAAGAAACATTTTATGATACCAAAGTGAGTGCTCCTCGTCTTCTTCAATATTTGAAAATATGAAACGTCACAAATGTCATAATACGGTAAAATTAAGAATCCCCTGATGGAAAATTTCCCATCATTATATGAATGTTTAAGAATAGAAGTTCAACAGTAATAAACGTTATGTCTTGGTGATAGAAAACTTCGTAGAAAAATCCGAGTTAAATTTCGGAAACATTGTTTCTTGGCAGATTCATTGCCTTGGGTAAGAAATTGTGTTCATGGTTCGGTAGATTATTCTTTCGGCGTTATTTTTTTCTTTTCGATTGCGTTATTCGAAGAATTTTTGTAAATGTTGTTTGATGGCGTTAGTAGTTGTACTCATTTTGGTTATATCAGCGGATTTTGAATTTTCATGGATATCTGAACGTCCTCAATACTGATTGATAAACTCGAACAAATACTGATTTTAAAATCACATAATTTTGTGGAGTTAGTTCTAGGCCCACAAACTCAAGTGCCACTGACTTCCAGAGCGCATAGAAACAATTATTATCAATAATGTCCATTTTTTGTCACTCAATGTGCCTTATTTAATTTTGATCGGATTCTAAGTGATATATAAAAAATTCCTACATATTCAACTTTATAATTGAAAAAATGAGGTGCCGATCAAAATAATTCTTTACTAAATGCTAATTAATTATGAATATATTAATTTTTACACTGCTAAATGCTAATTAATTAATAATGAATATAATAAAGGATGTTAGTAATTATAATATCACACATATTATGAATAAATGGATACAAATTAATATGATACTTCAGAGAAAAAAATATGTAAAATCATCAAAATATGTAAACATATTTATAACAAAACTATTTAAAATAGAATAGTCAGCATATTATGGATAAAAGTGTGGATGTAACTACTACACTTCACTGTGCACATTAAATGTACAGTCTCATTTACAAAAATTGAGCCTAATTCAAAAAGCTATCAATGTTATTTATAATAAAAAATCCCTACAGATTCGAAATATCAAAGTAAGGATGTTTGTTTGTTACGCTTTCACGCAAAAACTAATTAATGGATTCGAATGAAACTGAACAATAATGCAATAATAAATTATTTTAAATCACATTATTTCTAAAAATACCAATAATTTTTCTTTTGCTGAGTTATTATTTGTTAAGACAGTTTCTTTCCCCTTGCTTATGGTTGTGAAACCGCGCTCGAGGAGAAATAGTTTTGCTAGAACAACCTTATTTGGCGAGCGTTTTATATAATTATAATTATAATAATATCAGTATTTAGTACTAGTTATGAGACTTTTAGTGTGTAATAATCTTTTATTTTCTAACCTAATTTCAACAACTTATAATTTTTGTGACCTTTCTGCTACAATAAATGTGTAAGTTCAAAAGATAGGCTAAGTAAAAAACATTTTTAGAAGTAATTTTGATATTTTGGACAGTTCTTCTAAAACAGAAAAAAACAGTACCAGGGTTTTTTATTAAAATCATTTACGATTGGATCAATTTTTCGGAAATTATATTGTACATCATATTATACCCACTCACATAATATTTAATAAAATATAATATAAAACTTTACATATAATCAACGATGTGTATAGAAAAACCTGCACTGGGAAGGTTTGAAAGTAAAGAGTTAGTTTACTACATTTGTGCGTGAATTATTTAAATATAGGGATAAAATTATATTCATATGACACATATCTACTTCAAACGACAATGTAAAATGTCGTAAATAAAGTTTGTAACAATGTTATATAATGGCGAGGTATAGGGATATTCATTTTACATAGTAAATACTCTTTATTTCTAAGAGAAAACGGATTTTTTATCAAGTTGCTTATGTGGCCTGGCTAGAAGAGGTTATACGGAGAGGCAGCTTCTCCATTAAACGACTTGGATTATTGAAAAGTAGGCTTAATTAAAAAAAACATCCCTATATACTTTACTAGCTGTGAACTACCTGCTTTGCTCGGCAATATCCCCACTTTCACTTCTTCCCCCATATTTCCTTGCAAAGTGTTTTACAGTTTTGTAATGCACACGGCGTGCTCTTTTATTTGATACCCCGCTTGGGTATATTTGAAAATAATCGATTATTCTTCCCCATCTTGTCGATCCACCTTTCCACCCCCCGAAAGTTACAAATAGAAGTAGAATAGAAAGGTACAGTAAAAATTATTGAGGTTGGTTGTATATCTTGTCAATATTTGAGCTTAATTAATGCACAACTTCTTAAGATTTTGAAGCACATTCATTTCAACCCCCATTTCAACGCCTTTCTCGACTATATTATGCACGTAATTTACATAAAACCTTCCTCTTGAATCACTCAAAAAACCGTATCAAAATCAAATCAAAATCCGTTTCGTAGTTTTTAAGATCTAAGCATACAAAGGGACATGATAGGTACAGACAACGGGAAACCACTTTGTTTTATACCACATAAAAAGGGACATGACAGCAACATAATTAAAGGCTATAATGCAGTGGTCTTTCCTTTTAAACCCAGCGAAGCGGGCGGGTTTCAAGCCAATTACACATATTTATGTAAAAAAACGAACTTTAACAGCATAAATGGCTAGAAAAAAAGTATAGCAAATTGAACTTATCATTAAACGAATATTGAAGGCGATTACTTGGCAACTACAACGATTACAACATTACAAAAAAACCCATCGTTCTCTCAATATATTATAATATAATCCACTTAAATTTAAATACAATATTTCTAAACTTTCAAATTCAATAAAACTAAAACCAAAATAACCAAAACATACTTAAAAAAACTATAAGAAAAAAATGACACTTGTCTATGTCGATTATTCAACTAAAAAGATTTTCACCCCTATTCTGGAAACTATTAACGTATTTCATTTTTTGCATACCAATTTACACATATATTCTACCCATAAATCACTCATGTTGCATTATATTCATTGTTACGTCACAGGAAAGTGAGAAAAAAAAAGTATATATCTTTGTAGGTACCTTCATCTCTCCATAGATTTCTTTTATATGTAATTTTTAAACTTCAAATCAAGTTTAAAAACATGCTTTATATAAGTGGATCTGTTTTAGGAACATAAAAGTGATTTATGAAACTTTTTTATTTTTTATCATATTTTAAAAACGTCTTTTCTTCTTATAAAATAATGACAAAGGAAGAAACGTCTTAACTAATTGCTAACCACTTATTACTATTATGAAGGATATTCTTTCTATGATTAATATAAAAATCTATCTTGTATGCTTTGGTATTGAGTATAAGAAAAAAGTACTTGGAAAAGTATATTGTATCTAGGAAATGATACTACAGAGTTATATCAAACTGTAAAAACGATGGCACAATGTTTGAAAGTAAGATTGTTAAAGCATCGCAAAAATTAATGCTGTTATTTTTGAATTATTTTTGGCTACCACAATCATAATGGTTTTGTTAAGGTAAAACTATCGGTAATAGACTTTGCATTCAGAATTTAATGAAACTTAGCATAGTTGTCCATTATTATATCATAATTAACCAGTTAAATTTTTAGGGGCCTTCAGAAAACTGAAAAAAAGATATTTTAAAGATATTTTAACATTGATCCTTATGGGAAATCGCAGATTTTATTTTATTCCACAAAACTGGACGTTCAGATTTTCAGTTCTCTGAAGGCCCCTAAAAATTTAACTGGTTAATTATGATATAATAATGGACAACTATGCCAAGTTCCATTAAATTCTGAATGCAAAATCTATTACCGATAGTACTACTTTAAGCGATATATCTTTGACGAAAAGCTTTTGCTAGCAGGAGTAATGCACGTTCTCCGAATTCGGCTCCTGACTGTTTTTAATTACACTCTTTACTCGCAAAGAAATCTTCGAAAGTTAGCTACCCTAGTTTCCGTTTTTAATTTCGTGAAAAATTTACATGAGAATTAACACAATAATTAATTTTATATTAAAAATAAATTTCAACGAAATTGTAAATGTATGGGAAAAATCACAACTGTTATAGTTTCATCCAATTAAAGCAAGTAAAAAGTTTAACAAATGTTGATTGCTTGTTTAATTGTTTGGTTTCAATTTTCTCTGATGAAAAATAATTGACAATCACTTTACAATAACACAACAAACTCTCTCTATGTGTCGTGTCTCTATAAACTGAGGACCAAATGTTTTCATTCGCTTTAAAACATCAATAAAACCACTGTATATAAAAGCTTTATATATCTACTTAACAAAAAAAAGCTACCAAATAAATCTCTCATCAAAATAACAAGGATTTACTATATGGTTCAAAAAAACAGTTTACGACAAGCAATGGCAATGAAGGAAGTTTCTTGTTTGTGTGTTTTGCGAAATTAATTTCACTTAATTGCTTGTGAAAATTACAAATTTTTACGTCTCTTACACAGTGCAGTTTTTTTATACTTACCAATACCCCAAATTCCGGATCATCCACGTTGAATACACTCGTTCATATTCCCTATTTAAAAACAGTTAAGAGGAAAACTTATTCTACGAAAATATAAAGTGTGGATTCATCCTGAAAGTGTAAGTTCAGTCTTGCGTTTAAATCGATCTCAAATACCTTGGGATCATGTCCATAAAGTTTAAAACATTACAGTAGGTACGTTTCCTACTCCGCTCTAACAATGTTACCTCGAAAAACATCCACTAATAATAAAATTTGTATTATATAGGGTGGAATATTTTAGTCCACCTTTCTTTTATGGCTAAAAGCTCGTTTTGTAGTCAACCAATCAGAAAATAACGGTGTGAGTTTGATGGGGAAAATCCTGGTTTGATATATTAGATTGAACCTGGTTCTCCAAGTTGCTTGCAAGAGGCAATTTAGATCACAAAAGGAAAGAGACAGAATAACACTTTAAATTAGAAAGTTGATCCTCATAAAAAAAAACTAACATCGAAAATATTTAGCTTTCGGAGGAAATGTGACTTAAAAATATATCATTATTACATTTTATCGAAAGAATGCTTTAGCCAAAAGTTGTCAAGGACAATAGAGGACATTCGCCTGTGACCATGACTTTGACCTTTCAAATGCAATATTGACATAAGGTTTTCGTAAAAATGTTTTAAATAAAAATGTTGGTATTTTTATGAGGATCAACCTCCTAATTTAAAGTGCTATTCTATCTCTGACCTTTTAGGATCTATATTAAAGCAACCCACAGAACTAGGTCCAATCTGATGTCGAAACATGATTTGAATACAAAACGAGCTATTAGCCATAATATATTAAAATGGCCCACCCTGTATAATATTTCAGTTTTATATTATATATTTAAACTATAATAATAATAGTGGAACATTTTTACGACTCATTCTATAAAAAGCTGAGTTACCTTTGAAGAAGAAAACTTTATACTTTAACAATGTTTTTATATTTCGTTAACTTAATTATAAAGTTGGTAACATCAAAGTCTTTTTTACGGTTGATATTACACAGCTTATAACTTGTGTGTGGTTGGATGATTTCTGTTGTATTTATTTTTTTAATAACATTCTTAATAAAATTCATTTTATAATTAAATAATAACTAAGAGATTTGGGAAAAAAATTTATATCATACAAAATTTTATTTTCTTCAAATTTTTATTTAAATTGATTGATCTTTTCCCAGGTTATACAAATAAAAGAAAATAATTTCCATAGGGAAATGACATTTATTTGATATGTAGAAAATTAATTTACTAATATTTTAATGTTTTGAAAAACATTTTAGTAGCATCGCATATAAAAAAATTAAGTATATTAAGCAATAAAAGTCATTTTTATTTTAAAAGCTTTTCTTATATTCTAAAGCTTCTTCTCTTGTAACTGAACCATGTACGATTGTTTCAAGTTTATCAATATTAAGGGCATTTAAGTTTCTCAGAAAATGAATTTTTGAATCTTGAAAGCATGATACCGTTCCAAGTATTGTTCTTTATAAAATTATAAAAACTTACAACCTTTTTTGGAGAAAATTATGAAACTTTACAATTGTTTTCCAAACAATCAAATTTGGAGAAAAATTATAAGTTCTAGGTTAAAGCTAACGCTTTTTTTACTTACAAGAGATGATATATAGTTGTGGAAAATAAATTTGTAACATTGAAATTAAATTTATCGGAGCGTTTTTCTACTTTAATTCTATATTATGAAATGAAATATATGTCCTTAAATTTTTGTCACTGTAACACAGTTTAAATTTTTCATCCAACCACATATTCTGCATACATGACATAACATTCATAGTCTTCGCTACACAATTATTGTCTCATCGTCCGCAGCCTATGCTGCCGTCATTCAACTCCCCCAATATAGATGTATTTATACACAGTCACCGCACGATAGAACTGAATCAAATTCCTTTGCAACTGTTTAGTAATGTTAACAGGAATGTAATTTCCTCAGATAGTAATTGCCGGCGACATATTAATAATTAACAATTAATTTACACGAGGGATTATTACTCATATAGTATACAACCGATAATATCTAACAAAGCGCACGCGCATAAGCATTTGTATCATTTATATGGTGCAAAGTTATAGGTCATGAAATGTTTTTCAACTTCAGTTATCAGAACTAGGAACAAAGCCATTTAAGTCTAATTAGAAAAAATTATTTATTTATTTATTCTAAAAATATCACAAAGACACAGAAAAATTTTACGAAAACAAAGCAATATGCTTTGAAAAACATTCCTACACAAATCAGATTATTTGAAAGAGAAAAATGTAGTTTGCGTGTATCTGAAGTAAAGCCTCCGCGGGCACTCCTTACAGTTTGGTTTTTTGAGTTAAATAATAGAAGATAAAATTGAAGGGCTTTCATTCTATTTTTTAAAGTCTACCTAACGAGATTGTACCACAAACTTAAAAATATGCTTAATGATCTAGAAATTGTAATTAACAATAGGGACAGGAGGCTGAATTGTTTAGAAAAGGTACTTTAAAAGAATAATAAAGAAAAGAGACACAAAAAAACATTTTTGGTTTTCACTGAGAAAACTCAAAGAAAGTGCCAAGACCAAGGCAACAATGGCTAGACGATGTTTTACAGACCTCTGTCGAATAGAAAACGGAATGTAGAAAACCAAACTGAAAGATGAACTTATTTTTTTACCCTTTTGTGTGAGGTATATTTGGAGAAATCTTGTCAATTACAATAAGAGTCTTCCAAAGTCGTTCCCTCTCTGACTGGAATATTACGCTGGATTGTCGCTTTCGAAGTTTGACCAATCAGCTTAAACGATCAAATGAGAGCGCCGAGCCCAGCGAGATGAAAAAAGAGGGCATTATATCAAACTGGAGACTATAAAATGTAGTTTCTACAACATCCTTTTCCTAGTTTCTACAACAACCGCTCGGACATTAAACGCAAGTGAAATTTAATTTAAATTGACCCTCTCTTTCTCGTTAACAGGAAACTTATGAGTTCAAAGGTTGACTCTTAGCTGCCTTCAGGACACTTGTGGGATCTCTACTGAATCATCATATGTTGAATTCTCGGATCTATCAGTACCTCTTAGGGAAGACGAGCTTCAAGAGTGTCGTCTTTTTAACAGCGGGAATAAAATGAACCTACGTAAATACTATTCGTAAGATGATGATACTTGTAAAATATTTAATGGCCTATTTACTGGCACTATAAAGTATCTGCTTCCAGTTTCCAACGTCCTTTCACTTTGAACAGAGGGTACTTTAATATATACAACAAGGACGCATAAATAGAGTACACCCTTAAAATTCCAACCCAGCCAACATAAATGAGATTTTAATGAAATATTCTTATAATATTCCTTTCCAAATTATTATTAAATATTTATTCTGCTCTAGATTTTCATCCAATATTAAATTAGAAAATAATTAAAAGATAATAATTTACTGTAAAAGTTATTATTTAATGATCGTACCGGTATACTTAAATATACTTCGTGTACGTGCGTTTTATACGACATGTTTACGAGACAGTGTGGTGGTACTCGAAGAGAGTGGTTGTTTTCTATATACATGTCGAAATTTTCTGAATTATTTAGAATGCAAATTGAAATACTTAATATTCAATCAAGTTTGTTAGTTAGATAACGGTTTGTTAAAATGAAGTTTTAATTATAAGGGTTTGTTTTTAGTATATTTAAAGATGTGTCTGTCGTGTTTGCAAATCTTAACAGTAATTTGATAAAAATTGATTCTAACGATACCACTATCTACATTTATACATTCTTGAATGATTCTCTAGCCACATTTATTTTTACTCCCTTTAACTTTTTAAACAGAGAACAAGAAGTGTCGTAGGACATCCGGTAGAAAATGTTCCTTTCGACTTAAATTATGAACTATTGAATATCTAGCGCAATGAAGGAATGGTTATAAAATTGTATTTAATAATTTTTTTCGTTTATTAAGCAATGAAAATAGACATTTTCTTATTAATTATTATTATAAAAATATAACGAAATCAATTTTACGATCATAATTATAAAATATTTAATAAAAAGCCATTTATGAACAACAATCAGAACTAACCAGAAATCGGAATCAATTAATTGTACAGTTTTAGTTAATATTACATAGGTGTCGTTTTTTTGTTATACTATATTTTGTTACCATAGAGATGATTTACATTTGTTACACAAAAAATTGTAACGATTTTTTTTACCAAAGTGCCAAATTCTCAGAATCCAAGCATATTCCCTCAAACAAAATCTAGTGGAATCAGGTTTAATTCAGCTTTATTTTTCCTTTCAAAATATTATTTGATAGTCCGGAGGATCTTGTCAAATAATATATGATGATTTATCCTTGAGAACTTTGAAAGATCCTGAGAAGTTTATATTAAAATATTCTTTGTGTGAGTTTACTCAATCATCCTGGACCCAACTGTACCAATCATAAGAATCTTCTCCATGAAGACAGACATGGTTTTGGAACCATGTTCTTTATCGCACGTTATCGTACTTATTTGTTTGCTGATTGGGAGGTTACACTAAAAAAGGGCGACAAAAGAAAAAACGACATCAAAATCGATTATTTTCATCAAGATCATCTAGGAAACTAAAACTTTTTCAATCGATTTAGCTTGCCATGAATTTTGTGAAATTGTAAAAATATTTCTATAATTTGTAAATTCGTGTTTTTTGTCATTTTATGTTTAATCATTTCAAAAAGTTGAGTTGTGAAAGTTATCAGCAGTTAAAGATAACAGAGATAATTTAAAGTAAGGAAATTTTTATTTCGAACGTTGTTACTTCCGTGCCTTGTTACTTGCCTAGTTGATTTGGCAATTAGAATGTAGAAAAAGTATTTCGCCTAAATCAAGACTTATTTTGGTCCATAGTTTATAGAACAACCCACCAATTTTTAACAATTTTTATTTTTATTTTTTTGTATCAAAAGATTCCTTGAATTAATTTCACAAACGTACATACATAAAGTCACCTAATATAAACTTTCAAAGGGAATTCAATGTTTTTATTTCATTCCAGTTTTTTTTTTATTGAATAAAAATAAAATAAGAACGAATTATTGATCCATGACAAAACGAATATGTAAGATATGTAAGTATGTATGTGTGGTATGTACCTTTTTTGTAAACACGAAATGCTTCTATAGATTTCTCACAGGTAAAAATAGAGGAGAGGAAAAACAGTACCTATGTTACAAAGTCAAACATTAAATATTCAATAGAAGAAAATATATGTATTATATTGGTATGTATTCACGTATTCCTGTATGCATGTGTGCTACACATTTTGGTTTACAGGATGATACATTAAAAATTAGTCATGTACCAGAGTAAAATGATACTTGTATCGTTGGTTTATTATTTGCATATTTATTATGTCTATTTAAATAATAAAATCTTCAGAAAAAATTCAATCATTACCATCGAAAATGGTTCAACCCAAAAAAATGGTTCTAATTATCGCCTCGTATTGTGATACCCGACTGCGCGATGCAAAGGAATGGGTAATGTGTTTATCAGGCTATGTATGCATGTGTGTTTGTTGCTTTGCTGCACACGTAAATTTAAGAATCAATCACTGCAATTGTTTTTTTCTTTAAAACTACTGCAATTGTTTTTTTCTTTTAAATTTAAATTTAACGCAGTCGGGTTTTTCTATTTTTTAAAATTATTTTTGTAAACTCATTTATTCACATCCCGTTTTTTCATGTTTTCAGTTTCATTTCCAAAGATGCTTACACTTAATTTTTAGATTTAAGGGCGATTGTTAAAATTAAGTATTTGATCTTAAGGGAATTATCAGTAGTGACTTTTTCCACTACCTTCACCGCAATGGCTGAGTCCTTGGAATTATGACAAAATTTTCTTTAATCTTACATGGATTGACTTTTTAAAACTTATCTGGTCTCCATAAAATTTCCAAGTGCTAAAATATAAGGGGTCTCCCATAGTAATCGCATGTAGGAAATTTGTGAAACCATGCATGAGAACCAAATGTCTATCTATTCAGAAAATTTTATTCCCTTTGAGTTTCTCTTGCTACGTATGTTCAGGGAACTTCTAAGCGGTTATCGACGTAGGCTAAAATATATAATTCGTAGCCTTAAATTTATGTAATCATTTTGGGTTGGTCACATTGTATGCAACGCAAATAAAAAAAATAAATATAATATAGAAACAACATTGTGGATACAAAAGAAGAAAAAAAAATAAAAATATACTCACATAATCTACCGAATGAATGTGACAACCTTTTCTTGAGTTTTTGGACACGTGACAGGGCACCGCTCTTCTTTTCTCGCATGGTGACTACCGGAAGGCCAGGGGTTGCCGTCACGCCTGTAACAAATAAAAAAATCATACATGTATAAAAAATTTGAAATAATTCAATTGTTACTGTCTAAAATATATTTATATATATTCGTTAGAAAAGCATCTAGATTTTTTACAATAAAAACTTAATATTTGTACTTAATATAAATACTTTATATTTGATGTGTGGTAGCGAACAAAGACAGATTAAAGTAAAGTTTTTTCATTAATTAATCGATGATTTTCAATTGACCTTGTCTTAATTATCAATTATTACTATAATTATTCATCATGGATTTAATACAAATTCGATGTATTTGAAATCAAATTTTAAATATGGTCAAAAAAATTGACCAATTTAAGTTTAAATTAAAGCAGAACAAAAACTTGCGCGGCATAATTATTTATGTACATAAATGAATTAAGAAATATTTTTACATTTGAGAAATTAGCAACCAATAACAAATTTATTTTGATCTGGCGATCTAAAGTAAGAAAAAATATTTCAATTAGTTTATCCATACTGGTGATGACTATTTTCTTGACAATGCTTGAAGTAGACTAAAACTAAAACTGTCACTGTAGTTATTAAAACTTGACAGGTTTTTTTAGAAAGATTACACTAAAATTGTTAAATATTTCGAGAATAATAGGAACGCAATTCATATCGTATTGAACTTTAAAACAATGGGTATACTAAGACAGGTTTTATTCACTAATATATTTTTCGATTAACACACGAAATATCTATGCTGTCATGGCATAGTTCAGATCACTTTTTTTAATGTCCATGTTAAAATATCAGAAAAATATTACAAGCATACTTCATCGATAAAAATAATACTAATTGATTAATTATAATTGAAAACCTTTAAAAAATGAAAGTAATTATGAGTCAAAAATTTATTAACAATTGTAGAATCATAAATAATATACTTTTACTTATTGATAATCAAAACAATTTTATTCAATCAGATATTCAGAATAATCAATAAATATTCAAGATGACACACACATCAATGAAAGTACAAAACAATTTAATTTTTTTTTTTTAATTTATACTTTCACAAATAAATATAAGTTATCGTGACGATTTCAGATAAAACATTTCAAACAATCGTTTTGAAAAGTGTTCTGTTTTTTAATTAAAAGATTCTTAACATTTTCTTATTACTTTTAATTATCATTATTGAATCTCTCTGTTTTCAAGGTGGTTCTGTTATCCGCCTACACTAAAAATAAAGAAAGGAAAGTAATAGCGAAGAAGCAAGAGTTTTAGTTCAGTTTTTTGTGTAAGCGATCAAACAATAAACAGTTTTAACATAAAAACATAACAATAGTTCATATAAATGGGGTAAGATAGAACTTTTTTCTCAAACTTGAAAATTTTGAAATAACAATTTTATTAAGAAATGCATCTAGACAACCTGTTTCATTGTTTTATGTACGGCACGTACAAATAGCAACTTACACCAAAATATAGATTAAAACATAATTTTCATTTTATTACAACATTGAGCCCGGTTGAAGTTCTTTTCTTTTTAACATCACTGGCTCAATGTAACTGAGGGTTTAATAGAGGGTTTTTTCAAATATAGTCTGATACCGCAACTGAATTCTAGGCAAGATTCATGCAATAGGGGATAATCCTGATGTCGAATTGGCCATATTACCCATAGACCTGATACCATGACAAAATTTGAAAGTGAAATTAAAATTGATTAAAAAACGAAGAAGTTCTAATCAATCAAAGATTGCATTCAAAGATTGCCCATCTCCTTTTAACAAAACAAAGTTTTATATGTTGTTATCTCTATGGCGATATCTACGTATGACGTCACTAGTGGGTATCTTCTTTTTTGTATAATTAGGAATTTTAAACGTTCATATCTTGCATGCTAGTAAAGATTTTTTAAAAACCAACTTTACTCTTCTATTTGTGGAGTGGCAATTATTCATCTGAAGTGAAAAAAAAATTAGTCCGACCCCCTATTAAACAAGGCAGTAATAAACGGATTATGAAATTATCTTATGATCGAGTTTAAAGAAAAATAGCGGATTACTCAATTTTTTACAAGCTTTTATTTTTTACAAGTTAGAGTGGAATATTGCAACTCATTTTTGAAGCAAATATCTTCAACCGATTGAGCTGAAATTTTGTATATATAATTCATAAGATGGTAACGCATGATTTGAATTTCCCATCGCTTCCAGTATATTTCATGTACATACCTTAGTTTCAAATTAACAAATTTTTAAAGGAGAAGCTTTTACTGTACTAAAGTAGAAAACACTTTTATAGAAGCCATTCATACATACATGGCCAATTGCAAAAGCTTGAGGCGCTCGATATAAAATATCAACAATGCTTCGAAGCTCCTCAAGCTTTTCGAATAATCGTGTATAAGTGACCCCTACAAAGTTATTACTACTTCTACTTTGTAGTACAATAAAAGCTAGCCCTATAAAAAGTACTTTTATTTAAATTTTTCTTTATTTCTATAAATATTTACTATTCAATAAAGTCCAGAAATAGTTAAAATTTGTACTCGTCGAGTAATTAATAGCTGTGCATTATTATTTCGTTAAAAAAATTAGTTTTTAAAACATATGTTTAGAAGGTTAATGTAAAAACAATTTAAAATTTATGTAATACCAAATTTTTAATTGAATATTTTTAATTATCAATTAGTCACAGATGTTTATATTTGGTGTTAAAATCTGTAGCTCTGTTACATAACTCTATAAAAATAACCAACTGTGTTAATTAGTTTGTACTCCATTATAAAACTTCCTGTTAAATTCAATTGTTTTTATTTTTTAAAAGGAAAATGTTTTTTTCTATTTATACATTTTCTTTACACTAAGCAAGCACCAGGTATTTTTTTTTTTAAACAATTGAACAAAAAAATATCGTATGATAAAAAAATTTTATATCACAAAAGCGAGATCCGACATCGTTAGTAGTACACCGGAAATTATTTATATAACGGATAAAATTTAAAAAGATTTATAGGTATGTGTTTCTTAAGGAAATGCGAGAAAAAATATATATTGTTTAAATTGATTTATGAAATTCCATGGTATGAAAAAAATTGTATTCCAGAAATAAAGAATTTCTTTTGTATGTATTATTAATTTAGAAAAGAGAAATTTTTTATCTGTAGATAAAGTGCTTGATTTAGATTGGAAACAAAATTATTTATTAATAAAAATTTGCTTGCGAACAATTACGAACTAATTGTTATTTGATTTAAAAACACATAATTCGGAGTCAAATTTTTCTTTTGTTGCGAACAATTACGAACTAATTGTTATTTGATTTAAAAACACATAATTCGGAGTCAAATTTTTCTTCTGGATTATCTAGTGAGATATTAAACCAATTTTAGTTTAATCGTTTCGGATGTTCAACGTTACGGATGTTTAAAGAATTTTAGCGTGAATAATGGTTTTTGTGAAATATTAAGAGTCTAACGGCGCTGTTCGGAAGCAAATATTTACAGCCTACATGATAAAATATGTATCAAATGAATTTCGCGAATTAAAGTTTTCTTTTTAGGCCCAACACGCATTGGAACAAGAGGCCCAACAGACATTGGTATAAGATCGATCTTGAGCCATCTGATAACCAGGTTAGACATTTTTGTTATAAATTTTGTTGTTTTTCGTCAAGTTTATACTATTATTTTCGTAATTAAATTATCTTTATTCTGGTACCAATGTCGATGAGTTTACAGATCGGTGTAGATCTGTTCATACCATTTGAACATAACAGGTCAATATAAGTAGCTACACCGATCTGTTAACCAATCGAACATCTTTAAGTACAAAAATCAATAAAATTTAATTAAAAATATGTTTGTCTCATCTGGTTATCAGATGGGTGAAGATCGACCTTATACCGTCTCTTAGACCATGATGCAGCCAACTAATTTAAGACGAAAAGTTTTGTTGCATTAAGAAATTATAACGCACAATGAGCAGGCATAGAATTCGAGAATTCGATTTAGACAAAAAATTTTGTTACAATGAATGAAACATATAGTATTAAGATTGTCGAGCAATGCAACTGGAAAAATGATATTTGACAATTTTTCATCGCCACACTCCTTTGTGTATCCTTTAAAATATCGTTAAAAGAGGAACCTAATATTTTCCTTACATTTTTTATAAGAAGATTTTGTAATCGTAGAAAAAATTTCATATTTTAAATATTTGTTTTCGGAGGTACAGAAGTAAAAAAATAAATAAATAAAAATAATATGCAGACATATAAACATACAAACATTTTACGAAATTACATTTTGTTTTTGTTTTTTTCTGATGATGATATTCTTAAAGTGTCGTTTGTATCTCTTATTTCTTTCTTCGGTCCGCTCTCCTTCAACAACCTATTTATTATATTTTATTTAAAGAAAAAAAAAGTACATAAAAAAAAGTTCGCATACTTTCAGTTTTATTATTAACAAAACATCATACTACATTAACAGTACCAACAAAAATAGAGATCATCGGCAATACTGAGTAGAAATTCGGTATTTGGACATTTTTATTATTCACTAAAATTATAAAACAATTTTATGGAAAAAGCGATTTTTATAAAGTTGAAGAGAGTATTTCATCAAAGTTTTTTTGAATATCGAATAGTATTTTCAAAGAATAGGATCGCTAGAAATTCGAATAGTATTTTCAAAGAATAGGATCGCTAGAAATCTTTGATGAAGGCTTATATTTTGGAAAGATTCTCCACAGTACCGAGATTGAATATGATCTTGAACTCAATTTATACGTGTTTTGGATTTTTTTTACCCTGCCATATTCACTAATAATTCCCTACCCATAATGTGTAATTTATTTTGATTATTCAAATAGCTATAAATGCCTTTGCCAATAATATTGAAAGATTGCTGGCACACGATTTGCTCTTCCCGTAACTACGTAGGAAGCTAATGATCTAATGAACACACGATGTATAAAAGACTTGTTTTGTTTTACACCGAGAATTTTTGGAACTATTTTCCTTATCGCACGATATTTGTTTGCTGGTTGGAAGTTAAAACCAAAAAAACTACAACAGACACCAAAAACCGACATTTAGGTTACCTAGGAAACTAAAACTTTTACAACCGATTCAAGTAGGTTGTCATGAATTTTGAGAAAATGCTAAAATTTTTCTATAGTTGTCAATTTGTATTTTTTGTCAAAATTTTTTGTTGTGAAAGTTATCAAAAGTCAAAGAAAACAGAGATCATAAAGTAAGTACAATGAAATTTTTACCTTAAATTTTCAGAAAATATCTTATAAATAAAAAGAGTAACCGCTACATTTATAATGTACCAAGGTACGAAATGAATGTAGTTCTTACCGAGTGTTCCACAACACATTTCCATATTTTTTTTATATCAGTTATGTGCCTGATTTAGATTAGTTGGCAAACAATTTTTTAAGATATTGGCATACAAGGAACAAAAATGTCATGATTTTTGTAATAAGTAACTTAAAAATATCATTGAATTCCTTTAAAAAGTGTCACTTGTACAAATCTAAAGAAAGAATACCGAGAACAGTGGTTTAACTTTTATTTTAAAATGAAAACGTGTACAACAATAGTGTAGTGTTTGCTTTCAGTAAATATTTTGTACGAACATCTAAGACACGAAAAGAGACTGTAAAAAGATCATCAGAGCATACCTTTATACAAAAGAAAAGTATAATTCTGATCACAAAAGATCCGTTTTGTCAACAGGGGACGACAACATATAACGGGTTTTCCAATAAGGGCGTCCGATATTTAAACTAAAACAAATAATATACGAGAATAAAAAAAAAATTTTTTTATTTGATAAAGTCTCATCTCCCCTTTTTGTGGTAAATAAAGCCAAATTACAATCGAAATTTCGTTGGGTAGTGTGATGTAACTTATTTTGGGAAAATTTAAGGCATACAAATTATTTATCAAAATGAACTAACGCTCAGTTCCCGTGACTTATCGTGTACTACGTGGTTTTTATTACTTCACTTTGTTAAAATGAATCAACTATTTATCATTTAAAATTTTAATGATTCAGTAAAAAATTATCGGACAATCTGTGACCGACATCACGACGAAAAACTTTTGTTTTTGTTTACTTTTAATCATGTGTACGGTATTTATTTACATCATGGTCTCTCGATTATAATTGATGATTTTTAATATGATACATACAGCGTAAACTAAATATTGACAATAAATATTTAAAATTCGGATACTATCAATGGAAAACCCTTTATATATAACACAATATACGATATAATACAAAAAAACCTGCAGTGAACATATAAAACCGTTTGTTTAAAACATTTCGTTTAAAGAAAAACTTATTACATTCAAAACTATTTTTCAACACAATTTTGTTCCTTTTTTTTATTTATTTATATATTTTGTTTCAAAATAAAATAATAATAAAAAAGTTTTTGTAATAAATCTTTGTCGTTTTAAACAAAAAACTTTATAAATTAAAATTATTGTTTTGTCTGTTTTTCATTCAAGACCATTTTATTTTTGAAAATTATTTTAGGCAGATGTGATTTGTTTTTGCAAAGTTTGTATTGACACGAGAGACCAATGTGTCAATTGAAAATTTTCGTTGTGGAACAATAAATTATTTATTTGGTACTCATATAGCCATAAAAAGATTTGAAACGGGCAAATAAAACAAAATTTATTTACAAGTCAAGACTAGAGCTGGCCGCAGAAATGAGTAAAATACGTGGTATTTATAAATTATCTTAGGTTTAAGTAGAATTAAACTGTATTATGAAGCAGAGCCTCGGAAATGGAGTAAACACATTGACTTTTACTCTAATAAAAATGAGAAAGATTTCTTCTCAAAATTTAGCTATGTCAATAATCAGCACTGAGGAATTAATGCTCTGAAATATTGATATAAAATTTTCTCATAAACACGCCAAATAATACACGTTTTGCATAAAAAAAAGTTTTTATGTATCAGTGTTAATGAAAAATACATAATAAAAATATTATTGAATCACTTTGTAATAAAAGGGCTCAATTATATTTAATGTAGAAATATGTAAAATTGTCAACTGCATATGTTTAATTGAAAATTAACACCTATATTTATTTCTCTTAAAATAATATAGTAACGATATTTTAATGTTAAAATGATTAATTTTTCCAGTTTAAAATCAAGTGTAATAGATATTAAAATAAATCATTTTGTTTAATGATCTCATCATTTTGATGATTATTTATATTGTTTATAAAAAAATATATAATTACTTGGTAATATAAATAAATAATAATTTAGTTAATATTATTCATAAATATTTATTTCTATAAATAAATAGGAATTTATTGCACTTAAATATTATTACTAACTAATATTTTATCTATTTATTGTCAAGTATATTATTGATAATTCTGATTCATTTTAATAATTTTTAATTTAAAATTAATAATAATATCTCTTTATTTTTATGATTGTTAATATTATTTTTAATTTACCTAATTGTTATTGTACACATGATAAAGAAAATTACGTTTTGATAATACATACTCAACATTTTATATAATACAAAAAAGGTAATAATACTATAATCGCAAAATGGTGAAAATCGAAAAGTAGTCAAAAAGATCTGCGAAGTACTCTTGTCGATTACACCACATCATGCTAAAATTATTGTTAAAATTATCTAAATTTGAAACTATATCAACCATTTGCTTTTCAATGCTTGTTATGATTAGAGGAAAATGAATATAGAATTAGTAGAGCCCTGCGTTGAACCCAGCGGAAATTGAATACAAACAGCCATGCGATGATTTATAGAATTTTTCAAAATCCGATAAGTTTTACCCAGTTTTTGATTTTAACTCTAAAGACAATTTGTAACTTACGAGACATTATACGATACAGACTAAATTCTGGAAATATTCCAAAGTAGATGAATTCTTGAGAAAGTTAGAAAGAGCATGATTGATGAAAGTTACAACATTAATCAAAAGCTACGACCTTCAAATTGATCGATTCGCTGTATACAAAAAAAAAAAAACTAAGTTAATAAAGGAAGGAAAAAACTTTTTATCGAAAATCAAATCACGGAACTTTTCCTTTCTGGGTACCTAAACCATTTAATCACCAGATCATAAGATAAGTCTGTGAATTCGTCGAATTTTACAAACCTTTGAATAATGTAGCACCATTATAAATATTTTATAGAATTCACTTTTGTTTGTAAGCTTATTGTATTAACCAACAATTAATCATGTAAATGAAAAAAAAAAATTACACTTCTTGCCGGTAATCAAAACACGAAACTAGCACTATTTAGGCGAATACTCATTTTAACTAACTTGATTTTAACATTTTAAAATGACTACAAGAAGTCTTTTAGTTTAATAGTCTAAGAACGATGTAAGACAGAGAAAGGTCCGCGGTTCAATCCCTTTAGTTTATTAGTCAAACAGTTTTAAAAAATAGAAAGTTAGATTTACTTTAATTTTTCATTTAATTTAAACATGTCGTTTAGTTTGGATCGACCTTTTTTAAGTCAATAAGAAAGTTTCGTAATATTATTTAAGATATGCCTATCTCAGACTTATTGAATTTATTTATATAAAGGAATATTTTAAACTCAAATTACAAATTTGATTCCACATTTTCCATTAAAATATGAATAATTATTATAATATTATAAAGATATTCTATTATGTTTATGTATAATTATACATCTATACACGTGTGTATATGAGCACATACCTGGATTATTAATTAAATTATAATGGATAGTTAATTTATTTTTAATTTATATCTGCATACAAAAGTTATGATGTTTATTATAATTGTAAATATTTATTAGAAGCTACAATACCTGCTACACTTACTCCATTTAATTAAATTTCAATTTTACTTTTATATGTGAAAGTAAATTTTGAGTAAATCAGATTATCCGACAGCTTCCTTTTATTTTGCTTAATTCGGGAATAATAACACCATATTTTTAATTTCTATTTTATGCGTAAGTTAACTGAATATTTTAGTTTTTATCATAGCTACATAGCTACACAAACTAAGAAATTAATTTAATGCTCAAATAAATATAACTTGATGAAAGTGTTTTTTTGTGTATAAACATTTACTAATGCAAGTTAATTTCTCCGGGTTAAAGTATGTTTGCAAACGTAATTTCATTTAAAGTCCAAAAAAAAAAAATATATATATATATATATATATTTAATAATTATGATCATTTCATGAAAATATATTACATACTCGAAAAACCACAAGACCGTAAAATTAAAAGTTCATTTTAATATAACATAATTATAATAAAATATTTTTAAAAAGGTCTTTCTCTAACAATATAAAATCAGTAAAGAAATATGAAATACATATGAATATAATTCGCTTCCAACAAAGCTTTTTATTTTACAATGTTTAAATTTTATTATAATTTTCTTGAAATCCAATGCTCGATACCCTCTGAGAATACTCCATAAAATATACTTTTTGAAAATAAATATTCAAAAAGAAGTAATGTCAAAGAAATAAATAACATATCTAACGAGTTCCGACTTTATCAATTTGAATTTATCAATGTTGTAAAATTTTCTTTTGAGCAGATTTAAAATTTTTATATAAGTAAGCAGAATCTCAGGAACTAATAATTTGTAAAGTAAAACGTTTCAAAATTATTGGAAACGATGCAATATTTTCCAAAAGCAAAGTTGAAGAACCTTTAATTTTTTCAATGAGTTTCAAGCTATTTATATATTCATAATGAAAATGACGTCATATAATAAACACATACACAGAAAGATAATTAAAAATAAACTTTATTAATAAAATATGCGAGTATATAATTAACGTAGCAAATAACATTTAATTTAATAAATTGGAGCCTGGAACTTTTAATTTAATAATTTAAACAAAACCTAACGAAAGGTTACCATTTTTTTAAGGAGTTGAATAAAGAGTATTACAACGACTGAAATTTACTTTTAAAAATCCTCCAAATGGCAGACTAAAATAAACTGACGGTCTAAAAGGAACTGAAAGAAACTGATTTAAAAACGGTTGTACATTCTCCACTTTTTAGGAAGCTGATTAGTCGGAAAAATTGTCCACTTAATCTTTTTTAAGTTGGTCAGTTTGGCAAGTCAAAAGTTTCCAAAATAATATTTGTTAAAATTGAGCTTTTTAGAATAGTTTTAAGAACTTTAAGAAATAATTTAAAGAATATTTATTGCTAGCTTAATTTAAATCAGTAGTATTTTGATAGACCAATCTTTGAAAATTTTGTGTAGAATTTTTCGATGAGATTTCTTAAAATCAAAATCGATCGTATATAAATTTTATAGATTTGCTAGAATGCTAGCATATTTATAGAAATTCTTTTGGCATAGCGTTTGATTTTGAAGTTTTTATTTGTTTCTCAGTAGTTATGTCTGTGGTAATGTTTTCTCTAAGAAAATTGAATGTTTTCAATGCAATAATTTTAAACTGTAACTTCGTTGAATAAAAACGTTTAATTGGAATGACGCTTGCATAACGGATGTTTATAAAAGTGAAAGGGCAAGGCAATTTTATATAAAATATCAAAATACCAAACATTTAAAATTTAGTATGTAGCGATATGACGGGCTTGAAATAGTTTTTGTAATTTTTATAATTCGTAATAAAACCCATCATAATGTACTATGGCCTGTAATGGAATTTCGTTAGGAATTTTTTTCATACTTTAACTGTACTCACGTTATAATAAAGTTTATAAACAAAAATGAATCATCATCTAAATATTATTATGTTACCACGATTATGATTATTATTATAATTAAAATTACTTTTTATTACAATGAACTTCTGTACCAGTAGTAACTAACCAAACTAAAGCAAATAGCAGCTTCTGTATAATAAATATACACCAGCTTTGTAGAGTTTCTTAAGGTAGAATGTCCGTTCTTGACAAGTCTGTAAAAATATGTGCATAATATATACGTGCATATTACACAAGACGAGTTTTTGTACTTAATACTCAAGACGTCTTATGTATACGCATGCAAATTATACAATGCATATTTAAAAAATTATTTTTGTTAATCTTTTTAATAAGATTAGAACCGTTTTCTTGGTACCAAAAAATTAAGGTTTTACTAAATTGTTTTTGAATAAAATCTATAAAGTTACATTGATACATTTAACCCATCCAAAAAGTTCCAACTTTGATAGCAAATATCTTTTAATTGACGGGCAAACTATTTTGAATTTAGAAATTTTCAAGAATGCCGTTATTATGAATATTTACTCAAAATTTTTTTTTCTGCTGTAAAAAAATATGTACTTTTATGTTTAACGGCCATTCTACCTTAAGCAGATCTAATAATAACTGAATTTAGCTTTAGATTTAGAAAAGCTTATAATACTAATTGAAACAGCCTAGGCTTTAACATTATAAACTAGAACACTATAGTAATGAGAGGGTAGAAGAGTAGGAGCATCTCTGCTAAGGCAATCAACATAATTATATTCACAGCAGAAGCTATGTTAGATTGTATAATATGCGGGTAGTTGAACTTTTGAGAGTTGTATTTTTAATAAATTAAATATAGTAAATTATGCCTGATTCACATATTTTTCCTACGAAAATATTCGAAAAAAGATTTTGGAACTTTGTTCCTTATGCACGATGTTTGTTGGCGTTAAAACGGCAACAGACACCAATAAAACCGACATCTTGGTTACCTAGAAAATAAAACTTTTCAATCGATTCATATTGCCATGCATTTTGAGAAAATGCAAAAATCTTTTTATAACTGGCAATTTGTATTTTTGTCAAAATTTTATGTTGTATCATTTTAAAAAATCGAGTTGTGAAAGTTATTAGAAGTCAAAGAAAACAGAGATCATTTAAAGTAAGTACAATGAAATTTTTATGTTATGTCATAATAAATAACCTAATCAAACCAAAAATAATGTATTTACATATTGAGTTGACTACTAAATCAGAAGTATGTCTTCTACCCGGTGTTCACGACACCTATCGAGCTTTTAAGTTCGGAAAATATTGACATATCAACCAGTTCTTGGGTGGCTAAATAACGCTGAGTCTAATAAATTTTGTTCGAAAACTATTACAAAAGATATGTTTTTTCCGAGGATTGGAAAATTTTTCATTAAACCAAAAGTTTACAATTGAATAATATTCGTTTTAAAGAGAATTTACTTAAGATAGAATGTTGCTTTGCTAAGCCTAATTAAGTCACAAGGAATTTTGAACGGTATGTTTATCCATAAGATCATTGTAAGGAAACATTACCATTCATTTTTAGAAATCAAAAGGGATTAAAATAACTTTCGAGAGAAATCAACCCCAAATCTATTGGCTATTTATAAGAGATTATGGAGAAAAAATATAATTTTCATATTTGATCCGCAGATTGAGAAAATTTTTTCAAATACAACAATCATAACAATCAACAATCAACAAACATGATGGCATGAATCAGCCTTTATAATAATTATAAATGAGATACATTTTAACCTACTTCTAAACTCAAATATTTCTAATTTACTTCTATTTTCCATTTAGACTCAAACCAGATAAGCTTTTTTACAAGAGCTTTATCAATAATTTAAGTATGAATAAATCAACATAAATCTTTATTGTCGAATTAAGAGAATCTTTTCAACAATAAAATTTGTCTTCAATAAAATCTTCAACTGTATTTGTATTTTCAAAGTATTATCGTATATATCCAAATTTTTTAAATTCATTTTTAGATAATATATAATGAATAATGGCGATATCTCACCCAATGGCGGTATCCCAAATTTCCTTCTTGATCGATAGGGTATATTCGATACGGTGCAAAAAAGAACGTGGGTTGAATAATTAATCTCAATTTAAAAAAATTCAATTTTAAGTTGTAGGAAAAATATTTTTTTTATTTTTCTTCTAATAATTTACGATGAATTAATTTAGTCAAAGCAATTTGTAATTTAATTTTTAGTATTTTATCATGATAAAGGGCAAATTATTTGATCCCGATTCTATTTACTTGCTAAAAAGTTATAAGCTGCATGTTGATGAATAATACAAAAAAACATTTATTATATGGGATAACACTTAAAACTACTGCTGTTTGTTTCTGTACAGTTCAAGTGGTTTTTATTTTATATTTAAATGAAGACATATTTGTTTAATTAAGGTCACAATTACCAGTAGTAGCTTTAAATGTATAATAAGTTTTTTTTAGATATTAAAATACAACATTTAATTACTTTTATGATTTCCTAGAATTAAAAATTATTCTTTCTATTTATATGTTTACACGATGTATGCGTAAATATACTTTCCAAATGACCATTCAAAGGAAATTATTATGATCGTGAAAATTTCTTTACGGATATGTGTTTTACATACACGCATTAACTTATTGTATTGAGTTGAATGAATTTTAATTAAAAGAAATTTTACATGAGTCACCATTGATTTAACAATGATAAGTAATTAACGTAAATTGTGTACCTATTTTTAAAATTTGTAAATAAAGGGTGAAAAGTATTAAAAAACACGCAAATTTTTAAATAAGATAAATGTGACTTATTTAGATATCTATGATTTTAGATGACTCATGTTAAAATTTTCTTGAGTCATTTGAAATAAATATTAAATTACAAATATTGATAATAATCAAATATAATAGCCATTAAATTCGCGTACGACGAAAAAAAACTTCCCAACACAATAAACAGTTTTAAAATAAATCAAAAAAATAAAAACTTACACGAATCGAAACGTTTACACTCTTCGATCGACACCTCAACGAAGTCGAAATCATTTTTGTTCGCGCGATATCGATCAGGGAAGTATTTAAAAAAAAATCGCCCAATTCGAAACGACAATGATATTATTTTCAGATCATATTTCTGTTAATACGCTTCTGTCGATACCTCAACGAAGTCGTTATCATTTTTTGTTCGCCCGATATCGAGGACAAAAAAAATGTGTACGGACGTACGTACGTACGCAAACACACACGAAATCGAAAATCAGACCCATTATAATTACTTCCTATAAGTACTAGAAAGTATATCGTTAAAGTCGATTCCAATCTGTCTGTCCAATCACCTCGCGTCTCTTCTGTACACTTCGATCAACAAGAACATACATATGCCGAAATCAAGAAAATCGGAAGACAAAAATTTCCATCAACTTGACTGGCTAAAAAATTCTTAAATTGGCACCTTCAAGCAATTGATGACACTCCAGATCTATTTTAGATCGAGCCCGTCTGTCTGTCTATCCACTAATACAATCACGGCTTAAAAACTGCGCTACCTCATCGTAGAGAAAAAAAACACCATACATGAACATGCGTTGGTTACGGACCTCAATCTACATAAAACTGTGTCTCAATTTGTGCTAAGCCTAATCGTGTTTTACCGACTTTGTTATCCTTATATTGGTATCATGTAAAATTTAAACTGTTAACGTAGTTCAAACAATCTAAAAAAAAGAACATCGATATTTTCAGTAGTTTTCACCTGATGCAAACTCCGGCACAAAAATTGTCTTCCGGACAATTCAATCAACAGGGATGTTTCATGAACTTATGTATATAATGAATTTATCTGATTTTACAATCATGTTTTTAATTAAATTTTAATTATTTACAGATATTTAAACCAAAATAATAGAAAATATAATTTGAATTTTCATTATGAAAAAGTATTAATTAAAATACTAAAAATTATCTATAATATCAAAAATTAATATTTTTCCAATAAATTAAAACTGAACTACACTCTAAATGTAAATTAATTAATATCCTACAGGCAATGTTGTAACAGCGACCAACCCAAAAGGGTAATACTAATTTTAACATTAGGCATATACAATATAGTACAGTAAATGAATCTTTTCGTTAAGAACTTTTCCCCGCTAAACTTAGAGAGTTTAGTTTTAAAGCAAATACTCCAAGCAATAATTTCTTTGTGGACAATTACGCTTTGAAGTCGACGCCTGGCTGAGAACCTTCAATTTTTTCGTTGGCTGAATATTATAAAAAGTCTTTATGATTTTACTTACATTTGCCAGATACAAAATTTACCCTAAAGTAGTAATCTCAAAGACCCTAAAATTCCTCACTTAAACTGTCTTAACTTTTTTAATGATTTTCTCTGATAATTGCAAACAAGTACTTACTACTCCGCTTTAATTTTAATGGTGAATTATGTTATAATTGAACAGTATACGACGAAAAGTAAGAGTACAGTTTTTTGGTATCTGGAGTAATTTTCAATATATCGAAAATTGTAAAATTTGTTTAAATATTTAGCTACCGTTATGTCGAAAACAAAGGCAGATATCGAAAAATTTTATTCCTATTTTGCATTCAGTAGATAAGATTCTTCGAAAAAAAACCATTAACAAGAACAATATTTAAAAGAAATGAGCTTATGGAGAATAAAATGTGTTCACTTTAAACCATATTGAATTTTCTCGGAGTCAACTATGCTAAACTGAAGTTCATTGACTGTACTAACCACGAATGTGTATATAGGTAAATAGACAATCGTAATGTATATAGAATGAACAAAATACAAGTGTATGACCCTTGAGACACACAAATGTATATGTTTATTAAACTATTATTATTTAGGCAACATCAGTTAATTAATTGTGGAATAGTTAATACAGTGTGGTAATCAAATTGGCCATCCTTTAATAATGTGTAGAGTTCGTACAAAACAAAGTGGCACTGAACAAGAGAGAGTGTAGATACGAGTGCACATACATATACATCATACACTCTCTCTTGCTCGGTGCCACTTCGTTTTGTACGAACTCTAAGTACCTGGATGACCGAGCTTTAATCGGTATTTTATGAGTTAAGAAGGCACAAATTTTATCACTAATATAAGAATCATTTAAAATGTCTCCACACAAATACTAATTTGAATGTCCCAGTAATGTAATTTATTTCGTTGCCAATAGATGTAAGGAAGAGTCACATTTTAAAGTCAATATTTCAGTTTTTCCGGGAAACACGGATAAAATGACGTTTATACAAGAATTGCACGTTTAAATATATAAGATTTGTAGATGACACATCAGGTAAGCGATATGTTATTCATTCTTTTTATCAGCCTAGGAGTATAGAGAAGATTGTTGTTTTGACAGCGGACCATGAGTCGCCTTAAAGAATATTGAGTTTTTTGATTTTTTAGTTTTTCGGTCAAAAGCTTTTGAGGTTTCTACGTTCTTGAAAATGTTCAATGAGCTGCCTAAAATTTTCGTTTATCGTATACAACCCACAAAAAATTATTCATTGTCATTGATGCGACACCTTGGAAACGGTTAAAATTTCATTTTCTTATCAATACAGTACAGTCTTTATTATTGGTTCTCAAAAAAAACCAAGGGAGTAAATGAATTTGTTCCGATTACTGAAATTGTATGACAAATTCATTATAAATATAAATTGGCAGTACATAGCCGGTGTGTAAGTAGTGTGAGTACGACCCCTGTAGTTCACACGACTAACTTCCCAGACGGGGTAAAAACATTAAAAAAAAGGTCTTGTTAGCCTTCATAGTTTTTGCCTTTTTTCCATTACCATTAAAAAACGGCACAACCAATTCTGCTGAAAACTCTTTCAGTTCTTAAATACGCGATTACGCGTCGAATAAGTCACGTGTTAATATTATAACTGATTCGCGAGATAATCGAGGCGAAAGGCGCACATACGTACACACTACACACATACACAGACATCACATTGAAAAGGTTTGAATCGGATATTGCGGCGTTGAAACCGCAGAAATATGTAAAACTGGAGATTTTCAAAATTGGCCCCATTACATTAACTTCCTCAGGGAAGTTGAAAATAAAACATGGCAAAAACAGCATTGGAATGTATGTATTTAAACGAGACTGTACAGAAAATATTAAACATGTCTTTTTGTGGTAGTATTATGTTTTTAGAATCATAACAATGTATCACATTAAATGTATATACAAAAAAAAAAAATTATTTTTGACTGATTGGTATAGAGATCTGGAAAGTGGTTTAATCGGGTCTAGGAAAAATGTTCCGATTACTGGACGTTTCGGATTATTAAGACTACTGTATTACCATTCCATTCATGGTTATTATCATAACTAAAATTAGTATGTGCGCCTCTAGAGTAACAACTAAGAAATGATACAAGTACGAATAGTCAAAATCAGTGTTGTTAACGATCCATATTTTTGTACTTCTAGGTTAAATATTTCCATTAAAAAGAATATGAGTTTTACTTCATTATATTGAGTATAAAAATCATTATTCATTATAATGACATTTTTTTGCCGTAAAATTACAAAAAAAAAGTTAGTCACCCATTCATATAATTATCGTGTAAATAAATGTAATATTCTACGTAAAACACACCGAGTGGTTCATTAAAATTAACCAGCGTGATTTTAAATTTAACAATAAACTTAAATTGTCTTTCTTAAACCCTCAAATATCAAGATTTCTTTACAGTGCAGCATATTCAAAACAAAAATTTAAATACGATGATAAAATCACAACTTCCGATGCTTCGCTAGTTTTATTGGATTAACAGAAGGAACATTTTTCCCATCAAAACTAACAATACAAAACTCAAGGTTATTAGTACTTTTTGAAGGAGCTATCCAAAAAATTCCACAATAAAATGGATGAATATTTTCATTCATAAAAAAATTATTAATGTTAATGAAAAAAGAAACTGAGATATAATTTATCTTCAAGAAGCGTCCTAAGCTACCTAGCATTTTGACCGGTATGTGGAATTTAAAAATTTTCTAATTGATTCGAATAAAAAATAAGTTAAAAATGGGTAGAAAAATAAAATTTACATGGAAGCCACACAGTACAAACAAGAATATACAATATAATAACGTTTTTGGTTTTTTGTAAATAAAAAATTATATTTTTCTATTTATGTTTGCATGTGTTTATGTTTAGAGAGTCATATTCCTACACAGAACACATAACAAAAACAGTATGGTGACATCATAATTTAAATGTAAATGACATGTTAAAAAAAATATATAAATATATAAATATATAATAATATAATATAATCATACGTATACATGAAGCTAGCAACGTTAAGACCAAATATAGAAAATCAATACTAAAAGAAACTGATGAAATGCGATTCAAAGACGGCATCTTAATATTATGGAAAGAAAATTTTACTTGGTGGATAATTTTATTAGCAAAGGTAAAGATAAAAATTGCTATATAATATTCAACTACACAGGTCAGAAAAGGGTTCGTTTGATTAAAAAAAAAAAAAATAATACAGTAGAATCTCGATAACTTAAACCTCGGTAACATAAAAACCTCTGTTACTTCAAAAAATACTATGTTCCCTTCCCATCAGAGCCCAAAACCTCTATAACTTAAAATACGCAACCTCTATAACTTAAATAAATAATCTCTGTATAGGCCCTCAGTAACTACATAGAAACATGTACATACCTCTATATTAACTAGGGTACATAGAAACATGTACATACCTCTATATTAACCTTTACCTAACATAGACACTTGATAACTTAAAACCTCTATAACTTAAAATATTTTGTGTTTCCCTTGGACTTTAACTTATAGAGATTCTACTGTATAATGTTTAAACTTGTCTCACTCCTAATGGACATAAATACTACCTACTGTAACCTTTTTAAACGTCTAAAAAAAAAACTCACTGATGGCGATCTTTCTTTCAGCCACCATTTGCTATTGTTTTCGAAAAATTTACTTTATTTATTACGTTTACAAGACTAGGTGAAGACACCCAAAAATTTTCAACTATATCATTTATATTTTTGGATAAAATGTACGCCAAAGTTTTGCCCTCACGGGAAAGCAATAATATTTACAAAAAAATATTTTAAAGAAAAGTTGTATATTTTTGCATAAGAATATCTTTTACGGTTTACAAGTCTGTTTGAATTAAAATCAAATTAAATTCTTGCTAACTTCATACATTTTAGTTTTATTTCAATATTTACTATTCAGGTTTTCATATTATATTTTTCATTCATAAAATTAATTTTAATTTTTAATATATTTCGTAATAATTTTTTCAAAAATAATTTATTTTTATTGTAAGTACTGTGTAATGTAATTCATATAATGTTGTGTTTAGTTTTATTTGAATATTAAAATATTAAAAATGGTTATGTCTATAAAATTTCGGTTCTCTTTCTATGTAATTCAATTAAAATATAATATACAATTGTTTTATTCTCAATTTTCGCAATCCAATTTCAGATTTACATTCCATAAAATTTTGATACGCATTACATCAAAATAATAATTTTATCAGTATTTTCGAAAAAATAAAAACTCGAACTATATGAAAACCGTTTTTCCATATGTTCCGAGCCGTATATTCACATCCGCTAGAAAAAAATTTCATACACTTATGCAAAAAGATCCTCTAAAAACAAATATGCATGTTGTTAGGTTGAAAAATGTTTAAATATTTTTTTTTAAACAAATTGCAAAAATTGTTTATTATGCCCCAGAAAAAATAACGTAATTTGAACAATTTAAAACAAAAAAGAATCTATTGCAAACTTCTTTCTTTTTAGGTTTATGGTTTCAGAGATATGAAGTTAGATAAAATGCAAAAATTGATAATTTCAACCCTGAGTTGCTCATTAAATTTGGTTAACCGAACCTGTTACGGTAAAAACATTAGAATGAAACTATCTTTCAAATACTTTAGAAAATATTAATTAGTGTACCTAAACCTTTGTTAAAGATTATTTCTTAGAACAAATAAATATACTATACTATACTATATTTTCAACCCTGAAACACAGCATGAATAACCAAAAATTTTAAAGATCTTAGTTCCAAAGTTCCAAAGTTCCAAAGAGTTTAAGGGTATTATTATCTTGAAATTTTCACAAGAATACGGGTCGTTTAACGACAATATTGCGCACGTAGCCTGCTTAGAGATTTGAAAATAATTTGAGGATTGGCGAACTTTTTCTCATCACTTTAGTTTGATAAGTAACATTGAGAACCCAAAACAATTAACTGGTATGAACAATATGGATATCTGCAAAAAATATCTTTGCTGCGAGACCATTATTATGCTTCTTCTGATAGGAATGATAGGATGTGTATTTTTTATTACAAGTGAAATTTACAAAATTAAAAAACCCCCGACAAATTGTTCGGGTACGGAATTCTACACTCGCACTTGAAATCGGTTCATCCGTTTAGGCGCTACGTTGCCATAGATAGACACACATACATAGCGGTCGAACTTAACACCCTTTTTTTTAGTTCGGGGGTTAAAAATAGTAATTTGTGCTCGACTATCCTACTGTGAGAAAATTAAAAATTTTCATCTCGTATTTTCTCTATTCAAATTCAGAACAGTTTTTCAACAAACTGTTGTAATTTTCATTTATATTCTCCATCGGCAAACATATACTTATTTAACATGTAGTACTCATAAAATATTTAAACAGAATCAGTAATAAAACCAACAATCTGTAGACGAGCCTGAACCATTCACTTGAATATTTGAAAAAGCAGTGAAATAAATGACTATCATTTAAATGAAAAATAGTAGCCATAGTGTTTCGTTTAAAAAAAAATGCATACAGAGATATGTAGCAGTATGAAAAACGAAAAAGAAAAATGTAAAACAATTTAGCACCCTCTACATCATTCAATATGACATGATGAAAATATGTTTAAAAAAAAGTATACGTATCACCTAAAGGTATTTGTTTACATGTAAAACGTATATTTTAGAAACACAAATATGAAATAATTAGATAAGATATCCAATTCATTTTAATTATGAATAAAGAATGTTATCCCTAAAATAATAATTTGCCTTTTGGGCTATGACCTTTTATTAATATTATACTATATATCAACAAAAATGAAATAGTTAATAATATAAAAAAAATATTCGATATTTTAGTAGCTCCAACTCATCATTTTTTTACCTTGATAAACTCAATCAAATCTAATTAATCCTGCTTTATAAGTCTTGGCCACGATTAATAAATCAAGTTTTGGTTTGCCCAGTCATGTCCAAGATTTGGCTAAACCTAATAAACTAAGCCTCGATGTGAAAGGGGCCAATTTTTACCCAAGCCAAGGCTAACAAGCCGTATGAATGAAACCTTTACACTGATAAATTTAATTTACTGTGTTAATTCCATATCTTTAGCATATACCATCCTTCGTATGTCATGAAAGTTTTTCTCTTCTTGATATTTGGCAACAAAGCTCCTTAAAATTTTTGGAAACTATTTCGAAATTAAATGCAAAAACTGTTACGATTAGTATTGGAATATTTTCAATGCAAGCTTCTAGTACTAGAACGTCGGGATACATAAATACGTCATGTTTACTACAGTGAGGTTACAAGACACTTAAATCACTTGATACCTTTTGATGAAATGACTAATATACAGGTTGTTTTTTTAAGTTGACATATGCTTGAAAATCGATAAATAAATTGAATCGAGGAAAATTCTTGAAACGAAAAATGTTAGTTTCAAAGGCACACATCTTATACAGTCATCGAATTCGATCTAAGTTTGCAGGTTCAATTAAAACCTCATTCTGATTCATAGCTGACAAACATAAGATGAATGCTTTAAATAAAAAAGTGGTTCTTAATAAATACGCAAACATATTTGTTTGAAAATTTTTTTTGTAAACCGAATAGTTTAGATAGTAACTGATAGCAAAAATCTAGCTCTTTTGCATTTTCTCCATTCAATTTGAACAAAAAAGGTGTCTATAAAAAACATTTTATTCGATTTACTAGAATAATTTTTTCGAATAGTACCTAAAAATATTTTTTAGCACTCGGTTTGATATTGGTTTGGTTTGGTATGTTTTGCGGAAAAATATTTCGAACAAAAATTGTTACTTTATTAATCAATAACAACTTTCTAATTTGAAGCGTTCATCTATCGATTACCAGTTATACAGAGTGAGCTTTTCATTGAGCTTGAAATTCTAGGTCAAGTATAATGTCTGCGTAAGATGTGGGCCTACGCATCCAACATTTTTTGTTTGAAGTTTTTTTTTCGATAAAAGTTATTTTTCGAGTTTTTAAGCATATGCCAACTTAAAGAAGACACTCTGTGCATATTTGTATTTACGAAGCTATCTAATTTCATTTTAATAACACTCTTCATTGTACTTAATATGTATGTTATGTACCCTAGTGTGTACACTATTTACACCAAATGTAAGTAGAGAGGAATAGTCTTATTACACTGTAATGGTGCCAGCCTTATTTAAGAACAAAAAATATGAAGTATAATAAACATTAATTTAAATCATCAGAGATTAATATCAACAACAAACAGACACATTCATAATACACATTTACAAACACACCTGTTTGGTATGTTTTCTCTCACTTTAGATATATTTCGTCTGACTGTCTGTCGGATCGTTATATAATAATGTGACAAAACCATAAAACTAAAACAAAAAATCATATATTTTGTGAAAGCTTGGTAGTAACATGATACATGTAATTTATTAATTAATAATATAATATAATTAGTTATATGAAATTTGATGTATGAAAATTGTCTGTGGCATTGTTATCATAGTTCGTGGTAAAGTCAATTAACATGGGTACGGCTCAGTTTTTTTTCTTTGAAATGTTTATAAAAAAATTACAACAAAAATGTTTTTCGTGCAAACGTCTCGCCTGTCTTTTCAATTTGTTAATTCATAAATAAATTCAAAATAAAAATTTATTGAGAAGCTTTTCAATAATACAATATTTTATTTCTATTTTTGCTACAATCAATAATGACGCAGCAAAAAGGGCAGTCTTAAATAAGCATGCTTAAATCTTTAAAAAAAAACACAGTTAATGGTATGGAATGACTAAACCATTAAAAGAGTATACCTAAAATTTTCGATATATGATGCACAGGTTCCAGTCATGATACTTGAATGTCCTCCGGTCAAGTAATTTATTCGAAAAACTCGTAGTATGTAAAAAAATTAGTAAGTTATTCGATATAGACTAGCAAGTTGCGTTAACGACTATGTGAATTATATGCGATGTCTCAAATAGACAGACATCATTTGACTAAGCAGAAATAATTTTCAAGATGAACTTACCTTAATCTTGTGGAAATAATTTTAGAAATACCTATATAAAATGAATTATTTTGTATCAATAAATTATCGACGAAAATAAGTTCTTGAAGTTAAGAAAACAGTTTAGCAATCAATGCACTCAGACTGCATTTTTTATAGACAATAATTCACAAATTGTTGAAAGAACAAGTCAATAAACCACTCAACAAAACCACAAAATCAAAGTTTAGTATACACAACTTTGCTATAACAGTAAATTATGCACACTTGTTTATGAAAATTATGATACATGAAATTATAAACACAAAGAATATGGTCTGTTTTACCCCCATGGGGGTGAATGGGGCCCCATTTTAAAATTATTCATAACATACATTAATAATCTAGGGTAGGAAGGTTGTCACTTTTGTTTCTTTTTAGAAAAATAATTGTGGTGTTTGCCTGGTACACCTTTTTCGAAAATTTCACAAAAAGTAATAATAATAAATAAGTGAAAAAACAAAGTAAAAATAAAAATTCAATGAGTTGAAAAAATTGCACTCTGTGTCTAGAATCTCGAATAGCCTAATTGGTAGGGCGCTTCACATGAATCCAAGAAGTCCGTGTTGGAGTCCTCGTTCGAGTGTATTTTTTTCAATTCTCTTTAAGTACGTAATAATTCATTTATTATTTATTTTCATAGTTTTGAAGCGTGTTAAAACAGACCTTAAATGCACTAAATAAAAGTATTATTCAGAGTATGTATATTGATTGAAATCAATACGTCCCACACTTGATTAAATAAATTCAATGATAAACTAATTAATCAATAAAAGTATCATTAATCATTATTTATAGTTCGCTATATTTAATATTTTTATTTATTGACAGTTAAAGTACTGATAGTGTTTATTGGGTATTGGGTGTGTTCAGATACCAGTCAATCAAGGAATAAGTCTCTTAATAGTAAATATTATTCATGCTTTTATTAATAACAGAAAATGGAAGCGATAATTTCAAAACTGTAAAGAGCCTTGCACATGTCAACAAGCGTAAAAACTAGTTTATTTTATGATTCTCGGGTCTTCTTGATATTTTCCATATTTTAGGACTAGTTGATGATATAATAGTTAATACATTAACATCCAGTTTAGCTAACAAAAATTGCTGCGTCTGGCCAATATGAGCGCTCGGTAGCGATCTGTTAATTATCGCCAGGATTTAGTCAAATGACATTAAAAAGTCGTCATTTTATTTGATAAAGCTCAAGCCATTATTTAACCAAAACAAATTCTTTGATGTTTATTTGGACGTTTCATTAAAATTGTTTCGGAATACCTGTAACATAGCGGCTGACCGAAAATTATTACAAATAGTTTTAATTTTAAAACTATTTGTTTTAATTTTCTGCAAAAATGAAGAATTTTTAATTAAATTAATGTTTGATACACCAGAAAAAAAATGTGCTATGTTTCCAATATCTATTTTTTAAGTTTTAAACAGTATACTGTCAATATTCGGTTAAGTAAGCACGCCGGTGCAGTCTTGAAAATTTTTTTAAATGATGCGGTTTTAATAAAAACTCTGAATTATTTAATATTATATATTATATAGCAAAGCGCAAAAGAAAAGTTGTATATTGAAGTCTTCAGCACTATAGCTGTTAGAAATTGCACCAATGAATGATTATTATTCATTTTATAATGGAATGAATGAGCCCATTATTTGAATAGTTGTATTTACAATGTTATAATATAGACCAGATTATGTTTCATAATTGATTTGTTTACTACAATTTTAAAATTGATTAACAAAGTTTTATAGTAAAAATTACCAATTACATAGTAAAGTTAGCGTTTCGTAACTTTTTAATAATTGATATTAATATCAATTATATGAATGACAAGTAATAGTAGTTTGTAAAGCTAGTGTACAATGTTAAGTTTTTCTGATGAGATAAATATACACTGAAAAAAAAATTCTTAATATCAACCGATATGAAGTTGTCGGTCGATGTACTTCTAGTCGGATTTGAACCAGCGAGATACAAATTGCTATTGACTTTTGTCTCTTAAGTGCACAGCTATATGGACTGGGCTACTTATGGTTTATATATTTGTACACAAACATGCTTTATATTTTACAAATCATCAATAAGTTATTTCAAATTTACTATAAGTTAGTAACAGCAACCCTCATGTAGTTGGCACAATCACATATAGAATAAAAATAACAGCTATGTGTTCGTAATAAAAAAAAGAAGCTATATTTTAAGCAAACGCCAAGACATTTTCTTTTAATTCTTCGATTCGCTTTATTTACACGATATATATTCCAACTAAGTACAATTTTATTTAATTAATAAAATGCATGACTTTAAACTAAAATCAATCTCTTTCATGGAAGTAATGATTTTGTTTATTCAATTTCAGTGATTTTGTATCAATGAGTTAATATTTTAAGTTTAACCTATTATATTGTAAATTTAATCTTATTATATTGTATTTTTACTTTATTTCAATATGAAACGGTTAACATCGGGATAAGGTTGTCATTATTTAAATATTTCTTTTAATGTACTGTTACAAAATCGAACTTAAAATTCATTATTTCCAAATGCAACAAAATCTTCGCAATCCAAAAGTGGGCGAGGCTATTAATTGCAACTAGACTTTTAATTGAAAGTCAATCCTAAATTCTTATCTCCGTGAGTAATTTCCTAATTTTCACATAAGCCAAGGATATTATGAAGTTAAAAGTTCATTCTGTCAGTTCCTAGCTGGGGAGCTAATACACAGAAATTGATGAAAAATCTCAAAAAATTAGTGGCATACCGAAATTTAATTTATAAACACGTGTCTTTTAAAAAATACTCGCTAGTTTTTTCTAAGAAAATACCAGGAAAAGAACAACGAATATTACATAAATAGTATAAATATTTACAATCAGAATAATAAAACATGTGACTTTTAAAAGACATTATAAAATATCTGCAAAAACATAAACTTTCTTATATTAACCTTGAAAATATTTTTAGCTACAAACGGTATCTGCAAGAATATTATTCTATTTCACGTTTATAAAGTTACAAGACAACTTCCATATAAATATTTTAACCATTTAATTTCAAATACTAGCTTTCAGGTTTGGCTCAATACCGATATATATTTTTTTATGTTAGAATCCATCCTTATTTGTAATTAAATCCATTCTGGTAAAAAGCAATGGCACAAAGAAGTATCGAGTAGATTTGGAATCAAATATAAAGTTCTGTGATGATTTGCCTATCTATCATTCAATTTTGGACTTACTTAAATTAAAGTTATAAATCATTTTAATAATATTTTTTACGATAACCATTTTGATCTATAATGCCTGTTTTGTTCAAAAATGATTAAGCAATCTGCAAGCAATTATCAGATTTGGAGAAACAGTCTCTATATTTTCATGATAAGAGACTGCAGAGTTTACCTCCACTAAGACAGGAATCTTTTCTAAAAAACGATTGGGCTCACGTACCATCTTGTGTGACCAAGATAAAAAATTTCAATTGTTTATTTGATGCATCTTTGTAATAGCTCTGGCACAGCCAATTATTATATTACAAAAGTAAAATCCGGTGCTTGATTACTTAACAGATGACAAAAAACAAACATTTCCAGGGGATATAGAGGGTTAAATGATATTTATATACCATTTTAAGAACGTATTATAAAATGTATATACAAGGTAATTATCACAATGACTGTGTTGTGTCATCTAACTTATCTTCCAACTACCGTGTTTCTGGTTGTTATTTTTCTTCTCTCTTAGAATGAAAAAATAATAATCATCATAATATGAATGCTGTTTTTTCCATCATCATAGGAGATAATAGCCCTACATTACACAATAGATTGAGAGCCGACCGTAAATTTAGGTCAATATAACCGACCCGGTTGAAAAGATAAGTTAACGATAGTCGAAAAATCGAAGAATCAATTGACGTTAACTTGCCCTTCGAAAACCCGCCCGTAAATACGGAAAAGGTTTGAGTGTGGTTAAAAAAGACACTTCGGTTATACGCGACCCGGACTTGCCTATGTGCGTTGGATAGAATTTGTATTATACTTGAAAGGATTTACTACCGACTATGATAATTATTGTTGACAGTAAGGCGGCCATCTTGGCTCGTGCATTCTCTACGATGCAGCAGTCGGTAATTGGTAATATCCAAGGTAATATTCGGTAAGCGATCCAAGATGGTCGCCTTACTGTCAACAACAATAGTTATCAAAGGTTTTAAGGGAATGCGTATAACCGAAAAAGTGTCCTTTTTAACCACACTTCAACGATTTTTTCCGTATTTACGGGCTAACTTTCGCAAGGAAAGTTAAATCCATTGATTCTTTCGTCTACCGTTTACATATATTCTCAAGGGGGTCGGTAATTAACCTAAATTTATCGTCGGCTCTTGGACTACAAAGTTTGTGTCTCTTTCATATCCCATTTAAACGTTGACCAGCCGGCTTTGGTTTGCGTCTCATAATAACAATAATAATCATAATCTTTTATATAATCAAACATCAGAAATGAAACAGAAGTGCAACAGCAGTGTTTTTTAAAGCCTATTTTTTTTATTTCTCCCATTTTATAGCATTTTGATTGTGTGTTATTTCTTAATTACTTTTGAGAAATTATCTTTTGATACAAATATGGATGGAATTAAAGAAGAATGGAATTTTTAAATTATTGTACTGAGTGTCCAACAAACATTGTTTTGATTTTGATACACGTAGGAAATTTATAAATACGTTTATCTACGCCCTTGAGATTTCCACACACATTTTCAAACCATTCAAATTAGCCAATTAACAGAGAGCCGAGAGATAAGGTATAGATATCTTAAAATTTTGGAATCCAGGGCCAATTAATGATTTTTTATAAAAACTGCTCGAATGCATTCTGTGTGACTTTTCCGGGAAGCTTGTGGCCTTTAATGGTCCTACTAAGCAAACAATTCGCAAAATGTGCAATAGTTTGGCGAAACTGAAAGCATTGGGGGTGGGATAAGCCATGTGTATCATCGTAGTATGCACTCAACCGAGAATATTGTTTCTGATAGGGGTAGAATCGCAGATCGGAGTGGTAGAATAGAAGATCCAAAAATATCGGTTAGCCATTGCTCGGTACTTTTGAGCCTTTCTTATGGCTACTTTTGGGGAATTTTGCATTACGAATTAAACGCACATAAATAATGGAAATCTACCTCGAACAAATCAACTGATAACATTTTTAGAAGACCCACAAGCGGCTATTTATTTGACATTATTCGATTATTCAAAATATAATTAAAATAATATTTATTATATTAAGTTAGGAAGGAAGTAAGGAAACTCAAATGAGATCATTATTTACCAACATACTTTACATTACACCGTGATTCGCTAATAAACTTAAATGAGTTGAAGTATCAGATCTTCGCAGCTTCTATTTCAGATCTGTTACTGTCTAAACACTAAAAACAATTTTTCTTAAATATAAGATCATCTTTGAGGCAACCATATAAAACTGAAAATAAAATATTTAATAATCTCTATAAAAACATCTAAAACTATTTTAATAATTAATTTGAAAATAAAAATCTTTAAAAAATTGTGTAAATGAACTGAATTATCAGAATAAAAAACTGTTTTTAAACGACTCTGAAATAATATTTATTAGTAAATTAAAGATAATTCATTAAATCTAATTATTTAGTAATTATTATAAAACGTTAATGGGGTTTTTTTTATTGTTTCATTATATTTTATTTTATTTATAAAAGCGAAATAAAATAAAAAATAAAAATATATAACAGTTTATTTTTTGTCATTGGTATCTGAACGCTGAACAAAAGACCAACAAGTATTTAAATTTTTGGATGGGTGTTACGCCAAGGCATTTAGGTTAAAAGTTCTTTGACTTCGATATAATAATTATATGTACATTTAATGAGCTTTTGTTTTGTGCAATCCCTTGATTTTTTTAGTTTGTGTCTTGGCCTCTAGAAAGAACAATTCATTTTTAGAATGAATGACAAACAAGATATCGATTGAAATTGCTTCAAGATATCACACTTCGTATAAAATTACGGACAACTTCTCAGAAACTACACACCCAATTATCAATTGAACCCGATTTCCGATTTTATTGGGTCAAAATTACTCGAAATAATAATTTTTTACAAATTTGGATTATTTCTTTACAATTTTCTTAAGAGCCTCCTTAAAAAAACGAGAAAATTAATAAAATAAATTTTCTTTCGAATTTTATGAAACTTTTAGAGTAATTTTGGCCCAAAAAATAGAAAAATCGGATTCATTTAGAGTGAGTAGTTTTTGACATATTGCCTAAAATCTTGTACGAAACCTGAATTTAAGAGAAATTATGATTAAGATATCTTGAAAAAAACTCAACTTATTTTCAAATGAATTTTTATAATTTTGGAGTCTTAATTAATCGAAACAATCCAAGGGTGGCATAAAAATTCATAAGTTTCTGATGCGTCGACTGAAGAAATCGAATCGGGAAATCATCTCTCACATAAGATTTTAGTCAATATTTCAGAAACATCTCGCCCAAGTAGGCTCGATTTTATACTGTTTGTGTCAAAGCCATAAAAAATTGAAAAACTTTATACAATTTTCTTAAACTGAAAACTCTTCTGAAATCTGACAACAGTTTTTCATAAATTCCATTCTAGCTACTAGCCATCCAACTTATGTATTACTGGGTAGGACTTGCAAATTTTTGCTAATTACTCAAAATAATTTACTTTCTTTTTGTGAAAATGGCAGGTGGATTTTCACGATGGCTCTTTTCTGAAACCACGTTCGAATTTAGTAAACAATACTAAAAATCAATAGATAAATAATAATAAACACTATTAATACTTAATAGTTTTATTTGACTCATAAGACAACAAAGAAACAAAATATATGATCTAATCAATAATTCATAGCAAATATATCTCAAAATCAATTATTTACAGAAATGGTATGTTTTCAATATTCTTGCACTAAAGTAAAAAGTTCATATCATGAAATGAATCACACACGTGTCCTTCTCTTGTATTTAAGTACCTGTGGGTTTATTCGAACGCCCACAATATGATCATTTATAGTGTAAAAATATTATAAATACCTTTGTATTTGAATACCTCTCACTAATTTGAATATGTAATGTAGGCTATATATAGACCATGAGCTCATAATGATGCAAAATTTCTCAGATTATTTTTATCTGTTTTTATGAAGATTGCGAAAAGTAAGTTTGAGAATTTAGATAAAAACGAAAAATTTAAAATAATTTTATAGTAAATACTCCAATCAATAATTTTCTTGTAAGCAATTACGCTTTGAAGCCGGTCTTAAAAACTACTGAACTGATTTCAATGAAAAAATTTAGGGGTCATCGGGATAGTATATTCTTTGAAAATACTTTAAAAAAACAACAGTTTTCAAAATCGGCTCAGAATTTTTAGGAGAAATCGGTGACATAGAGAAAAATCGAATGAAAGAGCGAATTTTATCTTTTTTAAAATTGGTACCAACTTCGAAGTATACCCTCTATCCAATACAAAATAATTGACGGACTAATCTAAAAGTAATGCGTGGTCATTAAAAAAATTAATTACGGGTTGATTTGAAAAACTCCTCTTTTCTCGTCGGTAAAAAATCGATGGTTAAAAATTGTGCTTGGGCTTGACAAGCTAATTTATGGGAAGTTTTTCAAATGATTTTATGTTTTTTTACGATTTTCTTTTGTTTTTGGTAGGAAGTTTGCAATCGTTGTAATGGTTAAAAATGGTGGGCAACAAACAAAACCATGTTTTAACCCTTTCCACTTTTTCATTGTTGTCATTAGCTTCTTTTTTTTTATTACACAGCAGACAAAAAAAAAACCAAAGACAACATGAAAATAAAAAATCTCGATTAACATAAATTCCACACTTAAGCCACGGCTAAAATCTCAATTTTTTTTACCTTTTTCAATCCTCAAAAATGAAAATGTCATGGAAATTTCACTTCATTATGGGCTCACGGTTTACTGCAACTACGCTTATGTTCTATGAAATGTTTATTATTACACATTATGAAATCATTTTTACTTTGAAAAGAAAACTTTTTATTTCCTATAAAAATATCTTTTTCATTTATGTGTGGCGCCCGCCTACAAATTAAACTGAAATTATAATTATGTAAGTTATGAAAGTGTATCGGTTTCATGCAGTAATAGATAATTGATAATTTTGCATAAATTAAATTAATATGTAGGTGATAAAATATTTATTAATAATTTCACTTGTAGATTGGTTTCTTACAAACCTACTCAAAGTGTTAATATATTCCCAACATCTGTTCTTGATTGTTTTCTATATTTACAAAGTTATCTAATGCAAATAATTCTAGAATAGACTTTGAAAGCGTCCATAAAAAAATTAGGGTTGAACATAATAAGTGGAATATAAAATTTAAAAAATCCCCGGTTTCTGTTGGTCCAAAAACAGCAATTCACAGCATCATTTTACCAGATGTTGCAAATTTTTGGAAAACTGTTGTTTTTTGTTAATTATTGAACTGAATTTATTCTGATTATCGTATATGGAATTCTTACTTTCTCCAAACAGGTGCCTTTGTGATTTATTCGAAATATAATTTTTGTTGCTCTAATAAACTCTATCAGACACAAATAATGCAATGTATAATAAAGTAAAATGAAATACTAGATCGAAAATAAGTTATTTTGATAAAATAACCTAGAAAAGGAATGCA
Source organism: Chrysoperla carnea (assembly GCF_905475395.1). Classification (NCBI taxonomy): domain Eukaryota; kingdom Metazoa; phylum Arthropoda; class Insecta; order Neuroptera; family Chrysopidae; genus Chrysoperla; species Chrysoperla carnea. The sequence goes on from NC_058340.1 coordinate 22,126,606, forward strand.
TTATAAGATATCTTTTACTAACTCGGTGTTTACAATATGTTAAAGCAGTTACCGCCTTAGCGTTTCAAAGTTAGTCACATTTTAATTGCTCTTATATTCGAAATAAATAGAAATACGGGAAAAAAAGAAAGATAGGTGTAAAAGGCACCCGGTAAGAACTATATTCTTTTCGTACCTTGGTACATTAAAAATGTAGCGCTTAATTTTTTTATTCAACTTTAATTTCAAGGTAAATTTTGTCTTCATCCTTATCGTCTTAGTAAGAAAAGCTTTTTTTAGAATGATTTTTCCTAATCAAAAAAAATTTTTTTTTCAAAATTTTTCAATACGCAAGCAAAAAGTTCTTTACAATTTTACAGTATTACTTCCCGTAAAGTAACGAATAATGTCATTTGCTGTATCAAATGTATTAATTTATAACGTTGTTTATGCCGGAAATAGTACATAAAATATGTCAAAACATTAGCAATTGTAATGCTAAATATTCATATTTTCGTTAAATATTAGAGAGACATAATCGTAAAGGAAATTTTTTAAATGCTCTTCAACGTATAAACGTTAAGTACCGTATTAAACAAATTAAATACCTATAACTATTTTTTACGTTTCATAAAAATTTACATAAAATTCTCAGCTTATTTCTCATAAACCCTTGTAATAAATAATATATAAATAACATTTTGTAATAAATTGCAATTTCAACAACAAAATCAGTACAAAACCAAACAAAAACTCCCTTTTACATTCCGATGACCTTAACAAATTCATAATAACAAATTCATAACAGAACAAAAGTTATAGCATAGGTAAACCGCTTTGTTATGTAAACAGACAGACAGAAAACAAACTAATCTCTTACTTTGTTCATTCATAATAAATAAACAATAAAACAAGAATAAAAAACGTGTACTTAAAATTTATGTAATTACATTTTTTATTTGATAGATAATTTTCTTCAAGTCCGGCAGCCAAATGTGATTTTGTTGCCGAGTTGAAAAATGAGCTGTATTTTGAATTATTAACCTATGAATCATATTGATATTTAAAACCTTTCTGATAACGCTGTATCTATTTTTATCAAGTCCTCACAAAGTCCTCACAAAGCGTTTTCATAGTCCTCACAAAGTTTTAAAGATGGTTAGATAGGATTTTTTTGCTATTCGTGACGTTTTTCTATTCAATCAACTTGCAAACTATACGTTTTACGATAAATATTAGTCACAAAAAATAGTTTTGAAAATTATGTTTTATTTCTAGACTCTTAGTATTTTAAAAACTGCGTAGTAACAAAAAACGGAAGTTGATTGCTTTTTGAAAGATTTTACAAAAGTTTTTCAGCACAGCAAACATCGATACTTTTGGTTCGGAGTTCTCATTTTTTTCTTAGCTTTATTTACTCGGAGTCGCACCAGCAAAAGGATGCCCCTAAAACTACCAGCGGTTGGTATTCTACTAGCGAAAGTATTAAAAGAAAATAAAGGTCGAGCCTGTCTATCTAATCACATGGGTCTATTCTGTACACTTCGAGTTGCTGACACTCCATACCTTTTTTAAAGGTCGAGTCTGTCTGTCCAATTAAATGTTTTTCTTGATAAATTTAACTACAGAAGAAAGTATTTACATAACTTTTCCATGTTGAACGCATTGTCCAAAGTTTCCAAATTATCCAATATTTATTGAACTTCCTTACCTAGAACAAAAAGAAAAAAAAATTATTTATTTGAACAACAATATAGAACCACGATAAATTAATGTTCGTCTGGCGGCTATCAGACTATTTAGTGGTTTTTTATTATTAACAAAAAGATAAATAAAAACGAATTAGATAATATTTTTAAATCAATTATCTTAATGTTTTAGAAATTAAAATGACCAAGAAAACACGCATAAATAAATACAAATTCTTTAATAAATTTAATAATAAAATTTTATTAACTTTTTTTAAATAATCATTTATTATCTTGTGTGAGCTTAGATATAATGGACCAATGAAAATTTAACAATATCCATGAACAATTTCATTTGATATGCATTTCACTATAGGTGTAGGTAAAGTCATTATTTAATCGAGCACAGGGTAAAGCACAATTCTACAGGATGGTCTGTAGCTCGATGGTCATAGTGTATTCTTTTGATAATTTTAAGTCGAATGTGCCTTATATAAAATCCTCTTGATTATTGTCTTTGGTGGTATGACAAATCTAGTGTATTCAAATAAATCACTCATTTAAAATATTATAGCTGCATCTGTACCATACAAAACTTTAATTACATTTGTGTTAGCAATACAAAACTTTTAAAATAATAAAACTTAAGACATTAAACTACTTTTCTAACCAATGTCTTTACTTTATTTGTTAAATATTATAGTGCACATTCCTTAACTATTTGGTTTGGGACAAAAGAATATAAGACACTTTCGACTTAAAATTGTCAAAAGAACATGCTCTTAAACTATGGTCATCGAGTCACGGAACACCCTGTATAAAAATGAACAGGTATAAAAATTATTATTAGGGTTACTAATAAGATTAACCATAAACGTATACTTTAGTGAACGATTAATGCCGAATTTATTTCATTTAAGCAAATAATGTTTCCGAAATTAACGGATGGAAAATTTTGAATTGGTTTACTAACTTATGTGGAAATATTTAATTAAATCACTGTCACAGTGACTTAAGTCACTGTTTAATAGTTGCAATATTAATATGTGCTTTTATTAACTCGCTTTTGTATGTCAGGGTGGAATTTTGTAATTGATTTTAAACTAACTTCCCGATGATCTAGAGACTCGAAATTAAGTCCATAGCTAAGTGGATGACAATGCATGAAAACTTGAAATAAGAAAAAGAAAGAAGGAGATATAAAAATACTTGTAAGATTGGAAACGAAAAACATGGAGCGCATGCAATGCATAAGTGTAGCGCCCCATGTTTTTCGTTTCCTTTCTTACAGGTATTTTAAAAGCAATTTTTATTTTATACTTTTTAGTCCGTTATAAAAACATGGTACATCAAAAAATTTTTTTTAAATTTTATTTAGTTATTTTAAATAAATTTTATGTTAACATAATATCTAGTAAAATCATGAATGGATATTAATTACAGGGTAAAAATATCCATAGATGTATTTTGGAGTTACAAAAAATATAATGCATTATCACAAAAAATTTGTTTTGTAAAAATATTTAAAAAAAACAAACAAAACGAGCAAGCGGTTACCACATGTTAAAAGGATATCATAAAATGCACAGTATTTTTTGTATATATCCAATCGCAATTCAGTCCCCAATATCATCAGTTCATTTGTACACGTATTCTTTTGAGCAAATTTTTTTACTACCGAACTTAGCTCCATTTTAATATCAATTTCCACATCTTATCCCAAAAAGCACAATGAAATTTCATGCGTATTATAATAAGGCTAGCCAGCAGGTACCAAATGTGTGTTGAAAAAAAGATATACACTTGCACTTTATACATTATAAAATTCTGATTATTTACCATCTGCCATAGAAAAAAACCCAAACAACAATCAAAATCAAGCCCAAAAATATTAATGAATCTATTTTAAAGATAAAGCAGACTTAACTTAGTTTCAATCTCTGCACTTACAATAAGCCTAGTCTCTTATAAAAAAAAATTGTTGGCAGATGGTTAAAATTTATGATATATAAAAAAAAATTACAAAACACTAGAGAAACAGAAGGCCTTAGATATTATCGAAAAGATTGAGTGAGGGTTCAGCAGGTGAGATCGGTATAACATAAACGGCAGGTGTTAAACCATAGAGCCATTTGTTAAAATCTTTTCTTTTTTTTTAAACGACCTTCAAAATCTGTATTTATTTGTTTTTGAAAAACGTATGCAAGGTGTGTTTGTGTATGAGCACCATACCTAAATTATACGAATGCTTATAAACTGGGCACTATTTTTTATTATGTTCTTATATTATAAAACTGTTATATATGTTAGTCTATATGTTAATTCGAACATTACGCGAAGTCTGTGGATTGATTTCGAAAAAAATTGAACTTACTTAAAAACTTATGACTCGATTGAAAAACTGGTATATATTTCATATCGCTACTGGACTCGGAGATTAAACAATATTTTCTAACAACTTTCATACAGATTCGAATAGTTGTAGAGATAGCGCATATTTCCTGGACTTTTTCATAGCTAAACATTTATCCAAGCGAAATTTTTCATAGAACAACAACACTGAGCAAAAGCGATATTGGTAAACTTATTCATTATATTATTGCTGACTTGGCAAATCAAAATTTTCTTTGTCTATAACTCAAGAAGTACAGATATCTCAATATCGCTCTTGCTCGGATTTGTTGAACTCTCTCATAACTTCGCCTGGGCAAAATATATCCTTAAAGAAACAATTCCAGAAAGTGCTTTTCATTTTCCATACTTCTATACTTGAAGCATTCTAATGTAAATATACATATACTCTGAAATGGGAGTGACCTCATGAAGTTGGAAAATCACGGGTCTTCAAACAGTCAGGTAGTTAAGTACCCAGCTTAAATATTACCTATTAATACGATCTCTTCTATCTGTGTATAGGCAGTATAATTTTACATTTTAGATGCATTTATGCAATTGGATTGGAAATATAAAACATTGCAAACAAGCCAGCTGCTCTTTCAAGCATAAACATTTTTGAAATGCATTGTTAAATCAAAGTATTAAATACATAAATAAAATCAGTTTAAAATTTTTTTTTTTTTTTGTAATTCCATTTTAAATACGATACCGTGCATTGATTTTATAAAATGTATTTGGAAATATTCGCAACAGTAGTTATTCGTTTAGAAAATTATGCGTCGACATTATTTGAAACATCAAATACCCCTTAAAATTGTCATGAAACGAAAACTAAAAAAAGGTGATTCTATGGTAGCAAAAAGTGATTTAATGGTCAATGATCAAAAGATAGACTATCCATCTTGAAAGAAATTTTTTTGATTCTTACGGATAAGCGTATATTTTTTTATACCATGTATGCAATATATATCAAGGTATACTAAGTTTAGTCCCAAGTTTGTGACGCTTAAAGATATAGATGATACGAACAAAATTTTGATATAGGTGTTCATAAAATCACCTAAAGAGTTCATTTCTGGCTGTCTGTCGGTCAGTTTGTCCTTTTGCGAACACGATAGCTTAAAAAAAAAGATAACAAGCTGTAATTTGTATAGCGTATCCAGGACGTAAAAAGGGTTGGGTTCGTAAATGAGCAACATTGGTCAAGGTCTTGGATCCGTATTGGTCAAGGTCCTTGGGATCTTGTAAACCGTTTAGAGATAGAACAAAAGTTTAAATGTAAAAAATGTTCCTTATAAAAAAATAAATAACTTTTGAAACTTTTTTTTCGTAAACATTACTGCTTAGCGATGAGGGCGCAAATTAAGACAAAACGTTGGCGATGAGTGATACATTATTCTATTCTATCTATTCGTTGAGGCAAAAGACTTGTAACACAAAACATACAATAATGAGATTGAGAGGAAGCAACAAAGTAGGCAAGACAATAACAGTATCGCTGCCAATTATCATTTTCCCTCGCAAATAATTTTCACATACAACTGTTGATACAATGAACATATTTTCAATGAAATCAGCCTGCACTATCTAATATTTTCGAAAAACAATGGTTTACTATAGGAATATATATAAATAAAAATAAAGCTCATGCCTGAATAACCTAAAAGTTATCATGAAAATTTGATATTATCATTTATTAACACAAAATTTTTATATTGAGATTTGGAGATGTGTAAAATGTTCCAGACTCCGCAATCGATTATATTTATATGCCGCATGGTGAATCCGTAGATTTATTTATTTATTTTAAATTAAGTAAAAATTTAAATTAAATGAAAACAACAAATCCATAAGTCAAATTTGCTGAAATTATAATTAAATTTTACGGATACTTAGTTGGCATCTCTTTGGGTATTAAATTTCAGAAAACAATAATATAGGTAGAGAAATTTTAAAATAATCGTATTAAATGAGTATTCAGGTTACACATTCGGGAATAATTAGTGTACATAAGACATACTTTTAGCATAGAGGCATTATTATCGCGTCGGCTTCTGTTTTACATTACAAAACAAATACCGTGTGTTCCAAATTCAATGAAAAAATAGGATGTACAATAAACACACATTAGTACATACATTAAAATAATATGTATTTCCAACATTTACCATAGTGCAAAAATATACGCAGAATTGCATTGTCAGCTCTGTCACTCCTGGCAATAACAGGAGATATGCCTTTTTTTTTTATCACTTCAGATAAACAATTCTCACTTGGTTTTTAAAATTCTTTACTAGTATGCAAGATATGAACGTTTAAAATTCCTAATTAAACAAAGAGGAATATACCCACTAGTGACCTCATACGTGGGTATCTAGTTTTACATTTTTATGGGTAATATGGGCAATTCGACAGGATTATCCCATATTGTCCGTAAATTATTAGATGTTATATAAATATACATATAGTTTTCATAAAATATTGTAGTTACTAAGAAATTTCTGGATTCGAGGTTCGCATGTTTTACTGTGATTCTGAGGTGTTTTTAGAATCATATTAGTATACAAACAAACTATCATTTTTTATTTTTGAGTGACTGAGCTCTAGTGATCCGATTACTGGATGTTATCGATTATCGATAGAATTTTACAGACGGTTTCTGCTTAATTTGGGTTACAAAAGTTTTAATTTTTTTTTAAAAGTCTAATTTAGCCAAAACGCTCTGATAACATTTCAAATCCCCTTCAATGCCTCGATCAACTTTTGCATTATAACCATGCATTCTGACGACAATGCAATCATTAACACTACGGTCTAGTTTACATCGAAATTATATTCCAAAGAAATAAGTAACTCGTCGACAATACGGTGACACTTTCAAACTAAATATTTTTCAAATAAAAACATACTTCGGTAAAATAAACTTGCCTCTCTGAAACCCCGCAAAAGACACTGACGCCTAAGGTTAAAAAAACAATAATTAACTTTCTTTTTGTTACATACAGTAAGTGAAAATTTGAAATTCTATTTTATTCTATCAACAAAACTCAATAGAAATGTTTGTGTGTTGTACTACTTCGAAGTTTATTATTATGTAGGTTGATGTAGTAAATTTTCTAGAACAATACCAAACAAAATCTATGTTGTTTAATGGTTTCGGTATTGTAACAAGCATATGTATACATATATAGTTAGTAATTGAATAAACAATACATAATTCATAAAACATAAAACATAAAATATATACGTGGTTAGGTTACATACTAATATATCGAAACTTAGAAAGTATGTAAATATTGTATAAAAGTTTATAAAATGTTTATAATAATCATGTTTTTTGTAGGTTAGCAAACTTTATTTTTAAAAACAAACATAAAGAAAATATTCGAAACATAATATAAACAAATAATGTTTTTGAAAAAATAAATATATCTAACCATTAAATTTAAGTGAAAAAAAAAAATTTTTATTCGCATTTTGAGCTATAATTTTGCTAAGTATAAAAGTGAATAATGAATGCTCAGTCCACAAAATATATTGGCACAAAATCTACGAATGATCAAGTAAGGGTAAGAAGCTCAAAAATACAATACAAACTTTTCAATACCTATGTTATTTCCTTTGTTCACTTGTTTAAGTTTTCGGTCCCATCTGAGATAAAAGCGAGTAAATGAGACAAATCTATCATTATCTCATAATTTGCACCTCTACACCATTGTCTTGCACCCTTTTAAAACTAATTTCTTTAAAATCGGTAATATCAAATGTGTAAGACAAAATTATAGCGACATCTCGCCTTATTCGTCAAAACTGTTGCCTAACAAAGTTTTTCCTGTATAATTTCACAGGTCTTTAACTAAAAAACTGCCCAATCATTTTTAACTATTTCTTATAGATTGTTATCCACAGAAACTGAGTAACCAAATAAAAAACTTCAGGCGTTGCAAAATCCATTTAAAAAATCGGAAATTATGCAATTAGACTGGATTGATTATTCGAAGAATTCAGAAGGATAATATTGGGATATAGGATATACTCAAGAGCGAACGTTTTGGGAACTGTCAGATGTTCATATCCCAAAAAATTAACGATACTTGGTTAGTTTTTTATGGCCCATGCGACAAATAGAAGATGAAAATCGAAAATCATCTCGGAAACGCGTCAAGAAGGAGAAAAAATGTCTCAAAGACAAAAAAAAGGTAAACTACCTATTCAGGGGTTGGTATCATCCTTACTCACCCCTTCAATTAATCGAATTTCCCATTTTTAGCTTTTTTTAAATAAGTTCTAAAAAAAATCTGACTTGATAGATGATTATCAATATTGTTTTTAACTTATTATCTAACAAAAATATCCCAGTAGTTCAAAAACAAATTTTTGCAGATCTGTGTTCTTATAACCGAAAGGTTTATGAGTTCAGAATGGCTCCAGAAAAATTTAAAAATTGTTAAATATCGGGTAAATATGATAATTATTGAACAGCAAATGCACTAATTATTTTTCGCGGCATAACAATTTTGTCGAATGTAGTCGTAAATGGATATTAAACAATTTTACCCTTGGAAAGAAACCGAAGAAGAACCCTCCTATTATGATAATTTTCGCCTAAAAAAGAATTGTCAGGCATAATCTTGCCAACAGCTTTTCAACTTCTGTTTTTGATCTGTCAAAAAAATTTTCTTCTATTATTATTATAAACAATATACATCAACCGACAGATTTGGTATAATACTTTTCCAAATTTCTCCATAATAAGGAAAATCCTAATCCAAATATTAACATCTCTCGGACATAAATCTGTTTGTTCAAACATTACTCAATCAAAAGAATCTTTATTATCACGATAAACTGTTTTTACAGACGCCAATCGGATTATTTCAATGTTAGGATAATATATATGCTACATTTAATATTGTTTATATGAGTAAAAATGTTTTAGTTAGATAATTTTCTAATTATTTAAACATATTATTAAAAGATAATATTAATGTTTATGTTGTCATAAATGACATCATACGTCACATTTTAAAACTTATGTGCTGGTATAATATTGTGACATAACAAACTACCAAATATATACAAAAAAAATATTATTAATTTTAATGACTGTATGATGGTAGACCAGAGATATTAGTTTTATTACATTCATTTAATTTTTGGTACATAAATTAAAATTTTAAATTAATAGTTAAGACATTAATTTAGATAATGAATATAATTAGTTATCAAGTATTTATGCTTAAAAGCATCAAACAGATCGTTTTATAAATTAATGAATTATCTCGTTTTGTGAATGCCCGTAAAGTTATCATTTATTTTTGTTCTTATTTTACAATACAAAAATTGAACCACAGGATTGATAGTGCTATGTATGTTTTGTAGCGTTTTTGGGTTTTACAAGACACACCTTTGGTGGTTTATTTATTGTTGATATTAGATGTTCAAAACTGCCGCATTAGAAGAACTGTAGCACTATTTTCTAACAAATATTAAGCAAATTGAAATGTTTAAAGAAAAAAAGGATTTCTTAATTAAGAGAATTGAAAAAATACACTCGAACCATGACACGAACCCGGACTTCTTGGATTTATGCTAAGTGCCCTACCAATTGGGCCATTCGAGTTCTAGACACAGAGTCTTATTTTTATTTTTATTTTTTTGTGTGTTGTTTACTTTTAATCATGTATACATATTTATTTACATAAAAGTCTCTCGATTATAATTGACGATTTTAACATGATACATACAGTGTTAGCTAAATATTACAAATATCTTGTCTAGTTATCTTAATTAAAGAGAATTGAAATTGTATTTTTTTTTATTCTCTTTAATTAAGATTACTAAGATTACTAGACAAGATATCTTTTCAATATTTAGTTTACGCTCTATACGTATCATATTAAAATCGCAATTATAATGATGTAAATAAATATCGTATACATGATTAAAAGTACAAACACACACAAATTATAATAAAAAGGATTTCGTTTATAAAGAGATCTTCATCAGTCATTTCTTTTATTAAATGGACAGGATTCAAGCGTTCAACCGAGGGTTTGATATTGTCCGCCTGAATAATTTTTTCATCAGCAAATTGAAGGTTTTTTATACTCACACCATTGATAAAAATGCCAACAAAATTTGTTTAACGCACTCTTGAAAATTTTTACGAAGCGTACCAAGCTTCTGCGTATTCTGACGCAAGCTTAAGTGTTAAGCAAATGCCAAACAGCTGGTTGGCATTTGCTTAACACTGATATTTGCTTGTCATTTCAATAGTTTCAGATTTAATTTCTTTTTTGTATACTTTGTCCATTTCAAAATTTTCTTCCAAGTTAGTTCGTTCTACAAATAAAATTAAAAAAATAAACGTGCAAATTTTGGGAACTACTAGCTTCTTTGATTTTAATTTTACCCAACTTGAGACTCGCAAACAATTTGATGAAGTCAAAATTAAATTAATAATAACAATTGTTATGTTTATATAAATGAATTAAATACAGAAATGTTTTCAATGTGTACAAATAATAAAATAAAAACACTTAATAAAATGTTTAAAAATAATTAAATATTTATACAATAACAGCCATTATTTATTTAAGTGTTCAAATAATACAATAATAAAATTTTTTTAATTTATTGAAAAAAAAAATGTACCATTAAAAGTACAAGGCTATGTCTACACTAAATAGTAATGGTAAATAATTATAGTAAATTTTTCAATTAAGCACAACTGTTATATTCCACTAATAATCGTTAAAATTGTTTGCAAATGTAATTTTTAGAAGTTTAAAAGTTATACAAAATTACTTTGGTCAATTTTTTGAAAACATAAATGATCTTATTGAAAAAAAAATATTCTTTAGTTCGCCAGTTCGTCAGCGTAGTAATTTAGAAAATGTTGAACTTCCGATATTGCTGCAATAATATCGAAAATTTGTACAAAATTTCTTAAAATTATAGATAGCAGAATCCATTTTTTTTTTTTGTAAATATCATTCTATGGCATTATAAATATATTTGTACAAAAAATCACTTCGATCTGTCATCCCATTTTAATTTAAAAAAAAGGATAAACAAACAAAGAAAATTGGCTAAAACAAACGAAATTTTCAATGAAAGTAAGGTTGTTTGTTTGTTTGTGACGCTAAAACTTCTGAATGGATTTGAATGAAACTCTATGCACCATCTATGATTTTGAACCATTAATTAAAGGTTTATGTAAAAATGGTAAACGTTAAATTAAAAAAAATGGTTAAAATACAATTCATGGCCATCTGTTCTGATAGACCCAATGAATTATGAGTATTTTACATTTTTTTCTTTAAATTGAAAAATGTACATATATTTTACCTTATAAAACAGTCCCTACCTCTATTTCGAGTGTTATGGAAGGGTATAAGTGAGAGTAAGGTAGGTGAAGCCTATAAGGCGATGGTCTTTCCTTTTAAACCCAGCGAAGTGGCGGGTATTAAGCTTGTGTTTTTATATAAGTATAGTTTTCAAATATCACTTTTACAGTAGTTGTAGCCTGTATCATTTAGCAAATTATTTATTAAATTATAAATTCAAAATAATCCAAAATTTTATTAAAACTAAATTTAATATAATCCTAAAGCTTATTTATAATTTATTAAAAAACATTGACATATATTTTGAAACATTATCCTATTTCAAATGATAACTAATCTCACACAAACTATAGGAAGATCGGAAGTTTTAAATAGCAACCATAAAATCCTCCCAAAATAAATTATTACAATGAAATTCAGGTAAAATAGCAATTCATTACATATTTATGTATCTACACACAGATATTTACAAATTTAACAGGAAGTTTTATTTTATTTCCTGTGTTTAGTTTAAGATAACAATAAAATTTTGTAATACATTCGGTTTTCAATTATCAAAACCAAAATGATAAAATATATACAAAAATATATAAACAAAGAAATGTAAAAAAATCCAATAGCACCACAAAAACCGCAATTTGGATTACACAATAATATAGATCGAGATGTGGTTTTTACGTTTAATTTTCAAAATAAATAGGAGCATATGCTATACTTCGTTTTAGACAAAAAAACAATTACAAACATGCACGTAATACGTTGAGTCTATGTTTATTAGATTGATTAATAAATCCGTTCTCACGATGTGAAAATTAAATTAGAATACAATAGATTTGATGTTTTCTCTTTCTAAAAGAACATTTAAATCAAGCAGTAAACGTAACAAAAACAAATGAGTCAACTAAAAGCATCACTTTAAAAAAGAAACTATAATATATCTACAAAGGAAAAATTAAGACATAAAACAAAGAACGCCTCTGCAAAAATTTCAAGTTATTAAGTGGTATCTCATTGATTTCACTCAGCAAGAATTTTCGCCCTTTGTAGTTGTCTTTAACTATAAAACATAGTTTTTATGAAAAAAAATTACCGAAAAATTGTGACAAAATTCGGCATTTTTTTAATTCACCGCAATTTTTATTTTATTGTTTTGATTCTCCACGCCAAGCGATAGATATACTTGACTATTTTCAGTTCTATTTCAAAAAAGTTTTAATAAAGAGACGCTATTTTAGGTTCGATCATGTTTTAAGAAATAGTTAAGTGGAAAAAAGTTTCGACCTCCAATAAAGGTAGGTATAGATAAACTAAAACTCGTGAGGAATTATAATTAATGACGCGGACAAATTGATTACACTGTCGTCGCTTGGGTAAGAAAGAAGTAACCAACTCCACCCACATCATAAAAATTTAATTGTATATTGGATGTTGTTTAAAGTAAAAAAAATAAATATTAAAGAAATAATGATGTGGGTGGCCTCTGTTATAGATAGATATCTGAAAAACGGATGTTAATCCCCATTATTATTATAACTAAAGCCCTTGCATAAGCTCTTTTACTGATCAAAGTTTAAATGGGGAAAAAGTTTTACCTGCAATGTGTCGCATTTAAGATAAAGACACCCTATTATTTTCTATATTCATCATAGATTTGAAATTTTGCACAGTCACTCAAGGTGATGGATCACATTTTTTAAAATACTTTACCGAAATAAGAACTTTCAACTCAGCCTCCTACAAATTGACAAATAGGGGGGCCGATTCTTAACATTTTGGCAAGCGTCAGAGATGGTTAGAGATTTCGAAAAAAATTATTAGAAAACAGTTGCTAAGAATAATTTTTTATACCTATATACCGATTTTCATGACAAAATTCGCATTTTTAATTTTTTCATTACTTTGGCCTTTACTCAAAATTATTAATTTTATTGAAATTTTTGACTTTAACTTTACCCTAATTGTAGGCTTTAAATGTTAATGAATGGCGTCTCAGAATCATCAGACACAGGCTATACAGTGACTGATATAATTAAAGCAAAATTTTTTTTATGATTAATAAAAAGTTGCGCCTCCGTATTCATAGGTGAATGTACGAGATGGTGATCACCTTGATTTGAATATTATGTTAATTATCAGAAATGGCAATGGTACAAAAATTTGTCAAGATATTACTGGAACTTTTTCAAAAAGTTGTATCGGATTTAAGTCATCTTTATTGACAAATACATTAAAATTCAGTAAATCACACATTATTTAGTGGATTTAAAAATTTTTTTTAATTAGACGAACAAAATTTATTTGATTAATATAAATTTACAACAACAAAAATTATGATTAAAACAGATATTACTTTATTATTAAATTGGATTATTTAAACCACATTATTTATTAAACCAGAAGTATTATCTGAATAAAAATTAAAATTGTTCTAACTTACGATACTGTCCATAAAAACTAATATTTATATAAACTTAAAAATTTTTAATAAAAATTAATTAGAACATAAAATGATTTTTTAATCATTAACAATTTTATCGAAAATCAAACATATTAAGCAAAAGATTATGAATACATTAATGAGAATGTTTTAATTCTAATATTTAATAATGTACCTACCGCTAGAAGCGACACTTCATCCACTTTCTACAGAATTTTTTTATGCTATAGCACAAATTGACCAAATTATTAATTTATTTATTAGATGATAAGATGTAGTTCTTTTGCAATTTTTGGATGCGATTGAATATTATCCAGATAAAGTCTCGTTAATGAACAATTTTAATTTTTATAATTTCTCTAATCATTTTGATAAAATTGAAATTTTTGTAATAAGCGAAGTTGCAGAAAAGTAACTACAGTTTTTTGTCGAAATATTTAATTTTTGTATTTTAACACATTGAACGTACATCTCCAAATATGTGATTAAGCAGTTATTCAGAACTGTTGATGTTAAATTTTTTTTTACTTTACCAAATTATTTATTAATAGAATTTATATTAGGTTTTTGGTAGTACATACTATATTATAATAAATAATTAAAATAATAGAAAATAATTTTATTATTTAAGTATGACTACAATTTTTTTTTATCTCAAAATTTTTCGAACTTGCGTTCATTCTCTTGCATTCAGATTGAATCTCTTGTGAATGAATGCAAGTTCGAAATATTTTGAGATCAAATAAAAAACTTGTAGTCATACATAAATTATTTAGGTTTGTATTGTTTTAAAATCTTTCATCAAGTGTTTTTCATAAAATTACTTTTTATTACCCATTTAATTTTCGAAAACAATTAAAATTTAAATTAAAGTAATCTTCAATGTAATTACCAGAACACATAATTTCCATTCACATACTAAATTATAATACATATAAGAAAATGTTATTTTCATGAAAATTAAATTATTCTGAATTTCCCATATCTATAATGCGTGTATAATCAGGAAATATAAAATAAACAAAAATAATGTGTATGGTATATTGTACAAGATTAAATGTATCCATTTTTGTTATGTGTACACTGTACAGAGTAATCCAAACAAAATACCAAAGTAGTGCAAACCCTTTTTGATTTCTAAGTATGTATTAGGGCAACAAATATCGGATTTACCTCCCTAGACCATAAATTAATACTTTTCCCTATCCCCTTGAGCCAAACTGAGAACGCATTGATAGTTTCAACAAGATGCGACACGATTCAAAATTACTTGTTTGCCAATTAAATCTGAGGAAGAAGTATTTGCATGAATGTTCAAAAGAACCATTATGGAATACCACCAGCCCCAAAACAGAAGCCACTAACAGGTTTCAGTAATTTCTGTATAGAGACATTTCAAGAACAATATCTAAATTACAATATCTAAGGTAAAAGTAACCATTGAAATTAAAAGTTCGAAAATAGCAAATTGTTAAATTTGGAAACGTTTTATATTCTACGGGATGTTTTAGGACCATAATGGCTAGTGTTATTGAGAAAATTTTGAAATGCGACAACCTGTGTTTGAAAATAGAACTACTATAACAGATTGAAAGTAGGTTTCAGTAGGTCTTGAATTAATTGGATATTAAGAAATTATAGTAATTTACAACAATGTTCTTAAAATGACTCTTTTAAGGGCCTAGTCATTCCATATAACACTGATGATTTTCAGATTGAATCCTGCTTATAAATCCCATATTGATTGCTTTCAGTCATCAGTGATATTTTCCCAGAGGTCATAAAACTAGTGTATACATATTTTTTTGGAACACGTTGTATTTTAATTAATAATTATGATAAGAAACTAGACGCCAACCATTTAAAATACAATTTATTATAATAAAAATTACAACAACAAAGTATATGACATAAATAATTGTTGAATTAAAAAATTTTAAATTCCAGAGTAAATAACGATTATAATAAATGATTTTATACACTATTTATGATTATCGTTAAAATTGTAATTTAACTACAGATTATTAATTATTTGGAAAATTATTTAAGTTTAACGTAAAAGTTCAAAAAATTTGAATAGCAAGTCGGATTTGAATGCGGTTTTCGTCATTTGATTCGTTAGAGCGACAGAAAATTTTGTTATCTTTGTCTGATTTACAAGAAATTTAAAATATACAAATAGCATAATTAATATGCATTTTATAATTTCATTTTAAATTCACATTTCAGTTAATAGCGGTGAAGAAGATTTCAAAATTGTTACAAAAGGAACTTGAATATCGTGACAGAATTAGTCTAAGAGGTACTTGGTGCCCAGGGTGAACGGTATCAACTCAACTAACTCGTAATTAAAACCATAAGAATTCGTGTAATCTTCGTGTACAGCGACCCCAAAAACCCCCGAGTATCGATTTTGGACTGATAATAAAACCAATTTCCTATGATTTTGATGATTTCTTGTCAGTGTATTTGCGTCACTCTAATTTACGACCCACAGAGAGTTTCGAGGGTGAACAGGATACGTAATTTTGCGTTATTCGAAGTTATATGATGTGACACGAGTAACCGAATTAGTCTTGCTCGCAAACGTTTCATTCCTTTTTAGGCTCGTTTCATTCCTTTTTTGGCGCGAAAACCATCGAATAAAAGCGCAAAATCGACGATGAAATAGTTCCTCACTGTAACGTTTCACTAGTCAAACACTAATAAAAACTAAATTTTGATCATAAGTAAATAAAATTTGTTATGATATTCAAAAACGTGTGAAACTGAAATAAAATTGCATTTTAAAGGAAAATTTTTCATTTTATTATACATTTGAATAACATTAGCAATGAAATTTTCATTAAATTGAATAATAAAATATTTATTGGTTTTACTGTTCAAGGTTTAATGTCATTTTTTATATTGTTTTTACATATTGCACAAATAATAATTTAATCACTTCTACAGTTTACATCCATTAGAAAGAATTTATTTTGAAATGAGACCGCAATTTTTTCAAAAGTAACGTTATTTAAAATGAAAAACACGAGATAGCAGCTTCAATTCACTTTCAATAGGCGATTGTTCATCGTCACTTTCACCCCTCCACCCAAACCCCCTTGCGTCCGGGTTTCCCCCTTGGTAATGTACATGCCAAGCTCTTTTTGATATCCCACTTGGAAATATTTGAAAAAATTCGTTATTCATCAACACTTTCACGCCCCACTTTTTCACCCTCCTAAGTTTAAAAACAATCCTTGAAAATACATCGTGTCAAAATTTGAGCTTAATCGATGCAGAACAAGATTTAAACCCCTATTTCAATCCCTTACTGCCTTTTTTCATTATAAAGTAGCCTATGTCCTTTCTCAGGCTCAGGAATGTATCTGTATCAGATTTCTTTTAAATCGGTTCAGTAGTTTAGGCGTGATTGCGCAACACAGATAGACAGACAGACAAAGTTACTTGCAAGTTAAATATAAGCAAGGATTCATTTTTTGATATTCAAACTTTGGATTTTACTAACAACTTTTTGAATACTTGTTCCCTGTACGAAATAGCAACCATAATTTGCTAGTTTTCTGCCACTGCACCAAAGATTTTTTGTAGACTGAGTTTGTTTTTGCGGTTTTAAAAAAAATTAATATTTTGAAATATGGAAGTTTTCCTTGTACTTAATTAATTTATAGAGAATGTAATGCATAAAGTACTTGTAAAAAAAAAACTAAGCACTTGTTATTATGTAAGAAATAACGATTGTATGAATCATAAATTAATGATGTTTGTCTGTTTCATTATATTTAATTCATTACAATTGATTATGATTCATGTTAATACTATTATTTATTTGATTGTTATTAAATACGTATAGCTGTGAACAAAAGAGGAGAATCTCAAAATGTAAATATCCTAATAAACAACACAGGAAGGGCGTGTTTAATCATATTATTATTGAACGTTTATGAATTTGGATATGATCATCATTTGTATTCTACTGAGGCGATTGTTTATCATCAGGTTTCATATACCAGCGGTCCATAACCTGTTGGAACGATGTGTTTTTATGTGATTACATTCAAGATATGAATATATAGAACGGGCCATTTATGAGGGAAAATTGTGAATATTCATTGCCAAACGTCAACCAAGGCGCCTTTTCCAAGGCTTCACTAGCTCCTTGGTATAAATTCAAGTTGAATGTTGATTTGTTGGTCTTAAATTATTTGTGGTTATTAGTTACCATGTCCTTTACTTTTCAAATTAATTCAAGAAAATATTTGTTTTGCTTCCCAAATGGTGAATATTCTTGCTATGATACTTGCAGTCACCCACAGATATTCTGTATGAAAACAGGCATACGTGAAACATAACTTTCAGCTCAAAGTAAATATATTAGGAACATCCTTGTCTTCCCATCACTTCCATTATTTCGCTTTTTAAAAAAATATTTCTCCATCACATAGATTCAAGTACCGAAGTTTCTTTTATTAATGAAAGACCAAAGGTTATCGTCCATAAAAGCCGCGAGTAAGAATAGTAGATATTTGTGAAGAAAAGTCGGCGCTATGTATAAGCATTTGACCTTTTTTTATTTTTATATTAATTAAATATTTTGGAGGGTAATCAAAAATTTATTATGTCATGATTTACAAGTTCAGTAAATAAACTTTTCCTATGGTTAATAAGACAAATTTTTCAGTGAAATTCTATAAAATTTGAAGTATTGAGAGTTTTTTGTAACGGAAATACATTAATCCAAATATGCCATTGGAACTATAAACAAATAAACACATTCGTCAAAACATGTGCACTACACATTCCACACGTCTAAATGTGCATAATACAATTTGGTCACAGATACAGCAATGCTAGACTACACTCAAACGATGATAGATAATACGATCTATGCTGAGGGATCATACAATATATTTAAAAATAACTTTTCGTCAAAAAAAAAATGGCACATGTTACGGTATTTAAAAATAACTTATCTTATTTAATAACTTCAAAATATTTTTGTAGTACGTATAATTAAAATTTATTGCACACAAAAATTGAACGAAAATTTTTGCATTATTTTAAATTTGCGATAAAAATTTGCAATAAAATTTTTGTTATTATTTTTCAAGGTTCTCATAAAATTTTTCTGCCAAGTTAATGTTCAAAGTATATTTAAAAAACAATAAATTTTCTTTTCAAACATTTAATATTTTCCCAACAGTAGAAATAAATGACAACTATTTATGAAAGCATATAAAATTTTCT
The DNA here is from genome assembly GCF_905475395.1 of Chrysoperla carnea. Lineage (NCBI taxonomy): Eukaryota > Metazoa > Arthropoda > Insecta > Neuroptera > Chrysopidae > Chrysoperla > Chrysoperla carnea. Next base: position 22,145,709 of record NC_058340.1, read on the forward strand.
TTTAAAATAGACGTACAAAAATTATAATAAATAAAAATATATCACAGTTTTTCAAAATTTTCCAAGATATGATTACAAATACCGGTTGTTTTAAACCACTTGGCCATTTTGTTTATGATATCATAACATTTTGAAGCATCTGCAGTGGTTGACTTTCCAATATCGAACAAATCGAGCGAGTAAATAAGGGTTGTTTCTTGGGGCGCAATTTTTTTTCAGTGATCAATGTGGCTCCTACGGATCATTAACATTTTGATTTAGTAAATTTGTAAACGCATGAAAGGTGAGTCAAGCAAAAAAATTAGTTCTACCCTTTTTAAACTTTCTGATAACATTGTAAATTTATCTTCCAAAAAAACGAAATAAAAACCACCCCCAACTCTTTCTTAATTGGCCCAGACCAAGTAAATTAACCTCAAAGAGTTGATTATTGTTAAAAGAAGTTAAGATAGCGCGAATCTCATAATATGACGAAAAGGATTAACTTACGGTGACATATACACAAAAATATGGTGGAAGCGATAGGAAGAAATAGAAAATTTTAATATAATTTACCAAGTTTTTTCTACTATATTTCAAATAATATCATTTATGTGTGATGGATTTTCCAATAAAGCAAAAAATTTGACTTTGTTTATAGTTTGAAAATGCAAATTGTTTCAGAAAAAGAAAAAAATACACTTCAACACAAAACCAAACCACAATATAAATCGCTATCAGCCGAAGATTTTTAATCAAAATAGCAGAATATTATTTTATATTTTCCTCAATAATACTCAGGAATAATCTGGATATGCATTATATACTAAAAGATCGGTGATATTATTATAACATTTCTGGTATAGACAAATCCTAGGGAAGGATGAATTTTACATAATAACACAAATCCTTTTATTCCCTCTTTATCCTTATTTCAACATTGATATCATATATTTTAATACAAAATAATACACATGAAAGATTCCTTGAATATTTCAAATTATTTGAATATTTCTAAAGTGAAATTGATTTGCAAAACAAATAAATTATAGGCCTATTTACATTTAATTGAAAGTTTGCAATTGTTATTCAAAGAATAGTTTAAACAAATGAATCAAATATTAATTAATAGTGAAGTTCCTTAGTTTAGTATTCAAAAAGCCAACGTTTCATCTATAATCGTGTATTCGCACCGTGTGTGAGTTTTATTGTACCGTATAGACGGTATACCGTATAGACCGTCTATACGGTATACCGTCTATACCGTCTATACGGTACACAATATAGATTGGAAGGCTTATTTGAAGCAAATGAAATATACCGTGTGCGGTATAATATCGTCCACGGTATACATTATACAGATGGGAAAGCGTATTCTACAGAAATGTAACATACCGTCTACGGTATACCGTCCATACGGTCCATACGGTATACCGTCTATACGGTATACCGTCTATACGGTATACCGTCTATACGGTATACCGTCTATACGGTATACCGTCTATACGGTATACCTTCTATACGGTATACCGTCTATACGGTATACCGTCTACGGCGCACAAGTCATAGTAAAGTACTGTGACTTGTGCTCCACTCCACAAGTAATTGTAAAATACTGTGACTTGTGCTCCACTCCACAAGTCATAGTAAAATACTGTGACTTGTGCTCCACTCCACAAGTCATAGTAAAATACTGTGACTTGTGCTCCACTCCACAAGTCATAGTAAAATACTGTGACTTGTATCAGTTGTACATTATGTACGGTATACCGTATAGACGGTATATCGTAGGTATAGACGGTATACCGTATAGACGGTATACCGTATAGACGGTATACCGTATGGACGGTATACCGTAGACGGTATACCGTATGTTACATTTCTGTAGAATACGCTTTCCCATCTGTATAATGTATACCGTGGACGATACTATACCGCACACGGTATATTTCATTTGCTTCAAATAAGCCTTCCAATCTATATTGTGTATATCGTGGACGAGACTATACCGCACACGGTATAAGGACTCGGCGGCATAAAGAGTATACCGTGAAAAAGTATACCGTGCACGGTATAAGGGCCCCACGGTATAAAAGGGCAAAAATAATTCCATACCGCGTCTAAATAGACCGTATACGGTATACCGTGGACGGTCTAGAGTAGACCGTAGACGGTATTGTGCGGATAGCTGCACTTCGTAACAAAAATCAAGCACCCTAGACACGGTTGTTTTTTTAACATTAATCTAAATGTAACTAGCAACTGTAGATCATGCTAGCAAAATATTTATCTTCCTTGCCATTACAATTTCTGTTTTGTATTTTATTGTTTATTTCATAATGTGGTTATTGTTATCGGCTCTTAATAAACGTGCAAATTTTAAATCATTTGAAAACTGAATTGTAAGTTTCCAATACGATTATACTCAGGCCAAGCTAATAATTGTAAGTTAAAAACAAAATTATATTAAAAAAAATAACTACCTTTTTGTTTTGAAAACAAAGTAAATAAGTTCCAACCACAATAAATTCACTCACACCAAAATAAACCAAATTCAATCACTTTTGCTTTCCAAAACAATAATAAACACACTTTTTACTGATTTATTTTCTTTATGATAATGAAAACCTCATGGTTTATTCAAAATTAATTTTGCACAAAATTATGGCACTAAAAAATAATACACATAACAATAAAAGCACACTGCAATAACCAATTCACACCACCAAGCGCAAAAAAAAAAATTTACAACAATAAAATGTTTTATAACAATAATATTCAACCGGTAACTTTGAATAAAATTTAATCAACAAGAAGTATCCACGTTAACGGGCAACTGACTGACTAAACTAAACACACACTGAAGACAAATATTCATGTGTTAGTTGATGTAAGTGAAAAGAGTAGGATTGAGTAAGGGAGGTAGATACTAACAATGTAATGTGAAGTTTATAAAATTGTATTTCATCTCTCTTACTTACAATAACAAAATAACATAAAATAAAAGTGGGCACGCAGTGAACGAACCAACAAAGTGAAACAGTTAGTTTATTTTGAACAAAGTGGTTCAGAAATGTTATACCAGGTGTCGTCTCATTTCAAACAATTCCGCTAAAAATTTCTTTAATGGAGACATTTTGGAAAAAGTAACCCAAATATTGGTTGATCTTCTCAGAGAGGGGGGGGGGTAACTCATAACTCCGCCCTCAGACTTTAAATTTGAATCTGATAGAAGGAAAAAATCCCTTTGTTTATAAATCCCTTTGTTTGTTTTGTTTATAAAAGTTCCATCCGCTAAAATTATTAAAAATCTAAAAATTGTATTAATCGGTTTTCGCCAATTTAATTTACAAAAAAATATTTTCAGTAAAAGTTGTTTAAGGTTATTAAAAACAACGATCATCAAAGTTTCAGCAGGATTGTTCAAAGTGGAACACTCCGTATAATTGTCTTGAAAAAATTTTTATGTATTGCTAACTAATTAAAAAGTTTTTACGAAATTAATTTAATTAATAATGTAATTGACATTGCTGGTATGGAATTTAATTGTGATGAAAGTGTTACTTTATTTTTAATGTTATTGTTTTAATTTATTGAAACAAAAACATTTGAATTTTATTTGCTATTGTTTTAGTTAGTTCATTTTAAATGTGAAATTCTTTACAATTAATGATATAGTCGACGAAGGCTGTGTTAATTGATACTTAATTTTATTTTTGAAAAGAAAAAAAATTCACGCATTTTCACATTAAATTTTACACATTTCATTAGATTGATTAAATTTAAATTTAACGAAATAAGGCCCATTAAAGAATGACTAAAGCTACAGAAATGCTTTCATAATAAAGAAGGCTACAATTCAGAAACTCAGTATCAGTAAGATAATCTGATTTTGTCAAATCAAAATTGCAAAGTAAACCGCGTTGGAGCCGTTGCTATTATCTCAAGTTTCTGTATCTAACCATGTCCGTAAGTGTTTTCAAACCAACATTAATTAAAATAATAACAATGGGTTTTAGCCTCCGTTTTTCAGATATCTATCCACAACAGAGGCCACCCACATTATTCATTTTTTTTAATGGAGTCGGTTACTTCCTTCTTATCCAAGCGACGATAGTGTGATCAATGTTACCGCCCCATTAATTATGCCCCGCAACCTCTCAGTCAGTAGCCGGACGATTTATTTCGCACGACCATTGAGCCAGTTTAAACCAACATTAAACAATAAACCTATAAATTTGAATGCCAAAATTATTATTTCGAAAATAACTAATAGGTCATGCAGTCAATGCGACACTCAAAAACAAGCTAAAATCTTAAAAAAAACAACAGCGCGGCGGTCTATTAAACGATTAAACCATATTTATTCATACATTTTAACAATATTGTTAAAAATTCCTACTGTTTTTTAATATTCATCTAATTATTATTATATTAATTATTATTATAATATTCAAAACTCTATTATATCATTCTCAATGAATATTCAACAATTTTAAAACAGCCAGGCAATGAAAAATTTGCCAAGCCCTTAAAAAGAGCAAAAATATTTGGAAAAACAGCCGTTCTCAGACGATTTTCACTAATTTTTATATCGTGCAAAAATAAGTTTTTAGCTAACTTTTGGATAGACAACTTTTTTGGAACACATGGTATATATTAATGGAATGTTTATTATCATTATTATTATGATTATGATTATTGTTGTATGACTTGTCTAATAAATATTAATATAAAAATTCAAACGATTGACGTTCTAGTCAGTCCTTATACAGTTGTTCACTATTGGCATATATGACGTATTTCGCAAAATGATTACGATTAAACACAATATAAACAACATACAAACATTTTGAATGAATTTTATGTAAAATTGAAAGTGAAAAAGAGACTTCATTCTATTTAAAAAAAGAAAAATATGATGCAAACTCTACTCAATGTTTATATAACTATTGGACAAGTTTAAGAACTAATCTATACACTCTCGTTTTAAACTAACCGTGAATCGTGATGTAAGTATAAAATCAGCCAAATACATTTTATTCATTAAAATGTCGTAAATAAATCATCTCAGCCAGATTATAGCCTCGCTGGTCAGATTATAAAAGGTCCATAAATCCAGCGATATTAAGTCAATACATTGCATTTGTTTGATTAGGTTTTTGGTAGCCATATTGTAATCACGAAAGTATTAATTTAAAAAAAAGTTACTTAAATACACTTAAAATGAATTATTATTTCATTTATATATTAATTTGTGACCAAAAGTTCAAGTTCTCTATTCTTATAGTAAAAATAAAATTTTTAAGTGTCCCACTTTCGGTTTTCAGAAAATATGTGACCCGCTATTTACGTTCTCGGTATGGCTGGATAGAAAGACAAGTTATTATCAGAAAATATCAAAATATAAAAATCTGAGTATGTCCAGTTAAATTTAAATTCATAAGTTAAAACGTACCTTTAAAGTATGCAGTCGGTTGGTTATATATACTACGAATACGGAGGTAAAAATTAAAAATTTTTAACATACAAATGAACGAACCGTATGAAGGTATTTTTATTTTTTATAGGTTGGTATTGCAATACCTTGTTTGGTGTTATTTATATAATTTCAATGTCAACAATATGATGAATTTTTTTTAACATCAATGTTGTTAGTTGACGTGAATTGATTGTTAATTTTGTTTTGTTCGAACAGAAGCTAAGCATTTAAGTGATTTATTGTATATAAAAAAATTGGTCTTTTGGATATCACCAAAAATAGATTTTTCTTTTTTCTCATGGCACCGTATTATACCCATAAATGGATGCTTATAAGACAAACAATTTTTGTTTTACACCTGTCATAAATAATGCTGTCATAATTGAAAATATTGAAACAGTTCGGATCTTTCTTTTTAAAAATTAAAAATATTTTATTTTTAATTAAATAAGCGATAAAAGATTTTTAATTATTGTGATATGCCATCCCGAAAATACGCATTAAGAAAATAATTACAAAACTTACAAAAAAAATATTTTTTTCCTACTCCGATTCATAGAAACTTGACTCATTACATTTATATTTCAAAAAATCCATTTTTTGTCTGCCTGTGGCATCGTAGCTTCTAGAAGAATGATCCGAGTTTGACTTTGTTTTTGTTTGAAAGGTAATTTAATACAGAGCATTCTTAGCTATCCGTATTTGTCGGGAGGTTTTTTAACTTTTTCAAGAAGTACTGATTGCAATTCTTCATGATCTACTCCTCGATTTCCGATTGTGCTGAAATTTTGCAAGCATATGTAAAACGAATGACAATGCTTATTTATGATAAGCATGACCTAGTTTTTCCATCACATCCACCAAAGATATACCTACTTCAAGTTTTTTTAGTTTAAAATTAAAAATTTAAATAAAAAATACTTTTTAACGAACAAGCAAGTATTTTTTCTTGCTTGATACTCCTCCGAATGATCTTTGATATTTTAAATATTGCACCTCCAGCTTTTATAAATAGTCGAATATGAGTGGCTCTTAGGAAAAATTATTTTAGTACAATAAAAGCTTTTTCCTTAAAACTATTTTTAATTTTTTTCCGATAAGAGTTCTTTGTTTTCCAAAAGAATAAATAAATAGATCAAGAAATATGCGTTATCAGCTAAAAACATCCAGGAATAAAATGTGCGTGGGTTTAAAAATAATGAAGAACAAACCATATGAAGCATAAATCATAATAAATTTAGGTCATTTAGAAAATCAGATCAAATAATGGAGATACTTTATGGCGACATTGAAAAAAAAAAAAAAAATAAACAATCTATAATTAGAATCAATTAATAAAAACAAGAACAGTAAAAAAATCAATTATAAAAGGGTGACATATAATATACATCTCTCACCCGGTGATGTAGTTGTCGAGAATTTCTATTCAATTAGTCTGGAAAATCTGAGCTCCCCATGACTTCCTTGTAAAGTAAAAACTATAAAGGTGGAGTATAACATAATGGGACATAATTACATGCAGGAAGGGTAATAATAAATAGAAAGTATATTTGGTGCAAGAGCTGAAACCACATTCGAAAAAGTTGATTCCAAGACGATTTGATTTTGGATACTTCTTCTGTAGTTAGGGAAGGATGAAGTACATCGATACTTGGGGTCAATCTCGTAAATACAGTAATTTACTTCCCGAAAAAGTAGCTGATATTCAAATCTTTTTATGGTATGAATGGATTTGAATGAAACTGTACAACAATATATCTTATACTTCAGAATAACACATAACCTATAATTTATAAAGATATATTTAAAAAAAAAATTAAATTTTATCTGACATTTTACTGCTCCATCTATGATCATTATTTTCAACCATAAATTAAAGATTTAAAATAGTAAATGTCAAACAATTCATGGTCATATTTTCTGAAATACTCAATGAAATATAACTTTTTTACACTTAATAAAATCGAAACTGTGCATATATTTTAGCTGTGTAAAACAATCTCTTCGATTGTTATGGAAGGGGGATAAGTCAGATCAAGAGGGGTGGCTATAAAGCGGTGATTCTTACTCTTAAGCCCAGTGAAGCGGGCGGGTATCAAGCTAGTTTAATATAAATTAAAACCATTAGATAGTCTTTTTGTGGCTGTAATTATAATATTCTTAGAAGTTTAATAATTAAAGAATGTAATTTTATTTTTCCGGACGAAATTTGGTTGTTTTACTAGTGCGCGTCGCCTGTTAATTAACGCAAGTCGCCTCAGAATTTGATAAATATTAGAAATTCAACGAATAGTTTCTCAAAAACGTTGGGAGCTTTCATACTGTAGTAGTAGAGGGGATGTTAAAACATTTTAAGTTCCTACATGGAAGTAGCAAACCAGAAATGCGAGATATTAAAATTCGATATCGTTATTATAAAAAGAAGTAGAAAGAAGAGTCGGGATTCTCAATTAGATGTTACAATAATATTAAATCCGAAATTTCAGCATTGTAAGTTAAACGTTTTGAGAAATGCGAGTACCTGATGACGAATTCTCGAATTCTTAAAAATTTGGAAATTAAAAATTTCAAATTGAATAATACCAGTGATATACTTCTGTTACATTGTACAAGGCAGTAAAAATATGTGTTGAATAAATTGATATTCAGTGAAGTGAATATTAAACTTGAGTGTGAATATTTTTAATTTGTTTACTACTTGGTAAACTGGTACATTAAACTCTTCTACTCTGTTATGTTTATCAATTTTTACAGGATGATCACTTTCTAGAAATTGCAAGTGAAAAGAGAAAGTTTTATTTTGGGTTGTAGTAACTTTGTAAGTAATGCCTTCAATCATTATTTTTGATTATTTATTGGTGTACTGTGCTCAAATTTGATAAATTCAAAATATCGTAAATATTAATAAAGAGTGTTTGTTATGAAAGCCAAAACTTCACTTCATGTTTATCTTTATAATTTTGATCAATTTTAAAAAGGATTAGAAATGATTTGGTTTAAACTTTTAACCTTTTCTAATATAAAATACAGCAAACAAAGTCTACTACTTTACAAACTGAATTACCGGACCACGGCATTTTAAGACGAGGATGTAAAATCTATCAAAACAGAAGAGAGTTTGAAGAAGGATGTTTTAATACCATGTTTAATTTCATTAATAGACTATCCATCATAATACAATGCGTATATTTTATTGAATTCATTACACAATTATGTCTAGTAATAGATAATAATGTGTTTATAATCCGGGTGTATGTAAACACTGAACATATACAGACTCACAGAGATATGTAACCATTAGTATAATACGGATAGAATTTGTTTTGTTATTTATCGAAATAATGAATACATGAATGCTGACGTTCGCTAGAATTGTTGTTTGAAAAATACCCAACAATTAATGATACTCAATTGATGGCGGGCTCTGATCTGGCATTAGGATCAGAATCTCGATACATTTTTCGGGCTTAATATCGAATCTGGATTAAACTGCTCTGCAAATGACGTGTTTGTAAGGCTACATGTGGCCATCTTATTCACTTACAGTTACAGAGAACTGATAGGATCAGATCAAATAATAAAAATTCCTAAAAACCTAAGAGAAATGTCAAACAGAGTTAGAACATGGTAGCGATTCTAGGAGTGTTTCGAATTTCCTTAGATATTTTAAATTTTCAATGGTGCTAAAAGCAACCTTCACGAATTTGCTAGCCAGCAACAACTTTATCAAAAAATGAAGAAATACTAAAAATGACACATATCCTACTTTTTTATCTGATATGTTGAATTTTACCCGACTGTCAAGGAGTGGTAATGTTTTTCGCACGTATCTTGTTTGTATATATGTATGTTTATTTATTTATAAATTTCCGTATGACCTCGTCATTTTCAAGCGGCTCAATTTTTCTCAAAAACCCGAGTGTTCCTAGATAGGTGTTTGAAAAAGAAATCCAAATGGCGGATTTTTGGAGCGAAAAAGTAAAAACAAATTAACAAAACCTATCAAGTAGGTTATCAAAATAAAGGAAATTAAAACAGGTTTACAAAAATATATACAAGGTAACGCTTAAAATTATTAAAACTATGAACAAAATTTTGGTATAGGTGTTCATAAAATCACTTAACTAGTCCATTTCCGATTGTCTGTCTGTCCGTCTGTCATTACGATTACTAAAAAAAAAGAGATATCAAGCTGAAATTTTTATAGCGTGTTAAGGGCGTAAAAGTGAGGTCAAGTTCTAAAAACATAAACAATTTTTGTTTGAAACATTTTTTCGTAAAAATTTTTTAGTATCACTGTTCACCCGTGAGAGCGCAAATTATGCGTAAATTGTATAGTGTATATGAGAATATCAGTTATGTATGTATGGCATGTATGTTTTTGTAATGTGACAAAGTAATCAACATATGGTACTTCAACAATCCATTCGGTCAATTGTTTGTTTTCACTTGTTTATGATCTATTCTTAATTAGTCAATGATAATAAATCTGCACATAACATACATACACAACATATACTCTACAGTCTACACATATTGCATCAAGAGAAGCAGGGACATATGAAATAATAGTAAACACAATTTACTTAACACGCCTAGTGTACTATACAGTGTACAATACTGTAGTTCGAGTGTGTTGTGTATGTGCATAAGCAGAAAATGGCAATGAACTGTTTGTTTGTGTTGTCTGTAAATATAAATTCTTGTTATAATAATTTAATATGCTTGTACTAAGTATTTGTGCTAACTATCCGCACTAGCAGTGTAGTCAGTAGTGTTCATGGATACTTTATTACATTTAACCCTCCAACTAATATTCTACTACATCATATACCATATTCACATGTCTTTAGGACAACATTGCGTTTACTTCCTGCTTTCGTCCCCAAGTACTGGGATAACAATAATTCTATACATCTTCCGGATATATCATCAGTGTATTAAAACAGAACGTCTAATTGCACCCACTCATTTACAGTATTAAGGGCATCCAATATTAAAAATAATTTTGAAAACATTAACTAAGATATTAGACTAGATGTATATAAACAAAAAACCTAGTTTATTAAATAAGAAGTTACATATATATAAAATTTTTACAATGCTCCCTCGATATTTCTATTATATGTCATAGTTCTTTTCGTCTTGGGTTGTAGCCGTGGCTGATATGTCGCATCTATGAAAATTAATTAGTAGGTATTAAATCATTAATAAGTATTTTTTTAAACTGCTGTTTATATCAAAATAAAGTCATTAAGAACACAATATACACGCACAAAGGGCAGCAAGTTTGAAAATTGATTTAGAAAAAAACAGATCTGAAAAAAATTGTCCGAAAAAATTTCTTTAAGTGTAATATTTTTGAACGCAAGGCCTAAAAAGTTCAGAACCCAACCAACTTCTCTATAGTCTCGACAGACACAACCTAACCAACTCACAATAACAACAGTACCTACTTCGAACCAATAAAATTTTCGATCAATTTTTTACGATTATCCAAATATCATATAGTCCGCAGAACATGACTCTTTTTGTTAAATGATCAATAGTTACATACTGCTATTAGGTTTTCTATACGAAGTCAGTTTTGAATGACTTTCTTATAATATAAACGACAGGCATAAAAAAACAGTCGCTATATGCAAACAGTCAATATACGCAAATCGATATATGAAAATCAAAAAAGTCGATTTCTATAAATTCAACAAAAGAACTGCGATTAAATCTCTGTTTTGATTTATTACTAAACTTATCCTTACCAATCTTTCGAATGACAAACAACTCGTTGGAAATTTATTTAATTTTCAAATAGTAAAAGTGGACAATCAGACAGGAAAATTTATTTAAGATTTTTCAATTTTCAAAAATCTAGCCTCATGAATATTGTTAAATTGAAGAAAAAAGTTGGATAAATCGTTTACAGCTCCGTTCTTGGACTTTCACAAAACAAAAAATATATTCGCCAGAAATTTCTTTTGAGAAAGTTTACTCAGTGTATGTTCGAGATTGTTCAATTCAACCCATTTGTTTTTAAATACAAGAGCAAGGTGCCGAGTGTGTATAATGAGCGCATTTCTCCAAAGCATTGAAAATATCCAAATTACAATAGACGTTTAAAAGCATTTTTATGTAATAAAAACAACTGGAGATGTTGATATTTTTGAAAAGAGTATACAAAAGAATAATTGAATAGTTTTTGTAATGTTTGTTTATTAATATCAACATTATATGAATGTTCACAAAATTTAATATCCGTTTTCTTTAAATAAACATTAAAAAAAAAACAGTATATTAAGAGAGAGGAAGAAACATCTGTGCAAAATATAAACTACGGATGTAATATACATGTGTAGTAAAAATTACATTTAATCTTGTTGGATTAAAACATATTTACTATATGTGTGTTAAATAATAATTATCTATAAAAGTCAATGGAAATTGAATAATTAAGGTTCGATTCAATTTAATGTTCATTTTTAGTTGATAATTTGGACGTACTAAACTGAACTCATGAGCTACTTAGAAAGGCGATAAATATTTTTGTTTAAACCCGTTGTGTATTGAAGTGGAGTTATTGAAAGAGAACTAAAAATATATGACTGGAATTAGTACGCTCGTATTTTTTAACGTGCCCTTCCCCTCACACACTACGTCACATTTTCGGCAACCCCTCTAACATTGGTGTTATAATCGTCAGAACCATTCACCCTTTCTATAATCTAAAATTTATTTCGCCCATTTGTATATAGTTTCAAAAATCTGAATATACCCTTCGAATAGTTTCAAAAAGCTCATTTTTCAATGCTTTGAATGCTTTACATTTCGATTAAATCGCTTGGGAGAGATGTTCATATTTGTTTGTTTGGGACACAATTACTACGCCAAATGTGGACCGATTTTGAATATTTTTATTTGTTTACCCTAAGGTTATACTCAGAAGGTGGTCTCATAATTGTTTCATCAAAATCGGTTAAGTATCTTTTAAGAAAAACTCTTGAAAATACTATTTACTGTATAGGTGATTTCGAAATAGTACTTTGACTTACATAAGAATTTATATATATGGCAGTGTATATATTACTAAAAACTATTGATTTTTGTAAAAAATAGACGTAAAAGAAAAATTTCAATCAGTCACTTCAATCAATTATTTCCTCGGGATCAATCATGCTTTGAATTTGACCTAACCGGAATATTCACAATACATTCTGTAAATTTAAATATTGATGAAATAAATCAAATAAAATGACATTAAAACGTCGACGTATTCAAGATTGAGACGAGATGGCACCCTTTTTATTATAATCGTCAACGATGATAATATTCTATTCAAATCAGACGATATGCTGAGGAGCACGATGGCGTAAAAATAAATAATATATAGAATATAAATTTAAGTTTGTTCTTTTTGTACAGTTCAAAACAACAGCTGCTAGAACATACTAATAAGGTAAAGACAAATTCGTGTAACCTCTAAAATTATCAAGGTTTCTCTACTAGGTATATTATGTATGTATTTTACATAAAAACCTTCCTCTTGAATCACTCTATCTATTAGAAAAAACCGCATCAAAATCCGTTGAGTAGTTTTAAAGAACCAAGCATACATAGGAACATACGGACAGGCACCATGGTTTCTTTTTGATCTGCTGATTTGATGATGCCGATCACGGTGTGCTAAATATAGATAATAAAATATAATTTTATTAACCTTATCCCTTGAAATAATATTATCCCTTGCGATAGTGAAGTGTATTGTAGCAAAATGATAAACTTCATGTTTTGTTAAACAATATTTGATCAGTTGCTAGATATTACCTACTCTGTATCACAAAAATCGCACGAATTTACATAGTATACTAAAATATGCGTTTTTTTGATTTGGTTATATTTACAAGTAAAGAAACTGCTTCTTAATTTGTTGTTTTGAATCGGCTGAGTTTTTAGTCGCGTCAGACCCTGCACACGACTTGTTCATCAAACTTTCACCTTTGTGCGAAATATCGGCACCAGGGCCCTATTATCTTTAACTTTTAGAGGTAGGTTAAATTTGACCACAAATAATAACTAAACCCAAAAACTAGAATGACCCAAAAGTAAGTATAATTCCATCCTAAGTTTATTAAAATTGAATTGAATTTTTCATTTTTGAAGTTATTTTCTAGCTTACAACATTCTTTGTGGTAAATATCGGTATCACGACTCCATTATCTTCAAAACTTTTAGAGGTATGTTAAATTCGACACAAATTTGAAAAGTATGGCCTAAAATTAGTTTTAATTTATTTAAGTTTTTTATGTTTTTACTAACTTCGCAGTAAAGGAAGTTGTTGTTGAAAGTTTAAGCAGTACTCTATAATCCAAAAAATTCGATAGTCCGACATTGCCCTGCAAAACTGGATTATCGCGAGTCCACTGTATTTTATGTCTCCACTGTATTCTGTGTCCCTATGGTCATATCAGACAATTAAGTCACTAATCTATATCTCCCTCCTTGTTTAATAAGGAATTTTAAACGTTTGCTCATTTCTAAAGATTTTCAAAAACCAACTTCCTTTTTCTGCCCGTGCAGTGAGAATTAACCTGGAGTGTTAGAAAATATAATCAACAAGCCTACTAGTTAAAAAAAAACAGAAGCTAAACAGGGTTATAAATAAAAAGTGAATAATCGTTTAAGATGTGCCTCAAAAAATAACTACGGACCATAGATAATCATAACGAAGCTTAGAGAGAGATATTCATACGAGATGCAGATATCTGTAATATGATGATTTTTTTTTCTTGTTGGTCCCTGAATACAGTATTATTGAATCCGTTGCTTGTTCCATCTTGAGACTCGTCTATCGTCTATGTATTATGATGGAGTGTCTTGTGCTTGTGAATGTACATGTGAAAAGGAAGAGAAGAATGCAAACTATTCTTCCGGTTTGGAAGTAAAACATAAATATATTTATATAGACGAGTATAGTATTATGGAACATATTTTATCAAATATAAATGATATGTTGATTTTATATATTACAGCATGTCTCATGAGATGTAAGGAAATTAGATTTGCATAGAAATACTTAATATATGTTGTTTTAGCGTGCAATATTCTAGAAATATTAGATAAAAACTGTTGAAAACTAAACGGAATCGTCGCAACATTTTTTAACCGAGTGTCATCCTATCAAAAAGCAAATTTCACAACGGTTTCATATTTTCTAAATTTATATTGAAAAATTTAACTCGAGAAAAAATATGCTGTCTACTCTAAAATCTGCATTCTACTATGCAAATCTGCGCGGCTTTTTCAGATAAGCTACAAAAATGAGTTAAAAGGATATGCAGTTGGAGTGCGATCAATCGAATGGGTAAACTGTATACAATTTAAATAACGGCAACACATTCGCAGCCCATCTGATAGAAGCCTAAGATTCATTTCATCAGGGTCTATGAATAGTTATTACTACACTGTATCCGAATGACTTAATGTGTTTCGGTTTAGAAGCATGTGTTTTCGGTTTATACTTATTCGGTTTTCTCACTCAAATCTCGGATAAGTATAAACTTTAATTTTTTTTTAATGAATGTATTAATATGATTTTTTGCAAATCAATTAAATTAATTTGAATACGCATTTATTTTGGAATAAGTTAAATTTATTTATTCATTAGGTTAATATAATTTTCTCACTGATATTGCCTGTTTAAATTCTATGTATATATGTCGGGTCATATGGCGATGTGGTGAGCGAGTCCGACTCTTAGTACTAAGATCGTAGGTTCGAAACCCACTAAGGTACAAAATATTTTTTTCCCTACGTTATTAATTTAAGTTTGTGTAACAATCCCACAGGTGTTTTAGTCACTCAAAGTTTTTCATTAGGTTTGTACAGCTTTATCACCGATAATGTCTCTTGATATTGTTTCATCATATAAGAGGTGTCGCAGCTCGGTGTTAAGCGGGTGCGACTCGTAGATCGAAGGTCTATGGTTCAAAGCTCGGGCAAATAAAAATTTTAAATTTTTTCTCTACATTTCATGTTCTGATTTATTTAAATTAATTTCATTAATTTAAATGCGTGTTAAATTTCCGCGCTTTTTTCGGGTGTGGTCAATCAAAATTATTCATTAGGTCAGTAGTGTTTCATCGTTCATAGTGGACAGTTGGTTACATTTGTGCTTTGTGTTTCACCTTCATTTGACTTCCAAACGTCAAATTTCATTTTCGAATTTGTTTCTGAGTAAGTTTTTGTTTTAATTTACATTTTTCTAATTCTTTTTTTGTACATTGTAAAGTTCTATATTATATTTAATTTGTTTCACATTTTGTCCAAATACTTTTTTACACAAAACTTTTAATATT
Source organism: Chrysoperla carnea (assembly GCF_905475395.1). Taxonomy (NCBI): domain Eukaryota; kingdom Metazoa; phylum Arthropoda; class Insecta; order Neuroptera; family Chrysopidae; genus Chrysoperla; species Chrysoperla carnea. The sequence goes on from NC_058340.1 coordinate 22,161,519, forward strand.
AATTTAAAAAAATTATGTTTGAATCATTTGTTTATTTTTTCTAATTGAAATCACATTCTAGAATTAGTTGTTTTATTATTAGTGATTGACTACAAGTATTTTTATTTGATTTCAAAATTTTTCGAGCTTGTGTTTATTCCCAAGAGATTCAATCTCATTTATACAAAATTTATTTATAATAAATATAACAAAATGAATATGTACTATGGTTCGATAAAATTTTTTGACGTTAGTGTTATTTTAGATGTAGAGTTTACTAATAAACACACAGTTTTAATATTAATAATTATAATTTTTATTTAAAGACGTTCATTCATCAACCTGTTTTGCTATGTGCGTTTATATGGAAACAGTATTTAAATTTGAAATAATTTTGAAATTTTATTAAAATTTTTAATAATTACTAACTGATAAAAGTTTCAAGTATAGTTATCGATATAATATTTGAGAAATATCGATTTATATTTTCCATTTAAACCTATGTTAAAGATTAATTTTTGTCACTTTTTGAATTTAAAATTTAACATTAATGACGTTTCGATTAATTTATATAATTGTATATTTTTTCTTTCTTAAATCATTCAAAATCATTTAAACTTTTTTATCATCATAATTATTTTTATTTGTCTACTTACAAGTCTCATGAATGTACGTCCTTAAATGAATAACTAAATAAATCTACAATCACTTGAACAATATTAATGAAATGTTTTAATATTATTGTTTTAATCAACAACTCCGTTACTAAATATCGAAAAAAATTCTATCAAAATAATAAATAAAACTAAATTTGTATTCAATTGATTTCAACACTCCGCTCAATTCAAACAAAACAGATTCCTATGGACTTAGCAAATTTGTGAAATTTTTGATTTGATAAACCTTTGGTACAAATATCAGCCAGTTCATTTTTTGTAGGTATATAATCAATTTTTTTTTAAATTCTGATCGAATGAAATGTTATTTAAGTTCGCGTACATGCGTGAACCTGTTTTGCTACGTGCGTTCATAGGGAAACAGTATGTAAATTTTAAAGAATTTTAAATTAATAGAAATTTTTTTGAAATTTTATTAAAAGTTTAAATAATTATTACCTGGTAAAAGCTTGTAAAAAAAAGTATTGGTATCGATATAATTTTAGAAAAATATCGTATTTATATTTTCCATTTAGTCACATGTTAAATCTTACTTTTAATCAATTTTTTAAACTTAAAATTCAATGAAAATAATTCGATAACAGGTTATTTTTCTTGTCTTAAATCATAGAAAATCATTTAAACTATCGCATTACCATATTGTTTTTTATTTCTCTACTATTATCGTTGACGCATGTACGCCCTTCAATTATTTGGAAATAATATATTTTGAAAATCTAAAAAACAGAATATTGTTGCATTAGCTAGCTGCGGTTTGTAAAATGAATGTTTTAATATGATCGTTAAACCAGTAATTTTTGAGGATAATCAATCAAGTATTCAATAAGTTAAGAATTGGGAAAGTAAAAGAAGTAAATATAGTGGCATTAAATACCATTTCATTCGATCAGAATTAAAAAAAGATAATTTAAAAATTGAACATATACCTACAGAGAATCAATTGGCTGATATTTGTACATACACTAACATTTTTAATTATTTTAATTATTTATCACTAAAATATATTTATTCATTAGGTTGGTCCAGTTTTATCACCGATTATGGCCGTTTAAATTGTAACAAGCATCAAGTCGTGTGGCAGAGAGTATAGCGAGTCCTACTCCTCTTACACAGGTATGGAGTTCAAAATCCAGGTAAGTTAAATTTTTATTTTCTAAATCTCATGTGATAATTTATTCTTAGTAATATAATTAATTTGAGTGTGTGTTTTACTATTCACTATGAATAGCTTATTTATTTGACATTTATCTATTCCCTTCATTTGAATTCCAAATCTTAAATTTCATTTTCGGGTTTGTTTCTAAGTAAGTTTATGTTAATAAAGGTAAATTAAGATTAAATGAGCCATCTTTAATTGTTTATGCATAAATATTATTGCAAATTAAGCAATTTTTAACTTTTATGCCCAGAGATATTTTTGGTTTTTTTCAATTTATTTTACTCTAAATATCAGTTCATTAATTTAAATTTGTAAAATCGGTCTGCCCTATAACCTGAGAAGCGACGTTGACTAACTAAGGTTAGTATGATGTTTCTCAGGAAAAACTCGTTCGATTTGTTGCATGTGTTATAACACTATGAGAAATTGTGTAGTCAAAAATCAATTTTTTCTCGTTATGTCTGTCTGAAGCTAAGCGCCTCGATAGGGGATTGTATCAACTCATGATGACGTTGAGACGGAACTTGCAACGTGCGCAGTCATCACTTAAAGTGAGTTAGGTATATCTAGACAGATAATGTACGGAAAAAATGATCTTGATTACATGGATTTTTCGCCTGTGTTATAGCCTGTGATATTTTGGATTGGTTTCATTCTGGGGTAAGTCTACTTATAACTGGGTTGAAAAATTGCCTAATTTTTCTTTTTAAATTTTTTTTATTTTCTTTTTTAAATATATTATTTTAAATTTGTAAATTCGGTCTGCCCTAAATTCTGAGAAGCGACGTTGACTAACTAAGGTTAGTATGATGTTTCTCAGGAAAAACTCGTTCGATTTGTTGCATGTGTTATAACACTATGAGAAATTGTGTAGTCAAAAATCAATTTTTTCTCGTTATGTCTGTCTATAAGCCAAGCGCCTCGATAGGGGATTGTATCAACTCATGATGACGTTGAGACGGAACTTGCAACGTGCGCAGTCATCACTTAAAGTGAGTTAGGTATATCTAGACAGATAATGTACGGAAAAAATGATCTTGATTACATGGATTTTTCGCCTGTGTTATAGCCTGTGATATTTTGGATTGGTTTCATTCTGGGGTAAGTCTACTTATAACTAGGTTGATATGGTTAGTTCAAATGGACCTTCAGAAATATTTATGCATAAAGGTTATTGTAAATTAAGCAATTTTTATTTATTCTTTTCTTTTTAAAATAATTGAATTTTTTTCCAGAGATATTTATGCTTTTTCATCTCCGACATTCTCATTTGTATAATTCTGTGTTTGTGACTTGTAAAATTCATATCCTATCCTAGAATTATCTTTTTTTATCAAATCCTATCCTAGAACTTTCTTTAATTGTTTATGCATAAATATTATTGCAAATTAAGCAATTTTTAACTTTTATGCCCAGAGATATTTTTGGTTTTTTTCAATTTATTTTACTCTAAATATCAGTTCATTAATTTAAATTTGTAAAATCGGTCTGCCCTATATCCTGAGAAGCGACGTTGACTAACTAAGGTTAGTATGATGTTTCTCAGGAAAAACTCGTTCGATTTGTTGCATGTGTTATAACACTATGAGAAATTGTGTAGTCAAAAATCAATTTTTTCTCGTTATGTCTGTCTGAAGCTAAGCGCCTCGATAGGGGATTGTATCAACTCATGATGACGTTGAGACGGAACTTGCAACGTGCGCAGTCATCACTTAAAGTGAGTTAGGTATATCTAGACAGATAATGTACGGAAAAAATGATCTTGATTACATGGATTTTTCGCCTGTGTTATAGCCTGTGATATTTTGGATTGGTTTCATTCTGGGGTAAGTCTACTTATAACTGGGTTGAAAAATTGCCTAATTTTTCTTTTTAAATTTTTTTTATTTTCTTTTTTAAATATATTATTTTAAATTTGTAAATTCGGTCTGCCCTAAATTCTGAGAAGCGACGTTGACTAACTAAGGTTAGTATGATGTTTCTCAGGAAAAACTCGTTCGATTTGTTGCATGTGTTATAACACTATGAGAAATTGTGTAGTCAAAAATCAATTTTTTCTCGTTATGTCTGTCTATAAGCCAAGCGCCTCGATAGGGGATTGTATCAACTCATGATGACGTTGAGACGGAACTTGCAACGTGCGCAGTCATCACTTAAAGTGAGTTAGGTATATCTAGACAGATAATGTACGGAAAAAATGATCTTGATTACATGGATTTTTCGCCTGTGTTATAGCCTGTGATATTTTGGATTGGTTTCATTCTGGGGTAAGTCTACTTATAACTAGGTTGATATGGTTAGTTCAAATGGACCTTCAGAAATATTTATGCATAAAGGTTATTGTAAATTAAGCAATTTTTATTTATTCTTTTCTTTTTAAAATAATTGAATTTTTTTCCAGAGATATTTATGCTTTTTCATCTCCGACATTCTCATTTGTATAATTCTGTGTTTGTGACTTGTAAAATTCATATCCTATCCTAGAATTATCTTTTTTTTATCAAATCCTATCCTAGAACTTTCTTTAATTGTTTATGCATAAATATTATTGCAAATTAAGCAATTTTTAACTTTTATGCCCAGAGATATTTTTGGTTTTTTTCAATTTATTTTACTCTAAATATCAGTTCATTAATTTAAATTTGTAAAATCGGTCTGCCCTATATCCTGAGAAGCGACGTTGACTAACTAAGGTTAGTATGATGTTTCTCAGGAAAAACTCGTTCGATTTGTTGCATGTGTTATAACACTATGAGAAATTGTGTAGTCAAAAATCAATTTTTTCTCGTTATGTCTGTCTGAAGCTAAGCGCCTCGATAGGGGATTGTATCAACTCATGATGACGTTGAGACGGAACTTGCAACGTGCGCAGTCATCACTTAAAGTGAGTTAGGTATATCTAGACAGATAATGTACGGAAAAAATGATCTTGATTACATGGATTTTTCGCCTGTGTTATAGCCTGTGATATTTTGGATTGGTTTCATTCTGGGGTAAGTCTACTTATAACTGGGTTGAAAAGTTGCCTAATTTTTCTTTTTAAATTTTTTTTATTTTCTTTTTTAAATATATTATTTTAAATTTGTAAATTCGGTCTGCCCTAAATTCTGAGAAGCGACGTTGACTAACTAAGGTTAGTATGATGTTTCTCAGGAAAAACTCGTTCGATTTGTTGCATGTGTTATAACACTATGACAAACTGTGTAGTCAAAAATCAATTTTTTCTCGTTATGTCTGTCTATAAGCCAAGCGCCTCGATAGGGGATTGTATCAACTCATGATGACGTTGAGACGGAACTTGCAACGTGCGCAGTCATCACTTAAAGTGAGTTAGGTATATCTAGACAGATAATGTACGGAAAAAATGATCTTGATTACATGGATTTTTCGCCTGTGTTATAGCCTGTGATATTTTGGATTGGTTTCATTCTGGGGTAAGTCTACTTATAACTAGGTTGATATGGTTAGTTCAAATGGACCTTCAGAAATATTTATGCATAAAGGTTATTGTAAATTAAGCAATTTTTATTTATTCCTTTTCTTTTTAAAATAATTGAATTTTTTTCCAGAGATATTTATGCTTTTTCATCTCCGACATTCTCATTTGTATAATTCTGTGTTTGTGACTTGTAAAATTCATATCCTATCCTAGAATTATCTTTTTTTATCATATCCTATCCTAGAACTTTCTTTAATTGTTTATGCATAAATATTATTGCAAATTAAGCAATTTTTAACTTTTATGCCCAGAGATATTTTTGGTTTTTTTCAATTTATTTTACTCTAAATATCAGTTCATTAATTTAAATTTGTAAAATCGGTCTGCCCTATATCCTGAGAAGCGACGTTGACTAACTAAGGTTAGTATGATGTTTCTCAGGAAAAACTCGTTCGATTTGTTGCATGTGTTATAACACTATGAGAAATTGTGTAGTCAAAAATCAATTTTTTCTCGTTATGTCTGTCTGAAGCTAAGCGCCTCGATAGGGGATTGTATCAACTCATGATGACGTTGAGACGGAACTTGCAACGTGCGCAGTCATCACTTAAAGTGAGTTAGGTATATCTAGACAGATAATGTACGGAAAAAATGATCTTGATTACATGGATTTTTCGCCTGTGTTATAGCCTGTGATATTTTGGATTGGTTTCATTCTGGGGTAAGTCTACTTATAACTAGGTTGATATGGTTAGTTCAAATGGACCTTCAGAAATATTTATGCATAAAGGTTATTGTAAATTAAGCAATTTTTATTTATTCTTTTCTTTTTAAAATAATTGAATTTTTTTCCAGAGATATTTATGCTTTTTCATCTCCGACATTCTCATTTGTATAATTCTGTGTTTGTGACTTGTAAAATTCATATCCTATCCTAGAATTATCTTTTTTTATCAAATCCCATCCTAGAACTTTCTTTAATTGTTTATGCATAAATATTATTGCAAATTAAGCAATTTTTAACTTTTATGCCCAGAGATATTTTTGGTTTTTTTCAATTTATTTTACTCTAAATATCAGTTCATTAATTTAAATTTGTAAAATCGGTCTGCCCTATATCCTGAGAAGCGACGTTGACTAACTAAGGTTAGTATGATGTTTCTCAGGAAAAACTCGTTCGATTTGTTGCATGTGTTATAACACTATGAGAAATTGTGTAGTCAAAAATCAATTTTTTCTCGTTATGTCTGTCTGAAGCTAAGCGCCTCGATAGGGGATTGTATCAACTCATGATGACGTTGAGACGGAACTTGCAACGTGCGCAGTCATCACTTAAAGTGAGTTAGGTATATCTAGACAGATAATGTACGGAAAAAATGATCTTGATTACATGGATTTTTCGCCTGTGTTATAGCCTGTGATATTTTGGATTGGTTTCATTCTGGGGTAAGTCTACTTATAACTGGGTTGAAAAATTGCCTAATTTTTCTTTTTAAATTTTTTTTATTTTCTTTTTTAAATATATTATTTTAAATTTGTAAATTCGGTCTGCCCTAAATTCTGAGAAGCGACGTTGACTAACTAAGGTTAGTATGATGTTTCTCAGGAAAAACTCGTTCGTTTTGTTGCATGTGTTATAACACTATGACAAACTGTGTAGTCAAAAATCAATTTTTTCTTGTTATGTCTGTCTTCAAGCTAAGCGCCTCGATAGGGGACTGTATCAACTCATGATGACGTTGAGACGGAACTTGCAACGTGCGCAGTCATCACTTAAAGTGAGTTAGGTATATCTAGACAGATAATGTACGGAAAAAATGATCTTGATTACATGGATTTTTCGCCTGTGTTATAGCCTGTGATATTTTGGATTGGTTTCATTCTGGGGTAAGTCTACTTATAACTAGGTTGATATGGTTAGTTCAAATGGACCTTCAGAAATATTTATGCATAAAGGTTATTGTAAATTAAGCAATTTTTATTTATTCCTTTTCTTTTTAAAATAATTGAATTTTTTTCCAGAGATATTTATGCTTTTTCATCTCCGACATTCTCATTTGTATAATTCTGTGTTTGTGACTTGTAAAATTCATATCCTATCCTAGAATTATCTTTTTTTATCATATCCTATCCTAGAACTTTCTTTAATTGTTTATGCATAAATATTATTGCAAATTAAGCAATTTTTAACTTTTATGCCCAGAGATATTTTTGGTTTTTTTCAATTTATTTTACTCTAAATATCAGTTCATTAATTTAAATTTGTAAAATCGGTCTGCCCTATATCCTGAGAAGCGACGTTGACTAACTAAGGTTAGTATGATGTTTCTCAGGAAAAACTCGTTCGATTTGTTGCATGTGTTATAACACTATGAGAAATTGTGTAGTCAAAAATCAATTTTTTCTCGTTATGTCTGTCTGAAGCTAAGCGCCTCGATAGGGGATTGTATCAACTCATGATGACGTTGAGACGGAACTTGCAACGTGCGCAGTCATCACTTAAAGTGAGTTAGGTATATCTAGACAGATAATGTACGGAAAAAATGATCTTGATTACATGGATTTTTCGCCTGTGTTATAGCCTGTGATATTTTGGATTGGTTTCATTCTGGGGTAAGTCTACTTATAACTAGGTTGATATGGTTAGTTCAAATGGACCTTCAGAAATATTTATGCATAAAGGTTATTGTAAATTAAGCAATTTTTATTTATTCCTTTTCTTTTTAAAATAATTGAATTTTTTTCCAGAGATATTTATGCTTTTTCATCTCCGACATTCTCATTTGTATAATTCTGTGTTTGTGACTTGTAAAATTCATATCCTATCCTAGAATTATCTTTTTTTATCATATCCTATCCTAGAACTTTCTTTAATTGTTTATGCATAAATATTATTGCAAATTAAGCAATTTTTAACTTTTATGCCCAGAGATATTTTTGGTTTTTTTCAATTTATTTTACTCTAAATATCAGTTCATTAATTTAAATTTGTAAAATCGGTCTGCCCTATATCCTGAGAAGCGACGTTGACTAACTAAGGTTAGTATGATGTTTCTCAGGAAAAACTCGTTCGATTTGTTGCATGTGTTATAACACTATGAGAAATTGTGTAGTCCAAAATCAATTTTTTCTCGTTATGTCTGTCTGAAGCTAAGCGCCTCGATAGGGGATTGTATCAACTCATGATGACGTTGAGACGGAACTTACAACGTGCGCAGTCATCACTTAAAGTGAGTTAGGTATATCTAGACAGATAATGTACGGAAAAAATGATCTTGATTACATGGATTTTTCGCCTGTGTTATAGCCTGTGATATTTTGGATTGGTTTCATTCTGGGGTAAGTCTACTTATAACTGGGTTGAAAAATTGCCTAATTTTTCTTTTTAAATTTTTTTTATTTTCTTTTTTAAATATATTATTTTAAATTTGTAAATTCGGTCTGCCCTAAATTCTGAGAAGCGACGTTGACTAACTAAGGTTAGTATGATGTTTCTCAGGAAAAACTCGTTCGATTTGTTGCATGTGTTATAACACTATGACAAACTGTGTAGTCAAAAATCAATTTTTTCTTGTTATGTCTGTCTTCAAGCTAAGCGCCTCGATAGGGGACTGTATCAACTCATGATGACGTTGAGACGGAACTTGCAACGTGCGCAGTCATCACTTAAAGTGAGTTAGGTATATCTAGACAGATAATGTACGGAAAAAATGATCTTGATTACATGGATTTTTCGCCTGTGTTATAGCCTGTGATATTTTGGATTGGTTTCATTCTGGGGTAAGTCTACTTATAACTAGGTTGATATGGTTAATTCAAATGGACCTTCAGAAATATTTATGTATAAAGATTATTGTGAATTAAGCAATTTTTATTTATCCCTTTTCTTTTTGAAATAATTGAATTTTTTTCGAGAGATATTTATGTTTTTTTTTATCTCTTTCTTATATTTTAGGAATACCTGTCCTGTAATTATATTAAGTGATGTCAAATTTAGGCTGATAGTATTTGGGGATTGTGAATTTTTTTTTTTAGGAATTGCGATAATGTTATCCAATTTGTCATGTTCCGGTCACGACAAATTGGATGATTATTTATCTTTTTCTTCTGTTTAAATGTAACCGGATGCACTTAAATAGAAGGAAAAGATCGTGGATTAGGCCTATAGGGGATACCACGTAAAAAAAAACGCGCTGATGTATCCTACCTCAATGGTAGTGTGGAAACGGATACAAATTTCTTTTATAATGATTTTCTTTTACAGTGAGAATTTTGGGTTACAAATGACAATCTTGGCTAAAAATGCAACGATCTGCCAAAATTTCAAGTATATCCATCGAATATAAATAATATCAACAAACATTTAAACAAACAACAGACTTAACAGCACACGTGAGTATTTGTTTTATGTTTCTTGTAAATAAGTCATCCAAAACAACATTTATCCAACTCAACAAGATTCAATGGTTTTCGTGATTCAATATTTTGTTTCATATAAATTATATTTGAAGGTATCATAAAGTTTCAATGCCGGAAAATATAAAATTTGTAATAAAATTTGTGCTTTTTATTTCTTTATAAATTAATAATTTATTAATTGATCACTAGAAAATAAAATATTGGCTTAGGATATCGATTCTAAGTGCTGTTAAATTAGTTGCAAATATTATTTTATTATTTTAACATTTGGACAACTTTTGCTTAAGCATTTTTCTGTATCTTGCGTTTTTTTTTCTTTCGATTTAATGCAACAATGATATATTTTTCGTATTTCGTCGTATTTCCTCCGAAATCTTACAATTTTCGAAAGAATATTTTCAACCAATTTCCTAATTTAATGTGTTATGCTATCTCTTACATTTTAGGATTAAATTGATTAATAAAGCAACCCCAAAAACTAGATTCAATCTGAACGAACTATTTTAGCCATAATAGATTAAAATGTTCTACCCTGTATATCCAGAATTCATGTTCCCAGAACATTTTTCCCAACTAGATTAATCAGTCCCTATATGCGTAAAATAGTATAAAATGCGAAATAAAAACCTTATTTGTATCTTCGATTGTCAAGAAAGAAACAAGCTTTAAACTTTTTATTATTTTTTTATTTAAAATTTGCACTGAATTCTTAAGATCGTGTTAAATCGATCTTTACCGATGTCATTCACAGGTAATTACAGTAAAATTGCGTTATAAAATACTTGAATTTACTTGATATTAAATAAAATGACTTGCAGAGTTGCAGTACATGTAATAAATTAAGGGCATTATTTAATACTTGAAACAAAATATGTAATTATGAATATCATGAATTTATAAATAGGAGCCGAGTCGAGCTGAGCCGGCATCAACACAGTAGGTCTTAACAAAATTATTTACTTTCACTCATAGCACGTCGATCGACCACCGTTGGCAGTGTGCATGACTGTTCTACGGGGCAGAGGCATACTGGTCATGGCGGTGTAATACGTTTTGTTTTCAACAGTTAAACAATTTTTTAATTTTATTACAAGATAATTACTTTAATCTGATTACTAGACTCTTTTTTTTTATTTGTTTTCTTTCAAATTCAGTTTCTTTGTCGATATGTCCTAGATATCTTTCTTATTTATTCCAAATATTTTGATACTTTGATTTTTATCTTAATTACATTTTTCTTGTGTAATTCAATGGCACGCCTCACATAGTTCAAGTATCTTACAAAAGTGATTCAAGACTCAAACAGACTTAATACTCTTTCTATTTTTTATCAGGGTAAGCTTTCATTTGGGAAAGTGGGATCTTAGATTAAAGCAATTCTGGGTAAAATGTAAACGCAATTAGCAACTGTCTATGCATGGTATTTCAACAATTAACTCGGTCAATTGTTTGTTTTCACTTGTTAATTTTCTAATATGATTTTATTCTTTTTCAGTCAAATTTCTATTTTACACCGTTGGTATTTTTAAGCATCTACGTTAGATTAATATATAACATACAAATATAACGTACCAACGTATTGAATTGAGTACAAAATGCTAATATTATTGTTATTATTATCATTACTCTATTAATAACAAAAGTTAATAAATAAGTGAATAATAAGTTTTATAAAAAATAATAAATAAATATAATACGTATACGAATAGAATTATTATTATAACAGACAATACAGTTTTATTTACAGTTATATAATAAATACAAATAAAAAATAATTATACAGTGTGTCAACCGATTACAGAAAAATGTAAAACAAATATTTATACGTTACAAATTATCCAGCCGCTATTTCTGTGAACTTATAATAAAAGACAAATCACAAGGTGTCACCATACCTGTAAAAAAAACAAGCACAAATTAGCATTAAACGTAAATAATAACTAACAAGATAAATGTTTAAGTATCTTTTGTATACTGAGTAGGGTATTAGTATTTGGAATGTTTATAATTATTAAGATTGTTTATTTACAGAAAATGTGCAGTATGTTGTGTTTTGTGCTATCTGTGGTAATTTATAAACCGTTTTGACTCTCCCATCTCGAACCACTAGAATATGCTTTAATTTCAGCTCGCTACGTCTGTTTGTTGACATAGAATAGATACTCCAGTATCAAATTATTTTTTGTTTGCACTTACTTTTGGGCGGCAATAACCTAATTTTGCACATATCGTAAGAATAAAAAAGTTCGAATCCAACAAGTTTAAATTTTGCGTAACTTAATAAAGAATAAGCGATTTTTGATTTGTGTATGGTCACCTTGAAAAAGCGTGTGGATACTTCATTCACTTCAACACCATAATATACTATTTTACGTTCAATTTTTAAACGCTGCAGACTTTGGACTAAGCTGTATATACTGTGCGTTTTTTAAATCATTTCCAGCAATGTGTATAAGAAAGGTACTATTTGATGTCTCCTTGAATACTTGGGAGCAACAGCAGTACAATATTCGCAATATTAGCACCTAATAGTATCTTTCTTATACACATTGCTTAATGTATGTGTAACCTCCCACATTCATTAATGTGTGATCGGAAAGGATTTTAAAAAACAGTAAGTATACTGTACATATTACAAACAAGATAATTGCATACAGTAATTTTTTAAAAATTCATTTTTTTACATAAACGTCGTGAGCACTCTGTATAAACAATCTTTTAATAATAATTAGATTATTATTTATTATTTACTTTAAAAAAATGTATTAGATAATCATATTTTTCTGCACAGACTGTTTACTCGCTTATATTATGAAGTTGATCTTATTTAGAGTGTAAAGTCACGCACAAGTATTCAAATGAAATGGTACATAATGTTTTAAATTTAATTACATCGATAGGCATTAATGATCCATTCATCTAATTAAAAGGTTATATTTATTTCTTTAGAGTAGAACAAAGCGTGCCTCTCTGATTAATGGTGATGTAATGATTGATCCACTAAAAATATTTATGTCAATTCTAAATACCGACAATAATAATTTCAAACTCATTCTGTGTCATCGTAACTTCTAAATAGGTTGAAACATTCCATGCGGCTTAATATAAACATAGAGAACTCAAAGTAGTTCTATGTGGTTTAACAACAAGTTAGTTCTCAGCACATAGTTCGATTTTCAGCATAATCACAAAAGTTATAAACAATTAAAGATGAAAAAAAAGTATTAAGTTTTGCATCAATATTTCATAAAATATTGGTATTAAAGAAATTATTATTGATTTTAGTGTCCTAAGTCTACAGCTTGGCCAACTGCGCTATCGATGCTTGTTACATATATCAAAAATGTGGTAAATCTTCATGAAGTTGGCACAATCACATATAGACTAGACATGATAGATATGTTTTCGTACTAACCTAATTCTATATTTAAATTAACCGCAAAGAGAATCCTCTTAATTCATCGATTCGCTTTATTTACACGATTATTTATTCCAACTGCATGATTTTAAACTAAAATCAATCTTTTTCATAGAAGTAATGATTTTAAAGATGCTTTTTAGTTACCTGTCCTGATTACTTCGAATTGTATTGAATAATGATATATTTTCTCAAAGATCGCTGTGTAAAGACTGAGATCTTGTGTAAGCCTTATTTAACGTTCAAGTAGTAGAGAGATCTTTCTGTCCTTGTGTCTCTATTTTAAAAGCTCGATGAAGCATATTTTATTTGACGTCACTTTACTAATACAATTCATAAAAAAACACTAAATATTTACCTTGTTAAAGATAAGAACAAATTTTTGATTATATCTACCCTATGTTATTCTAGGAAAATAAAATAATATTATTCATGTAATAACAGAACATGGATATAACCAATGTATAATGAATTTCTAAGAATTTTTCAACTACGACATCTGTTTTCGTTTATTTACTTACAATAATATCAGTAATCATATATAATATATTATTAGTTATAATATAATCAGGTATGTAAAAAATGTATTCAAATAATTCTATATAAAAATAAATAATCAAATAATAAGAATTTACATTTTGTCAATGAGAACATCGCATCTGAATAAAATATTTGCATAAAATTTTCCTTGAAAGTTCTCCGTTGTTAAGGTGATTATTCAAACTTGACAAGTATCCGTGATAAATCTTTTTGTGCAAGTAAACTTGAATACCCCTGCAGGAAAATTTTGCACAACCATTTTAATTGAAAAAGTCATTTGAGAAAAGTCATATTAATTTATTTTGGAAAAGTTTTTCTTTTGAAGTTTAAGTTTTAAGTAGTGAACACCTCTACGAAGACCGCAAACCTATGCATCACATATAAACTTTTCTCCATAATAAATAGTTCAATTGCACTGTTAATTTTTCAACGGATTTCATTTCTAATGTTATACATAAATATATATAAAATAAATAAAAAACAAGACAATAAATTAAAAAAAACTAATATTTATTATACACATAACACAAATAGATATTAAAATATGTAATTAATTTACTTGATCTATATTAACATACGACATGTCTAGGTATGTAATATTTACTATGTATATTAAACTAATATTCACATGTAATCTCCAATTTACTATATGTGATTCACGTGTAGCATGTAAGTCAAATTTAATTTAACAGGTGTATGTATAGCATATAGTGAATAATATGGACATATTTAATGGATGCATGTAAATTATATCTCATGTACATAAAATGAATTTGTATCAAAATAATAGGATGGCGCCGCTTTGTACAAAACGTATTTTATACTAAACAAAAAGATTCCTTCGTTTTTGCTATATATATTTGGGATGTTTTAGAATTTCAATGGCAAAGTCAAGTTTCAATGGAATATGGAAATGGGATTTAATAAGATTCAGAAAGTGAGGTTCCGCATTGCGATCCACTGAATTGAGGATATTTCTTTTTAAGGTTGTTGTCTCCATATAATATTGTAAAAATGTTGTATACTACATCATACAGCAATAGTATGTATGAACAGACATGTTTAGAACACATACATATTCTAATATTGTATTAGTTTTAACTTTAATGTACTGATGTATGTATTCTGTATGATAAATAATAATAATACACATCAGTGATTTTGTACATAATAGACATCTCTGTTACACTAATAATAATATTAATAATTAGCCACTGGACCCACTAATTGGGTATGGGACTCTCCTCCACTTTTTAAATAGTTATTTTAAAAACTTTAAATAGCTGGTAAAATTTTAATAGCATTTTTCCACGCATAGAATTAAAAAACTTGTTAATAACACAAACTTTCCTATGCTCTTCATGTTAATTATCTGAACTTTAAATGAATTTATCTCGAGTTAGAGGCGGTCAATCGATTTTTAATTCAATTTTTCTTTTAAATGTATTATTATATTCTTAATATGTATACACAAATTTAGAATTTTCTGACGATATACCCATAGCGAAATAACAACATTAATCTCGAAAACAGTTTACAGCGAAAAAATTCTTAATATTTTAACGAAAACTTGCCATAAATAATCTCAAATTTTTCCTTTAAGTTTTAATCATCAGCGAATTTCAGAGACAACCAAAACTAAAGATTTTGGATTACGTTTGTAATTTGCATAACTAATTTGCTCCTTGTAGCTCTAAAGCGTATCATTTTCGATACCATACGATAAGAAATCTTTTGTAGATATCACTATGCCAGTATCGACGTGAGTGCCATCCATACTGTGTACTATATTGAAGGAATAGTAACATTAGCAATAGTTATAATGGACGAGTCAATGCAGTATGGGCATCAGGTACATACTGGTTGCCGATACCCACATTATTTTTGGTGGATAGCCCTTTTCAATACCGTGAAGATTCTAACAAACAATAAATAATCGTTGAGTAGATTTTTCAAAGCCGAAAAGGAAACAAACACGTCGAAACAACCAAAATTTTCATTATTTCTCAAGAGTTATATGGTTTTCTATCCAATCCGAGATAGAAGAAACATAGAAAATGTGATCCCATGATCTTTCATAATTTTAGGATTCATAATCACGAAAAAGAGCAAAATTTTATTAAAACATTCTTCTGAAATTTTTCAAAAAATGTTTTCCAACCAGGGAGTATTTTAAGCACCACAATGGTTAAAAATACAAAGGTTTGGAAAAAGAACACCACAATTAATATTTAAAAAATGACCATATAAAAACGGATTTGTAAATTGCTCATTTAGGACCTCGACAACCCAAATTTATAAGTAGGAAATCTCAACAAACTGCTTTCAATTTATCAAGTTTGGTATATTATTCATATTTTAAATCATTATGTATTGATAATCCGAACTTAATGATATAATATCATCGTCACCAAATTTCAAATTAAGCATACCACGGTATAATTATTTTTCAATGATTTATCACCCCCAGGTTTTTTGGAATTATTGAAATTCTTGTTGGTGGGCAGTAAATACCATATCAAAACTAAATGATTTTAATGATTTTATAATTATTATTATTATAAAACATAATATTTTTGTAATATGTATGAAGTTTTATGCAAATATAAATTTTTATTTCAATACAATGTTGAAAATTATAGCTTTAAGCTAATATCTATTTATATATTAAAAAACTAAATACATAAATACTATACATCAGTAACAACTGTGTTAAAGTAATTAGTATTTACATGTTTAAGAAATACCAAGTCGTTTAAGCAGACGATATTACGTTTTTACATGTGGCAGCTATACTAACTAATCAGATTTGACAAAAACACTCTAGAAGTATTGTATAAAATACGATATGTCTCAATCGGTTATATTTCTCAAATAAATAAAAATATTTTTCTAAGATTCTAAAATATATCTTAAAATTTTTACTCACAGTTCGTTAAAATTGTGATGAATGAATAAGTAAGGCCTCTTTAATAATAATTCCGCGTTCAATAATGCACAGATAATAGATAATTTTTTTTTTGCGATTTTTAATAGGTTCAGTATCACATACTGAACGTAAAATTCTTACGAATTTGGAGGACGGAAGTGCCGCCATTTTGAGAAAAATCGTTTCGGCCTATATCTCCGTAACCGCGCACTTTAGTTCAAAAGTGGTATAATAACTATTATTCGATACATAGTTAAATTTCCTATTTGTTTGATTAAATATTTTCTTTTTTGTTTCGTAAAAAAATTTCAACAGATAGTCGCTGTTTTTTCCAGGTAAGAAGGTAAACTGTTAAAAAATCAAAAACTCTTCTAGTTTTATTTGACTTTTTAAGGGTCCTAAAATGATAATTAATATAATCAGTCCACTTCGATAACATAGTTGCGTCTTAAATAGTTGTAATATACTTTCTATGTGTAATATGTAAGTTCCTTACTCTAAAGTTTATTAAACTTTCTTAATAATAATACAAGACTTGTGTGTATACATAACATGTAGTCTAAATGTTTGTAATTCCTGTATCTATGTCACTTTTATATGTAAATATTACAAATATTTATTGCAAAACAACAAACACTTATTTAAATTTATTTGAAATTAAAATAATTACAGATGTAGGCGGATCAAGTCAGGTCGGGTTCATTCAAATTCTAAATAAAATAAATCATGTATAGTTCAATTCGTACGCTCACTTATTTCTTTAGAATTTTGCGAATCCGAAAGTTTTTTTTTCATAACAAATCAGAAATGGTAAATTAACTCCACCTTTCCTCTGACCACACTTATACGCTCCTATAGAATACCAAAAACCAGTTCGATGGAAAATTTGTACAGACTGATCATAAAAATAGTGAACAAATGATGAATAAAGAATGAAATTCTGAGATGAAACGATATTGGCGTTTTTCGATCTGATGCACCAAGAATAAGTTAGGGCTTTGTTAGTTAAAACGATATTAGAAATCCATCCTCTTTTCATTTTTTTCGTCTGTTCACTATTTAAAATAAATCACTCCGATCGGATAAAATTGTTATCGTAATACGTAGACTATCTGATAGCGTTGATGGGTAGTTTACGAAGATCTATAATTCGTAACAAACCAAGAACTTAATTTTCGAAGAGAAGAAATTCGCTAAAAAAACAAATTAACCATGAAACTGTATTGTCACTATTATAAAACTATATCTGAGTTCGACACAAAAATTTTTCTATTCTTTCAAAGAATACTAGAATTTTCATGAATAAAATTTTATGCTTAAATTATTATCTACTAATTGGATAATTTACTGTAAATTGTACCAAATAACAGAAACTCTAGATATCCATCCTAATCAACTTATATTAATTAATATACACACAATAAGCAAATTTCTAGTTAAGGTAGTACGAGCGTCAAGGCAAGTTTAGACGTGTGGCTGACATTATTTATACCTTATAATCAAATTTGATGATTAATTTTGTTATAACTTCATGGATGTAGAAGAAAAATAAGAATAAAATTTCCCGATATCTGCCTTGGTTTTCGAAATCTAAACAATTAAACAAAATTTACAATTTTCGATATTTTCAAAATTACTCCAGATATCGAAAAATTTCATGCTTACGTTTTATATTGTCAAGTTATAGTTGCCTTCTTTTGCAGTCATTTATTTATTTAAATAATCGGGTAATTCCACCTAAAATTTTCAGAATTGATTTAGGCTTCATTCAACTTCATATTATAAAAAAATCAAACTTTTCATCCAAAATTGCCCTGGTACATCGTGAAGATATTTTTATTTGAAATAATCATGCATCATGATAGGTCGTAGAAATATACTTTATTACATACACATAAATCGATGTCAAGAAACCTTTGTTAAACAACACAAAAAGTCAATAATTCAAAGAATTTTGTTGTTACTAAAAACACGCATTGATATACATATCTCATAGGTAACTACAGTACATACGTATAAAATATAAATAAATAAGTTCTTTGAAACATGTTACATTAAATGAAACGACTCATCATCAAACATTGTCGATATTGCAAAAAATCAGGTAACATAATAAAAACATTAGGTACCTGGAAACAAAAAAAATTCCAATGTGATGACTATTTCTCATAATATCTACATTCATATTAAAAGTACGAAAAAATTCCCGTTGAATTAAACAAAATTTTTTATCAAAAAGATAAACAAAAATTTTTATAATTTTGCATATGTCATTACTAAATGAGATAATAAATTTTGTCACTTTATTTGAACTCCTTTACACATTTAAGTGGTATAAATAAACCGCACAACATACTCTAATGATATAAAGCAGGTGAATTTGTACATTTTTCATATTCAACTCGAATTAAACTACATAGAATTGTTACGGATTGAAAGTTTTATGCTATTAAAAAATTTGTTTGAGTTTTAATTAGAAATTTTACCATTTCAATTTATAATTTATTTCCTTTCTTGTAAAATCTTCTTATCTTATGAATATTTATTGCGGTTAAGGTACACAACCAACATCTATCATGAAAATTTACTTTTTTAACTGTAACATTTTTTGTAAAAGCTTTTAAATTTTAATTGCAGAGTCGTAAAAAACGGGATACTAACCTTAGAAATAAATTCATGGAAAATTATATACTAACTTTTTTATGATAAATCTAAAGTTTTTGGTATAGGTGTTCATAAAATCACTTTATTAATCCATTTTCAGTTGTCCGTCCGTCTGTCCGCCTGCCGACAAGATAACTCAACAACGAAAAAAGATACAAGCAATTTGAATAGCTTGTTCAGGATGTAAAAAGTAAGGTCGAGTTCGTAAATAAGCAACGTAGGTCCACTGTGTTGTAGTCTTCCATATAAAAATAAACAACTTTTGCTTGAAACATTTTTTCGTGATCATCACTGTTTACCCATGAGGGTGCAAATTAGGTTTGAAATAATATATAATATGTATACAGGTACATATTGTACATATTTTAAATTTGTACGTTACATATATTATGTATGCTTTTGTTTGTTTATTACTGTATTCACTGAGGAAGTGAGAGGAAAGATACTCTTATCACGTTGTGTGTAAGAATGGCTATCTTTCTTGATCTTGACTTACATGACGTAAAAAACTAACGATTGCGTAATCAACACTGTTTATACATGGTATTAAAACAATTATCCCAGTCAATTGTTTGCTTTCATTTATTTCCATTTCATTTTACAATTTTTTTTAAACCCTGCCAACGGTTTCTTTTCATAATATTCATAATACTATTAAAAATTTGATATTGCATCAAATACCACAATGAAATGAATAATTAAAATGTTTATTAAACGTGCATAAAAACTTTTTTCATGATTATATAAATGTAGATGAAATTGGATAACTTGAAAACTTTCCAACAATTTTAAGTAGTTAAGTTCGTTAGCGAGTTTGAGTTGAGTCTGTTGGTCTCAGGTAATATTAATAATCTTATAAACTACCACAACAAGAGTTAGTTAATAAACACAAACAACAGAACTAGCCCCAACACTAGAATAACTAACTAATAAAACCAAAACTGACTCTTGGTTTTCACCAGATAACTATAGTTTATAAGTACAAAAGTAAACACATATACCTACGCTTCGTATATATAAAATACTTATTATAACACATAATATTATAAATAATACGTCGTACAGAATTTATAATACCAATTAAACATTCATAACTGATAATAATCAGTGCAGACTATAAACGCCATCAACACTGAACGACCTATGTATATGAGTAAGTATGCATTTATATTGAAAGTACTTACTGCAAAATAATTTTATTATGAAGTCTGTTTTTATTGAAGTGAAAGCTTCTTTTGGCACGTTAAGCACTTTTTAGGAGAACAAAACTCATGGAAGTCACGTTTGTGATTGAACTCCTCCTAAATAGATGGATCGATTTTGTGTGTGTGTATCTCGTGGATTCAAAGTTGGTTTCCGCTACAAATTGTTTTTGAGGGTTCGGTGCCAAAAAGTTAAAATCCATGAAATAAATGGTGGAAACGCATATAAATAATATATTACATTACATCTTACTATTCTTATGTATTTATTTGAGCTTCCACCATATTTATTTAGAATTGTGAACAACTATTTGAATAATATTATTAATTATTATGCAGGTATTGTGAATAGGTATTTATAGAGCTACATGCGAGCGCAACAAGCTCCACTGCCAAAGGTCAGTTATTCCAAAGTTTTAGCTATTTGGCGCCGAACCATACATAGAATTGTTAATAACACCATAGTTATGGATTTGACGGCAATATTATATTGAGTATTATCAGATACTTTTAGAGTATCTGTCCCTATACCATACCAGCATTGTAATAAACTCCATGCATTTCTTACCGTTAGAAGATTCAGCGAGACTACTTAAAATATTATTTTTTACCTAACATTGACCATAAATAAAATTTTACAATTCTATTTTTAATAATTAATTACACAAAAACTCTTTGTCACATTTTTTCAAAAAATTATTTTATATGAATGTTTAATAAGCACCCGAAGATCTTGAACTGAAGACAATTTTTTTCAAATTTTCTTGGTGGTTTTCAAAGCAAGTTCTCTTTAGTTACAAAAATCGTCAATTTCATTGCAATCAGTTTCAAATAAACTGTGCAAAACGAAAAGAGAAAACATACCTAACCATAAATGAACGCTAAGCTAAAATTGAGTAGGACAGCTACAGATACAGCTAATAAACCAAAACAATTATAATCGTGGTTATATTATTATATACAAATAGTGGTATACAATAATGGTGGAGGTGCACTAGTACTTTTAACTTGTTCAAGTACCTTGTGCTTGCTGCATGATATAAGAGCAACAATATTACTATAACAACAAACATAAGTCATCAACAAACAGGAACAAACAACAATAATTACAAAATCAAATTATTATTGTATACCCATGTAGTCAGTATCCAGGTAGCAATACCATTTCTCTGGATATCTTCTCTGGATGATATTAACTAATGTGGAAACTAGTAAACAGTCTATGCATATGAAGAAATGATATATGTATACAAAGTAAACTTAAACTATTCAATAACTATCGTTATTAGTTCTCATGTTCAGGATGTGCAGGATATTATTTAATAAACATAAATATACATAATAATTATACAGTGTGTCGCTTATTTGTCAATTTGTAGTAGGCTGAGTTTACAGTTCAGATTTCGGTTAAATATCTTTAAAACTGTGATCCATCACCCTGCGTGACTCTTCAAAAATCCAAATCGATATTCCTATAAATATCATTATAGGAATATCAAATATTCCTATCAATTAGAAAAGATGTGATGATCTCACTCTAGATATAATAAAATTACTTTTCAAACGAAAACAAAAACAAGTGAAAACAAACAATTGACTGAGTTAATTGTTGAAACACCATGTTTGGACAGTATTGACTACGCAATCGTTTGTGTTTTTACGTCATGTAAATAAATAAAGATAGCCACTCTTAGATATCCACAATACATACATGTCACAAACACATAACTTATATTCTCAAATAGTACATACTTTATAGTTTGCGCCTCATTTACGCCCTCGCGAGTAAATAGTGAAGTTTACGAAAAAATGTTTAAAACAAAAGTTATCTATTTTTTATAAAGAATATTTTTTCCTTTTATTTAAACTTTCGTTCTTTCTCTAACGGTATACAAGATGGGTCCTACGGACCAAAGATCCAATTGACCTGCGTTGCTCATTTACAAGCCTGCCCTTACTTTTTACGTCGACCACGCAGTAAAAATTTCATCTTTTTTTGTTTTTGAGTTATCGTATTGTTAGGCAGACAAACCGACAGACAGACAATCGAAAATAAACAATTTAGATTATTTTATGAACACCTGTACCAAAATTTAGTTCGCAGCATCAATATTTTTAAACGTTATAAACTTGGGACTAAACTTAGTATACTTGGATATATTTCATATTTACATGGTATAAAAATCGCTCCCTCTCGTTTGATAGTAATCATTGGATTTTTGTTAACTGAGCAGATGATTAAAAAAAGATGAAAAAGAATATCTGTGTATGTTTTACCAGCGCTTCTATAATAAAAACATAATAACATAAACATTTTTTTGCGGCGATTTTTAACAATTTGCAAAAGCCAACGTACAATACTAAAACATAAATAAAACTGACCAACAGATTTGATATTATTATTGGCTAAAATAACTTGCCAGTTCATTTCTTCCGAATAATTTCTATTTTAATAGAGAACGAATTGAACTAAAATTATCAAATTTCCTTTAACTCACGAATGAATTCAAGAGGAAATTATTACATAATATTACACAATATCGTGTGGCCATTTACAGGACACATACATAGTCATCACAATTGCTTCAATTTTAAAATATAAAACGGACTATAAGGTAGATACGACACTACCTACACAAAATCTACTACTGGTGTTGTTGATAACGATGCATCATAATGAGTAGATAATAATAGCTATATACCCACACGTATCTATAATAATGGGTAAAACTAGCTCACAGTCACAGCTCAGAGTGCTCAGTGCTCTTCAGCTCGACTATAATAATCATCTCATATTCATACAATGTTATGACGTTCGTTAAAACCACTGTCCATCTCATTTAATTCCACAGTTAGTCAGTCAAGCTGGTAATATAATACTTTACAACATAGCTTATAGTATGTAAAGCTATTTTCGTACAATTTCCATACAGTACGTTTATTTCTCGATGGTCCATAAGGATTTATTTCTATCTTCATTTAACAAAGCATGAATACATTTATTCATTGAATTTTTTCTGAGCAGTCATGGTTAATGTTTAGTTATTCAAAGTTTTCCCGACGCAAGAAAGCAAATTACTTTCTCGTCATTATTACCTAATATGATATGTACGAAATTTGAAGTAAGTACAGTAGAATCTCAATAAACAGTCAATGCGTATTGCAGTGGCGTGGACAGGGACAACATACGAAAACTCTGTTTGGTAGAAATCAAACACGAAACATTAATTTATACTAAAATTAAATATAATATTATTCATTTTGGTAAAATATAAATACTACTTTCAGGACCCATACTAAATCAAGCGAATTTTTATTATGTGCCCTCAAGTGGATATATTTTAACAAAATGCATAATACAGTCCACAGAAATGCTCATCTTTACTTGAATAAAGTAAAATCTTTGGTAATCGGAAAATAAACGTACTGTTTATTCAAAATAATAACATACAATTGTCACGAATAACATGAGCCGTATTTTGGTGAGATAATTTAACATTACATATAAATTTGTATCATTATGATGACAAGTTTTAACTTTTTAGGGTTGTCTATTTATAAATTGTATGAAACGAGATACTTTAAATTTAAAAGTTTTAGACTTTGATAAAGAAGCTTTTAATAGACAGTGGTCAGTCACTCAGATATTGTCATAGAGGTATGAAGATAGAGAGCGCTAGCCTCTAAGTGAATGCGAAATGTGAAGCGAGAAAGACGATTGCCAGTAAGTTCCCCTGTTTCCTTGTCTTATAGATATACTCACACTTACTAATAATTTACGAACTTGACCTTTTTTTACGTCCTCAGCACGCTATAAAATTTAGCATGATATCTCTTTTCGTTTTTAAGTAATCGCAATGAGAGCCGGGCAGACAGACGATAGACAGACTACTGGAAATGGACTAATTAGGTGATTTTATGAACACCTATACTAAAATTTTGTTCATGGTATCAATATTTTTAAGCGTTACAAACTTGGGACTAAACTAAATATACCTTCGTTTATTTCATATACATGGTATAAAAAGCCAAAGAATCTGTACTTCATATGATATTTCGTTATTATACTTTTACAAGTCTACATAATAATGGAGTGTCAGCCTCTTTTAGGTTAAAATTACGAGACACTTTATTAAATGATACTGGAATGTGTTTTATGTATTATATCGTTATCACGTATAATGATATTCAAACAAGAAGCATGCTCTTTTTTGTACCAATGCATACACTATTAATACTGAGTGTAAGTAGAGAGAAACAGTCTTATTACTCTGTAAATGCACTATCCTTATGTACTAACACTCAGTGTACTACACCAAAACAAAAAGAACAAACTCCATGAGAATATAAAACCACAATGTTATAAACGTTAAGGTCAATATAATAAACACTGGGATTGAACGTTCTACACAAAATATAATGTCATGGACTTGGCGATAAAATATAAATATCCTGTTTAAAAATGGCTTATACTGTAGAGAATGAACGTTACGGTAAATTTTAAAGTGTTCAATAGTGAAAATTTTCAAATATTGACAGTCGTTAACAATTTTCTATGTAAATAACAAATCAAAACGATGTCCAGTCAAAATAACTATTCAAAAATGACAGGTACTAGAATAACTTGTTATAAACTTTATAAATTAATATTTATAAAGTTACGACGCGTTTAATGTTGCATTACAGCTACAGATAATTGAGAATTTTTTCTTGCATTAATTTACAGGAGTTATTTTTTCTAGAATTAGTTTATTATTAGTTTATTACCGGTGGTTAACGCGAGTGCTGACGGGTTAAGTTAGCGAAGCGAAGATCATAAGCTTGTATTTTAGATTTGTTATTTGAAGTTTTAGAAAAAAGTTATACATTAATTTTTATACTGATTATTTAGAACGGAAAATTGAAATAAAACTATTATCATGACAACAAAATTCTTCTTAATTTGTTAACATTAAAGTAATAATAATATTCAAAAATTTTAAAATGTGAAGAAATAATCCAAGAGTTATAATTTCCCATCAAGTGTTAAGTTATTTATAGTAAACAAATAACTTTCGAAGTCCGAATTAATGATATCTTTAAATTTCTGGACAAAGCTGAAATAGATCTCAAACCCATTAATTTAAATTTAAACCGCATTTTACTTGCATATTTGATTATAAACGAGGTACACAGCCTAGTTTTAAAAAACAAAAATTGAGGAAATTCTTAAATGAAATTACAAACTGAACATGACATGGGGCCCTTTCAGAAACAAAAAAAATTTTAATGAATTGATTTCCCAATTCAGAGACAGATAATGAAGTTTTGCGTTCGTATGCAGTTTTAAAAATTAGCGCCCCCCATAATAAAAATCTATAAATACAGAACTTTTTTTAGCTCTTTAGTTTCAAGTTCTTTAACTCTAAGAATGTGTAAAATCGCGTTGAGAACTACTTCAAATTACTTAAAATGAAAATATACTATAAAAATTTGTATACAATTTTCCCTCCTTCTGAAGTTCAAGCACGTATATCTGTCTATAATTACTAAATATACTGTCACTCTGAATGTTTCCCGATCAGATAAGTGGAGAAGTAATCTTCCGCAGATTCAACTGCTGTGAGCTTTCATATCTTCTTTGCGTCCTTAACAGTTTCTTTGCCTATTAAGAGTTTCAAGGCTTGTCGTTAATTTCTATTAAAATTTTCGCTGCCTGCCTAAATATTTCGGACTTAAATGATGGAAACGAAATATTTCATGTATTTCCTTCGTTAAAATTTATAACACACTTTAAAATGTTCTTGTTTATCAAAAATTTTGCAATATAAATCAGCTATGTACATAAGATATGCCCATTTGTGAGAACATTTTTAAGTGCTTCTTGTTAAAAAATTATTATTAAAATAATAAAATATTAAAAATATACATTTCAAACATAAAAATAATATCAGAAACGAACAACATAAAATACAAATAAATAAAAGCGTTTTTATATACAAACACAGCTGAATAAACTGATTTGAAAAATTAAAAATATTTACCTACGAATCACCAATATTTTTTGTTAGTTCAGTAAAATAATACATTGTGGTATGCAAAAGGTCGGGTAGTTTTGATTTTTTCCTATGTTGTTAGTGTTAGGCCCATGACTTAAAATCCAAGTTTTCCACCTCGGGGTGCCAAGGCGCGCCGCGGGGCGCGCCACTTTTTAATGAAATATCGAAAATTTGACCATTCCTAAGTGAAATCTCGCGAACGGTTTATTTTACAGAAAATATTATTTTAATAAATTAAAGGGTAATAAATTTGTGACAGTTTAAGCCCAACACCAGGTTTGTAGCGTAAATAATGGCTGAAATACAAACCTTCAAAATAAACCAATTTTTCAAAGATTTGTGAAAATCGTCATTTTTTAAAAATATTTCCACAATATAATTGTTTAAATCAAACACCGTATAATTTAATTGTGTATGTTAGTTTATTTGCTATAAAAGAATAAAAGAAAGTATTAATAAAATTATGAAAGAAAGAATGAAAAGTGTGTTTGTAGGAGTTATATATTAACATTTTTTTATCAATGAATGTCCTATTTAGTTAAAACAATACAGTACACTTTGGAAGTATTTGTTACAAATAACGATAACAGTATCTATTTAAAGTTTTCGCATTTTTGATGGGCCAGGATGGAAATGCTCAAGCTCTGCCTGATGCTACTTGTTCTCTTCATCCAGTGGAAAATTTAACTCTCCTATATCTTCATGTTTAGAGTTATTTATTGACGCCAGCATGTCGTCTTCGTCTTCAAAGCTCCCCTCAAACGGATTTATTTCCGAAACGTTTTCGCAAGATTCTCCTAGAGAACAGGTGCATAGAGAAGAACATATAAGACCAGCTTTACGGCAACCACATGAGTTCTTGCACGCTTTCTTACAATTGCAAGATATCATTTTAAGAAGGGATTCAGGAGCTGCATCTCTGTCCATTTTGAGGGGAGAGAGCCCAAATCTGGTAGATACCCAGCCCCATTCAAGAGGGTTTTTCTCTTGACCTAGCCACTTCTGTATCTTAAAAATGATACTTTTAAGCAATAACCATGCACGAACATTCAGATCATTTTAAACAACAAATCTGACAATAACATGACAATAGAATTAATTTGTTTTTACTAAACTACTAACACTCAGCTGATCAATTAATAATGCAGGTTTACCAACCTATATCATTGATCCCAATTATCTTAGTTAATTTATTTTGAAGATCTATAATTCAGCCATTATTTACGCTACAAACCTGGTGTTGGGCTTAAACTGTCACAAATTTATTACCCTTTAATTTATTAAAATAATATTTTCTCTAAAATAAACCGTTCGCGAGATTTCACTTAGGAATGGTCAAATTTTCGATATTTCATTAAAAAGTGGCGCGCCCCGAGGCGCGCCTTGGCACCCCGAGGTGGAAAACTTGGATTTTAAGTCATGGGCTCAACACTAACAACATATCCAAAAATCAAAACTACCCGACCTTTTGCACAGCAACCCCATATTTTCATACATATTTACTGGATTATGTGTGTTTGAATGGTTTATGTCTGGATTCTACTCGTGTTTGTTTTGTTTACTTATTTTAAAAATCTGATTGAAAATGATGTTTTACCTGAAAAGAAAAAAACAAATTAATAATTTATATACGTGATATTTATACCTTGTATTTACAAGGTACTAATGCTGGTTGAGTATTCACACACACAGAAAACAAAGTCTCTTTTCTTTCCAGAAAATACTTGCAAAATTATTTTGGAGGCCCTCACTGGTAAAAATGGATGTATAGAAAAAAAAATTCAAACAAAAATTGCGAAAAATTGTTAATTTTTATTCTCTAATTTGTTTATATTCTCTAATTGTTAAGTAGGGGGACCTACATTTTCACCCAATTTCCTTTTCAAAGAAATTGATAGTGGCTTTGTACCAAATTTGGAACGTTGTAAAAGTTTAGAAATATTAATCGATCTCATCTCTTTGAAATTTCCATGTATCCGTTACATTTCTTAGTTAATATTCAAATTCGTTACACTGAGATCCCTGCATTGTATAATGCTTACGACAATATCGTTACATTCAAAATGGTACAAGTTTACAAGACATGTCTTAGTTCCTCATAGTATTTTATTTCAGGGATACATAATATGAGAAACACTTAATATAATACGATTATTATTCTTCATTTGAAATGATGAAAAGTATATTTATACAAGGAACAAACATATAATCTCGCAATATTTTTCGTCATTTGTCATTGTCATAAAAATATAATCGGTGAAGTACGAGAATGTTTTCAATAACAAATTGATAAAAGAATATATTCATATACAGGATGTTCTGTTATTGATTGCAGAACGCCTCACTCTCGTAAAGATCTGATCAAGACGAACGAAAAAGCTCTTTGCCAAATTTTGATCTGAGGCCTAATTTGCGAGATATGACTATGGTATAAATCAAAAGCAAAATGAGAGAAATCAAGTAATTTAATCATTCATAATGTCAGTAAACCAGGTAGGCATGCACTATCTTATATGGAAGGGACAATTAAAAGCTATAAAATTTAATTGGACAATAAAAATTCAATACATTGGCAATTTGTTATCTTAATTTTTCGCATTTAATTAGTTACTTGTCTAATTTGTTGTTGGATTACTGGTGTGTCTTAACAAACACTTTTCATATTCTCGGAAATAGTAACAAATAAATAGTAATCGAACAAGAACTGAGACAAGTAAATAATTAAATGCGCAAAATAAAGATAACAAATTGCTAATGTATTGAATTTTTATTGTCCAATTAAATTTTATTGTTTTTAATTGTCCCTTCCACATAAGATAGTGTATGCCTACCCGATTTACTAACATTGTGAATGGTTAAATTTTTTGATTCCTCCCATTTCGTTTTTGATTTGTACCATATCCGTATTTCGCAAATTAGGCCTCAGATCGAAATTTGGTAAAGAGCTTTTTCATTCGCCTTGATAAGATAATTACAAGAGTGAGGCGTTCCGTAGTCAATAACAGAACATTCTGTATATATATGTATGTTTGTATTAAAGAAATATTATATGTGTTCGTAAAAACTAAATGGCTGTAATAGTACTAGTCGGTCGTATCTTCTAAGACATATATAAAGATTTTATTTCAACAAAATATCGTATCAAGTATACAAAGTGTTTACCTCAAGATAAATTTTCTACAAATAAGTAGAGCCCATGAATGGGTGTTAGGACATACGAATCCAGCATAGATCACTCGATATATCGGCAGAAATAGTAAGATCAAATTATTAGATCTGTTTTAGGCCCAAAATGGTAAAAGGAAATTCCATAGAAGTAAAATAACAATTGTTTAAAAATCGGCTAAATATACCAAATTATATTTTAAAAAAGAACGAGGGTATCGTATCACACCCGGTAGGAACTATATTCCTTTCATGCTTGGTACATTATAAATGTAGCCCTTACTTTTTTCTTCACAATATGTTGTTCTGAAAATTTAAGGCATTAATTTTAGAAGTCAAATACTTGTTTCATTAAATAATTTAATTTAATAGCTACTTTAAACTTTTACTTTATTATAAAAAAAAGGCATACGTCTGATTTAGTAGTCAACCCAATATATGCGTACATTACGTTTGGTTTGATCAAGATATTCATTATGGCATAACATAAAATTTTCATAGTACTTACTTTAAATTACCTCTGTTATCTTTCTGAAAACTTCTGAAAACGTTCACAACCCAATTTTATTAATTGATAAAACATAAAATTTCGACGAAAATACAAATTGACATTAAGGATGTTCCAGCATGGTATTTGCAGTTTCTATGTTAAAGCAATGGTGCAATTTTTTTTTCGACAGAATTTAACGAAAAATTAAATTTAAGAATTTAATAATGCTTACTATTAATTCCCAAAGTTTCATAAATTTTGACCGTTTAAAATGGGAAATAATTATGCCAACGTCCCAATTTCGATCAATTTACGTCAAAATTAATATCTCGAAAGTGAAAATTAATTTCTAAATTTTTTTTTTAGAATTGTATTGTATAAACATTTTTTTCTACTTTTTCTTCAATATATAATAATATCATAAAAAATAGTTGGAGAGACCGGACATTTTACATGATTTAAATGGGACATGACCCTCAAAATCGCGAACTTTGTCTTTAAATATCTCGCGATCTAAACGGTCAAAAATTATGAAATTTTAGGAATTCATAAATAAAGCTATTATAAACCCGAGAAAAAAAATTCGGCCAAATCTGTCGAAAAGTGATTTCATGCTGGTACTACCTTAATAATAATTTTTTGCATTTTCTCAAATTTCATGGCAAGGTGAATCGATTGAAAAAATTTTAGTTTCTTAGGTAACTTAGATGTAAATGATCGGTTTTTGCAGTAGTTTTTTTTTTGTTGCACTTTTTTGAAACAAAAGGATCGATAAGGATCATAGTTCCAATAAAGTCAATAAGTGAACTTATACAAACGAGTGTGGTAATGAGTCAAATAAAAAAATATTGTTAGTATGAACACAATGTATAACGAGATTACATAAAAATGTTATTTGATTAATGGAAAATAAAAATAATGAAAAATAATGATTTTTCCAACATAGGTTGTCATTAAAGAAAAATAATTATCTTTATATATAATAAATTTAAATACATTTTTCTTCAATTTTCACATTAATTATTAATAATACAGCTTTTTTGTTAAAATTTTATTTTTTATAACGTTACATTTACGCTTTAGAGGGCAACAAATAATAGTCCTAATCTTTGATGACGGTTTACAGTATTCATTGATTAATAAAATTTTGTAAAAATAGTTAAGTATGAAAAAAAGGTTGAAAAATTTAATTTATTTGATACGTAAGCCCTTATACAAAATATCTTATGATTTTCAATCATTATTTCAATATTTAGGCCCTTTAATATTTTCTTATTATAACGTTTTCACAAGTTATTGAATTAAAAAAATTCGTAGCGCAAGAGCTGTGTTAGCTAAGCGAATTCCGTCAGAGAATGAAAAAATAACACTTTTTAAAAAAAATCGAATCTTGCATTTTTAATTTTTCACAATTTTTATTTCGTAAACTAAGCGTCTAGAGAAAAAATTACAAAAGTACTTTTTTGCTTAAAACTGATCAAAAAATATAAAAATCTATCGTGTATTTTGCACCATTTGTTAGATCCGGCAAATTGAATTAATTTCATTTAGTTAAAAATTCAATTTATAATTTATGTGTTTTAAGATGGTAAAAAAAATCATTTGGAAAATTGAAAGGTGTTTGTTTTACAGCGTTGTTTAAATCACGTTTCTGTGCTCCGTTCTGTATATGCATAGAAATAAAACCTATTCGTTGGTAGGTATTGTTTGAAACAATAAACTAGTTTATATTAGTAGTTAACAAAATAAGGCACACTAGTACTAGGTAAAGACATTGCTTTCGGGTAGGTCAACTATATCAACAAAGAATAGTTAATTATAAAATAGCCGCTAGCTTATTAATACAAACAATGTACTGTACACCATTCACTACTATAGATAAGGCTAGCTTAGTTAGCTAGCGATCATTATTAAATTTACCTTCGTTTAATGGTTACTGGTTGGCTACTATAGACATGAGCAAATAAAATATTCATGTACTAGATTCGCAAATAAATACTGTTTAATTAAACGTACTACTTTTTTTTATACGATTTGTTTTTTATCTATGAAAAAACTATGCATTTAAATGCATTAGATCAGAGTCTGAAGTAGCTGTGTAATCAAATATGAGTTCTCTTGAGTGATTAGAATTATTGAAAATTATAGCAGTAATATAAACCACTATTTAGGGAATCGTTACAATATCCAGCTTTTCATTGGCCAAGTTTGTAAACTTATCCATCAAAGTAAATTCAGCCGTTTTCTGAAAATTTTCTAAAATAATTTTCAAATATTGGTACACTTTGAGTCACAAAGTCTTGGTATACTTCTTGCTTTTTCAAGATAATTCCTTCAGTAAAGTCATAATCGTAATTTTAACTTTTTGGGAACGATAGTTCGATACAAATACAAACGTAAAAAAGTTACAAGAGCCTTAAAATCCTTCCAAAGTTTGCTGTCTTGTAGTATTCATCCACTGCGTTAGAATATATAGCGCCTACCTCTCGACTGTTTATCGAAAATCAATATTTTTATCATCGACTCGTTTCTCGTAAATGTCAACATCTCTCGCAAATCTAAAAGTCTATTAAATATATAAATCCCATCCGGAGTATTTCAACGATTGGAAAAATAGAAAGTATCGTTATCTACTGCATTTCGTCAAATACATTTTAGGTCTAGTAGAATTATTTAGATCATTAGATCATTCGTTCTTCAGAGCAAAATATTTCATTTAACATAAAGAATTTTGAAAAACGGTTTTATTTATTGGAACTATGTTCCTTATCGTACGTTTTAATTTGTTTAGTGGCTGGAAGGTAAAACCAAAAAAGGAACCAATAAAAACGACCTCAAAATCCGACATACCGGTTAACTAGGAAACCAAAACTTTTTTAATCGATTCAGCTTGCGATGAATTTCGAGAATATGCAAAAATATTTTACAATCTGTCAATTTGTATTTTTTGTCCAAAATTTCCTTTTTTTTTCATTCAAAAAAATGAGCTGTGAGGTATCAGAAGTTAAAGATAATAGAGACAATTTTAAGTAAGTACAAGAAAATTAAATATCCTGTTCAATTAAATTTTGGATAATATACTCACATATTGGGTTGACTACAAAACTAATATTTATAATTAATTATTAATATTTCTACGAAAGGAACATACTTCTTACCGGGTGTCTAACTCACGACACCTCTCGTTCTTTATTTTATATGAACTGTACACAGCTATAATAAAAAAGTTACGGGATTAAAAATGACTTTTCAAAAATCATATGACTTTAAAACGTTGTTGATTTTATTTAGAAAGTATTTAGCCTTGACATTTCAAAAGGGTAGTTCACTATAAATGCAGTTGGAAATAAAGTAGTGATACAATTTTGTTTGTTACTTTACAAAAAAAAATTTAAATAAGACATGACATGACCAGTTAATATTAATTATTTGAATTTTTTGATTGCAGTTAAAATTAGTGAAGGTAGAAATGTCTTTGTTGAAATGAATTTGAAGTTGAGACATCGTTATTGAAATCAATACCTCGATACTCGAAAAATTATATTTTAAAAAAATAATTAAAAACATACAACAGACTTACATTTCGCTGTTTAATTAGTTCTGTATAAAAGTTCTAAAAAATGATTAGGAATCATTTTATTTGCAAGGAATATTTTAAAGTAGACATGTATAACAGATTAGTTTATTAAATAATATTTATTAAAGTGCATTTATTATGTATTAAATACGCGCCAAGATATTATATTGTATATTAAGACATGCGCATTAATAATAATACTTCTTCATTTATTATCCTTCTCCATCATCTTGCAGAGGTGGTTCTCACTCTGTAGCCAGTATATTTTCAAAGTATGGAACCTACTCGATAAGTTTGGTTAATTTTATTGTATTGACGCATTCCTATTTCGCGCCAAAAATCTGTCATTTTGTGTTATAATAACGATACCTTAAATGTAGAAATCCATCTAACCGTTTGGAAAATTTAACGTAATATAGGCATGGGCAAACGGGACTTACAGAAGTCCCTCAAACTTCTAACTAAAATACGAGTAAGACAGTGACAACCTAACCAGTGAGAGCCGAAATACGAGTAAGACAGAGGACCAACATTTTTTTTCTACCTTTCTCATTACTATTAGAGAAATTGCGATAGGTAGAAGAATCATATACCCGTTTCGCTTCCTCCTCTATGAGCAATGCGGACTTGGATAAAGAAATACACAATAAAGTTTGTGGCACACAATAAAGTTATAACAATGGTGATTTCGACTTAAAATAACTCGCCCATGCCTGAAAAGAAATTTACAAACAAACATACATACATACATACATACAAAATACGCGTGAAAAACATAACCACTCCTTGACAGTCGGGTAAACATAATGACATCAGATGAATTTTATTGTAATGATAATTTTATTATATTAACGTATTCTAAGGGCATTTTTAGGATGAATATAACGATACCTTAAATGTCGAAATCCATCGAACCGTTGGGAAAATATAACGTAACAAAGAAATTTACAAACAAATATACATACATACAAGATACGCGTGAAAAACATGACCACTCCTTGACAGTCGGGTAAAAATATGCCATGCAGATGATAATAATTTATTTTTCAGACCTGTATATTCATTAAATATTTAGTATTCATAACAATACATGATCGAAACCATAAATACTGATTAAATATTTGTCATAAAAATGAAAATTTATCATTGTCTCACTCTCACTACATAAACACGTAATGTATGATGATGATGCATTGCTGTAGTTTAGTACGGCTCGTTTAATGATACATCCAATGGTCACATATTATTTGCGGATGTTTTTCTACTCTACAAAAATTTGCAATGACATTTATATTGATTGCTATGTTTTTTGTTGCAATATATGTAATAACAATTTATTTTTATATATGATTCGGTGACATTGGATATTAAAATTTTAACCATGATCATTAATTTTATTTAAAAATTATTGATCTTGAATATGGAGGGCAAATATTGTTATGAATTTATTGTGTGATATACATTTATTGATATTTTGTGATATGCAATTTAATGAATTTATATACCGTTCTTTTTATACTAATCACAAAATGGTTTTTATTCAAAAACATTATGGATGTAATAATAATCTAAACTAATGATATGTACGATACTTTTTCAAGTCTAAAATAGGAGCTTATTATACCCGAAATACTATCTTATTATACCCTTAATTAGTTCAATTATCAAATTTAGTTTCATTTTCAATAAAACAATTCATATCTATTATTTTAATAATAATTACCAATAACATAATGATTTAAAATTTATAGGGATTAACTGCGTGATTTTTATTAACAATAAAACGGTATACAACACTGGATTAATAATTTTAATTCTTGGGTATTATTGAATTCAAGTTATATGACTCAAATATAACTACACGTCTAGAAATTTTTTGTGGATATCAATGTGCCAGTATCGATGTAAACGTCATACTGTATTATTGAGGGAATAGTAACATGAATAATAGTCATGATGCGCGGATCAATGCAGCATGGGCGTCAGGCTCACAATGGTTAGCGGTTCTTACAATATTTCTGGTGGATAACAATTTTCAATACTGTAATATTATACTTATGGTTACATAGATGATTTATGTATCTGTATCTGTACCATACCAGCATTATAGTAATCGCCATGCATTTGTTACCGTGTATTACCAAAATATATTCATCTTTATTTATCACAGGAATTTTATCAACCCAGTATTCATTGATACAAGCGATATGAAAAATATGGTAATGAATTTTTTATCAATAAAAGAGGCCAAAGAAGAATTATTAATAGCAAAGAAAAAATGAAACAGAACACGACAAAACCACACGATGCGACAGGCCAGGGGCACGAGGAATAGAAAGCTCAAAATCTTGCCATTGAGGATAAAAGAGCAACCCCAAGTCAACAAAGACATTAATTATCTGTCAATAATGCACTTGAATTAAGCATTCTGGCGGGCCTTAAGTATTAAGTACTTAAGAGCAATGCAAGTAAAGACTAGACAGCTGGTATGAGCTAGATATGTCTGACAACAAATGCTAGAAAATAGAATGTCACTAAAATTATTAAATGGAATTAAAAAATTGAAGTGCACACAGTCGAGATGCCTGGGTCATTACATTACATTACAAGTGGAGCCTATGAACAGCGTAAGACATAATTGCAGAAGAAGAAACTACAATTGAAGTTATCTTTCAAAACCAACTGTTGTCTATAACAGCTGCTTTGAGTTTGACCTAATATGAGCAATCAATGTAGTGACTAAATCAAGGAAAAAGAATTTGTTGGACCATGAACTTCAAAAGCTGACAAGTGTTAAAATTGACCTCTTGATACAAAGAATATGATTCAAAATAATTAGCAAAAAAGCTGACAAACTTAATAACAATTCATTCAATTTCGTAAATTTATATTTTAGGTTAGGCTACTGTGCTTTAAAAACAGTAATGGCCATATTTAAAATACAATCTAAATATATGAAAATTAATACAATTTTGTTGTTTTGATCAATATGCATATATTATTAATTATAAATTTTATTAATTATGTATTAATAACCTCGATTCATATATTTATTTATATATCGATGACAAATTTATAAATATCATATATATTGGTAATAATTATATATTCTGTTCAGTTTTGTGGGTTATTACATTGATTTTATGATAATTGGAAGTCATATTGATGTTAATGAAATAGACTTGCATGACAGACAGACGGACGACAAATCAAGTGTAGTGGATCTTATAAATCACGGAAATGAATCTCATATACAATCAAACTCAATACATTAGTTGACAATATAAAATACGTTTCAGATAAAATAGGTGTAGTGTTTACGATTTCCGTTATTTGTTTACGAATAAAACGTCTTGTTTAATTGTGTGACACTTCTACATCTATAATATATGGAGACGTGTTTGTTTGAATTTGTCATTGACATCAAAAATTAATATTATATTTCTTTGAAATTAATCCTAAACTAGTCGTCCCCCGAGGACATTCTATTAAATTATACCGCTGTGTATGATGAATAAAGTGCAGTGTATTAATTAGATTCTCTGTGAAGGTGTTTTATTAGATTAATTTTTGTATTTCTCACCATTTGAAGAAAATCATGAAGAAGGGGAAGATGAAGTACAGTGGAACAAAATAGTGTTTTTGCTGTATTAAAAACAAAATGCTTTTAAGCGAATTTTATTTTTTGCGTTTTTCATACAGCCCTGTTCATTAAGCATATTTTGTTGGAAAGCCGTAGGTTATGCTTTCATTTCACCATTTTCCCTATCGTTCGTTTAGTCACAATAAGGATGTGGATATACAGGCATTGCGATTACGCTGTGAAAAAGTCTATAATAAAATTTAAAATCATATTGAAGCACTGAAAGAGCAGATTCGACAAGAAGTAATCTAACTTCAAGATGCCTGAAAAATAACCTATACGTACGTAGACTGACGTCATTTTATAAGAATTAAAACTTACAAATAATAAAAAACCTTATTACTAAAGTAACTGAATTTACTTAAAAACAAGTGAATACAAACAATTGACTTGATTAATTTTCTCAAATGCTTTTTTATTTAGTTGTAAGTAAGCGGGTAAAAACTTCTCTGCCCCACTCTGTACATAGGTAACAGAACAATTTAAAAATCAAATTAAAATATTCTAATATGATTATTAATAGACATTTTAAAATTCCAGTTACATAATCACATTATTCTGGTATTAAGCACTTAAGCTATATATAAATGCTCTCAGCATTAATAACAACAACAAAAAGGTGATTTACGTGACCCGGCTTTATTTCCTGTGTTACAAACAAAAAAGCAAAAACAATGTAAAGAATAAGTAAACCTTTCGCCCTTTGTACAACAATATAAAAGTATCGCTTACACAGAATTAAATAGCCGTATACTAACATAATTATAAACTATTACCAACAGCGTTTAGAAATTCGTCTTATACATTGTAAGACGGACTTTAAAGCATGCTTATTATGAATGATTTAAACGAAGAATTAAGGAAATGATATTAATGATAAAAAAATGGTATTCTTTTGTTTTGTTTAATTTAAGCCTGCTGTTTACAGAGTTATGTGTACGTAAATTTAAGTGTATAATGCTTGAATTGAAAAAAAAAACATAAAATTCCTTATAAAAAATGAATTTTGGATCAATTTTCTGAAAATTTAGGTAACTTCGGACAGTAGAATAAAAACAAACAATGATGTTTTTCTAAAGAAAACAGGCAGGGTCTTTAATTCCCTCTAAATTTTCATTTAACCTTAAAGAGAATTTCAAATTGGCAGTCATGCCACTCAAGTGACTAATTTTTAAAAATTTGTTGAAAATGTGCCGCAATATCAATAAAGCTTTAACCGACTAGGAGATATTTACTATAAGAGGATAGATAAACATTAATTTACAAAATTAAAAATATGTCTAAAAATTGAAAAGATCACTGAGGTAATAAAGAGCTGGTTCCGAATATCCCATAGCTTGTCTAATCAATCCACGATGCGTGTATTTATATCTCATTATTATGTAACATTGATGTCAAAAATTCTTAAAAGCTGGGAGGTTGCGGGTTTGAATTTCTCGAACGGTAGTATATTTATTATATTGTTTATATGGTCGTTACGCTAATAATAGCGTAAATTTACAAAATGAATTTTGAGAAAAATGTATTTAAAAAGGATATTTTGACCCAACTTTCAAGGATAGCTTATGCTCAAAATTACTTATAATTCTAAGCTTAACCTGGTTATTTACCACCCTAAAATAATTATAGTCATACTTTCAGTTTTCATCTTTTCTGAAAAGTAGATAAAACAAATCATTTATCTATGGAGATAATGATCGTTCCAGCAGAAGCTGCAGTACATGTTCGAAGAATAGTCTATGAAAGCTAACAAGACCTATTTTTTAAGTTTTTTCCTCCTCTAAGAAGTTAGTCGTGTGGACAGCAGAGATCTCACACACACGACTGCAGTACCTGCCAATTTATTATTCATGTATTTACACCAAAAGATGGAGCTAAAGCAGTTTCACTTCAGTCGTGTGGTCTAAGATAAGATTTTTACAAGTTGGTTTTTAGTTTTAAACAGATTAAACTGAATAAACTGAATGAACAGAATTACATTTTCTGTGTATAAAGTTGATGAATTCATTACTATCACTGTAGGCAATGGAATTCTATTTACAAACACTGTTGTCACAGCCCACAATTTAAATCTATAAGTAAAGCCATAACTTTTATTCGAAGAATAAATTTTTGAAATAAACTCATAATTCTACAATTCATAAGTAACCAGAGGGTTAAATTTAACTATGTAATATACACATTCATGTAAACGTATAAACTTCCATCATGTATTTAAAATTAAAAACAGGTATGCTTAGCATTCTTATATTACTAAAAAGATCTACGTAATAAGCTTTTAAAAACTATTGTAGTTAGAAATATGATATGTTCATTTAATTTACTCCGAGTTATGCTTTGGATTTAATAATAATAAGTATTATCCAAGTTAATTCTGTTAAGGAGATTTCATTTTGTTGATTAAATTTTTATGGCATTCTTCACAAGATGTAAATAAAACATGAATGCCCTTTTTCTCGTTTACTTATATATTGCTAAAAATATTACCCGTATGATCCCACTTTTTATCTTTAAAACGTATGAAAAGTTTAATTAATATAAATGTAATTCTAAAATTTTAAATACTTTTAACGCTGGCTATTATATCGTATCATGTAACGGGTCTATTTTGTTGGGGCTCTCAATTATTGATTTATATTCTAGTAGTAATCGTCAATTTACGATTATTGTAAATTGTCCTTACAATGAAACCGATGAAGATATCACTATCAATGTTTTTTGCGATTTTGCTTACATTCGATTTTTTATGATTTGCTCGATAAACTTAAAAATTGTAAATAACTCAAATTTTTATATGATTTCATTTTTTTTTTTTAAATTTATAGATTAAAATTCAGTTTCTTTGACTACTGGACAAATACTTTCAAAAAAAAATTACTGAAATTAAAACCAAAAGCTTTCCCCATAGAATTTTGGAACAATACCTCAGAAACTAAGCATGCAATCATCAAATAAAAGCCTTTTTTTTGTCATAAATACATTATGGACAATCGAAATTGGTGAAACCAAATTTTGCTCGAATTTATGCAATTTTCTTTCCTTGGGCTGTTCCCTTTCAAAAAATCACAAATCCATTTTGCTTCGAAATTCAATAAAATTTGGTATAGAGTAAATTTGACCCAAAAAATACAAAGATCCAATTCATTTAACGATAGCCGCATGTATTTTCTATGGTATGTCCTGAAATCCTATATATGGTCCTATAATTTGGAAAGATTGTGGGTATAGACGACCTTTTTTTTTAATAAGGAATAAAATTTCTTTTTGCCATCTTTGATATGTACATCATTATCTAATTAAAACCCAGAAAACGTAAAAATTCTTTAATTAAAATTTTATTGTTTTTATGGTTGCATTAACAATAGGGGATCGGGCTAAACTTTTTAATCACTTCGGATGAAGAATTCTCACTTTATGAATAGAAAAGTGAAGTTGGTTTTTAAAAATCTTTACTAGTATCCAAGACATGAACTTTTAAAATTCTTAATTAAACAAAGAGGAACATATCCTACCCACTA
Source organism: Chrysoperla carnea (assembly GCF_905475395.1). NCBI lineage: Eukaryota > Metazoa > Arthropoda > Insecta > Neuroptera > Chrysopidae > Chrysoperla > Chrysoperla carnea. Next base: position 22,202,376 of record NC_058340.1, read on the forward strand.
GTGACGTCATGCGTGGGTATCACCATAGTCATTCCATATAAAACTTTGTTTTGCTAAAAGGACTTTGAATGCAATATTTGATTGCTTTATAGCTTCTTCGATTTTTAATCAATTTTAATTTCACTTTCAAATTTTGTCATGGTATCAAGTCGAGTTTTACATTTTTATGGGTAATATAGCCAATTCGATATGTATACTCAATGTCACAAAAAATGCTCGTTTTAAAACATTCTAAGTGTTACTATTATAACATAACATATGATGCGTACGCTTAGAATGTTTTAACTGTGGTACTTTTTCTGACAGTGAGTGTACATTGATTATTTGCGATTTTTTTGGCCACTCTGAATTTCATTCCACTTTGATGACATTACCATAGAATAGATTCATTATTTATTATTTAAAAATAAAATCGTTTTAATTTATCGTCCACGAGAATTGTGATAAAAACACCTCATTAAAATTATTTAAAAATAACACAGAATAAAATATAATATCAACTATGGAATTTTAAATGTCCCTTTTTTTTGGTGTTTTAGTGATAAAAAAACACGTATAATTAATGCTGCAGGATAGTGAACAATTTGGGGATTATACATAGGGAACCTATACACAAAAAATTAGTAACTAAATCATTTACATGTAATTATATATGTTTTTTGTTTCCTGATGACATCAGTAGATAACCAATTACGTATGTAAATGATTACAAATGTATTATTTCTATGTAAAATATTCACGTTTATGTGTACACAGATTGTACATATAGACGAGGAAATTTAACATTATACCGCGAAAATTTCTAAAGTGAGATGGATCCTGATGCGGTTTTTTGCATTAGGTTTTATAAGGTGCTAGCCTGATACCCGCTCGTTTCACTGGAGTTAAAAATAAAAAACACCGATTTATAGCCTCCACCTCTGTTGATGTGTACAGTTTTCAATTTTGTCAAATGTAAAATAGGCATAATTCATTGAAAATATCAGAAAAGTTGGCCATGGTTTGACATTTACTATTTTAAATTTTTGCAGAATACTTTAATTTATGGTTGACATACGCCTTATCACAGAGGCCACCCACACACATCATTATTTTTAATCTTTATTTAATAAATTACATTCATATTTTACAATTACATTTATGATGTGGGTGGAATCGGTTACTTCATTCTTATCCAAGCGACGACAATGTGATCAATTCTGCACTCCCACTAACTATAAATTGTCCTCACTGCCGCTGCCTGGATTCGAACCCGCAACCCTCTTCGTATGGGAATATGGACGATATGTCAGAAATTATGCACCCAATCATCAAAAGGGCGCCATTTTTTAATTTTTTGTTAAAAATAGGTACCTAACGATCTGAGCTTTACCGATAGTGGACACCAAAAGATTTCTTGGATTTGGTAAAAATCAAAAATATCACAAACGTCTTTTTGTTTGTAAATTCGATAAAACTGTGATGTCATAAAAATAAATTATGCACAGCAAGTAATTTTTACTATTCGATGTAGGATGTACGCTAAAAAACTAAAATGTCATATCCTGCGACCAGCGAGTAACATTCAAAGTAAAATATAAAAGCTTTTCCAAAACAAAGAACAAAAAAAAAATATAGAAAAACTTTTTTAATTTATTTTATAATAAAAATTATATAACTATATGGAAAATGAGAAAATTGTATTTATCACAAACAAAAAGACCCATTTACCTCATTAAATTGTTTTCTACGCTTGGCTCTCACTCTTTTGCAATTCCTCTCTGTCTCTAGAGTGAAATGTAATTCATATAAATTAACAATTCACTAAATTGTTAATATACAAAGTTAGAAACCACATACAACGTACCACACGGAAAGGTACATCATAATCACGTCGAGTCACTGAGTCTATAAAAAGTACGTTTTCTCATTTTAATAAATTTGAGAATAAGTGTTATGAGAAATATTCATCGTTGGTTAATTGTTTAAAAGTTAGTGGGTAAAATTTAAGGTGCTTGGCTGTCAATGGAATTACTTGAAATAAATGTTTCTTTCTTTACAATTAATTATTTGAAATAAAAGTAATTTTCTTAAATATGTTTAGTACCTTGTAATATAGTCCGCGGGACAGCATCCTTTTTTTTTAAATGAATAAATTTACTTCTAGTAGTCGAACAACATGCAATTAACATGCGCGCGCAGTGCACACACAATATTTTACATTTATATTTATATGTGACACTTCGTGAGTGGTTTTCTATTGGCGAGTCTATCCTAAGCCTTAAAACGACTTCATCAGGCTCATTTGAAAATGCAACAATTTTGAAGAAAAAAAATCGTAGAAGAAAGTTTGGAAAACTTTCCAAAAGAAAGGGTAATATGTATTGATCATTTAACAAAAAGGGCGCTGTCCCGGGGACTAATAGAAATAAAATGAGTAGTGTGATTGTGAAAATTCGGCCTTGAAAATTTCGCCTCATACATATTTTACAATTATAAGATCATGAATAGCTAAATAGTTGAATTATTATTAAGCTAAGAAGGCTATAATTTGTCTTTACTAATCGGTAAGTATGATATAAATCGAGAAATTACAAATTTTGCCTTTAAAAATACCTCTTTTTTCAATTATGCTCTAATTTGATCTTAAATCAATTAAGCTATCTTCATGACAGGTACAAATACAAGTGTCATTAAATAAATTTAATTTCGATGACTTTTTTATCCATCAATGCTAAAAGAGTGGTATTTAACAATTGACTGTGCTGGTTATTTCATGGCTTCTACAGAGATTTTCAGATTAAAATGATTTTTCGTTGAAAGTTAGTTATGAATAATTTGATTTCGATCATAAATTTTAATTAATTTTTACTTTTTTGTATACTTTTAAAATCATTGTATTTTTAAAGTCACATACCAGCATTACCCAGCCAAAGCAAAACCGGTGAGCTATAATGAATGTTGACTGTAGTAGTAAATAATTTATTTACTACATCCATACAATGAATGTTATATTTGTACGGAATGGAAAACACATTGAAAAATCCACGCTACACTTTTCTTGTTTATGCTAATTCAAAAACTTTGTTCAAATAAAAAAAATTTTAATAAGAATATCTGTCCATACTTCTCTGAAAAAAATACATAAAAATTTGCATGATAAAATTCTAGCACTTTTCTTATGTGAAACTTTCACAAATAAAGTCCATATCTATTTTTTAAATATCTGCCTCCAAATTTAAGGTCTTAATGAAAAACTTTCTCTGGATTACAGGTCTAATTAACTCCTTTTCGTATGTGATTTTGGACGATATGTTAGATAGAAACTAAGCATCAAATAATGATGTTAATTTTTGAATCCTTGGATCAAATTTACCTTATTTGCTGAGTTTTATCGAAACTGGAGATAAAAAAACTTTTTTTTATAGTTTAGGTATTTTCTTAAGAGGGTAGCCCTTTAAAAGGAGAGAAACCTCTGCTTCGTGATTACATAAATCTTGGAATATAAAGTTATTTTGACTCAAGAAATACAAATCCAAATCAAGGTTCATTTGAAAATTGGTGTCTGTGAAAGGGGTTAAATTATAATTTTATTAAAATTATTACATAATGATATATTATTACATATTGATAAATTATTACATAATGAATTTTTTTTAGTAACTAACTAGAAATTTCACCTAATTACTAGCTAAACATAGATACTATGACAGAGAAGATTGGACGGAATATGATGTATAATTCAAAAAATAGTACGTATATATACTTGTAACTGGGTATATAATCAACAAATATATTAACGCTCTTTTTGCTTATTTTGAGTTTGAGAGTATTTTAATAAAGCATAGAGAGTAAACCACAGCATGTATGTTATATTATTTCTATACTCAAAACTGTATAAAGACCTTTCTCTATTTGGTTCGTTTTACACAAGATATATAATTTAATTTTCTTTTAGAAAAAATCATATGGATGGGGGGACGTTGGTGGTTGATGATAGAGTGTTATATTTTAAAAACATAATTTTTCACTATAATTAAATTTGAATTTGATGTATGTTTAGTCCTTTTATACTTTTTCGTTTTTACTAATCGAAAAAAGTAACGGATTTGCGGTTAACTAACAACTGGGTTTTCAAATATAGACCTAATTGTAACTTTAAAGTCATTAAAACCATAATTATTAAAATTAATGCCGAATTTGCACTAATTGCGTTTTGATATTACCGAGAAGAACGTATTCCAATAATATAGTAATTGGGATTTTGAAACAATTTTTTTTTTTTTTTTTTTGGCAAAAAAGGAAAGATTTTATGTAAGTTTTAAAATAAAACTGTTTTTATTTTCTATTTTTTCATGATAATTTTAAAGTTACAGACAGTTTTAACTTATGTTATGTATGAACTTTTCAAAAGAAAAAACGATCGACAAAAAAATGTTCGTAAAACATCGTTTTGAAGTAATAAAATAATGTTAATAGTATACACTGTATTATGACGTCATACGATCTTTTACGAACATGTTTTTGATCGGGCGTTTTCGTTTCTCTTTTGGAAAGTTCTTTTAAAACTGTTTGTAACTTTAAAATTATCATGAAAAAATAAAAACAGTTTCGCCATAAAACTTAAATTTGATCTTTCCATTTTAATAAAAAAAAAAAAAAAATTTTCAAAATCAAAATCCCACTCATAGATAATACAGGTTACAGCAGATCATTCATTATCTGATTTTTACCAGCATTTAGCAATTAACTGGCTTCACTTTTGTCTGAGATTTTCTTAACTTCTAGTATGAAAATTCATATGATTTATGGTTTAATTGGTCATTTTTATTTACCATAGTCAAGAAATATTTTAACATATTCGTTACGTTCAATCCATCAACTGCTTTTCGATTTTTCGATCATAAAACAACGGAAGCTAAATGTATATATGTATAACGTATATAAGATATATATATCTTAGAATGGTTATAAAAAACTATTAAAAATAATAAAAAGGCAACAGCACACAATGTTCTCAAGCGGTTTCATATCCAAATACTGACTGTGTCCAATGTTGCTTTTATCCTGTATACTAGACAAAAGGAGGGAAAAGGTTAATCAATGCATTTCATCTTCTTTATCTAATGTTAAATATTTATAAACTGTGCTAACAATTGCTAGCCATTTTTATTCGCATAGTGAGAGTGTATAAAGTAAATGAATCATTTTAATGATGATCATTTGAACTGTTGTAGATAAGTGTTTTGATCCATTATGACTAACTAACTCACAATATATTTTGTGTGATATATAGATAAATTGCGTATACCTACCCGGATGTCAGACAAAAACAAATCAAAATGAAAATAAATATGTTTTATATTTATGTTCATGTAAACATACAAAATCAGTTTTTACTATTATAATTATCTGCACACAAGTTGGTAAATGTATACTTCTACTATAATAGTCTACATTAGTATCAAACTATGTTACATAGGTAATCCAGTCGCTAGCATGCATTCGGCGGCCATGAAGAGGTTGACGAAAGATTTAGATCCTTTCCTATGTTGCTTGTTATATCAACTTCCCAGATTGATTTTTTCATAAATTGAATCGTTTTCAAGATATTGCTACTCAGAATTTAGAAAATAAATTTTTTTGTTATTTCCAAGCAGAACAAATCTGCAAATTAAATGATACGGCACTAACAAAATCAATGAGAAGGTCCAACAATCCAACAATCTGCTGATTTAAGCGAGACGCAAAGAAATGGGAGGCTTGTAAAGTTTTATGTTACTCGTAGTAGCTCGAGCGCGATCAAAATTTTTTCAGATTGTTGAAATTTACATTTTTTATCATGTAATTAACCCACCATATCTGAAATCTGACGCGTTCGAGTTAATTCACCTATCTCAGTTTTGTTTTTACTAATCTGATCGTCTGCCCTACGCGGGTCCCCATATTTAGGCTCATATTTGGTCGAGGTACTAAGGAAGGTCCAAGGAACCCCGCATATCTTACTCTGACGCGCTCGAGTTACTACACAAATCCCCTCTTGTGCTCCCCTACTATATGTAGTTTCTGAATGACCGATAAAATCAAATTTTGATATATCAAATTCATCTTTTTATTTCACCAGTTTTTTTGGAGGTTGCAAAAACACCTTTATTCCTAGGTGAATTGAGCAAAATAAAGTATAACAACCTTACAAAATTTCTTCAAATATATTGTTTGGGTAGATATTGCCCTGGGCATAGTGTATCATCTAATTCTAAGAGTTTTTTTTTTTTTTGTAAACGTTTGGAGTGTTATATTTTGAATACGCGTCAATTTAAGAAAAAAAGACTTCTTTTGATTTCACTAACACGGATTGTCGAGTCGATCGGGCGAAGGGAGTTTTTGAAACCCCCAAAAAAAAGAGAGAGAGAAAACTTTCCGGGAGGCAAAAATCGAAAATCGAGTACGGATTAGAAAACACAGGAAATGGTCGCAGAAATCTTGATAGCGGCTGGAGTAATATTGAGATATACTAATGATTGTATACTTTTAGGAAATACATCGTTTTGATTTATCGTTCAACAAACTTTAAAATTATTGCAAATATTTAGATAGTGATGCGAAACGTTTTACTATGCGTTTATTTATAATTCTAACTGACTGATAGATGAATTTATTTTTGAAACAATTGATTTTATTGTTTTTCATTCATTTTTATTATTTTTTATTCTGTCTGTCTATCGATTACGTAGGTGAATGATTTTGTGTGTTATATTTATATTAGTCTGTTACTGTTAGATCATGTCTGCGACTTCCGCTACAAGACTTATAAGAAAAATAGTATTCACATCGCTTTTTCTCTCTCCCTACTTAATTACGTCTCGCTATTCGCTATGACGAACCAGAATTTTGGATAGGCAAGGCTTTAGTTTGGGTAAGGTGAATAGACAAAATTTTATATCATTTGAGCCTTTTTTTTCTTTTTCTTTATGTAAGCAAATTATTTAAGTAAATATTAATCCATGTTGCCAGACTCAAAGAGGTCGATTTCCGACAAAACAACCGACAAACAACTGTCTAATCCGACCAAAAAATTTGAGTACGTTGCAATTGTTAGCGGTTTGTTGAACTTAGAGCTGGTTTTGATATCTTTTCAATAATTTTGCGGTACCTATCATAATCGGTTAAAATAGAGCAAAATTTTATATATCAAAAACGTTATTTCAAAAATCCGATGAATTCGATAGAAATTCAACACGGTATGCAAAATTTCTTACGTCGACAACTCTAAAGTGAGCGTTGTCGGACACATCTGCCTCATACCATAATGGATCTATAAGTGAATCGTATCACCCCCTGTTCCATTAACACTTATTCAGATACACGCAGTATATGCATTAAAACAAAACAGTGAACAGCAGTTCAATTATGGTGTATAATAATAAAGTAATTTTTCTATCAAATACAGCAGGTGGAAAAATCACGCAAACGTATGATATTGTTTTGTGGTTGAATTGCGTAGATAATAAATATCTCAATTAACCCTTGCCAATTCAAATCAAAATTATTATAAATTTGTTTAATTATTTGCTTATCCGTTGTAAATACAGGATGGCTACGATAAATGTCACACTATTTTAATATATTCATCTATTAGACATTAATTTAGATTACCGAGACGGTTCGACTAAAAAACCCGACTGCGTTATATAAAATATAAAAACAGAGAAATCAGTCCTGTAGTTTATAAAGCAACCTTAACAGTGGAAGCACATTAAAATCTAGACCGACTCAAATCTTCCCAATTATGGGTCCCGACTGTTAAAGTCGCTATGTAAACTACTGGACTTCTTTTTTTTCAGATTTTATGTAACGCAATCGGGATATTTATTTTTTTAATAATTTTTCATTCCAAAATTTTTTCTTTCAAATTGTATTTGAAAAAGCACTTGTTAATATTATGTTTAAATTGTTTCAGTGATTGTCGGGTGTTGGTCTAGGGAGGAACTCGTCTTTGCAGAAAAGTACTTAAACAACTGCTCTACCAAGCCCACTTTCCTCTACCATGGTGAGCCTTCCGTACTAGCTATAATATTTCCAGTCCAACTACTGCTTTCGACAATAAATAGATTCCTTTATCAGGTGATTCATTACATCACCCGACGAAGTTGAACAAGTGATGTTGGCCTTTTTGGCACACAAAGATGTAAATGTCCATGGAATTGCACACTGCACCAAGTTCTTCACAAGAAGACAAGGCCTTAAAACTTCTCCAAACAAAGTGTTCGCTTTGCGATGTCCCCATGTTTTACAGTTCAGGCTCAAATTAATGGATTTTGTTTGTTATTGACGAGAAGTCAATATCCGTCCGAGGAATCCATTTGGATTGCGAGCGTGTTGATGTGCCATACCAAAAGTTAGAAGTATTGAATAGCTACGCTTGAGATAATGGACAAAAGCTCCAGAAATAGAACTCATAACACAATTTAATAAGTACCACTTTTCAAATATTGTAGTTTTCTTGAAACAATTTAATCATACGTAACGTGTTTAGGCAGACATTACGTGGGACAGCCTGTATACATGCACACATACACACGTATTAAAAATCTATGTGTATTATTATTATTATTATTATTATGATTATTATTATTAAAATGCATATTAAAAGTTAACGTAGTGTGAAAATATACGCATGAAAATGTCAAATTGAAAACAGTAATGTGTCATCATATGCACGTATATGTGTGTGTATATAAGTACGTTTGTATTCACTGTGACGACAATAATATCAACGTTCAACGATTTCGTGTGACATCAGACACTACTTGGGTATTTTTTGACGCGACATCACTTATCAGTGAACTCATATGGAAAAAATGTTTTGTACATGTGTGTGAAAATATTATAAAAGGTTTTCCACTAAGAGTGATATAACTTTAAACTTAATTTAAACAATTTGTGTAATATTTGACTTCTTAAGAGTATTTTATAGCCATTTGATGAGCCGATGCAGTTATTATTAAGAAAATGATCATGCAATATTAATTACATGCATTGTTGATAAACTCACATGAAAATTATTGAACTTTTCTAAATTATCTCGTCATTATGAATCGACTATTCATAGCCTAATCATATCGTTCGTAGCCTAATCATATCGTAATTATGAGACAATTCATAGCCCAGAAAGAAAGTTTAAACCGAGTGATTCAGTAAATACTTGGATAATAAGCGAACGCCGCAGAAAACGTGCCTCTTGATTAAGTCTCCTTAAAAGTAAGAACAAACAATTCCATCCATGATATAGAACTGAATCTTTGCGGTCGAGTTGTCCGAAAAAATGTACTTTTCGTAAATACGCGTTTCAGCAAGATTAACGTTTGACTGATTTCATAAATATTTTTATACATTTTTTTATGATTTCTCAAGCACAAAATGTTAAAGCTTTTTTTACAGTTCTTTCACTCGTAGCCGAAACCCCTTTATATAGGATATTTATATATGAATTCTCAGCTTCTTTTTAATGTTTATTATTATTTTCTTTTTTTGTGGCTAACAATTATTTTCCATTCTCTTTTGGATTGCTTCCATGTGAGAAATGATAAAAACATTTGATATCAAACTCCCTTTCAATATCTACAACCTTAAAAAATTAAGGAAAGCTAAATTGTATTAGGACAAAGAAAATGGGAAAATCTTATTAACTGAATGAGAAAGCAGGGTATCCTTCAAAAAGACAAAGGCTTATTAACTTTTAGTAGAAGTTAACTGTTAACACCCAGCAAATCGAAAAAAAGAATATTTGTGATTCTCGGTTGATATAACCAGGTAAAATTAAAATAATGATAGTTATAAAAATTTTGCTAGATTCTAGTAATTTTTTTATGTGAAAAGATAATGTTGGATATTCTCATATATAGCATAAGTGACATCTTCCCCTTTAAATTGATTCTTAATTAATTTTCTAAACGCTTACATCTTTGATATAGGCTGAGACTCTTTTGTTTAGTTCTTCCATCAATTTTCTTTAAATTTAACTGTTTCCCACTATCTTCTAGTAAGAGATTTATACCTAATTGGTGGTAAGTTATTAGCAATCACGTTCCGATCAATCGTGCTGCCGCCGTACTAAAGCTTAGACATAAAAACTAACAAATGCTGTTAGATCAATGATTCTTAAGCTATAAAAATTTTGATGAAGGTAAAATTACATTATCCCTGTACATCACGTAATTTCTGCAATTATTACCACACGTTTCAAACTACGTCGGTTGCTTCGTTTAGAGAACTCAATCATGCTTCATACTGTGACGATTCTCAAAAATGCTGCATTTTCGAGCTTGATGACTCAAAACATTTCATTCTAACCGTGTTACGCGATTAAATTTACATGTTTAGAAGCGTCAGATACGAAAACGCAGCATCTATTAGAGTCGTCACAATGGTGTATACAGTAGACTCGTCCAAACGAAGCCATTCACGAACTTTGGAACGCGTAGTTATAACTGAAAAAAAAAACGAAATGTACTGGGGACTATAAAATATCTTCATACAGTTTTTCTTTCCCCTTTTCCATACATTTTTTAAAAAAGTAATACAATTTACAATACATAAATGGTTTTCTTAAATAAACATGGAATCAATACTACAAGTACTATATTTATTCCCAAGAGTAATATTATTTAAAATTTATTGACAAATGTCATTCAATACCTGTCATCTTTAAAAAAAAATCTCGCATACAAATCAAAATACCCCCCTCGTATAAATAAACGCTTTAAAGATTGAAAATATATACACAGATAAAAATCCTATATGTAAATGTTCATACAATTCAATTTATTTTACATAATTTTTAATATTTTCACATATTTAAATTTTTCACAAAATACAAAATTAGGTCATACATGGCGTATTCATGTAATAAATAATTTTCATTTTGATTGGTGGAATCAAATCATGCAAACAATAATTTGTAATGAAGGTATTTAAAAATAAATATTTTTTAAATAAAAATGAAATATACCTACAGTGTGATCAAGAATGGCGTTGATATGAAGAAAAACTAGAGAAAATTATTTTTAATTTTAATACGAACATTCATATTTTATTAAAATCGTTTTTCTAGAGAAAATAGTTATATTTATCGTATAGGTACCATTATCCACAGACTATAATTGTCCAAAATCATGATCTTTAATTTTTAATCTGAAACGTGTTTCCCGTTCATGAAAAATGATGGATTTCGGAACTCGGAAAAACTGACGTTATCTTCATATTTTATCTATTTTCGACTTTTGAATTTTTCAGTTGGTCTTTAACTACTACAGTTTTTATAAACATATTTTTTAAGTCCTTCGGAAATTGTGAGAATTTCTCTCATCACAAGAGTTTAAGCAAAAAAAAATTAACGAAGAATAAAAATAAAATAATAATAACAAAAACAAATTAGTATTATTAATATTAATAATTCTATATTAAATATATTATGTGATTAAATAAATTTAAAAACAATACCACAATATAAAATGGAATACCACAAATTAAAGCTCTCTACTATGAATTAATAATTCTCTTACAATAAGACTTTATGTCCTTTGCTTAACAAAAAATTAAGCTTCATCTAAGTGCATAGGCATAATAATGCAGGTAAATGAATATTGTTTCTTGTTTATTTATCAGGCTTATAAACAAATTTTATTTCTCAAGTTTGATAGGTAATTTTTTTGCAAGCTTTTTATAAAACTTATTCTCAATTATTTATCAAGCAGAATTATGGATGGATTTTTTAACTGAACTTTAGTTTAAAGTGGCATATTCAAAAACACTTGGACTTTGGTACTGACTAAAAAATAGGGAATGTTATCAGGAAGATATTCAAAAAAAGAAAATTTTGTGTTACACCTTGTGTACTACCAGTGAATGGAGGAAAAATTAAATTTTCTCTTTCCTATATTTCATAGCGTTCTCATTGTTTATTTTACTAAACAAAACAACAATAGATTTTTTTTTCAATGTTCAAGGCAAAATAAAATTATACGAAAAATTAGTGTTCTATGTTTGCGTAAAAATAAAACAAAAAAAAATTAAGGATTTCATCTACTTTGTTCTATATTAACCCTCATCATCTAAGTTTAAAAAGGTTATTTTTTACTTTACAAAATAAAAACCGTAGAAAAAGGATATTGTTAATACGGTTGCATCCATGCCATTTGTTGGTAATTTATTACTTAAGACCATTTTACACAAAACAATATGCGTTTTGTTTTATACATGAAAATGGCCACGAAGAAAATGTGGCATCATATAGACGTGAATGATTTACGGTAATGTTTTCATCAAAAACCGTATATACATTTGGGTAAAACTTTTTTTTATCAAGCTTTGCGCTAAAAATGTGCTTTTTTAACATAAAACAGTGAAAAAGTGAATTCAGAAAAAATGAATGTTAATATATAATTTTATAATAATAAAAAAACTAGCTTCGTGAAAGGAAGTTGTTGAATTCATCTCGAAAAATGAAATATTAAATTGTATAATATTTATTATTTATGTTTTGTTTACTAGCTTGTATACAATTTTAAACGTCAAAAACCTTTCGGGTATTTAATTAGGATATAATGGCGTAAACTATAAAGGCAAATAACTTGCCGATTAATCCTAATTCAAGGAATAAAAAAAAATTGTCATATGGCTTAATTTTATAACGCGCTTGGCATGAATTCCCAGAAGTCCGGTTTCGAGTTTTGGTGCGAATGTATTTTTCAATTTTCTTTAAAAAATTTGATAATATTTTTACCGGGTCGAGGCACCTAGAGTGTTAAATTTTTTTTAATATATTTTCAACCAGATCAGTTGAGAAAAAAAGGGTTGCCCCAAGGTAGCCCAAGCTTTGTGAATTGGACCAACTTGGGTTGAATTTATCACGAACCTTTTTTCAAGAATTTATAGTCCTGATGTCATAATATTGCTAAGCAATCTTCTTTTTTGTGAAAAAATTCACTTAATTTACGCTAAGAAGTAATGGTCTGACCTTCAAAGATCCTACTACAATTTGTCATTTTTCTTCATTAAAAATGTACTTTTATTGTATGTCAAGAGTTGGAGAAAACTAATTAAAATGTTTGAAACCAGCCAGTTGGCCATTAATTACCTCATGTTATGAATTATAACATGAAACTACTATTTCTTTCTGCGACTATTCTATATTATTACTTCCAAAATGCTTTGAACATTCTAGTCACATAGAATATATATGTAAAAATTGTTTAAACACAAAAGTATAACATATAAAAAAACCGACTGCGTAAGGATTTTAATTCATAAAAAACTGGAAAAACTTAAAAAAAAAAGCAAAAATTAACTTTCGCATAGTAACCCAATGGTAAAAAGTAGTCACGCGTTTTCATAATTTAAAAATTAATTATCCGAAAGACAGTCAAAGGTTTTCGTCTACCCCGTCACATAAAAATAACGCATATTCGTTGCTTTTGAGAAAGAAGGGCAAATAAACAAAATATGATATTGATAAAAAGAACACAATTTATTTTAAAAAACGTAAAATAATAATATTTATAAAAATCAATTTTACGTTTATCATTCAAATCAGAACTGAAAATAAAAGTATGATGCTATTGAAATATTTAAAAAATTCATAACATATTGCCTATTAAGTACATTTCACCTACACACGATTATTTTTAATGACCTTAGTCGTTTATGAAGGACATGTACACACGTAAAATATGTAGATGTACATGAAAGATAAAATATTTGCATAAACGAGTATACCTTAACTAACTAACCACGTTAATACAATTTTTTTCAGATAAACCAAAAGATTATATATTTTTCTTATAAATCATACTTTATCTACACAAGTTTTTTTTGATATTGTAACATTAAACGATCTCGAAATTATTCCAATTTAAACAGTGAATTTGGACAATTTTGTCTCATTCGAGTCTCTATCAATTAAAAATTTAATATATTTTATCACAAGGCGAGTTGGTAAAAATTAAAGAGTAAAGATATCAGCCCTTGATCTTATAGATAGTAAAAAATGAAAAATCCCGCAAATACAAGCAAACTCCGTCCTGACTGCAACGTCAAGACTTTCTGAGTCTCAGTTGGAAAACCAGTTGAAAACTAGTTTGCAATATGCTGTTTAAGACTAGTTTGCAAACCACTTATTATATCGATTGCATGACATTTTTCATTCTTAATTGTTTAGTAATTCAGTATAAGCTGCAAATTTTTTCTAAAAACCTTGTTTCCAATTAGCTTTAGTCGTATTACATTCACATTTGAGTGTGGTTGACCTTTCGTGAACTATTTTTTAATTTTTTTTTTTTAATTATAGAATTCGGTAGAAAGGTTGAGTCGCAAAGAGTAAATTATTTATTATAAGAAATAAAGTTTTCAATTGCTGGTGTTAATACGGAAATAAATTAACAAAATTTCCTTTCGCGTCTTTTTTACCCGACTTCCACATTTGAAGAAGAATTCATCATATAATTATGCATGTATATAGAGCAGTTTAGCTCAAAAAGATATGCAAATAATTTTGTCTTTGAAATATTTAGTGCACCGATTAATTAGGGAACCGGCTAAATAAAACAGAAGAATCGTTTTGTTTCCATAGCGAAAAATTCAATTTAAGGTAGGACGAGCGCCAAGGCAAGTTTAGACTAGTGGTTGAAATTATTTGTACCTTACTTTCAACTTTAATAATGAATTTTGTTATAACTTTAAAATTTATGAATGTAGACGAATAATAAGAATACAATTTTTCGATATCTGCCTTTCGATATCTGATATTTTAAAAATTACTTGTGTCCATTATTCGGACACAACGGGTTTTTTTGTTTTCAGTAATTTATTGAGGTTTTTACTTTAATTTAAATAGTATATCTTTGAAAACATATGATTCATCTACCGTTTTCCACAAGACCAATATCAAATATTCCTACATTTGAAGTCATTTATTTATTTAAATAGCAATACTCCCTTGTTTAAATTTTCAGAATTGATTTTATAATTATTAAACTTCATATAAAAAAATAAAGCTTTTATCCAAAAATGTTACGATCTAAGAAAAACAAAAATTTAATAACTATAACATACCAAAAAAATCCTCTTGAAAATCCCCAACGGAATAAGATGCATTGAACATAGAAGTAAACTTTTATTAAAAACTGTAAACTGTATTCAAACAACAATAGATCTTTCACAATGCTCGATGATCGATGTCGTTGAGCAGTATAACACGAAACCTTTTCACAACAATAATATAAAAATGTCATTGACAATTCACAATAAACAAGCAAAAAGAAGCATTCACGCTCTCGTACTCTAGAGATGGAAACACGAAACTATACAAATAAAGGAAGTGAAAATTCTAAAAAAACAACAAATAATAAAAAAGAGTATCTCTAATATAAGCTAGTTTAAGACAAGGAAATCAAGTATACGACACAGTTACACAGTTTTTCTTCACTATAAAATACTGTTGTGATATAGATAAGCATACACGAAGAAGCGTCGCGACGTAGGACACAACAACACAATGGTACAAATTATAAATGTGTATGTATGTGTGTGACACACTGACAATCAGAGCGTCGTCAACGTACAAACAGTGAATAAACGAATGAAAATATTATTTGCTGCTTGTGTTGCAGAGTAATAGCCTGTCGCGCGCGTTCTATGTTTTGTTCCGTCTACAAGCGGTAATCGCAACAAACTAGACTAAACTGGAACCTCATACAGAAGCAAACATCGAGTTTAGTATATACCATTCACCACCACTACAATTCTCAGTCATAACACACCCCTGTGTACTGCTCCGGTGTATGTATACTAACAACCAACCCTTATGTTGACGTCAGCCGACGCCACAGTCGCCGTTGTTTAAAGCGTCGTCGCTGTCGTTTAAATTCTAACTACTGCGTTATGAACTTCTCGTAATAATCCTAGCATGCACACATACATATTACATATATACGCATTGTAAGGCAAACAGCATAAACTAACGATAGGATGCTGGGGTTGCCCTAATGTTGACTAATACTTAATAAAGGCAAAATTAGATTAGATACACTCTTTTATTATTTGCGTTTGGAACTATGGTCCTTATCGCACGTTCTTATTTGTTTGCTGGTTGGGACGTAAAACCAAAAAAATTGAAAAAAATAAAAACGACTCCAAAAACCGACATGTAGGTTATCAAGGAAACTAAATCTTTTTTAATCTATTCAGCTTGCCATGAATTAAGAGAATATACAAAGACATTTTACAATCTGTCAATTTATTATTATTCAGATATTGTGAATAGGTCTTAATTCAAGCTCAATGCAAGCGCAGCGAGCTCCACCAACAAATGCTCCAGTCAGGCCAGTCAGGCCAAAGGTCAGTTATTATAAAGTTTTAAGTTTTGACTTCCGTAGATAGTTCGCAGAACTATCTTTTTTATAAATATATTAGGAACAAACGGAGTTGGCCATAATAGCCAAGTGTTTGACCGGGTAATACTCGGCAATGAAACAGAGAGGTACAAACGGTTTGTTTTAATTCATTCGTTAATTCAAAATTCCGTTTTAATTGACATCCTTGGGGACTTTAGAACAAATACATACAATCTCGTAGATTCTTTTTGTTCACATTCGAATGCCGAATCGGTGACAGCAGTACAGCGAGACTTACTAGATAGACCAGAGGTAAATTGGATTTCTATAATTGGACGTTATTTACAAATATGATGTAAGTGTGCCTTTATTATTGTTTCTGTGACAATGATAAGCAGCCATAAAGGATGAATGTATTAAGAATGAAAACAGAACACACCGTTAACAGAATGTCATACGCTATAAACTTTCGTCTCTTATTCAACTTTTCTGTGCCGTTCTTTTTATTCATCATAATAATAAACAATAATAATAATTTGATTTGTTTATCTGGTAAATAAAAACAATCTGACAAGTCTGATCACCCCACATGTAAAAGAGATCGTAGGACTTCAGGAAGAAATTTTTTTTAATTATTCCAAACATAAAATTTTTTTTAATTTATTTAGATTTCAGCATGGCCTATGATAGTTTGTTATGTACGTATCTCACATTAAGACTCAAAAACATTAAGTAACGATAATAGTTTGAATGTCGAAATAGATTTAGGATTGTTTTTGCATCTAATTGCACACATCCTATATTTAAATTTATTTTAGAAGTGTTCAAGGAAGATATAATGAAGTTGTGTTCCATCAGATTATTAAATTCCATTTAATTTAGGTCGAGGAACTCATTTTTGTATTTCGATGTCGATAATAAACCACGGAGCCACAAGAAATTAAAATACAAATTCAATGAAAGATAGAAATTTTTATCTGTTAGAGCAAACATATTAGTTCTTTCGACTTGTTTGAATTGATATTTTCAATTTCGTGGAAGAACCATAAAATATACCAAACCCTAAAAACAATTCTTATTGTGTCACTTTATAAATGTTGTAAACGAAATTGTGCTGATTTCATGTATGAAATAATTTTGATAAATAAAAGAAAATGAAAAATAAAAAAAAATCTACATAAAAGATCATAATATTTTGTTATTATTTTCTTGCTTATGTGAAAAACGTGGGGTGCATTAAGGGAAGAGTAATCTCTTTTCCCACAAAACGAACAATAAAATAAAAATAAAATAAAATTTTTCTTTCTTAGGTCAATATCCCTTTAATATGATTTATATGTGGTTGATGTTTGAACGACAATGTTATTTCAGTTCCAGTTAAAGCTCAACTCAAAATATGTAAATACAGTTTTTTTGATACCGAATGTTCAAGCGGTTTTGGTACAGCTTTATGAAGGTATTAATTTTACATCTTTGTTATACGCTTAATAATTTGGTTTTGGACTTTAAATCGGATAAATTGCTCACAATTTTTCCACAATTTTGGGGTTCTGAATTTATACCTTAACGCAACCAATTACATCTCCTTTAAAACATTCAGCGGGCTGTATAACAAAATTTTGAAACAACACACTTTTTATGAAGGTAAAAAAATGGAGACATTTTTTTCTTATAATGATAAATGAATAGCTTTCCTTAATGCTTTAGAATATTACCACAGTGTCAAAACTTTTTAACAGTTAACAAAAAAAACCTTTTAAAAAAGAGTATATTAATGAACTAAATAAAATTGTCATTGTTGTGGTGCCTTTTAAAAACTTATTCAAAAAAAAAAGTAAAAAATTAAAGAAAGATAAATACAAAATTTATGGTAATTAAATGCAAAACAAAACTACGAATAAAAAATATTAATGAAACCTACACGTCTATTTTGGTGTGTGTTTACAATCAGGGCAGTTTATTTATTATCTTATCTGACATCCAAACTGCATAAGGGAAAGAAATTCCAAATATTTCGTTCATAATGAACACTTAAAACAGCAGGTTTTCGTGTCTACAGTTTTTGATGAAAAACCAGCCCTTCCTGGTCAAAATCGGCAAAAAAATGAAATAAAGTCAAAATTTTCGAGATTTTATTTTTCGACATGTTCCGGTCGTTTATCAAGGTCGAGCACTTGTATTCAATATTGCCTTTACATCGCAAACAACATATCAAAAAACAAACGAAAAACGAAATCCACTCATTGCCTTTACTACTAAGAATAATTTTCTATTTTATGTTTTCCCTCTTAATACAATAAAAAATACAACAGAATTGTATACTGAATTAAACTGTTCCATTTAAAATTTCAAGAAGTATGTGATTAGCAGATCGCACAGGGTTGCGTCTGTAAACAGTAAATCTTGGGTATATTAAGTTGTCCACTCCTGCTCTACATAAATGATAGGAACAAAAGCTTGACAGAAGAAGTGCCACTTAAAGAGTTTAAAGCATCCATGGGCAAACGTGGCTTAGAGAAGCAAGTCAGACAATAAACTTTATGGCATGCAATAAACTTATAGCAATGGTGGCTTTGAATTAAAATAACTCGCCCACGCATGGTTTAAAGGACGGCTATATTAATCAATCATATTTATTTGCATTTATTGATGTAACTTTATTTAATACATTTATTTATATCTCGTTAGTAGGTATATAAGGATTTGTTTGCTAAGAGTATTTTCCTATAAATCACTCAATGGTGTGTATGTAGTCATTGCGGTATATGTAAATATGCTTTATGCACGTTGATTTGTTGATAATGTGTATGCCATTACGTCAATGGAAATTAATTGTTGTTTGTATTAGAGTCGAGTTATACCTACTCAAATTTAGTAACAATTCAGGAACTTTAACGCCCAGATAACATCTAATCATTTTCGCATAAATAAGAAAAGCTCATACAATACTAAATAATAATTAAAACAAATAATTATGTGTACGAACAATGTTATTTATCATGTAAATTGAACATCCCTTAGAGCATTTTGAAATGTTCAAAACAAAACAGAATCATCTCTCCAATAATACCCTCACAACCATTGCCGGAAATCTTTTATATTATTCAGAGCGTGTATATATTATTGTCTATATGTATAGATGTGTATTTTGTATTTCAAAAGTTCTATATAATTCTTTCATGATTATGAAAAATGACTCTAAAAAAATATATCTTTTATTTTATTACCCCATTTTCAAGTGTTGAGTAAAAATTATAACGAAAACAAACAGTTAAAATACGAGCATTTCTTATATCAAAAATATTACTAACATTCTTATATTTATATTGTTTGAGCAACGATATTTAATTTAGCATTCGAAAATTTTAATAATAAGAATCACACAAAAGGAAAGCGATTTTTGAAAAACAGAAACAAATTATTATCAACTAGCTTTTAAGTGCGGCTCTACCTGCGCTTTTGTCCTTAAATAACTGGCAAAGATAATAAAAAAGTAATTATAATAATATGAAACAAACAGGATGAAGGAGATACACTTTAGGGACATCTGATCACCCAAGGTAATCAGACATACTTCTCAAAAAAAAGTTAATTTCATCTAATTCTAATAATAATTTACATGTTCGTTACCAAAAAAATGTCAAGTAAAAAATATTTACGTACTGGAAATTCGTACTGCACAGAATATGTTTGGTTCACTTCAAAAGCAATACTCTACACTTATTTTTAACTGAGTATTTTGGACCCAGACATTTTTACTCCCCATAGACCTGTAAATATTATATGCAATCCGCACTTCCACATTGAAATACATCCTAAAGTATATTACTTGATAAAAAAAGTCCTTCATTTTCATTTTAGCTTTGAAGTTTTTTGTGATAAAATGATATATGATTTGAAAACAACTAACTCAATGATTTTCCTGCTTTCCTCTCCGAGAAAGATATTGATATATATATTGATGAGAAACTGATATCTTCTAATCCATAAATGCACAGTTTTCCCTCTATTGTTCGCTTTTCAACAATGTACAGTCTTCTGCTGGATCTATGACTTCAATGGATCTTTTCATAAATAATTAAAGGCATTTTTTTGTACCATGTATATGAAATATATCTAGGTATATTAAGTTTAGCCCCAAGTTTGTAACGCTTGAAAATATTGATGGTCTCAACAAAATTTTGGTATAGGTGTTCATAAAATAACCTAATTAGTCCGTTTTCGGTTGTCTGTCCGTCTGTCTGTCCATCTGTCTGCCAACACGATAACTCAAAAACGAAGAGATACCAAGTTGAAATTTTTATAGCGTGCTTAGGACGTAAAAAGTAAGGTTAGCTACCTGAATCTGAGTAATTTTAATATGTAAAACAGAAAAGGATTATTTTTCCCACTTTAATCCAATTCAGATAAAAATTCTCGCAATTGTTTGATGAATTAAACAAGGAAATTCTATTTGTGTGCCCTTTGTAGGTATTGAAGTCTACACTTGATAATAATGATATGGTAATGTTATCCCTCTACCAATGGTACGTATTATAATACATAATTTTTAGACTAGTCAAAATAAATTCTTTTTTGTTTTCATGCCAGTGAAAAGTCAAACGAAAGGCAGTCAGGTCGTAATCATGTCTAAACCAATAAGTTCGACCAGGAGACTTTGAAAAGAAGAGACAAATATTTTTAGAAGATTGGAGATATGACTTTAAAAGGTCCCTTTTTCTAGTAATTAATGAATTTAATTTGAAAATAAAAACGTTAAGACTGCTAAAATGAATCTTTTAGAAAGTATAAGTTTTATTGAGTACCGTAGATTCTCCATAATTGGGGCTCAATAAAAATAGGTGTTCCGATTAAAGGATTTGTGCCGACTACTGGAATGGTATGGAAAAATTCAATATAAATAAAATGAAGCATCGCAAAATCAGCATTGGAAAGTCTGTATTTAAGCGAGACTGTACACTCAGCATCAAAACACGTGTTGTTGTGATGCCATTGTGTTTTTAAAATCATAGCAATGAATCAATCATATTAGATATATATACAAAAAAACAATATCATTTTTTAGTGATGAAAGCGGTGTGAAAAATGCCAAAAGTGTTGCGATTACTGGACCTTTCCGATTATCGAGTGTTCCAATTACCGAAACTCTAATATACTTACTTTTAGTTCAATATATACCAGGCAACGTTATAGACCGTTTCATTAAAATCAAAATTTTGTTCGATCGACTGATCTATTATACAACTATACAAGCATCATATTTATATTATCTATCATTTTCGAATATGTATCTGCTTTCATGCTGGTCTCTAACTGTTGTGGTGTAATGTAATAAATTCATTGAATATTCAAATGTCCAAATTCGTCCATATAATATATTGGTCTGTATATTCAGAACAAAACATGTAGTTGTTAGTTGTAGGTAAACTTGTTTTGTATGTTTAAGTTACTTTTGTCCAATTCAAATATTTATGTTTCTTAATTGATTCGAATAACCACAAAGTATATTCACTTGTTCTACATGTACTCATTTATCAAAACTTACCTCTTGTTTTATACAAAGTAATTAAAAAATGGGGTTTCAATTACTAATTATTCGAATAATTTAACGTCCACATTGATTTTTAGCTCTATATACGAAGTATGTTTTCGACTCGGAATAACATTCTTGATTTTGTTTTCAAGATGAGTTGATTTTCAACGAATCTAAGCGTGTTATGTTACCCCTAGGTGGAAAATACCATTTTTATTTTCGTTCATTAAGTCAGAAATTTTTTGATGGCTTTGTTTTCAACAGATTTAACACATGATTCCTTGGATCGAAAAATAATATTTTTACATTATAACCATTAACTCAAAGATTCTATAATGAAGTTTGTTTTTAACTGATCTCAGCGTTTTATGTTCCCTTGGGTCGAAAAATACCATTTTTACTTTTTAGCCAATATAGTCTGTATGACCAAATCGTAACAGGGGCCTTAATAAACAGTTTTTCCTAGTTTCCTTGCAAACCACGTCCAAATTACTAGTTCATAATGGATTCTTTATACAGCGTGTCTTTTTTAAGTTGACATACCTTTAAAACTTGAAAAATAAGTTTCTTTAATAAAAATGATATAAGCAAAAAATATTGGGTCTATAGAGGCACATTTTACCTCCCTGCTCAACCCTGTCTAATCGATTAATTTTTTTGAAAGAAAAAAAAAGTTGGAGAGTTATAGGTGTAAAACTTTAAAAATGTATTTAATGTAACACCCAATAGCCGTAGCATGATTACTATACGCAACATTCGACCGACCATAATCGTTATTGTTTTACGCATAGTATGTATACAAAATGAAAATGAAATACGTACACACATAGACAGGCAATTGGGAAAAACCAATTACATAATTTTACCTTTAGTTGCTTCATTAATCATATTATTATTTATTCCGTGTACGGTACAACGTTACAACGAACGTACAACACACAATGTATACGTTATAAAGGATAATAATAACAATTTTCATTTCGCCTGCTAACAACATTATTATTATATTATATTTTGTTACCCGATCAGAAAATTTATTAAATCAACGAAATGTGTAATTTGATATTGATATCAATAACATTTAGACGTTACAAATGCTAAAATCAATATTTAATTCAATAAAATATTACATTTAAAATTTAGATGCAGAGTGGGTGATTGAAAAATTATACAATAGCCTGGAGGCAGGTGGTTTTTGGTTTGATTGATTTTGGTTGAGATGAATGCTTTCGAAAACTTTTGATATTTAAGCTTCGTTGTCGATGACGAAAATAAAGTTTAAGTTAAAATACAGCATTTATCTAAATGAAACGTGCCAAAAATAGGCTCCATTGCCTTTAAAACATTTTCTTCAACAATTATGAATATTATTAGCAAATTGCCGAAGGAAATATAGCTATTGCTTTTGTATTGATGATGGAATTTTGAAAGAATAAAAAATTTGTTCTTCCCACTGTAACTATAAACTTCAAATGTTGTCAAAGTAAAGCAGTGATGTTCACAGACCCAATACTAGTCATCGCATTATATTCTCGAAATTTCAGTCTGTTTCGAGTTATTTCTGAGACAGAGTACCTAAGTACTTGAAACTCGTTTTTTTTTTTTATGAAAAAATGTACCTAACACTGTTCACTTCAAATGAGACATTCTATGCAATACGCTTACTCGAAGAAACTCACTCGATGTAACGAAATCCAAGAAAGCCATTTTTTCTACACACACTAAGAAATAATTCGAGACAAGAGTTGTTATTGTGATTCTAAAATAAAGCCACGACGAAGCACTATAATCTTGCGATGCCTCATATAATGATGAACTGTGTTGGGTTAAGTTTTTCGATCGAATTGTTGGTTTTTAATGAATAGAAAATACAATTAATTGACGCATTTTCACATCCTATAGAAAGATTTTTTTTTTACCTCATAAATCCCTGTCGAATAAGAACAAAGGTAGGTTATGGGTATTTATACTCCTTCACTTACCTAGCTATGATAATCGCTTTCAAGTTTATTTCATTAAATTTCGACAAATTGTTGAAAAAATTAAAATAGTCTATAGTCTATCAAAATAGGCGCCAAAATTGTTAACAACACTCCTCTTAAGTACAGAGCACGCGGTATATCACCACACAAATGATCTAGCTCCAAGTTGCCACCTAGTGACTGTAATAATAAACTAAATAATGTTTGGATATAATAAATATTATTAAATAGATGCTCTCAAATACAAATATGCTATAATCATATTAAACCAAACACGAACTCTACTTTAATCACAGAATGTCCAAGGCGTAGTAATGAAAAAAGCAACCAACGCCCATTCAACGACAACTATGTTAGCGGCAGAAAGTATTTCTACCAAAAGATTAAAATTTGTCTTAAAACAAGTGAAAACAAACAATTGACTGGGTTAATTGTTGAAATACCATGCATAAAAAGTGTTGATTACTCACTCTATCATATTACACATACATACATGTCACATATATATAACTGATATCCCCATTTAATACATACTATAAAATTTAGTCCTAATTTGCGCCCTCACGGGTAAACAGTAATGTTAACGAAAAAATGTGTCAAACAAAACTTGTTTACTTTTTTATAAGGAAAATTTTTTACATTTAAACTTTTGTTCTATCTCTAGCGGTTTTCAAGATGGGTCCTACGGACCCAAGACCCAATTGACCTATATTGCTCATTTACGAATTCGATCTCACTTTTTACGTCCTGAGTACGCTGTGAAAATTTCAGCTTGATATCTTTTTTCGTTTTTGAGTTATCGTGCCCACAGACGACAGACGGACGGACAACCGGAAATGAACTAATTATGTTAGGTGATTTTATGAACACCTATACCAAAATTTTGTTCGTAGCATCAATATTTTTAAGCGTTATTGAGACTAAACTTAGTATACCTTGCATACTACTTTTAAAATAATAACTTTTGTTTGAAACATTTTCTTGTAATTTTTTTTGTTTTCTCGTGACTTACGCAAGTTTCCATTTTCTCAAAAACTACAAAGATAGAGAGTGAAAATTTTCTTAGCAGTTTCAAATACTGAATCTATTGACTCTAATGTCATACTATAGATATATTAAGAACCAAAATTTTTATGTACAATATAATATTTTGTCTCGGCTTTTGTGTAATTTTTTCGTTTCTTTCAATTTAAACAAATGTTCTAACTTGCGTCGAGTACACTGATATAATTCTGCTGAGACACTTAGTAAAATAATTTCTACCATGCCTTCTGTTTTCACTATTATATCTTTTGTCTTGTAATAACGATGACTAATACAACACGATATATATTCTTCTAAAAAAAGGGTTGAATTTTTAACAAGAATAAATAGAGCAGCAATAATATTCAAAATTGGGGTTGATTTGAATAAATATTAACAATAATAATAATTTATCTATGGAAAATATAATAAATGAAAGTGTGTGTATAACAAGGAACATAATACATGAGAAAGAGATAACAGAAAATAATAAATAATTATTTTGTGTTTTTTATTTCACCATATAATTTTTCATTATTTGTTAAGTTCATGTGTACTACTGGCCATTAAACGTACATTTGAACTAATATTTTAAATAAAAAATTGATTTTTGTATCGTTTTGAAAAAATTTAAGCGCTTGGAGAGGTTAAAACTATTCAATTCTGATCGCATTTTCATGATGAGTCGGTCTTCAGTTACTTTCACACTTTCTAGTCTAGAAAGACAAATCGAATTAAGATAAAATTCCACTTTAGAGATTTAATTATCTCGATTTAAATAGCACATTACAAGCTCGTTTTAATTACAAAGTTTATGAATGAATAGTATGTGGAATTGCTGGAAGCAAAATATTTCAATTTTAAAGAATATTGTGTGTCCTAAATTCCTCAAAGTTCAGTTTTCTTACAAAAAGGATAATCAATAGAAGATGGTTTGAACGCATGAAGATTTAAATGTGGAAGCGCTGGGTATTTTCAATTTCTGTTTAGAATATAAAATCTAATAAAAATTTAAGGCTCACTGTATGCTTCTGTTTAGTTGTGAAACGCATTCTTCTCGGCATATTTCTGGGCAAAACATATGATTAGAAATATACATCATTCTTCTCGGCATATTTTTGGGCAGAATATTAAAAAAAAATCGATGAATCTTTACCTAGTCATTTATAAAACACATATTATAATTTTAGATCGGTATTATATAAAACACAGATTATATCATCACATAATATGACTCAAAATCATTACTTCTCCTATTTCAAATTCGTAGTGCATTTTTCAAATTCTGTTATGTCGGATTTATAAATATCAATACATAGTATAAAACAAAGTCGCTTCAATTCATCTGTCCGTCCCTAATGCCTATGTATGCTTAGATCTTTAAAACTACGCAACGAATTTTGATGTGGTTTATTCTAATAGATAGAGTGATTCAACGGGAAGGTTTTTATTTATAATACATGCTTGATATAGTTGAGTAAGGGGTTGAAAAGGGTGTGCTTCAAAAATTTGTCTGGTTGTGCATCGATTAAACACAAATATTGACAAGATAAACAAGCAGCTTCAAGGATTTTTAACCTTCGGGGGGATGGAAAGGAGGAGCGAAAAAGTGGGGATGAAAAATCAGATATTTTCAAATTTATTCAAGTGAGCTATCAAATAAAAGACCATGTACATTAAAAAACTGTAACCCTTACGCAAGAGAATTTGGGGAAGAGGTGAAAGTGGAGATGTTGACCAGCAAAGTGGGTAGTTCACAGCAAATAATCTTATGATTAAAAATAAACATCATATATCAGATTTTCAAAACAACAGAACAATTACAAGTAGGTTAAATTGAGTGAGAAGAATGATTTTAATGCAAACTTATCGATCCAACGGGTAAGTTAAATTTCCTTGCTGATTCTTTACTTTCGTCCAACAGAAAATGAAGGTTAAATCAAATTTCATGATCGTATCAAATTGACATAGATAAAATTCTGTATTAGACAAAATGATTTCATAGCGTTCCTGAAATCACGAAAAAACACCAACAATCAGATAAATAAATTTACTTTTGAATGAACGAATGCATGAAATATTTGGGAAAAAAAAAACATTTTGAAAATAAATGACATATCATATTACTTTAAAGCACACAACCATCTCATATATCATGTAATCTATTTATAGTTAAAATACCTCTTGGGAAAAATAAATAAAAAGTCATATAAATATAAATAATAGTGAGTTAACAATTCTATATGACTCTAATGCAAATAATTACTAAAAGGAATTTGTAATGTGATGGTACTGATGAGAGTATCATCCACACATAATACATATGTTACTTTACTTTGTGTTATCATGTGAATCATACACATATCATTTCCCTGTTTATCTAGAAAAAAATAAATAAAAATCTGACTGGTTATCTGTCTGGCTGTTTTGATTTTTTATTTATTAAGACTAGATTTTATACTGTTTTCACTTTTTATCTTTACATATTACACGCTATGTAAACTTTAATAAAATGTATAATTAATTAACGTTCCAATACCGGTACAGAAGTTCTTGTAATCAGTCCGAAAATAGAATTAGTTATTTTCGCCATATCTTTACGTTCCACAATCAGGACAATGTAATAATACCACTTTTATACCCGTTTGAGCTCCGGGATATTTTTCGTTCACGAGTTTTCGTGAAAAAAAGGTAATTGCGGTCTCGAATTTACGACAATCGTCGCGTAATAACGTCAAGATATGCAGAAAATATCACCAAAAATGACTAGGTCTGTGGGGAGATGGGGGCGGCTAGAGTGTAAGAAAAAAAATTAAACTTGAATCTTTGACTAATACACTTATTGGTTTGAGTTTAGCAGCTTTGTCTTAATCATTGATCTTGGTCTTGTTTCTCTTATGTGGGTAAACGCAAGATCCAAGTACAATCAATGCCAGGTGTGCAAGATAAAGGTAGTTAATAATATAAAGATTGTCAATAACTCCTGTTTTGGTCTTACTGTTCATCACTCATAATGATGTTCTAAAAAAAAAAGTGTCTGGAAATATTTGAGACTTGTTTTCAAATTTTGAGGGTGGATTCTGTTAAAACTTGGTAGAACAAGTGCCGCTTGTTATAATTTTCTTTATAAGAAAACAAATTAATCAAAATTAATCTTAAGAAAATTAGCTGTGTTACATAATAAAGCATACCTACCTTTCAAAACACTTTATACACAATATAGGATTTCGATGTTAAAAATGCAAGATTTAACTAAAATCTAAAAATTTTACACCGTAAGAAGTATTTAAAAAAGTTATCTGCTTATAAAGGGCATTAATGAGAATGCATTCACACATATTCGCACCGTGCGTGGGTTTTTTTGGAGGCGTTTTCATGGTAACGATACACTACTTTAATTATAGAATTGTATGGATGTATATATAATTGTATGGATTGCATTTATGACTTACATTGAAAATTAAATATTATTGTCTCACAAATTTAAATAAATAATTATGATAATTTACACTTGAAAAATAATATTTGTGCAATTTTCTGTAATATTAACATGTAAAAAACTGCAAATTAGTCATAACAGCGTCCTTTAACGCCAAAATTTTTCACTGGAAGCGCTGGCATCGATTTTATTGTCCCTACCATGACTACGCACACAACGAATATACTCTAAGAAAACGTGTTTTTTTTAGAACGCCCTTAAAAGTCTTCAAAATTAATAAGAAGGTTATTAATCGATTGGATAACAAAGAAAGTTTTGGGGTATTTGAACAATATTCAATTTCTAAAAGGTTCAAAAGAGCTTCTTCAAATCGTCTCAAATTAACCTAATAATTAAACAGCAAATACAAGTTAACGAGCTATTCCTTAATGTATCAACAGAGTTGAAAATACAAAATCATATTCATATCTAATTGAAGGTTTGTTTACAAATAAACTGACAAAACAACACATCACATCAACAAACCAAACAAACTTTCAGACTTCATACAAAACATAAACAAACATACCTTGTTTCAGAAGCAGCAGAAGCTTCATGCACAATTATTGTTGTATATAGCATGTCAACAATTTGAATATACATCAATCTTACTTATTTTTCATGAACCGTGAAGTAACTTGACAGATATTTGATTCGTTTGATAAATTGAAATACTTATCCGGAATATTCCAGAAGAGTACCTTGTAACATAAAAAAAAAAAACAACACATTCATTATAATAAGCGAATAAATGTAGAAGAATTCTAATTATAGATAACTTAGTTAAGCTAAAACTTGTTCGAAATTTTATTTAATCCAATTTTAAAAACAGAGATAAGTCCTAGGTAAAAATAAAATAGAATTTTGATTGGGCAGCGCTAAGAAATCATACGAATCCACTTCTTCCAAATTAATATAGTGGGTGGTCCAGTAGTTAATTTTTATCTACGAAAATCCATCTCCTATCATCAGCAATAATAATTTTTGTTCAGTTCAAAAGGCGAAACGAAAATATCAAGATTTGAAGACATTATGAATGTCAAGTATTTGAATAAACGTGCCGATTTTTTTCACTAACATCAACAGACGCGATGAAAGTTTATATTCTATTATTTACTTATTTAATACTTCGACCATTTAAGTTCGAGTTCTTTTAACGGGAATGTGAATGTGGGTGAGTGGTATTGAAAGTGTTTCTTGTGAGAAGCCTCAATGTCTCAGAATATTTCTAAAGGTTCATTTTTTTTTTGGAACGAAATATTTCTGTGAATATAAATGTAAGATATATTATTAGCAGATGTAATGACTAAACGGTAATTTGTAACTAGCGCGTTGCGTTGGTGTAAAAACATATCGGCGCTGTTTAAAATATGCAACTTATAAGGTGGCGGACAAATTTAGACAGAAGAATTGACAGAAGAAGTGTTTTATAAATTTTTATTTCTTGACATAATGTAATTGATAGACGATGACGATTATGGGTAACATTATTAAAAATATATGTTCATTCAATAATTACTATTCACAACATGTTAAAGTTCCAATTTTTACTCATTAATTACATGAAAACTGTACGTAACCTTTTTTCAAAAAATTTACATAAACGTATAAGTATAATAGCAGATCAAAAATTCAGATTTTTATCTATACAATGATTGCATTCATGTCCAATCAACCTTAATATGTTTAATTCTTAATTTTACTTTTTGAATCTTTGCAAATCACGATATCGAACAGAACATTGTTTTTTGAAGAATCATGTAAGTGAAAAAATTATAGTAAATTAATATTTGACCATTCTCAAGGAAGAAGAGGAATCTCTCATCTCTATCCGAGAAGATTTAAACAAAAAATAGGTTTTCTTATAAATTTAACCCAATATTAATTCTTGAAATTGATGTGCACTTTGAATAATAAAAAACCACCCTTAACAGGAACGGATAGAAACAACACATTTTACAGTAAAACTAAAGTATATCAATGTATAACCTGATGGGACATGTATAACTTTGTAAGTAAAGCTTACTATATATATGAAATTCACTTGAGACCCATTTCTAGATTGTTTTTCTAGTTTTACAAATGTTTCTAAGTTATTTACTTCTTGACCAGTATATATATGTAGAAAACTGACCTAGAATCAGTAGTTTATATTCAACAAGATATGGATTAAAAATGTATTCACAAAAACCAAACTAATGGAATGAATTTGAAAATATCTACAAAACGGAAATATAGTCAAATTATTTAAGGTAAAAAACATACCCAATTCCCTATCAATAATATAAAAATTTCAAGGGGTCAGTTTCTATGCGATGCTTTTCATTCTTCTTATTAGGAATAGGAAAGCTTCTTAATAGGAACGATTTTCAGAGACCTTTGATGAAAATATGATCGCCCATTTAATGATCATCAGCTTTAATAACCTCTGAGAATAATTTGCTTATAACTCCAAGATTTCAAATCGGGAAAAATTTCGTTATTTTAATTTTATTTTTTTAAATAAAATTGACCGTGACTGGCAATTACTTATTATCATGATAAATTGATAAGTTTTCACATAGATAAAAATCTGAATTTTATACTCGAGAATGGATATAGGTTAGCGGGTCCTTCAACGCTTGTACGTAATTATTCGCTCCGAGCGTGAATTTCGTTTCCATGACAACGATACACTACTTTAATTATAGAATTAATGGATGCATATATAATTGTGTGGATTGCATTGAAAACTTACATTTAAAATTTAATATTCTTGTTTCACAAATTTAAATAAATAATTACGATAATTAACATTTGAAAAATAATATTTGTACAATTTGATTTCTTATTTTCACAATTTTTAATGCATTAAGTTTAATTAATTAGTGTTTTTCAATGTTTATCATTTTAATTTGACAGTTTCTATATCATTAACATGTAAATAATTGCAAATTAGTCATAACAGCCCACTTTATCTCCAAAATTTTTCACTTAAAGCGCTGGCATCGATTTTATTATCCCTACCATGACTACGCACACAACGAATAGAAATAAATAAAAAAAATTTTGAAGAAGACTTTCATTAAATTTCACGCTTGATTTGACTGTGGCTAGCTTTTAATATTTTGAAAGTAGCGCTTGCTATGTGACTGCTTAAAAATGTGAGTATAGTAAGGAAATATTTTAAAAAATTAAGAAAATATTTTTTTGTTTCCATGTTAAGAGCATATTTTGATGCACTACTTTCTTTTAAACTGTATACTATTATGCAGCGAGATTGTATCAAGAATATGTTTAATGTAAAGGTTCACAGTAGTATTATTTCTACGACGAACTCGATCCTCGAAGTCCATGATCAACTTTTTATGCTCTTCAGATAATATAAAAAAAAAAATTGTATATAAATTATTGACAATGAAGGTACAAAACTTTCTTAATAATTTTTATAAAGTAATAGTAGGTAAAATTCATAATAATTAATAAATTTTCAAGTAACTGGTAATATTTATTAAAACAATTTATTGTAAAATTTTATATTTTTAATAAATTCATTATTTATTATTATTGGCTCATTAAGTAATCAGTGATGTGTAAAATTGAAGTGAAGTTCATTCATGTAATTTAAACAAAAACAAAAAAAAACTTATATATTTATTAATAAAACGACAAATATTACAGCAGGTATTTTAAGTATAAATAATTCCGTAACTAAATATAATGAACTATGCCAGAAAATTAAAAGAAAAATTTCATAGAACCTAAAATTCCACAAAAAAATAAAATTTAAAAAGAAAATACGATGGTTGTTCCAACATTTGTTTATAGACAGGCCGTAAATTAAAGACATTTCTGACCTCTAATAGTATACTTTTTTTGAAGTGAAAACTTCTTTAGCTACGTTAGGCACTTTTTGGTAGGGAAAAAAGTTATGGTTTCTCATTACCGACATCCTGTGCGCGCGCCGACATGTTTATAGCAGTATATCTGTGGTTATACAGCTGGCGTATTGTGTAACATTAGTGCTGCGTATATAACAAGTACATTGAAATTTATGTTAACACAAATACTATCCACAAATCATGTGATTGTATATTAACTGTTATTTCAATTGAATTGTATTTATATTTTGTCATAATCTTGTATAGCCTGTAAGTAAGTACGGTAGGTATGTATATACAATGCATTAGTCTCCCACTTCACCGATCTTTTAAGCTTTTAAATATTTCTCGACAAATATTTTATAAACTAATTAAATAAGATGTCTAATTAAAAAATGTAAATAAAATAATTGTATTTATTTCTCAAAAAAGTCAATGTTTTGAGAAATAAAATTTTTTGTAATAAAACTGAGATAAGCTGAATTGCAAACATTCGAATGATTTAATAATTTTTTTCTAAAGAATATGAAAACTGAAAATATTAAACTTAATCTTGTAGTATTAATTAAACGGAAAATTTTAACAGCATGACCTAGTTTCAAATAACTTTATCATGGCAGTGCAATGTTTTTTGTATTGATCTCACTAAGCCTGCAGAGACTTCCTGCGACACGGATTACAATTATATTAAACTCGAAAATCAATTTCTTTATTTTAAATTAAGACAAAAATATATTTGATGATGTAAGTTATGGCGAAAGATACCTCAAGTGGTCTAAGAGACGTTCGGGCATGTACAATATCAGTATCAATAGTCATCAAGTTTCTATTTACTATAAAATTTTATGGATAAATCTTATTTCTGGGTTAAACATTAAAAAAGAGTGACTGGCAACATAATGCATAATAAAATTACATTACAATTAAAAGAGCCGAAACGGTTAGAAAATGCTAACTTCGGACAATTTACTTATTTTTTTGGCAAAGGCTCACTTTATATATATGGCAAACAAGTAAAATTCGTCGAAAAATACAGAATTTTCTTAATTACTTTTTAACGCAATTATCAGTCACGGAATTTTGTACATTACTTAAACGAATTCTCTAAACGCAAAAAGAATTTTACTTCATTTCAAGCACACGGTCTATTATGTCAAATTTCGATTAAAATATTGTTTTGAGAATATAAAATATCCACAATTAGTGATGGGACGAATATTCGCATTCGCAAAAAAACGATGCGAATTTTTTTGACAAAAAATCATCATCATTTTGTATCATAAATTACAAAATTGCCCCAAAGTTCACTAATATGTACTTTACTCACATTTTTAGATCACTTTTTAATCACTGTTAAATTTGAATCTTAGACAAATGCAATTATAGTAAACTAACCTCAAATAAAAAAAACTGAATTTCGCTTTTAATGGACTTATAAGGTTTGTTTTTAATGGACTTATACGACGGACTTTTTATGCTCATGAAGAGTTATATGTACTAGCTTGACCCCTGAGGAATTCCCCTACCGTGGCTACCGTAAACCATGTTTCATTCATTAAAATAGTTTCTTTTGAAATATCTTTACAGTTGCTGATTCACTTTTTAACGATGTCTTCAGTATAAGAAAAACATCTAAAAAATCGTTCACATTCGATTCATTTATTATTTAACTCATTTAAAATATAGTTATATACTTTTTCGTTATTTGTCTAGCCTGTTATTTCCTAAGCAGTACAATTTTAGTTCGTGTATTTTTCGTCAGAAGCCAACATGATTAACTTGAAAATGAGAGGTGAATCATGTGATTTGATAAAGGAATAAGGAAGATAAGGTATGGACAGAAAAAAACATGCTGGAATTTAAAAGTTAACATTCGCGAATATTGGAAATAAACATTCGCATTAGCATTCGCGAATGTATAAAATTCAACATTTGTACCATCACTATCCACAATAAAATGTGCATAACAAAGATTTATAACAAGGAGAAAACAGGACATTAGAAGAATCACCTTACTTCTTCTTTTATTTCATTTTTTTGTCGTATAATATAATGGTAGAGTGTTAAGTTTTTATTATAACGAGTGTAAGTATAGAGAAAATATTCTCAAGGGTCCTCCTCTTTTCAATTCTTAACATTCCTTTAAATATACTTTAGTAGTAAAAAAAAGTTGTTAATACTACAATACGTAATAGTGTGTCACATAACATCAAAAACTGTTTCGTCCTGATACATACCGTCCATCATGTTAAAGCAATGCCTGACGGGGACGTTAACAATTTTGCTCAAAAAGGTTATAATCGGCTCCGGAACGATTTCCAGAATGATTCCATTTAATCCATAGGAGTTAAACTTTTAGCTCTGTGTCAAAATATCATAGGTGATATTATTTTCAAAAATTTTGATTGCCTACGGTAGCTTTAACATGATACCGTAAAACGATGCCGGAAAAATTTCTGCAATTAATACTTTTTTAATACTTGGGTCTTGTAAAATGTTATTTTGGAACTTTGAAAAAAATCAATTTTTACTTGTTACGCAAGTTACTGTCCAAATCGATCGCCCGTAAGAATTAACATGTTGGCAGTAATTTATCTGATTGTCGAATCATTTTTTGATGACATGTATCGCACTATAAGACTTATATAGTACACACAATATGTACATTCTTTGGTATATCGATTTGAAGAAAATGTGAAGGGATTTTGAAGGTAACTTTCATTATACTGTTGTTGCTAACTGTCTACTTAACTAATGGATAGTTGTTTATTTTTATATCGGAAACTTTGATTTTGAAACATTTATTATTTTTAATTCCTTTGACGATTATTAAAATCAATGAAGAACGTTATATTTATGATAGGAAAACACACGACTATTATATTCTAGCTTCTACTTCAAAAACAAAACTTATTATACAAAAGAGGCTTTTATCCAGAATAACAGAGAATCAACGACGAGCAAAAGCTACTAAACGAGAATTTTGAAATTTAGATTTATTGTGCGATGTAGCTATCGACTAAAAAAGGATTTGGAATTTTTATCAAAAATTTTGCAAATGACAAAGTTAAGAAATATAACAGTAACTTTATACATTACAGTATGCATCAAATCCGGTAGTTCTGATTTTTTGCAGACTTGTTTTTGATGTTATTCTAATGAATAATCCAAGTTTGTGACTTCGAACGCCAAACGCAACTTTTCCAAAAATCGAAAAATTCGTGAAAATTTCGGAATTTGGCGATTATACCCCTAAAGGACTAGTTATATATTATACTTATACTACTTGATGATACCTTTTTAGAACGTTTTTAAACTAGACTAAATTTGCTACAATATGCGCCGAGAATGGACTGTGTAGACCCGATACTTTCCGAGTTAAAGCCTTTCAAAATGTACCGACGTAAGTTTATACATCAGAGCTAACGTCAAATCCGGTGGTTCTGATTTTTAACAGACTTGTTTATGATGTTGTCCTAATGAATAATCCAAGTTTGTGACTTCGAGCGACCAACGTAACTTTGCCAAAAATCAAAAAACGCGAGAAAATATCAGTTTTTCGGATTTTGGCAATTATAACCCTAAAGGGGTAGTTTTTGAAGTACCTTCTTAAAATGTTTTTAAAGTAGACTAATAAATTTGCTACTAGTAGGCTGTTACTGTAT
Organism: Chrysoperla carnea; assembly: GCF_905475395.1. NCBI lineage: Eukaryota > Metazoa > Arthropoda > Insecta > Neuroptera > Chrysopidae > Chrysoperla > Chrysoperla carnea. The sequence goes on from NC_058340.1 coordinate 22,238,287, forward strand.
TAAAAGTAAAAGAGAGAGAATTCGATAATAATAATAATAATAACAATTAATATTCTAATTAATCCACAATGTTAATTGTTTACAACTTGCAGTTTCGCGAGTAAACCCATTAGGTGGATGCTAGTATGATTTAATATTTAATACACATTTAATACAGGTTTTTTACAGATGGTTGGAGATGGTTTTTTTTATTATTCCCTTAAAATTTTTATAATTTGTAAGGCTCATTGTTTTTAAAAACGTTGTTTTTAAAATAAAACAATCCATTTTGGTTACAATTAATTTTATTATATTTGTTTACACTTTATTTTAAACAAAAAGTCTTTAGAATTTTTTTTATACGCAGTTTCAAGTACATTGTACAAACGAAAAATATTTGTCGCAGTGTTTGTAATACTACCTCTTTATTCTGGATTTTTCCCTGATGTGTTTTTGTAAAATTTATTTTAAAAAATATAATAAACTTTTCTATTTTTTGCGTGCACAAAACTACCTAATCATAACAAAATCGCGGCTTCAGTAGTAGCCATTCTATTTTATATTTTGAGATTGTTTTCTATACAATGATTTTAAACTAGCTTGATGGACTATTTAAACTTTAAAAACAACTATCTTATGATATCCTTCACTTCATTGTCCTTAGTAAACCCCGGTTCAATTAAACTTCGGCCGGTAAACCCCGGCCGAAACCAACCTGGTTTCGACCAATTGAGAGAACGTTTTGCTGGCAGTCTTCAGAAGATATAGTTAGCTTAGGACTTAAAAGTTGTGAAAAAATATGTTTTTATCTCAGGCTCCCATCGACGTAGCTAGATAAAATATGATATCTGAATACAAAACTTTGAACGAATTGAGTTCTTCAAAGGCGATCCAGTGGTTTTTGCACACAAACAGACAGACAGACAGACAATAATTTTATCATAGTAAAGAAATTTTTAGGCCAAAACATAATATTTTAAATCGAAACCAGTCCAGTAATTTTTGTTTGATACTCGAACATAAAGAGGCAAACAGCAGACAACACTTTTATTACCTAATTGAAGCACCCCTTAATTGATACACAAAATTTCAAATTTTTGGTAAAGCTTTCAGTTTGATCTCGAAACTCCTGAATATTGTTCTAGTAATAATACGAGAAATATAGATTGTTATAACCATATCGAAAATAATTAAAAAATAAGAAAAATTAATTAAATTTTCAAAAAAATAGGAAATACAAAATAAATAATATTTGTTATTGAAAGGATATATTATATAATAATAAATACGTACCACAAAGTTAATTAATAATAATCTATACATTTTCTTTTTTTTACTTAAACAAAAGTGACGTGGAAATTAATAAACGAGATGAAAAAATATGTACGTATGTAATAAGACAATAACGATTAAAATACAGAATTAACTTTCTGTGAAATAAATTACAATCAAATAATAATAATAATGAATGAATTCAAGCGGGTGAGGAGTAAGAGGGTATGAAGGAAATTGAATTGTGTACATTATGATTATTAATAAAAGGTAAAATACATTCTTTTTTTATTTTTACCAAATATTTCCTTTCGTGATTATAATAGGAAGCCATTACCATTACCTGAAACAATATAAATAAAACTTATATCAATTAACAATTTAATTAATTTCGAAACTGTATCAATAATTGTAACAGTTATTTGAAATATTTTCTTACTAAACATACTTCGATAAATTAAAGTGTCTATTTATTGTAAAAAATATGTTTTCCGGAATATTCTGGAATATGAAAAATCTGGAGCAGGGCTATACTTGACTTGACCATACAGTCGTACCCACTGAAAAATTAAATGTCAAAAGCCACAAAAACTATTATAAGAAATGTGTAAAATTAAATATTAGTTCAAGAAATGAAGTTCCTATGTATTGATTGTGTATTTCTATGATCCATTTTATTCACCATAGGATATGAAAAAGGTTGTATCCATAATGGAAATTCGTAGCCATCACATAATGGAAAATATCTTCGCCTTACATTTCATATGTTACATAGGTACATTACATAGGTTTCACTTTCAACATACTGCATGCGAAAAGAAAAATAATTCAGTCGAATATTTCTACCAATTTTTTTTTTTTTGTTTTTTTTTTGCCTTTTAACAAGTTCGCGCTTAAACATTATTTTGAGCTAACCATTAGTTATAAGGTCACAAAATTAATTAGCTATTAGACAAAAAACATTTATTTGCCCACATCATTTTCAATAAAATTTAATGAGATAAAAATGGCTCTAGCTCGAACAACATACATTTTCGATACCCAGTTTATTGGGCAAATATGTGGCAAATAACCGATAGTATAATCTCCATCAAGATTTGTATCGAATTACAAAAAACCCAAAATATATTGGTAAATATTTTCCATTACAGCCCTGAAAAATTTTACGTTAATTGTAACACAAAAGAAGTGATAAACCAGGAAAAATTAATCAATATTCTATGAAAACCAGATTAAATCATCACTTGAATATATATTAAAATCCTAAATCCAGGATTAAAACATGTCAATTATGTAATGGTTAAATTCTCTTAAAAAATAAACGAGGGATGAAAAGTAGATTACAAAATAAGTGACACAAAATAATTTTTAAAAGCACATTCAACTCAATTTTTTTTTCTCATTTCGATAATACTTTCAATAATACAAAAGAGAAAATGTGGAACATTATCTTAAATTGGTGAAAGTCATTAATGTGACCTCCATTTCATCCTCAAGCTCTGACTCTACTATATGTGATACAAAATAAATTGAGGGGCAACTAAATAAAATAGAAAATGATAATAGCAAGTAAATAAACATAGAAGAACACAAAGATAAAGAGTTGAAGAAGTACATTATTGTTATATACTTGGGGTATTATCAAAACAACTCATGGCTTTAAAAATCATTCAAGTTGAAGACTGAAGATTGTATATCATTGTGTGTATTTTTTTTGTTACCATGCATGATAGAAACTTTGATTCGTTACTTTAAAAGTCCGTTTATCGGAAAAGTAAAAGTACTTTGGATAGACCTAGCATTTAACAACCAATTTTTCATTACATTGTACAACAATCAGCTGAGAGATTTTTTAATGAAAAGCTTTCATTTCAATGAATTTGAAAGTACTTATTTACACCCTGTTTTATTAATATAGTTTTATGGGTGGGCATATAAATAAATATATGGTATGTATATATGCTTTACATTGAAAATTTAATACTACCTTTCGACACATACTACACCAATTACATGTATGCAATTGAAAAATAGTCATATTTGAAATAAAACGTGTGAATTATTGCAAGTTTCATAAAAGAGAAGAGCTGTGATTGATTCCGTTGTCCCTTCCACCTACTTTGAGCGAAGAGAAATGACCATTTTTTGGCATTTGTTGGATACTCGTAGGATAAAGGTACAGAAAATTCCAATCAAGGAAACTGAAATTTTAAAATAACGTTGCTAAGAAGAAGAACTTATTTTTTAATTTAATAAAAGCCGAAATTCTATTACTAATTGAATAATTTTGAATTCCTTTATGTAATCAGGCAAATGAGTTTGAAGTGAATTAAATTTACCTTCGTTGTATCCCAAAGTTGCAAACAAAAAAAAACGGCCTAACGCAATCGATATGTCTTGATTTTGGAAGTACAAAACTCACAGATCAAAAAGATGAAGATAGAAGAACCAATAAACGGCGTTGGTAGTAACAAAAGTATCATTATAAAAAAATCAAGGCTTCATTAATCCCATAAACTATGACTGAATGTCAATTTTATCACATTTTTGAGTTTGATGGATTCAGGACAGAACTAACTGATATATCTTGCCTACAAAATTTTGTAAAAAGCCGACGCACGTTTACTCATATTCGGGTTTTCACCGTATTTCATTTAAAAACAATAAAAACAAATAAATAAATGTATCACTGCTAAATACAAAACAATCAATTTAGATCTTTCTGATTGAAAGGATATGTTATTCATATGCGTAAAAATAAAATTATATTTTATAATTTCTTTAAATAATTTTCTGGATCTCCACTATCCCAACCCCCCTTTTTTAGATTACCATGTTTGACAGTTGAGAGATCTTAATTCGCATACGATGGGAAAAATTTTGTTTGAAGTGATCTTGGTGTCAAGTGGTAGGCATGGATGTTTCTGGTAACAAGAGACGCAATGAAGAAAAAGATGAAAATAATAACAGTCTGAATAAAAGATATAACTTGTATTGCACTTAAAGGAAAATATAAGTTTTTTACTGGATCACTCGTAAAAACATATTTACGAAAGCTTGAGATTTTTTTGATCTTCAAAAACATTACGATCGTCACAAGCTAGTAATTAAAACTAGTCGTATTTTCTAATTTAAGTAAAATTTATAATTATATATTATAAATTTTAATTATATATATATAATTATAATTACTTTTAAGTGTAATAAAAGCTTGTGTTTAAAAAAATAATTATTAAATTTTAAATATCATGCTTAAAAAAGTGTATTTATATTATATAGTATTTATATTAGGATATGGTGGAAGCGATGGGAAGAAAAAAACAATTTTACAAGTTTTCACATTATATTACTTTTATACAGTACTTTATTTTCGTTATGCCTAGTACCTACTTCCAGATCTCTATCTAGTCGGCAAGAACCTTAATAGTCAACACAGACAGACAAACAAGAAAGTGAATTATTAATAAAACGTTTTTTTAAACTGGAAAATATTGTCCTAATATTCAACGAACCGTGAAGATGCATTGAGTTTTTATATTTTTCAATATACGACAAAAAAAAGTGATGTGAACACTTTTTTACATCTCATATAATGAATATATTTTTCTTTAAATTTCCAATCACGTAATCGTATTGTTTACAAAGCTTATAGAGCAAGGTTTTAGAGAGATGATAAAATGAAAAGCACACAAAGGCACAAACATATATTTTACTTTAACGTATCAAGCATTAAAGATATTTTCAATAACAAATATTTAACTTAAAAAAAATCATAAATAAGTATTAAAAGGAAAAAGCAATTGGTCCGGGAGATACACGGGTAAAATGCGTGCAGAACTATATTAATATTGTAATATCTGTCGTTTTTCAACTAAACTCGATCGCGTAACCCTAATCAAAGTAAAAATATAAGTTCCTAAAATTAAAAAAGGGAGAGACTTTTTCGAGAAAGTTAGATCGCGAAACTTGGGCAGAGACACACTGATGGACTTATCTGCACTATGCACCAAACTTCATTCACTTAACTTCAGGGTTAGAAAGTCAAGAACTTCATTACGATGGACAAATTTTGATTCAAAGTCGCAGAAGTTCTTCGCTACCTAACTGTCTCTGTTTTGATACACAACCACGTCGAAAGATCTTCCCTGAAAAAATTTCAATTCTGTAGATTGATAAGTCCACTATGATTGAAGTTCCTGGTACCACCCTGATTGAAGTCCACGATATTAAATCCTGGTTCAAAAAAGTTAGATAGGGGTATACCTCGAACAGATGTTTCTCCTCATCTCCTGGGCTAAAAATAGCATGTGAAAAAAGAAAAACCTTCGAAAATTTCATAAATCATTGCCATAGAATAATTTATGATACATTATTGTTTTTAGAAAGAAAAAAATATAAACAAAACTGGACACAATAATTAATGCGTTTTTTCTTTTCAAACGAATACAAAACAACAAAACCACTTCTAGAAGCTATTTATTATTGACATGTATCAAAATCATTGTTGTTTAATTTATTTTCCATCATTTTACGTTTGGAAAATTACAATAATAATGTATGGTTAAAAAAAGGGAAAATCATGTTAGATTTTGCGTGTAAGAGCATTTGCGGAATTTAAGGAATGTTTTTATCGAAAAAATGGTGGGGCCAAAGAAAATTTTTTATTACTAATGAATTTTGAATAGTTTTGTATTTTTCGAAGTGGTTGGTATAGGTGTTCCGGGCCTCCAATCGTAAGATGCTTCTATTCATTACTTAAGTTCATCACAAGGAATGTTTTTATCAAAAAATGGGCGGGATCAAAGAAAATTTTTTTCATAATTTATGTACATTCAAAGTATTTTTCAAAGTGGTGTTCCAGACCAACAATCGCAATATGCTTCTAGTTATTCGATAAGTACTTACATCATAAGGAATACTTTTATCAAAAAAAATTTTTTTTTAATTTTTAGTCGAAACTTTATTTAAATGTTTCGTACACATCGAAATGCAAGAATATCATTAAAAAATTGATTTTTGGAATAAAAACTGCTAAACAAAAAATGATACAATCTGAAATGAGTGGTTTTCTATACAAGGGTGAGATGAAGTTCATAAAATGCCACGACAACTTTTTGAACTTCATATAACCGCAGGATTCAATAATTTTGTGTGGGAAGAATTTTACGAACATAGTTAGTAATTAGTAATAAGTAATTTCATGAAGTTAATTAATAACAAAAACCACAACATACATACACGTGTCAAACTACATTTGATGATAAAAAAGAAATAAAAACTAAAACATGTCAAAGTATATTGAAATACTTTATGTAATTAATTATTATATCATAAATAATAATTATAAAAACAGTGAAACCTATTCAAAAATTTAACAGTAATCAATAATATGGTATACCATTCAATTTTGTATTTGAGACACTTTGGAGACATTTTATTCAATTCAATTCAATTTAATACATTCTTTCTAAAAACAATACAGAGTACGGAACATGTCATACAAATGGAAAGAAAAATGAAAGGAAAGGGGAGGGTATGCATTTATAACATTTCTATTTGTTTTAAATCATTCACAACTTCAAACAATCATTCACAGATTCAAACTTTTTTCCCAAGTTAAGATTTCCTCTACTTCATCATCCAAGCCAAAGAAGGGTAAACAAACCATTTTCAAGTTCTTTCTTTGTTAGTACGAGTTAAATATCTTACATAAAAATGTATAGTAAACTTTCCAAACTATCTAGAATTTTCTGCATTTTATTTTTGCAAAAACTAGAGCTCGAGATTGCTCGCCTGATACCTGTTAATTTCATACCTTCTCGTGCGGAGCATTGTTCTCAGTTAGCCTTTCTTAGATTATATACTACTCAAAAACAACTTATATTAACATAAAATAATCATTCTGTCAACCAGTGGAGCGAAACCTCGAGCACAGCTAGTGTTTTAATTAAAAGTTATTATATTATCGAATATATTTATTAACCAAGTCGTGAGTAGTTTTAAATTTTCAAGGTGACTTTGAATAACCAGTACATAAAATTTCTTATATATTCATAATGCATACAATTAAATATGCAGTTTTAAATTATGCCATAGAAAACTTTATATATACTGGAATTGTAAAAATGAAAAATGATTCACGAAAACCCAAAGGAGTTAACTTGTAAAAAAAATCATAATCAGTTCTGAAGACATTGAAAAATCTATACATGCGCTTATGTGAGGAAGGAGGGTTAAAATCTCTCCTTACGTAAGATTTCATGAGTTAAAAATCTAGATCTGATAGCAATGAAAGAGTATATAAACCTTAATTACCTTCAAAAGAATATAAATTTTTAATTTACGTGAAACTATGAGCTTTAGTGTAACTGATACTTTTCTAACAACTTATTATTATTCGGCGAAACGAGATTGAATCTTACGTAAGAAGAGGGAAAGGGGGTTTGAGAAATCTTATGTATGCTTACGTGAGAGAAGGAGGGAAGGGATCAAAAATTGTCAAAATTAGGCTTGCTTAATTAATGAATGGCCCCCTAAAAAGAAATATGTATGAAACATGATGTTACAAGGGTGTCCGTTAATCCTGGGACATCCTGTATAGGAATTCAGTTAGGGTCTTTTAATTTTGTAAATTTAACCGATTTGTCGTTAAAACCGATGCCGTTGTAAGCGTTTTCGACTTTAATTTTACTTGTTTTACCGCCAAGGAACCTACAAACTGCTATTTTTAACTACTACTGCTATAGCAACTAATAACAGTAAAGTACTTATATAGCGGCTTAGTAATCATAGAAGCTTTGATGTCCTGCTAATGAGCTGCGGACCATTTAAATTTGTGGAAAAAAAAATTTCAAGGGTGGGGAGTTTTTGTAACAAAAAAAAACTAGATAGAGATTTTTATTCTGTTTAATTTTATTCATACCAGTTTATTATTAAAAGAAAAATTGAAGAGCCTAGTAATAGATTTGAAGAACCTAATGTAGTTGTTACCCAACCAATAAAAACTTATAAAAATAATAACTTTCTTTATATTTGTGTAATGGATTATTTATGCAAACCAATTCTGTTATTCACAATAAAAATAAACACATAATGGCTTCATTTTATTCAAAATCTGATATGAAAAATAATATTTTTATATAAAATAACACATAACATACACACTCAATTCGTTCAATTGTTATTTTATCACATAAAAATTGTATATTAAGCCATAATTTTCCCGAAAATCTAGACTTATGCACTGTATTGAACGTCAACGTAGAAAGAAAAGAGTGTGTCTACTTTTGAGCATCCTCAGTTACTCCCCGTTGATTAAGCTTCATGAGATCAAATGAGCTGCAATTCAGTCAGTATGCAGAGTTGCTTTTACTAGGAGAATAGTCATAAAGAGGCGGGGGGGGGGGGGGGTCGATATCAATTTAATAGTTCTTAGGGAAAAAACTGCTTTATTTTAAAGTTTTTATGACTCTAACACAGGGTTCGAGGATATATATCAATGGATATATATCATGATATATATCCGATATATATGCGATATATATCACGTGAATTTTTATGATATATATCAATACAAAAATGATTTTAAAAAATTTAATATTATTTAGTAATTTTTGGCGTTTGTTACCGTATTTCTACTTCCCAAATTTTGATGGCATTGGAGTAGAGTTAAAACCTACTAATACTTAGCTCAAATCGTGTCGTGTCAGAAAAAGTTCGTTACTAAAGAGTAAGTATAAGTAAGATTCAGAATCGGAAGATGATCTAGGTTTATCTTCTTTGCAGTCAAACCAAGCACAATTATGAAACGACATTTTTTTTTTTATCATTAACAGTTTATTACAAATAACTGATGACTGATTTGATAGTTAAAAGACTGATTAGACTCTAGAGTTATTATTTGTAATGTTTATTGTTTTGTTGCCTAAGTGTAGGTATGACCATTGACTGATAACAATTTATAAAATTGTTTTTTGTTTAGAAAAATATTAAGTTGATTTTTATTTATAAAAATATTAATTTTAATTGATTTTGCCTGATCTAGAAGAATATTTTATGTTTTGGTTTCATTTGTCTGATTTGAAGAGCCTAAGTAAATAAAACCTTTTAAACATTTTAGTTTTTTTTAAATATGAAAATTTTGATAGATATCGGATATATATAAAAAATATCCGATATTTTGATATTTATAATAAATATCGGATATTTTCGAACCCTGGTTTCGAGAATGTGGAGACCTGGTCCCGGAATTAAGCACATATGTGATAGCTAGCGAAAAACTGACATCACAACTGAAAAGAATGACCCAAACTTAGTGGGTTTCAAAAAAAATTCCAATAAGATCGGATAAAAATTGCCTGTGTTATTAAAAAAATTGAATTTTTGAACTTTATGACGTCATCCGAATCCAAAAAATTTAATTTTGCTCTATCACATCCAAATTTTATCCAATTTTGATAAACCAAGTATGTAATTCTACTAAATTTGGGTCATACTTTTCAAATTTGTCATCAACATTAACCTAGCTCTATTAGGTTTAAAGATTGTGGAGGTCTGGTCCTGGAATTGGGCACATATGTGATAGCTAGTGAATAACTGACATCACAGCTGAAAAGAATGACCCAAAATTAGTGGGTTTCAAAAAAAATTCCAATAAGATCGGATAAAAATTGTCTGTGATATTAAAAAAATTGAATTTTTGAACTTTATGACGTCATCAGAATCCAAAAAATTTAATTTTGCTCTATCACATCCAAATTTTAACCAATTTTGATAAACCAAGTATGTAATCCTACTTAATTTGGGCCATAATTTTCAAATTTATGATAAAAATTACCCTAGCTCTATGAGATTTCAAGAATGTGGACGCCTGGTTCCGGAATTAGGCACATATGTGATAGCTAGCGAATAACTGACATCACAGCTGAAAAGAATGACCCAAAATTAGTGGGTTTCAAAAAAAATTCCAATAAGATCGGATAAAAATTGCCTGTGATATTAAAAAAATTGTATTTTTGAACTTTATGACGTCATCAGAATCCATAAAATTTAATTTTGCTCTATCACATCCAAATTTTATCAAATTTTGATAAACCAAGTATGCAATTCTACTAAATTTGGGTCATACTTTTCAAATTTGTCATCAAAATTAACCTAGCTCTAATAGGTTTCAAGATTGTGGAGGTCTGGTCCTGGAATTAGGCACATATGTGATAGCTAGCGAAAAACTGACATCACAGCTGAAAAGAATGACCCAAAATTAGTGGGTTTCAAAAAAAATTCCAATAAGATCGGATAAAAATTGCCTATGTTATTAAAAAAATTGAATTTTTGAACTTTATGACGTCATCAGAATCCAAAAAATTTAATTTTGCTCTATCACATCCAAATTTTATCCAATTTTGATCAACCAAGTATGTTATCCTACTAAATTTGGGCCATACTTTTCAAATTTATGGTCAAAAAAATTCGTTACTAAAGAGTTAGTTTAAGTAAGATTCAGAATCGGAAGATGATCTAGCTTTATCTTCCTTGCAGTCAAACCAAGCACAATTATGAAACGACATTTTTTTTTTTTTGATAAGTTTATTTTTAACAGTTTATTACGAATGACTGATGACTGTTTGTAAATTAAAAGACTGATTATACTCTAGAGTTATTATTTGTAATGTTTATTGTTTTGTTACCTAAGTGTAGGTATGACCATTGACTGATAACAATTTATAAAATTGTCTTTTGTTTTAAAGTTGATTTTTATTTATAAAAATATTATTTTTAATTGATTTTGCCTGATCTAGAAGAATATTTTATGTTTTGGTTTCATTTGTCTGATTTGAAGCGCCTAAGTAAATAAAACCTTTTAAACATTTTAGTTTTTTTTAGATATGAAAATTTTGATATATATCGGATATATATAAAAAATATCCGATATTTTGATATTTATAATAAATATCGGATATTTTCGAACCCTGCTCTAACATGAGTATAGCCTCCTCAAATTGAATTGAGGGCTGAAGTAGATTGAGTTAGTGTCAAAGAAGTGCATTTCAGGGGAGCGGTACCAACTTCCCAGCCACCAATTCCCCTTTTTTTATGTCATATATATATATAGTTTTTATGGCTTTGTAAACCAGTAAAACTTCTTCAAAGTAAGAAGGGTGAATACCATTTTTCTGCTCGGCGTAGGCGGAAAGCTACAACTGCGTTAGTCACGGCGGGACGAAAATTAACACTTTTCCCCTGGAGGGTAGAAAAAGCAAATTTTAATACAAAATAAAGAGGGAAAATGTAAGTTTAGTGATGGAGCTTTCCTTTTCACTGGTTTTTTTTAATATTATATCTTTTTTCCATAAAAAGATTGTTCAGTTTTGATAATAAAAAAAAAAACATAAAGAGAAAATATGTCAATACGTATTTGTAATGTTATTTATCATTACCACAAAAATTTAATGTACGCAGTAAAATAATGACAGTGAAAATTTCTGTTTAAAATCGTGAACAAATTTTCTTTGACATGTAAAAAATGATTTAAGATAATGAGCAATATATAACAGATGAGCAATATATGAGAGTATTCTTTGTAGCGTTGACAGATTTACAAGACGGTAAGAAATTTGTGGGTATCACTATATCAGTATCGGTGTGAACGTCATACACTACACTTTATTGAAGGAATAATAGCATTGGCGGATGAGTTAATGCAGTATGGGCGTCAGGTACATACTAGTTGGCTATACCCACAGTACTTCTGGTTGATAGCTCTATTCAAAACTATAATATTACTTATGCTAATATAAATCAACTATAGTACCTGTCTCTATACCATACCAGCAATGCAGTAAGCGCCATACATTTGTTGCCGTGTACACTAATTAAACTATATTTTCTAAAATATCGCATTCTCTCTCACTCCGATAGAAATATCCGAATAAGATGTATCCAACACAAAAAAAAAGTTATTTGATTTACTTTACAGACTTTCCACCAAATTTCTTACCGTGACTTCCACCAAAATGAATTGTATCAATTTATATTGTACTAGCCTGATGCTCGCCCGTTTCACTGGACTTAAAAGTAAAAAACACGGCTTTATAGACTCCACCTCTCTTAATATGCACATTTTTCAATTTTTTTAAATGTAAAATAGTCATAATTCATTGAGTATATTAGAAAAGTTGGTCATGAATGGTTTGACATTAACTATTTTAAATTTTAACAGATTACTTTTATTTCTTTAATTTCTAATTTGATTATAGATGGAGCAGACCTATAATCATCATTTTGAACCATAAATTACAAATTTCTGTAAAAATTTAAAATAGTAAATGTCAGATTAAATTTTATTTTTTATTTTTTTTTTTTTTTACATCTTTATAAATTATAGCTCATTTATTATTCTGAAGTATGAGCTATATTGCTGTACAGTTTCATTCGCTAGTTTTAGCGTGAAAGCGTAACAATCAAACAAACAAACAAATAAACATCCTTACTTTCGCATTTATAATATATCGAGATAGAGATTCGGTATTCTAATTTCCTGCCACTCTCCATAGCAACAAAACTTGTAATGATACATTAAACTACACAAACTAATAATATATTTTTGTCAATAATATTACATGATATTTAAGTCAAGTTAGTCTCATTTTTCGTTCTCTAGATTTCCAGTAAACTTTTCAGTTTATTTACAAATAAATATATATTGTATGTTACATTCGTTCTGTTAAACGCCTCAAGTGAAATAGCATTTACTTACTCTCTTGACATTTGACATTTTCAATCATCCGTTCGTTTCAGTTTAAAACGTTTTTTTTTTTTCTATATTTTTATTTACTTGTTATCTGTTTTATAAATCATCTAGTTTCTATTTCACCTCTAGATATTAACAAATTTTCATTTAATGTCATCGTAGATAAAAAATATAATTTTTTCGATTCAAATTTTATGGATATTTAGTTTTATTTACTTTTTTTTAAATTATGAAAAAGCCCGGGGGCAATTGCTAATCGGGAAGGTAAAGATATTTGAATTTCATTCACATAATATGACTTGATATTAAAGATACACTGTTAAAAATATGCCCAACAAAAGATTCGAAATCAGATGTTCATTCGTTTCGTAAAAATACAAATCTTGGTGTGTAAATTTTCAATTGGTATGCGTTTTTTATTACAATTTTTTTGTAATAAAGAACTAGACTTTAGTAAAAAAAAATATTTCTTTAACAATAGTTTGACCTATATTCTCTTCTAAATAAAAATAAAGTTTAACAGTTTCATCCGAATTTTTGTAAATACAAGGTATGTAAATACAAGGTATACATACATACAAGGTTTGTTAAATCTTTGAAATACATTCGACAAAATTTATAAAGTGAGGAAATGGAATTTTCAGAAGATGTACTCTTCTTACCGGAAGTGTCGTAGAAGCAATCAAAACTTCAAGATCATTGAAAAAACGATTCGTGTTTGTAATGATCTAACGAACATGAAATAAAAATTGTTATATATTCAGGAAAAAAAGACCTACTTTTGAATAGTATAGGTTGAAGAAAGCGTCTTCAGATATCATTGATGGGGATGATTCTAGATACATACGGGTGTGATTCAGTAATATATGTAGAAGAGAACGCCTTTAAGTACAATCGTTGGGATTGATGCTACATACAATAAGATGTGAACCATGATTCATTATGATATTGTACCATGGTTCACATACAAAACAAACTTAAACAAAAGTTAAGAGTTTGATGGAGGATATCATATTCTCACATCAGATTGAATCCATTTCTTCGGGTTATTTTAATAGCCAATTTAAATCCTCAATAGTAAGAGGCAGAATAACACTTTAAATTAGATATTTGATCCTCATAAATACCTAACAATTTTTTTTTAAATCGTTAGCTTTCGGAGGAAATGCGACTTACAAATACTTCATTATTGCATTTAATTGAAAGAAATGTACATATAAATTTTGGTTCAAAGTAAGTTTTACAAAGACAGGCTTGTATAAAACGAGTTTGAATCTTATCAAATGTGCCAGAATATAAACTGTGATATAATTTAACCTCCGTATACTCGTGCGCAAAAGCATTACATTTATACCCCCGCAAGGTGCCTCAGACCTAAAGTTTATCTCGTCTGTATATTTATAATTATATACTTATTACGTGATACTGTTTATTTTTCTTAAGAAGCAGTAATAACTGAATAAACAAACTAAAAAAATAAAAGTACTTTAACTTTATTTGGTAGAAACAACTCTTAACAAAAAACGATATTTTTGATACTCTAAGTTAAATAACATAATTAAACTGTATTAATTGTATTAACTCAAAAAATGACTATGCAAATAATAAATGAAAGTAACAAAAATAATAAAATAGCAGAAAATAGTATTAATCAGTAGTTAAATGGTATACTCGTATACTCGCGTCAGTCTCATGGACCGATAACAGTAAGTAACACACATCCACTCGACACCAGCGCTTGCACCGCACTAAACAATGGCGAAAAACCAAATGAAGAAGCTACTAAAAATCGCAAAGTCACAGTATTGACAGTCTATGAGAAAACAACGATGAATTGGTTTGAGAGACCAACAAGCGATAATACGAAGGTTAAATAGAGAATAGCTTGAAATCTGCTATTTTTTCGGATACTCCAACTTAAGAAACAAAACGTAACAAATTAAAAATGCAATTTAAAATATTTTTAAGGACAAATAGTACACGAACAACTATTATTTTAGTTT
The DNA here is from genome assembly GCF_905475395.1 of Chrysoperla carnea. NCBI lineage: Eukaryota > Metazoa > Arthropoda > Insecta > Neuroptera > Chrysopidae > Chrysoperla > Chrysoperla carnea. Next base: position 22,253,290 of record NC_058340.1, read on the forward strand.
CTATACTATTATAAAAACGTGGCTATACAGAATTTTCTATTATTATTTTCTATTGAAAATATAATTGTTTTACACTAAAGTGAAGTTTTGTTATATTTTGTTTGTAAAAGTACAATATAAGTATGTAACTATAAGTGTGTCTGTGGTTGCTCTTGGTTCATTGTACATACATAAATACATACATACATGCATACGTACACTTTAGTTTTTGTTTTGTTATTCAAATTTAATTGTACTATTATTCTTTTTACAAAGTTACAATAGTTACATTCAAGTATTATTCAATCTTTGTGTATGCGGAGCGGCACAACACGGCTCGTACATGTGATTTACGTACATACGTACGTACTTAAAGATAGTCAGACTGACAGACAACATTATGTTATTCGTTAATAGTTGTTATTCATAGATGATGATATTCATAGTTTTTAATGAAATGTGTGGCTCAAAAAATATTTGAGATGAAAACTAACGAAATTATTGATTTTAGAAGATCAAAATAGAAATCAAACCTCTTAGAAATTGCAATATCGGTTATACTGTAACGGTATTTGTATGAGGGAATAAGTAACTAACTACGCCCGGAGTATTGTTGTAATTACGAGTTGGTTCGGTTGAGTTTGTCGACTATAAAGGAGTTGGTTGGATTCTCAAGTTTTTAGCCCTTGCGATCCAGATCCAATTAAGCAGGTCAGATTCCAAGCCACATTTTTAAGTAAATGCAACTATGTGCAAGTTGTCTTTAAAAGATATGTCCAACGGTCTCTCAGATAAAGTACAGCTCAAAGTATGTCGATTCAACTAAACTTGTCTTAGTACCAAGTTGCTTCGTTTCAGAGCTAAGTGCTCTTTTGAAATTTTGTAATGGTTTTTTTGTAACTAAACTCCAAATGAGATGCTATTTTGGTAAAATTGGATATATTGACTCTGTTTTATAGAAAAAAGTCATAAAGATTATTACAAAAAACTATTTCAAAATTTGAACTAAAGAATCGCCTAGCTCTGGCTTCCAAACGAAGCAACTTTATACTTAAGCAATTTTAGCTGGACCGACTAATTTTGAGCTGTATTGTATCTGGTAGAGCATTGTATTGACGTCAGATAGTCTTCCGATTCTGAATGCAAAATTTCATGATGTCGTAGGTGTTACATAGCACAGGGGATAATTTTAGTCCCCTGCATTAAGTATCATTATTTTGAGTATTAAATGGGCAGACGGTATTATGCCATTTCATTTTTACTCTAAGAATATCCCGATAGATAGATGGGGATTTAAAAAACCTAACAAACTACAGTAAATAATCTGTCGTAAGGGTAGGAAACTCTCGATACATGAATGTCTTATCTTGAACCACCCAGTAGCTCGTACATATTTTAAGCACATAAGTACCTTGTTCAACGTGTTTTGCATATTATTATTACATTTACAATCTATATGTATTGTTAACAAACATTCATATTCACGCGCACCTCAAACCGGAAACATACCAAGATGGATATACAGATGGTGTTATCATCAGACTGACAGACTGGATTCTATCTTCAGCATACATAGGTGTTGTGTACGTACGTTTAAGTAATATATACATCTGACTGACTTGAGTTGAGTATATGATTTAATGAGACAACGATGTTCGTGTTTCACATTTCTCTATATTCAAAACACTTTCAAACTTGGTGTGATATCAATGTTAAGTTGATAACTTCTAGGGAAATATATTATACAGTCTTAATGTAAATGTATCTATTTGTTTCACTTTTCATGATAACTTGATACATAGGATAAATGAGTTCGAGAAAAATGAAACAGGTGTACACGAAAAAACAAATAAATAGCCGCTATGCTTACACAAACAATTAAATTCTATTTTTAGTAATTTGACAAATTTTGTATGTATGTTTTTCAATCACCCAAAAACGGCTAAACAGATATTTAATAGCCTGGATTAACACATACAATACTCTATCCCAAAAAATGTAAGGTTTCTTTCGGATTATCTAAAACAAACGAGGAAATTTGGTATTTATGTGTCTTACAAAACTTTATTCCGGTATAATAAGGAATTTACTAAGACTATTTTCATTTAATCAAATAAGTAATAAGAAAAATAAAAAACTCGACTGCGTTAAATAAATTCTGAAAAGAAAGAAAGAAGTCGAGTAGTTGACAAAGCGACTTTAACAGTCGGGGAATATTATTGAGGAAATTTGAGTCGGTCTAGATTTTAATGGATCCCGACTGTTTAAGTCGCTTTGTAATCTACTAGACTTGTTTCTTTCTTTTCAGAATTTATTTACCGCAGTCGAGCTTTTTATTTTTTTCATTTTTTATATTATTTTAGACTTTTTAGTGTCTCATCAATAACAAAACCCTCTTAATACCTACACTATATTAAAACTTTTAAGCCCATTTTTTTATTCCGAATGAATTTTGAACATGTAACTTATAGATATTTTTGTAATGCCCATTACATTTTCTTTATTTTGATACCATACTCGATTTGGTTAATTTTTTTTTATTAACGCATAACTGTTCTTTTTGTTTTTTCAAACACCCATCTAAGAACACTTGGGTTTTTGAAACAAATATAAGGATACTTTAAAGGTTGAAATCCATTGAGCTATTTGGATGATACGAGGTAATAAAGAAATTTACGTACAAGATATTACGCGCGAAAACCGAAACCACTCCTTGACAGCCAGGTAAAAAAATAATTAGGGTTCTGCACGAAAACTAAAAAACATAAGATTGTGTGTAAACGAGGGAATAAGCGAGGGCAAGGAAATTGAAGGCTATAAAGCGGTAGTCTTTTAAAGTTGAAATTGCCCAGCAAAGCGGGTGGGTAACTGTTTATAGCAAATAATAGAGATAACACATAAAGCATCATTTTCTTGAAATTTGCAACGATCGTTCACTAGGTATAAGTGCGATATGGTCGTTAGGTGAAAACGCAGCTTATTATTTTTTGTTTTTCGATAACTTTATTCCACGTAGCGATATCCAAATATTCGATTTGCATAATTCAATAAAAATACCCTTTTTAACACCCCCTGAAACCACTTGGTTAGTCGATAATCGTACGAGAAAGACATTTATTTGGGGCCGACGTCAATTTTTCATTCACATAAACAAAAAGTAACTCGTACATATTTCGAGCGTAAACTGTCGAAGATATCGAGCTGCGACGGTTTGTCATATTATGTAAAGAATGGTATACAGAAGATCACTCATAATTTATAACATAAAATAATCTGGACTGATTTCTGTCATCCTAAAACAAACACTCCTTGGTACAGTTACATTAGCCTGAATATTCGTATAAAGAACACAAATTCATTTTTCATATTCAATACAGCAGAGTTGTTGAATACTGGACTAAACAATAAAGTCTTTAGTAATTAAAATCAGGTGTTTGAGTACACATTTACTATAAATACGCAGAAATAACAATCATGATTAAATCGCTTTTACTCATAATTGAAATTTAAAGTGTTTGTGCTTTTAAGTACTTCAAAGAATCATCATAATATCAAGAACAACTTATTATTGCACATACATTTACAATCAAAATACCTACGAGATAAGCAAGTTTAGAGTGATTATTATTGTAGTAAGTAAAACTTCATTTTCAGTTCATGATCATGCCGAAGTGGAATAAATTGATGGTGTGAAATGAACTAATAGGTATTTGATCAACTTCAGCCAATAAACATGAGAGTATATTTATAGTTTTTTTAAGTAACTTCCTGCTCACGATTACGAAAAAAATTCAAAAAATAAAAATTATCAACAAATAAACAAGTTATTTTTTATTTTCATTTTTACCATTCATCAAATTTTTACATACAGAGCTAAATAAGCTTGAGATGGTATCAAATAAATCAGTTTTCATACATATAAATAAAAAAAAATGGAAATTGGTTCTGCAAACACAAAAAATAGATCGATATTTATCCCAAAAATTTAGTCAGGGCACCCGCTTCACTAGGTAATTTTAACTTTATAAACAAAAACTACCGCGTTATAGCTTTCACGTTTTCCTCCCTCACTTATCCCCTCCTTTGTTCACAATTTCAAGGGTTTTAATTTTTTGATGCAAAACCCTAATTGTTTTTCAATAAAGAGTATAGCTCATTTTACTCGATGATAATGTAGTTTTCTATGAGTGGAAAAATTTTAAAATAGATGAACCCTTTGAGCTAGACAATTTTTTTTTTGAAACTTTTTTTTGTAAACGGGATAGTTAAAATTAAATCGTTTTTCGAAGTAAACCTGAATGAAAATTAACAGCTTCGGTTAGACTTGTTATCTGAAGGATTCGCAACAATAATAATCGTTTGGGTTATAAGTCTGTATACCGCTTAATACCACTTTTCTGAGCCTTAATTTGATTATAGTACTGTTGAATTGCTCTTAAATAGTAAAATAACTGATGTCACTGATTTCAAATAAAATTATCAGAGATCGAATAATATTATTATAAACTGTTGAGGCAAAATTAACATCGCTTAAATTCACACCAAAATATGTAGTAAGTAATCATCAATTGCAACACAGCTGCATTACTGAGAATGTTAAATAAAAAAGGAAAAACAAACTATTGGATGGAAAATTGCCGATCACAATAAACTTCACGGAATTAATGATCCGGATTATTTAAAAATAAATTCTATTTTTCGTTTATAAAAATATAAATCCAAATAGATAAAAAAAAAAAAAAAAACACTTTATGACTTTTGATAATAAACTTTTTGGCACGGATTTATAATACAAATATAATAATACAACACAAGTAATGTAAATTAAGAGTAATACATATAATATTGTATATTCTATCTATAATAATAATATGTACAGTATAAACGCGCAGATATAGATACACTATCATATACATAATCTCATAGCAAATACTGTACTAAATAATTAGTATTATATTTAAATTTACACTGTGTCGAGTCCATTTATTAACATTTATATAATTATATTATATGTGTATTTATGTATATTTGTGTGCAGATTTAATCGTTTATTATGTATGAGTTTCGACGACCCCGAGAACAATATTCGATTTAAATATACCGTCAACTCTACGGTCATTCAATATTTTACATTTCAATTTTAAAGATAAGGAAGGGACTGAATGATATATATTTCAAAAATTCATGCCTATTAATTTTGTAATTTTGTAACTTTCTAATAATAATCGATTATTTTTGATTTTTAAACCAAATTTTACTTTATATATTCGCAAAATTACTTTTATGGCGTATATGCGATACCAAAATGATTATAAACATAGCTATATTTTTTTACACGACAAAGGAGACTCGAGCGACAATGAACAAGTGGTCTGAGACATTCTTTACTTGCTCCCGTGATGTGTATTTTTCTGCACGACGGAGGCGGAAAGCGACAGTTTTGTTTACTACAACGGGACGAAACTTGACACTTTCCGTCCGGAGGAGAGAAAACTTTTTTCCCGAGGTATTCTAGTTAATTACGAGCACTTGCGGTGCCTAGCGATGGTAGGGTGGTAAAAAATAAAAAATTTTATTCAAAACCTTGTTTAGTTTTAGTAAATATTTGCGATCATTGGGGGAAACAAAGTGAATCCTACAAGCAAAACACAACATCGAAATAAAATACCAGTACGGCCTCTTGTTGTGCAGGAAAAAAATCATAAATAAATTGTAAATTTTGACTTAAACAATATATTTTGTTAAAATCTTTATATATTGTCCGGCGCACCGTTTTCCCTAAAAATAGCCTATATATATAGATATGCCTTTTCTTTAAAAATAGACAATAAAATTGCCTCGTCAATGTTTTTAGCAAAATTGATTTTGACGTCGATTCGTCTATTGCTCATCCCTGTAAGTTCACAACTTTTATTCAAAAATTTTAACGTGAGACATTTATGACGTGCTCTAATCAACAAAAATCTTGATGCTGGTCTTATAAAGTCCTTTTACAAGTTTCTTTTCTAAATTCACTACAACATATCCTTAGCTATATGAATATGTCGTACATTTCAATCTGTTGAAAATGCCAAAATAATCACTAGTTTCGTAACTTACATGAGGAACCTCTTTAGCGAAAATCCCAAAGGCTTAGCCTGATGATAGCTAATTCAAAAGAGCGCAATTACCCTAATGAAATTTTTTGTTTACAATTAAAAGAAATTTGTAACATAAGAAATTTCAATAAAACACTAACTAGCGTAGCCACTAAAATCAATTTAGCATATAATGCTGCTAAGTGCTATATGCTAGTGACTCATTATAAACTGTGGTAATCGATGGAGCTTAGCTTAATATTTTTCGTAAGAGAAAAGTTTTTAACGACCTAATCGCAATGTATATAGATTTATTATTATAAGAAACTAGGCGAATATTTGCATATTAATATTATTATAAAACATTTACAAATTTAATCATTGCTTCATATATTTTTGGAAACTAATCCTTACATAAACAATCCATTTCAAAATTTATTTTCATGTATTACCGCTTTTATAATAATATTTGTTCATATATTTCCACGTGACGGCCAGACTCTCACATACATGAGTTCTAACAGAAAACTGTATATATACTTGATATAATCCCAGATTCTTGTAGAAATGCTTATAGAAACCTTGGTGAAAATTCAAGTTTAACTCAGACAAGAAACAAAAATATCAAGATACCTTAAGAAAATGGTTTGTAATGTCTTGTTGTTGTCTAAAAAATGGTTGTGAAGAGGAGAAGGTGGTAAACCTTAAGTAATTGGTTTGCAATGACTTGCTTTTGTCTCAAAAATGGTTGTTTATAGGAGAAGACTGAAAAACCTAGGAAAATAGTTTGGAATGTTTTGTTGTCTAAAAACTATGCTAACTATCTTGTTATCTGGTTGGTTAATACGAATAGGTGGTAAAAGTACCAATTTAAAAAAAAAATTTCCTTGAAATTTGTAAAAAAAAACATTCTCTTATAAGCAAATATTGTTTCCAAGAGGTAGAACACAAGAAAAATAAGAAAAGTTAAAGTTAGCTATGGAGGTTTACCATGGTTCTTTCCTTTTAAGATAACGGATATAATTTAGCGATAACTCTTTTCACTAATAGATAAAACTATTTTTTTTAAAAGAGAAGCAGACTTCTATATCTAGGTAAGGTTCAATTATAAATAATAACAAGTGAAAACAAACAATTGACTGAGTTAATTGTTGAAATACCATGCATAGTCAGTGTTGATTTCTTTATCACATTACACATACAAACATGTGACACATACATAACTGATAATCAAGTATAGTACATATTATAAAATTTCCGCCTAATTAGCGCACTCACGGGTAAACAGTGATGTTTACGAAAAAATGTTTCAAACAAAAGTTGTTTATTTTTTTATAGGAAACATTATTTAAAACTTTTGTTCTATCTCTAACGGTTTACAATATTGGTCCTACGGACCCAAGACCCAATTGACCTATGATGCTCATTTACGAACTTGACCTGACTTTTTACGTCCTGAGTACGCTGTATAAATTTCAGCTCGATATCTTTTTTCGTTTTTGATTTATCTTGTCCACAGACGGACGGACAACCGGAAATGGACTAATAAGGTGATTTAGTGAAAACCTATGACAAAATTTTTTTCCTAGCATCATTATTTTTAAGCGTTACAAACTTGGGACTAAACTTAATATACTATCTATAGTTCATATATACATGGTATAATTATTGATATTACCATGAAAGTTAATTATAGAGAAAGATGGAATTTTCTATAGAAAATTCAAGCTTATTGACTTGATACTAAAGAAAATACATCAAATAATTAATTAAATATTAACCTTTACAAAGTAAATAAACAACATATTTTGTTTAGTTAACATGCACTATAGTGAAGTGAAAGAGTTTGTTCCTTTTATCTCGAAGTACAGAGACTCAGAGAAGGATGATGCTATTAAAGTATGATAAGTCTGTCCTTAGTGAATACACTATGAAAGAAAAAGAACATGAAATGTAATATAACTATCACATCATCATCACCCTTTTAGGATGAAATCTGATAAATTGATTTTGATATAGGTTTTCATGTTTAATTTTATTATTAGCCACCACCGTTTTTTCCTGATATGTCATATCTATGTCATCAAGGATAATAGTCATCGGAAGGATAAATATTTAGAACCTCTTTTGTGTATTACATGGCACGTGGAAAAATTATGTTGGTAAAATTATGTCTATACTGTGTTGATGTTTTGTCTATTTTATTAACGAGATGAGAAAATATTTTTTTAGAAAGTGTCAGAAATGACAACTCCTTTTTAAGTTTGTAACAATTTTTCTTCAAATTTTCCTAATAGATTTTTCGATGACAAAAAATACAATGTTAGATATTCAATTAAATGATAAGTTTTCATTATAACTTCTCGAAAATAAGAATACTTTTTATGTCCTGTATATATGTATAATATATATCAAGGTACACTAAGTTTAGTTCCAAGTTGGAAACGCTTAAAAATATTGATGCTACGAACAAAATTTTGGCATAGGTGTTCATAAAATCACCTAAAGAGTCTATTTCCGGTTGTCTGCCTGTCCGTCTGTTGACACAATAAATGAGTAAAATAGGTCAATTGGGTCTTGCAAAAAGTTAGGGATAGAACAAAAATTTGAATGTAAAAAATGTTCCTTATAAACAACTTTTGAAACATTTTTTCGTAAACATCACTGTTTACAAGTGGGGACGCAAAACGAAAAAAAAATTCAGAAAATACTTTCGAAAATTTTCTAAAACTAAATAAATGGCGGCCGAAAGGCTGACATTAATTTTTAAACTCTTCTAATTTATAAAAAAAAATAATGCAAGCACTTAATATACAACACATTCTATACAGGGTATTGCAACAATTAACTCAGTTAGTTGAAGTCTAAAGATTGATCGTCAGAAGAAAGAATAAAAGCTGCCAACGAAAATGCTTGTACCCATATGACAGAAAACATAAACGCAGTATTTTTAAACTTGACCTCTAGAAGAAACAGTTTCAGTTACAGCTTCAATGAAGTTGCGTTTTCAATTAAATTCACTTTTAAAAAGCTTTTATTCGAAGCTATATCGCATTCATTATAAAATTGTGCTTATAAATCTAATTTACTTTTATGATTAAATAAATAAAAATTTTATAGTCTCTAAAACGATGTAGTGCTCGTTTATAAAACAACACATTCATTCTGAAAATTTTCATTTTTTAATGTTTTTTTGATGAAAATTTAATTTAAAATTTGTATTTACCATTTCATAAAATTAATAGAAAAAAAATCATGATTTAATGTTCCACACGAATCATTTAATTGGCTTTTTATAATACACAAATTTTTTTTACATGTTCAGTGCATATTTTATGTTTTGTTTTTAGTATGCTACAACAATAACATCAAAACCGTTTATTTCAAAAAAGTCTGATAATTCCGCATTTATCAGCTAAACTTAATAATACTATTTATCCATGATTTTCATTAAGTTTCTTATATTTCCTTGATATTTCCGTGACAATTCAGTCAAATTCTCTCATGGTCTCAAATTTTCTAGTTTTCCATTTCGGTGATCAGTGTGCCAATTTACCTACAATTTTATCCCACTTATCGGTATCATAAGCCCCAATTTCTAATATTGAAGAGTTCTGAGACTTTTTCCACATAGTCTGTACACCCTCAATCCTTCCTCTCAATTTTATCGATGTGATCGCTGTGATTTTAATGTCTTTCATGCATAAAATTACTCTTAGCCTCGTTCTTAGTCCAAAAAAGAACGATTAAAATTTGAGCATAGATTCCAAGTACAAAATGTCAGATTAAATTAAATTTTTTTTTAAATTATATCTTTATAATACATTATAGCTCATATGTTATTCTCATATATGAACTATTTAATGTTATAGAGTTTCATTCAAATCCATCCTATAGTTTTTGCTTAAAGCTAAACAAACAAACATCCTTACTTTCCCATTCACAATATATAGACATATCAGAAAGTAAAGTAAACCTTTTCTCACAGTCTCGCTGGAGTTATTGACATAAAACGGCCCAGAACAATAGAGCCTTCATATCTACAATACTTTGACAAATGCATTCAATTACAAATACCATTACTACACCAATTTATAAATGAAGTACAGAGTTTTGTATGTTGTTCGTTGATGCATTTAGATTCGAGAACCCACTACCAATACCAGTATCAATGATTCTATTATTATCATACCTACAACTAAATGAATATTTCAACATAGCATTCATAGGTTGTTGTGATGCTTCAATTACTAAATGGATTTTAATTTTAAGAGTATTATTTTATGGGTGTACATGCAAATTTGTATTGTAGGGGTAGAAGTCTAAACAAAAAGTCATACACCTGACAAAAATCCTATACTAAAAGCACTGTCTCTGTCGATGCTGTCTTAAAAAAATACATACAGGGGTGAAATAGTAGATAGAGTGGTTGCCATCCAGATCTGATCTTTTAGCGGCTGATTTGAGACTCTTTTACTCACCTCATCGCTGTATTCCTGTTTATCTAACGGTTTTTCAAAAAATTTTAACAGAATCACTTCTCATTTGACTATTTTTAGTTTTCGTTTTCCTTATCAAACTTTGAAATCCCGACATCAATTTTATTTTTAACATAGTAAGCAAAACCCGGAGAATTTGAGAATTATCGAGGAATATTGTATATCGTAAATCATGAAAATCAGAGATGTCTAAGACGTTATTCAAAATTTGGAAACTATGCAACTGCGATTTTTGTACAAGTCACAAAAAACTTTTAATGATTTTTACGATTTTATTGATTTGGTTAAAAGAACAGAAACAAATTCAAAATTTCGGCTGTCTTAGTTTTTGAGGCCAAAGAACCACAAAAATCTCAAAATCTAGTTTATTTAATGGCTTGATGAGTCGTTGTCGAGATACCGTCGAAAATCTCTCCAAAATATGCATACGGTTCCCCGAGTCCAGATATGAGAGCGGTGTCACAGCCAATATGTGAAATTCTAAAGCAAAAAGTTATTTATGATTTTTTCCAAAGAAATATTCTTAGCCAAAAATTGTGAAAAAATTGTTTCGAAATGAAAATGAGTACATAATATTTGATAATATATCCCATATAAAGAAAGATTTCTCATAGGTATCATTTTTCTAATAGGTAACTGAACTGAATTTTTACGAATTTTTAGTTTTAATTACTAAAGAAAATTCTACAATCAGCGCAGGAAATTATTTTTGGATTTCATTTTTTTTAAGCTTGACCGTTAAATTACTAAAACAGCAGGAGTGCTTTTAATACGAAATGATTTCGTATTTATCACCAGCATTTAATCTCAATTGTATAAAGTTTATTCAAGAAATTAACTTTTTTCGGAAAGAGCAATAATATTTTCCGTAATGAAATCCATTTTTTTTAAATTTCCTGAGACTTCTTAGATTGTCTTATCATTTCCGTTCATGTTTCTAAATCCAGAATTAACAAAGTAATATTTTCTGTTAATTCAAGGCTGTCTAGTTGGGTGCACACTCGGTACCAATATTGATTGCTAAATAACGGACTGCCAGACCTCGTTAAAATACAAAGCCTCTAAATTTCAAGCTATATTAATCTGTGGCAAAATTACTTATAATAATAACCAAAACCAATGTATCTATTATATTTGTTATTGTATTGTACAAAAACGATAAAGTCACACATGAACGATTTGTTCGAATTTTACATAAATACATAAATTATATGTCAACTATTAAATCAAACTGAGATGAATGACATGAATTGATTTTATTTCAAAAATATTTTCAAAAGTTTTAAAAAATAACATTTTATGATGAGAATCTCTTCACATAAGACGGACACGATGATGATCTTGATTCATATACGTATATATACGACGGCTAGGCTCCAGGCAATCTTTGTATTGGATCATTAAAGAATCAATGTGTCGTGATGAATCAGTAAACATGTGATTTATTTAATAGAATCAATCAAATCCTCTGTTTGATTTTAAGAAAACGTAAAGGATTTCTTAAAAAAATATTTTCAATGATTTTTTTTCTTAAAAAAAAATAACCCGACGAGACACATGGGTTGTCTCGTAAGCAAGACGACGACGCGCAAATACATGTTCTTCGGTAAACACTCTTCTAAAAATTCTTCTATGGTTTAATTATTCTTAGCTTAACAACTTTTTCCATGATGAGTATTCTTTTAAGTGAAGCGCTTCATTATTCATAGAAGATGGTATTAATGATAATGAACCATCCCTCATCTTGCGTAGGGGCACAAACTACGTCTCAATGAACTATATCAAATACGGTAGTTGCCTGATGTCGAATTCGCCATATTATGCATAAAATGTAAAACTAGACTAGATACCATGACAAAATTTGAAAACGAAATTAAAACTTATTGAAAAAACAAAAAGTTATAATTCAAAAGCATTCAAAGATTGTTGTCTGTCTCTTTTTAGCAAAATAAAGTTTTATATGAATTTTATATGTATCTCTATGGTGATATCGGGCAATGACGTACCAATATCTTCCTCTTTGTTTAATTAGGAATTTTAAACGTTCATATTTTGCGTATTTCTAAAGATTTTCAAAAAGCAACATCATTTTTCTGCCCGTGTAGTGAGAATTCTTCGCCTGAAGTGATAAAAAAAAATGTATGCAACATGCCTATTGTTATTGTCAAAATCCTTTTTGGACTATTGGATAACTATTAATCTAAATTCATGTTTAAGGTAATTAAAGAAAAATAAGGTATATTAAAGATGAATATTTAAGCAGACAAATGCATTCAAAAATCTTTGGATTAATAACAAATTTCTAAAAATTATTGAAATGCGAATAAATGGTTTGAAAAAATTTAATTGACTTTAATATAGGTTTGTTTCTATTATCAACGTTTAAAAATTTCAACTCGGTAAAATTTCAATTGATTTGAAGTGGAAATAAGAATTCCGTGAACCGTATACAAATATTCTCAATATGACGTGATCATTTTACTCAATTCGCCCTAATTGTTTTGAATGAACAGTATCAAATTGCATTGTTAAAAAAAAACTTGAATAAAACAAATTAATTGAAAAAATTTAATACAATGTTCAACGAAAAACTGTCAAGTATGAATTTTCTTTTATACTTGTGATGCAAATTATTACATACTAACTATATAAACTTTAAAACAAAAACATTTTTATTGTAATCACCATGATAAGGATTCATTACGTAAATTTTGTTCCTACATTTAGAAGGTGGATTTCAAAAATAATTTCTATTCATACAAAACGCAGGACTGACTGAATCTTTCACGATAGCAAATTTAGTAGTCAAAATAATTTTAAAAACTGTCGATTATTAATAGATTGAATAAATTTTGATTAATGAAGCTCGTTTCAGATAACTTTTATCAAATCTTTTTAAATAAATAAATAAATAACGTGCAGACCCCAGCCAAAGTTTATCATAATACAGTTGAATTTCTCAAAACTAAAATGGAATTTGTAAAAAAAAATTTCGAGTTAACATGCAAAAAAATCGGAAAAATTGTTTGTCTCCGATTTGGATTAGAATCATTACCTAGAAAAATTTAACCAAGAAAATTGAAACATCTGGAGTTTTTCGAGATACCTTCAGAAACGTTGCAAAATAAACGCTTTTCGTACAAGATTTTAGGTAATATCCCAAAAAATATTCACCTGTTCGTTAAATGAACTTGGTTTTTGTATTTTTGTCAAAATATATTCCAAGTAACATCAAATTTCAAAAGTTAAAAATTGAAGTTTTTTAATGATTTTCTCAATTTTTTCATTGGTACCGTTACAAAAATTTAAAAAATTTGTTGTATCCGATTTCAATAAAAATTGATTTCTAGAGTAATTAATGTAAAAATGGGGAATATTTGCGGGTTGAATTGGTTGTTTTTATAGATTTCACCAAAAATCGTATACGATAAGTCATATCCTAGAGCAATTTTAACCGATGTTCCACTTCAATCGCACGAACCGTTGATTTATGGATTACATATCCTATGTCAATAATCAAAGAAACAAACTAAAAACTAAGTGCATGAAAATACAAAAATATTAAATAATTTTTACGATTTTAATGTACGGAACCCTAAAAACAACTGTAATAAATAATACAATTGAACAAAATATTTATGCAAGTTGTACACAATCATTTAATAACAATTGCATAACAGAAATTACGAAATCACATTGCATCTGCATCTTTTTTAACGATAAAAATAAAATTTATGATTTCCCTTCCATAGTTAATATTATTTAACAGTAAATTTGTGCAAATACCATAATAATAATAAAAGTAAGTACTTACTTGCGACATAAATCACAAAAATTAAATTACACATATTTTCAAAAATTGAATTATATAAATTACTTTGAACTTTAACATATCCTTCTGCATAACCCAAAAGATTATTATATTATTACGTCTGTGCATATTTAAATAATCCATATGTTATTGAAAGTAAATTTACGCTCATTATCATTTTCCCAGACATAATGTCGATGACTAAGTAAACCAATTTATCCATTTTTACAACAAATTAATTTAGATGTGATAATTATTATACCCTAGATATTGAAATACATCAGAGTGTATTAAGTTTAATCCCAAGATTGTATCGCTTAGAAATATTGATGCTACAAATAAAATTTTGGTACAGAAGTTCATTAAATCACTTAATTAGTTCATTTTCGTCTGTCCGTCATCTCGATAACTAAAAAACGGAAAGATATATACATTTAGCTTTTATAGCGTGTTCAGGAAGAAAATCTTCCATGGAATCTTGGCTCCCTAGAATACATTTTGTAAACTGTTACCTTTTAGTCACTAGATCTATTTATAGTTCTTTTAAGAACTGATAATAGAAAATAGGAATTATACAAAAAAAAAAAAAAAAAAAAAACTGTTAGAGATAGAACAAAAGCTTTAACGCAAAAAATGTTCCTTATAAAAAAAAGGATCGAGGGGTGTCGTGGGCAACCGGTAAAAACTTTATTGCTTTCTTACCTGCCTTGGTACATTATAAATGTAGCGCTTACTTTTTTAGCAAGATAAATGTAGCAAGATATTTTTCTGAAATTTTAAGGTATCAATTTTAGAAGTCAAATACTTGTTTGATTCTTGAAAGAATTTAATTTTATAGCTACTTTTAGTTTTTACTGTATGAATTAATTGTAGTATTAGTTTAAAAAAGGCATACTTCTGATTTAGTAGTCAACCCAATATGTGAGTACATTACGTTTGGTTTGATTAGGATATTTATTATGACATAACATAAAAATTGCACTGTACTTTAAATTATCTCTGTTTTCTTTAACTTCAGATAACTTTCACAACTCAATTTTTTTGAATAATAAAACATAAAATGTTATTAAAAAAATACAAATTGACAGTTAAAAAGATTTTTGTATTTTCTCAAAATTCTTAGGTAACCTAGATGTCGATTTTTGGTGTCTGTTGCAGTTTTTTTGGTTTTAACTCCAAACCAGCAAACAAATATCGTGCGATAAGGCAAATAGTGCCAAAATAAACTTTTGTTTGAAAAATTTGTCGTAACATCACTAAATGTTCGTGTGTTCAATAACTTTGTCCCAAATTGTGACTTATGCCTACGACAGATATACGAATACCTATATAATTCAGACTTCTTTTTACCTCTTGAACTAAATATTTTACATATGCACACATATTATATGAAATTATATAACATAACATCTGCGATTTTGTGGTGCACTTATTAAGGTTTATTCACAATATACACTTTTGCATTTACATACATATACATTTTAGTTTGACCTTTCAATAAACCAGTATAGTTTCGTCAGCAATAAAATTATATTCAGATTTTAGAAGTAAATTAATTTATATAAAAGAGGATTTAAACTACATATTTCGCGAAGACAGGAAGCAGTAAGGAAAATATGTTTCAAGTTCCCATGAGCAACGCAATAAGGATAGAACATGTCGTAAGTTGAAAATGAAAGCTTAGAGTTCAACATTTCGTCTAGTTACACCATCAATATTACATCAATCCTTTATTTACGCAACGACACTTTACTATAGTGCAGCATGGGTTATGAGGGACAGTATAATTTACAACAACTTCACTTTTTCTAGTGCAACACCGGTTGTTTATAGTTGTTTACTTTATAAAGGCAATCTTTGTTCTCAAAGTTGTCGATAACTAATGCAATTTTTTCGTTAATTACATTTGGGGAAAGCCCCTTAGATAAGTTTGTGTTCCTTTCCCACTCCCTTTTTCGTAAGTGCAACCATTATGCCCTCGAGTCCCCGAAATGTAATAAAAATTATAAATGAGGATGAAAATTCCAATCTGAGGTGCTTTTGTGGGCGCTAGGTTTGAATCTTACCATAATACCGATGGGCTAGTCTTTTCATTATTGCAAAACAAAATGATTTCTATTTATAGTCTTTGACATTAGGTCTTAAACATGACACTAAGTAAATCTCAAGCAAACCTCCTCGCTGTGACAAGAACCGAAAAGGTTTGTTATTTTGGTTAGTTTTTGGTACAAACGTTCCAATGCTTTGTCAGCTGAGAGACTTAAGAACTCGATAATGAAATCATTCTTATAATTACTATTTTTTAGCATATATTATTAGCCGAACATAAGCAAGTGAAAAAGACTATTTTCCGAACATATAACAGATAAAAATTGTGCGCAATAAATTTTATAAAATTCTATTTTTGGTATATTTGAACCTTTATGAAAAGCAGCTGAGAAGAGAAAAATGTATTCACAAAATCAGAAGAGTCAGTCAATTCCAACACATAATTTAACAGAAGTAGTCGTGATATTTTAATATACTTATAAATATACATGTAGTTCTTTGTTAGGTGCAGTTCTTTAGTAGAGCACACATTTTTAGTACATAATGTGTAATTTAACACACGTGTGCAGTTTTACCACCAGAACCCATCTTAATTTGTTCGAATATTCAGAAAATTCATTCATATAATAGAGAAATGTATCTTACTACACAGGGATATTAAAAAAGACTAACTGTCGCAAAAATAATAAAAAATCTGCTGGAACATTGCGTGATTTCCATGCTTGCAATCTTAAATTAGTCACATTGGATTCAGGTATAGTCAAAAAGAGAAATTTACAAAATTAAAAAAAAAAAAAACCCTATTTTCCGGGTACGGAATCATAAACTCACAATTGAAACATATCTAAGAACAGTCACCACTAAATTGCCATTTTCCTTAAAGCCTTCTCCAAACTCAACCAATTTTAAGGATAATGACTTATTATTTGGTTGTTCCGGGTACGGAACCCTAAAATCGCACTTGAAACACAGGCACACATAGCGATCAAACTTATAACACCCCTTTTTTTTGGTTCGGAGGTTAAAAAGGATATTTCTATTGAAATGAGAAAAACCGAGAAAATTTTCGAAACGTACAAGGAGAGGATGTAGAACTATTGTTATAAAAATACTTAATCAAAGATTCTATGGTAAATGGTTTAGGAGTTAAGACAGTCGTCGAAAATTTTCGACATCCTATGTACGATGAAGATTGGCCAAGGCGTTAGACTTTGACCGTTTGTCTACTTAGACTCAGGTTGTGGATTCGAATTCAGGCAGCGGCAGTGTGAATAATTATAATTAATGGGGGGCGGTAGAATTGATCACATTGTCGTCGCTTCTCCTTAGACCTTAGAAAAAAAGTTGTCGGTAAACTTCGATGTACAAAAAACCCATCTAATGAAAATTTTTATCTGCCAATTTTATGGATCTTCATGTACATGAAACTGGAGGATGAAATTTTTATAACTCAATCCATTATGAATGTAGACTTTTCCGGGTGTTTTATAACCATCGATCATTTAGAATCATTTACTAGACAAAGTAAGATTAACAAATACTTTTGGTAGATAGTTATAACGATACCAAAATTGTGTTAAATACTTTCGTCGACATGAAGAAGGAATTACGTATCGTTTGTTTTTATAAACGACATGTCAAATGATTTAATTGCGTTTTATGACATTTGTCACTAGTTTGTTGTTGTTATAATATTTTGTCTAAATGAATATGACATTTCAAGCGTAATGTTTATTTTTAAAATCATTTTGTATTTGAAAATATCTTATTTCCGAAAAATATTTCTTTACATCTAATATGTTTGACATATGAGAGATTAGTAACGACGAAAGTTATATAAACGAACTTTTAATATATTATAATAAAGATTTTACTTATTTTAATTGAAATTCAACTTCTTTTTCACAAACTAGTAAAACACAGAAAATTGCTAAGGATTTTTTTATCATCCCTATATATTATAAATGTGAAAGTAAGGATGTGAATGAACTATGACTATTTTACACATTAAAAAATTGAAACCTGTGCATATATTTTAGCTGTGTAAAACAATCCCTTCGAGTGTTGTGGAAGGGGGATAAGTGAGATCAAGAGAGGTGTAGGCTATAAAGCGGTAGATTTTACGCGGTAAATATATTCGATGAAATCACAATCAAACCTTGTTATTTCGTTCCTTACCCAAGGCTAATAAAATTACCCTAGTTTGCAAAACCCTAGGCTATTAAATCAAGGTTTGTTATTATTTTCCGAAGAAATGTATTTCTCGTTTCTAATCATTGCTTTTTCATTTTTCAGTCAAATAACTAAAAAACATTTTGTCACCTCCGGCTTTTTTTTTTCTATTTGTCTATTGTCTATTTATTTCCGTTTACCTTGACTGTTGCAAAATATGCATCACAATTCAATTAAAAATTTTTAATATTTTATATGGAAGTCGATCTAGTAAGTTTTGTAAAGTTTATATCTACAGACTTTCTTGAAATAAGTTTGTTAATTAATTTTACTTTAAATTAAATCGTACATTAAAATCGTTGGAAGTATAAGCTTATGTTCTCTTATAAGAATCAAAGAATTGATTTGTTCTATGTTAATAATGTTAGATATTTTCAAAAACCACTTAGTATGTTTAAACAAACAAAACATAATAATTATTAAGTTCGTATTATTAGTAATAAGTTCGAATCTTTTGTACATTAATTGTGACACATATTACTTTCATATTGTAACTCGTAACAAAGTTAATAAATTTATTAAAAGATCATAAGAAACTTTTAAAGTTTGATACAGTCATCGTATACAAAACATCACCTGCTTGTTTATTTCCTGGTATAAAGTTATTCTTGTCATATCGTAAATCAAAATAAAAAATGTTAAATATATTTTTACGTAGGTACTGAAGTTTTCCTGGTGTGAAAATAACATTTAAGAGATAAAAGCACCTTTTGCACATTTATTTGGGGACGCTAGCGATAATGAGGTTGTATAAAGAATCTAACTAAATTGACAGTCAGACTAGAACGTGGCAAACAGAAATTTTGAAAGAATAACAAAACATATATTTTTGAAATTTTTCGGATGGGAACCGTCATGAATAACTCGGTATTTAGAAGCTCTGGTAAAAACCACTCGGCCATTACAACTCCGGTAAAAATACCACAGCACAAAAATAACTTGATTAAAGATCATAAATTATAAATTTCATTCAACACGAATTAAAATTCTGATTAGATTTTCGAATATTTATAATATAGAGTTAGTACAAAGAAATCGAAATATTTTTTGTATCTTTACGAAAATAATATACGAATGTAAGATTTATATAGTAAGGATATCCCAATTTATTAAAGTGAAACGAAATTAATTGTCATGAGCAAAGAAGCAGAAATAAATTTTACCATGATAATGATCAATGAGTATAATAATTTACTGTACAGAAACGTGTTAGTCTTGTCCTCGAAGGTCATATTCACCAAGCCTTGTTGGATATACGTATGACTTTTTCACATGAAAATTTAATTTTCAATGTTTAAGTTCAACTTTAATATCATGTAAAATATACACTTAAGTGAATCAAACAAACTTTGAAATAAAATTATGTTACTTTAGTTTTCAAAAACAATAAGATGGAAACTTTTTTTTTCTTTTTCTTTAAAGATAGTTTCTATAATAAATAGTAATAAAAGTATATTGCAAAAAACAAATAATTTATCTGAATTTTACAAAGACAAAAAATATGCATTTTTATTTTTCAAGTTAAATTTATTATATCAGAATGTCTCTTCTTTTACTTTGTCTCCGCTTAATGTATTTTGTTACAGATTTCGATGACCTCCGTGTCATCCATTATATGAAAGTAATAGACTACTTCAAAATTCTCTAATTATTTCCGAAATTTATTTTCCGAATAATTATAAAAACATTCAAGATAAAAGCCATTTTAAGGGATTTGTTTGTATCTCTTTCTGGCAAAACAGAAAAAGCAGGTATAAAACAGAAAAATGTGTGTCGCCAAGATACACGTTCAACAAAATCTTCAGTAGACAAAAATTTCACTATTTTATATAAAATTACAGAATTCTGAAAGAAATACAGGAAAATTATTACTAAATTAAAGTCATACAGAGCCGATTATTAGGAGGATTATTTAAACCGAAATCGCTAATTTTCTATAATTTATCGCTACAAATATAATATATCGAAAACCACACACACTTTTGTTAAAAAATTTTTGATAAGGGCCTCAATTTGAAACTAAAAAAGGTTGAAAACTTTTATCCTCATGACCAAAATAAAACCAAACAAAGACTGTTGGTTAACAATAGTATATTCCGTTTTGTTTGTGAACTGATGACATTTTGATTATCTGAATTAACTAAAAAAACTTTTTTTACTAATTCATTTATTTGTCGCAAGTTAACAAAAAGCTATTGTTTACGTGATAAAAAGATTGTAATGTATACCAACAAACAATAATAATACAAAAAAATACATAATTATACAGGATGTATCAATAAACAAAAAATTGGTACAGTAAGAGATTGACAATCCCGTCAAAGGTTCTGTTCAGTGTAGTCTATTCACTTACGGAGATTTCATAAACTACGTGGCTCATCTTCAACATTTTTGCAACCCCCCCTCGCCCATGTAGCCTCTACTATGATACCCTCTTCCACGGATGGAGTGTAGTGTTTTTATTATCAAGTACAGAAGACACTTTTATTTTCTGAAATACTAGCATTTTAGCTGACATTTTACTGCTCCATCTATGATAATCATTTTAAACCAATTAAATTTATTAAAGATTTTTGTAATAGTAAATTTCTATCTAACTATTCATGGCCTTCTTTTCTGATACACTCAATGAATTATGACTATTTTACACTAAAAAAAATTGAAAATTGTGCAAGTATCTTAACTGCGTACAAAGCAATTCCTTCGAGTATTATGGAAAGAAAATAAGTGAGAGTATTGTGGAAAGGATATAAGTGTCCTTAAAAATTAAATTTAGATGGGAGAGCTGTAACGCATATCTCTACTAATACGGTGCACCTTTCAAGTTCAGGTACGGAATACTGAAAATACATAGATTGTTGAATATAAACCTGTGGGAGAATTATTTTATTATTTCAAATATGAACAAAATTTTTTTGTCACTGTCAAAATCATTAAGTATTAATTAGATACACGATTTAATATGTTATGTCATTGTATAAATACTTTGATGTTCGTCTAAATCTGCGCAGTGACCTTGCTCTTGATTTTTCTACTTTTCAATATTATTCCACACTTTATTATTATAACGCTTATGAAAGTATTCTTTTATTTATACTCGTTTAACTAATATGAAATTATAATAGCTTGCCTCCAGAAAATTAAGGCTTGTTTTAATACTATTAGACCACAAATTAACTAAATTAATGGTGGACCCTTCCA
The DNA here is from genome assembly GCF_905475395.1 of Chrysoperla carnea. Lineage (NCBI taxonomy): Eukaryota > Metazoa > Arthropoda > Insecta > Neuroptera > Chrysopidae > Chrysoperla > Chrysoperla carnea. The sequence continues at coordinate 22,275,138 of NC_058340.1, forward strand.
TAAAATAGACCATTTTGAAGTACATTTTTGTAAACAGTTTTTGTACAGGGTTGTTTAATATGTTGTTGCCACGTATATGGGGGGAAATATTTTGTCATAAAAGATGTTAAACTTAAAAGAAGGAAGAGAAACATTATTCAAAATGATGTTACCACTTGAATGAGGGAAATAACTTATTATATTTATAGTAAAAATTTTCTCCTACTATTCTTAAAGTTCACGTTTTCCTTATTAGAGTGGTAAAATTTTGGACAATGTGTCTCTCCAATTTAAGTGATAACATCTTTTCCCATTTCTGTCGTAACATCTTATTGAACAATACTTTATAACTTACTGTTACATTTTGCGACCTTCTATAGACACCCTTGATAAAAAATACCCCATGATTTTTTTTTTTACTGCATTCATCTGTTTTAGGGAAATCAGACTTTTTTACACGTTATAAACAGAATTAACTGAATATATTTCTAATGGCAAGGTGTGGGCAAACGTGGCTTAGAGAAGTCACCGAGACTTCTGTAACTAAAATACGAGTAAGACAGTGACAGCCTAAACAGTGACAACCAAAAATACGAGTAAGACAGAGAGACAACATTTTTTTTCTACCTATCCCATTACTATAAGAGAAACTGACATAGGTAGAAGAGTCGTATACCCGTCTCGCTTTCCCCTCTATGAGCAATGCGGACTTAGATAAAGAGACACACAATACAGTTTATGGCACGCAATAAAGTTATAACAATGGTGACTTCGATTTAAAATCTCGCCCACGCCTTCTCATGGTGATTAAACCATCTTTTAAATAAAAGAAATTTTTTTTATAATGGATATTGTAACTGCTTAGATCTACGAACATTAAACTCATTGCACATCCGGTACTTTTTCATACACGCGTAGGAAAATAATACTGCTGGTTGTATTCGGGCGACCTTCATAAAAATCTACTTTTGTATACCAATTTAAAAACTACATAAATTTTTATAAATTCATCAAAACAATAAAAATTTAACGCAAAATATTATCGGATGGAGTTAAATCGTCAAACTCCTGACAAACGTAAGTAATGAAAGAGAACACCAAGTGATTACTAAACAAACGAACGAAATTCAACAACCATACAACAGGATTCCATGACTGAATTAGTATTATAGATCAGTCTACAAAATTTTGACAACAAAATAATACTTTCATGGACAAGGGTAACGAATAAAGCGGCTGTTTCTTCTGTTATCCTATCGCCTAACCATTGAATAATCCTCTCAATTTTGTGGAAAAACTCCCTATTACGAGACCCCGGGCGAAGCTTCATTAACAAAATTTGTATAGTAATTACAAGTTCAGAACTAAGGCGATGGTTTAATACTGATTATTTTATCACTTATTTATATAAAAGGAGGTTTATAAAAGATAGTAACTAGCCTTAGGCCACTGATCTCCCTTTACCTTAAGACATTTTATTTTTTCAAATTATCTGAAAAATAACTATTCCAAATTTTAACTTTGCGATCACGTTGACATATTTTTACTTTACTAATAAATCAAATTCGGAAGTTAATGGTTACAAATTCAACAACTTTTAGAAGTAAATTATTAGTATTTTTTGCTAATATCGATGTACGAAATTGTAATGTTAACACAACCTCATGGCATCACACCATATCATTGCGTAATGAGTTCGAAGATTCCGAAAGATATGAATAATTAGTACTCATACTATTGGAGATTAGAAAATGAATATATTTCATATTGGCAGATTAGAAAAGGAATATATTTCAAATTGGCATATGAAAATTGAATCGAATTGGCTGGTCTATTACGAAAATTGTTAATAAACCAAAGCACGTAAAATAGTAATTACTATATATTGAGAGTTTTGAAAATAGCGAATGTCTGGTCTGCATAAACAGAAAACTGGACACAATTTGTGTTTTGTTTACATAGAATATTCCAATAAACTATGTGACGTACAAAATTTATGGTTTGAACGTGAGACAATTATGTTTATGTTAAAAATAACCAAAACAAAATTATAATAATACTTTTATTTTGTTTGGGACAATATTGCAAATAAATATATTTCGATTTGTTTCAATTACATTTCTAAAACATACTGCACTTAGCACTTAATTGCTTGTCTTATTCTCCTTAAAGAATTAGTAACGTATTTCTATGTCGACATCAGAATAATTGAGAAAGCGTAAATGTATGAGAACGGAAGGTAAATCAGGATTAATACTATATAGAGTGATCTAATTTAGTTTATACATTTTTAATTAGAAATGAAAACAAAACGGTATAAGATATCCATTTTTTTTTTTAATTTTAGATTTTAGATCATGGCATTTGTATTTAAAAATGATTTAATGTAAAAAATTTTAGATGTAGCATCGAAATTATTATGAAATAATGGATCTACTTGAAATCAGATTGTCGCATTTGAAAAAAAAAAGAAAAAAAAAAGTGATATACATCGTAGGACTGAAATGGTGCATTTTAAATTATTAATACATACTTGAAACTTGAGTGGCCTACTTTTGGTGAGTCTATCAAACTTCTCTCTACAACTTTTTTCGAAAGTGCTGCGCTTTCAAATGAGCATGATAACGGCATATTTGAGCTATCCGTCTGAAAATACGTGGCATTGAATTTGTCGGACACTATGACCACTTTAAAACAATAATCATTATTCAAGTCAGCACAAGTGAACCATGTATGTATTCAAAACAAAAAAACTCAAGTACGCCATGTTGGAGGTGATAGCTAAGCTCATCGGTGCAGTATTTTAGTCAGACAAAATATTTTATTTTTTAATAATTATTAATGTTATCGAGTGGCCATACTGTCCGACAAATTCCCTGCTCCATTTTTTCAGACTGGTAGCTTTCGAAAAAAGTCGTAGAGAAGTTTGGCCAAAAAAAAAAGCCACTCTCAAAATTTCAAGTATGTATTGATCATTTAACAAAGCACCCTTTTTGTCCCATAGTAACATAGACCTTTTTACCTCTTTACGATAGACCCACATTTTCACATGAAATCACTTTTAAATAAAAATACCATGATCCAATGACAAAAATTTGAAAAAATTATATTGATATCTGAAACCATTTTTAACCCCCGTCTGTGACATCGTAGCGTCTAAATGGATGAACCGATTCTGATTGTTTGATTTAGGTTGAACAGTAATTTTAATGTGCGAGTTTAGAGTTCCGCATCCGAAAATATGTCGGGGTTGTTTAAATTTTGTAAATTTCACTTGTTTCCAATTGAAAATCATTTAAGATCTTGATTTTCCGATTAACATGGCAGCACGTAAGTCTTAGAAAGGAGTATATTGAAGTAGTGCATCTCCAGGATAATTTCTTTATTCTGGAACCCTCCTAGATGAAGGATGACATAGTTACATGCTTCATTCGATATTCTTAACAAACAAAATGAGTTTCGCGTATTTTTTATGTTTTATAAATTTTTATTACAATCTTCTGAATTCGTATCAGTCAATAAAACCCACTAACATATTATATTTATTTACAATAACTAACTTGAAAAAAAATTAAAGGAAACAAAAGCCCATTAAATGTTATTATTACCCATAGGGCAGTATCTGCAATGTGTTTATTTTATTTATAAGATTCAACAATGTAATGTATAAATATCGTTCATTGGATTGTTATTACAGTTTGAGTCTGAATTATTTTTGTATGGGGATAATACAGTTGGTGTATTATGTATTATGTAATGGATTTTAATATTATTATGGGTTATGTTTAGATATCCTTAATTTTCTCTTAATCCTTTTTATGGGTGTGTCGTGTATGCAATAATGATTATTTTCCTACTATATAGAAATTATTATGTGGCCTTGTTTTAATCGATTTGAATTACTTAATTTTATTATGATATGAAATTAGTTTATTCCTAAAATGTATGTTATTTTATGGTCCTTAATATCTATACTCGCATAAAGAGGATTGTTGATAAGGTAGGAATCCTCAATCATTTTTATTTTAGTTTACTACATGAAATATATATCAAGATATACTAATTTTAGTCCCAAGTTTGTAACGTTTAGAAATATTAGTGCTAAAATCAAAATTTTGGTATTGGTGTTTATAAAATCACCTAATTAGTCAATTTATGTCTGTCTGCCTGTGATCACGATAACTCAAAAACGAAAATAGATATCAATGTGAAATTTTTATGACTTGTTCAGGATGTAAAACGTAAATTTGAGATCGTACATGAGTAATATAGGTCAAGTGGAGTCAGCGGTACCCATTTTGTAAACTGTAAGAGATATACAACTTCTGTTATGGACTGCAGATCGTTGGCCTACATAATAAGCTCATAAAGACGAAGGAAAAAGTTATTTACCAATTTTCGATCTTAAGCTTACTTTGCGAAATAATTAACAAAAAAATTAATATAATCTTAATAAAAAGTAAATAACTTTATCGAATCACAGTCCAATAAAATTTTGAAGGATAGTATTGTATTATTACATAAACTAAGAAATAATAATAATAAGAGAAGGAGAATCAGTAGGATGTATTACATTGTACATAGATACGACCATTCCCACTACTATATTATATCAATATGCATACAATAAACTAAACTGATGGTGAGTCAACTTATTCAGAAATGCTATGTTGATTATTTTATTTTATGTATGTATTTTATATTAGGTATTTTTTGAATGTTTTTATTTTATGTATATCTCGCAAAGTAGGCCTCAGATCGAAAATTGGTAATAATTTTATACTTCATCTTCATCTCTATGAGCTTATTCTGTAAGATCTGCAATCAATAATAGAACGCCCTGTAGTTTCCTGCTTCTCCAAAACTATATAAGCTAAAAAGTTAAACATGTGTGGGTAGCTTCAAATAATTAGTTTTACAGGCTATACAGGGTATTTCAATAATTAACTCAATTGTTTATCTTCACTTTTTATTTTAATAGTTCTGTAGGTCGAAATCTACATTTAAAGACATTAAAAGAAGTGATTAAATTGACCTCCAATCTCATAACTCCTTAAAAATCGTGAAGTAATAGGGGATCGGAAAACGAATTCACGTACAGAAAAGTGAAATTGGTTATTAAAAAAATTTAATAGTATGCAAGATATGAACGTTTAAAATTCCTAATTAAACAAAGAATTGGATACCCACTATTAACGTCATACGTGGGTATCGCATGGAGATTACGTATAAAACTTTGTATTGCTAAAAGGAGATAGGCAACCTTTGAATGTAATCAATTTTAATTTCACTTTCAAGTTTTGTCATGGAACCAAGTCTAGTTTTACATTTTTATGGGTAATATGGCCAATTTGATATCAGGATTATTATCTATTCAAGAATCGAATTCTACACACTGATAACTAAGAGTGTCTAACTTATTTAGTATTGTAGGCAGCAAACAAAATGTATTTTTAAGTGCCTAGTATAGAGAAGTTCTTGTAATTGGTCCAAATCGAAATTTTCGGCATATCTTTACGTTTTATGGCCATAAAATGTATCAACACCACTTTTAGTATTACGCGTAGAGTTAACAGTATGATGGTATTATTATGAGTCGATATGAATATGGTTCAATGGTTTTAGATATTATTTTTCATTAGCACATATATCAACATATAGTAACACATTTAAGCTCATAGGTATACAAAATAAAAACGATTAGAATTATTGGTGAAAATTATTAATTCGTTTTTATTATTATTATTATATAAAATAAAATGTGTGGCAATAACTGTAATATTTATAACCCTTTCAATTTGTTAAATTACACCATGCATTGAATTATTAGGAAAAGATATGTACCAAATAATTCGCTTATATAACGAATATTTTCCCCCAAATTAGCAACTAATTTGAATGAAAAGTTTATCATTTGCTTCTCTTTCAGCTACAATTATTGAGATAAGATTACATTTTCTAACAGAATAAGTTTCTTATACAGCAATTTGTATATTTAAGCTCAAAGATTACCTACATGCTCGATAGTCTTAAAACGCATCAAAAGTTTCATGACTCGTTGGAGGAACCCAAGATTCAGAAACTATGTACTTGTACTTCATGTGTACTTCACAGATATTCCTAATGTTTTAATCTAGTGTTTTAATAAGCCTTGTGCTCGAATATATGCTATAATCTAATATAACCTATCTTTGATAGTTTTAAGTATAAGACCTGGGAAGATTAAAATACTCTTGCAAGAAATTTTGTTCCAGCTTTAATTGACTGGTCAAGTAGAGAGTGTCACGAGTCTCCGATTTCGGCAGTCTTGGTATAATATTTTATCGTGATGAGAAAAATTAGTGTCGGTCTTGCAAATTTTTCAAGACCAAAACCAGTATAGTACCACTTCGACAATATGAATTAAGATTATGATCAAGACCCAACTCAGCAAGACTTATTTGAGCAAGGAACTTAGAGAAGAAGAAAGACTTATTTTATCAAATTTATCGTTGAAAATAATTAATGAAAAGCCTTACTTTTTCCAAGGGCTTTTATAGTATACCTAAGTAAATTTTTCGTATTTTAAGTAAACCCAGAGAAATGAAGAACAAAACAAAAACCTATCTACTAACTTTCGGTATAACACAATTTGGGTGAAAAACTTTGATTTTTCAATTTTACGATTTTATATAAATAAGATAAGATAAGATAAGAAAATTTTTTTATCAATTTTTTATGTAGATAATTGATTAATAATTTTTTTATGATTATTAAAATTAAGAAGTCGAAATTTGTAAAAATACAAAAGGACCCAATCGAAAGTTCAAAACAAGATTGATTCAAGATCAAAAATAATATTAAATTGATCAAGACTAAGACTATTAAGACTAAAATCAAAACCAAGACTCAACTCTGCAAGATCCAGACCAAGACTAAAACGAATAATGCAAAACCAATACCTAGATTCAATCATCAAGACCAAGAGTACTATGGTCTTGGTGTTGATCTAGAAATCGCTCATCACTAATATTTCAATCAGCGTTTTTCTGACATATTATATAAATATGTCAGAAAGTATCAATTCGTAAAAAACAAACCATTTTTACGTTCTTGCTAAAAGCAAAAGAAGTAAGTTTAGCTGAAAAATCTAGGTTTCGTAGGTTTTAACATAATAATTTCATTTCAGTTCTATATCCTAGTATCTCTACTATTCACCATATATCCACTTCTAATATTAAAATATATTAATCATTTCCTGTTTTAACAGAGAATATCATATTTTATAGCCTATGATTGGAATGAGAGGTTTTATAGTATTTTATATTAACAAAAACATTCAAACCCATTAATTGAACAGACAACAGGGCATGTTTTTATTTTTAAGAGAGGCAGCCGCTACACGTATGTATTGTAATGTATTTATTGATTGTTTTTTATTATTATTGAACATTGTGGAGAATGAATATTGAAAATCCTCATAAATTTTGGTTAAATGTATATATAGGCAAAAAATTGTATTTTGACACGAAATCAATAAACAGTACACTTACCTTTTGCAAAAATAGTATATTTATTGACCATAATTTTTGTTAGATAAAATTATTATATCGTGAGACCTACACTTTTTATAGATTATTATCTCTGATAACCAATTTTTGGGATGGGTGTAAACATCGATAAATGAACTAAGATTTTAATACTTTGTATAAACTATTAACACTTTTTCTACAAAATTTCGCCCCCTATTTCTAAATTTTAGATATTAGAAATGAAGAAAAGAAAGGTAATCTTTTGAAGCCAGTTTTTAACCAGTCAGCACTCGTCAGCAATATTTCGCGCTTTAAATATTCTTGAACTTTGTAAATCATAGCCTCTACCTACATAATTTTATATAAATTTATTATTAGACAGAGAAATAATAACAATTAAATTCATTTGAACTAATTTCATCATATTTTTAACGCGAATAGGTCCGAAAATTTTCGAAGTTAATATTTTTTGCTTACATTTTCACTCTTGTGATCAGAGAAATTCTCATCTATCGAAAAAAATATTTTTTAAAACTGTTATATATGTGAGCAAAATAACGCGAGTACTGACGGGTTAACTATCATTAACAAATCATTAGGGTTAACTATCGTTATCAAATAACGACTTTTCTGGATCAGTTCTTGGAAATAGGTTAAGTCAAAGGTAATAAGATATAAAAGAGTAAAACCAAAAACACTTAGCCTAGCAAAAAATACAGAAATAAAAAATACGCCGGCATTAAAACAAAATAAAATTACGAATTTATACTGCAAATATAATCGTAATTTAATAATACCTACATTTTACAGTAAAACCTTTTTATATCGATCCAATAGATTGCGTGAATATGATGAATACGATGTACCTGACATGCATTTCGCCAGTACTGCTTCGGCAGTCTTAATAACTCATGTTAAGCAACCTAAACTCATGAATGTGTTAGCAAGAATTTAGCAGCTTAGTTCCTAATTGAATGTGAATCGATTTCTATGAGTTTTTATGTGTACGCGAATGTTTATTAGGACATTGCCTGCAATTATCCTCCATATCTGATGAAAATTTGAAGATTTTACTTTCTACATTGATTATTTTCTTACGTATTATATCCCAGCGCTCCCAATATCTGGTGTAGAAAGGCTTGCAATTTTCGTCGATGATTTTTAAACTTCATTTACAAATTGTATATTAAATGAATCTAAATGCCGAATTTTACCTCGATTTTTTTAGTACACAGGCAGCATTCATAACGCGGATAAATGAAAGGGCAGGGAATTCGAACATTATGCACCTGCAACTGGATTTTCAATATTAATTATCGCAACATTTTTCTGCATATCATAGAAGAATATGATATAATAATAAAATACCTTCACAATTATAGCATTCTTATCCATATCAATCAATGCACCAGTTATTTCAACGATAGTTTGAAATGCTGAGACTGAGAATCTAATGCTGAGACTAAAACTAGTAACCTTCCCATTTCAAGCCCCTTGGATCATCTCGCTGGCAATTTTTAACAATCTTGTGCTTTAAGTATTGATAAATTATTAGTATAATAATGTAATTACCTAGTTTTTCCTTTTTCGAAATTTATTAGTGGGGGCTTGTAGGTAATGTCTACTTTGCCTATTATATAAAACGACACTGTAGCTTCTCTACCAGTGTCTACTTTTAGACATTGTTTACTATATCTACAACCCTACGCAACGTTACTCGCTTATTTATTTGATTATATTATTTGTGAGTGCATAATACAGAGGGAATTACTAGTCATGCAAGTCTCATATTAAAAACAAATGCACATAACAAATGGAGTTGATAAAAGTTGCTTCACTAAATTTAGCAAAGGAAATAATAATCAACTTATAAATAAAGTTATTAAATAAAAATAAGAAAAAAAATGTGTATATGAGAGACGGTCAACAAACTGTGTTGTATGTGATAGAGCAAATAGCCTTCAATTGGCAAAACATACGCGAACCATAGACGTAATAAACGGTGGGAGGACTGGCATGACAGTACATATGTAGAGACCAACCATGACGGATAGACTGACCGTATTTGTGTTTATATTTAAGGTTAAGTGTAGTACCTCATCAGATATGCAATGTACCTTTAATCACTTTAGTTTCTTGATAGATAAGTTTACTAGCTAGAAAGAAAGCAATCGAAATAATAATTAATTTTCCATGGGCTTTTTTGTTCAAGTAAAATAGAAATTTCATTCTAGGAAAACAATTATCTTCTACCGTTCATTTAAAAATTGACAATAATGTTTTATGTTTTGCATATATTCTACCAAAATCGCTGTTTTTGGCGGGCAGTACAAGAGACACATACAAGTGGTACACCCGGTATCTTCGTACATTATAAATGTAGCGCTTACTTCTTTACTCAGATTTGCTTCGATTTTTTTGTAGCCGATTTTTAGCCAATTTGCTATAAAAAAAACACAATTCCGAAAAAATTAGACATATACAACAGAATAAAAATTATTTGAAAATACAAATAACTTTTAGTAATTTTAATTAGCTGCAAATATTAGTTTTGTGGTAATTAGTTATAAATATTAGATTTGTGGCCTTGCAGGTTTAATGTAATTAGTTTCTTTTAATTGTTTTGTTTTTTTTTATCTCGATACTTTTTGCATTTCTGTACGTTGGTAATTCTGAAAATGTATTAAGAAGTCAAATACTTGTTTTATTGTTTAAAGAATTAAATTTTATAGCTACTTTAACTTTATGCTCTTTGAAATAATTGTAATATAAGTTTAAAAAAGACTTCTGATTTAGTAGTAACACAATATGTGCGTACAATATCCACAATTTGTTTTATCAAAATATTTATTATAACATAACATAAAATTTCCTTGTACTTACTTTAAATTATCATTATTATGTTTAAATAACTTCTGATAATTCATTTTTTTGAATGAAAAAACATAAATTTTGGACAAAAGATACAAATTGACAGATTGTAAAATATTTTTGCATATTCTAAAAGTTCATGGCAAGTTGAATGGATTAAAAAAGTTTTAGTTTCCAAGGTAACCTACATGTCGGATTTTGGGGTAGTTTTTACTTGTAGCATTTTTTTGTCTTACCTCCCAACCAGCAAATAAATCATAACGTGTGATAAGGATTATAGTTCCATTACATAAAAGTAGAAATGAAATGCGCTAAAGAGCGGCTATTTCTATTATTATATTTTTAAAATGGCTTTAAAATAAAATTATACACATAAATAAACAATTTTTAACCTGGTACTACAGTCTCCCCTACGTTATGTTGTTGTGTGTTGTGTCGACACATCATGGGTCCACAACATAACAAACACCAACAGTCATCATCATCAACATTATTGTCGTAATGCCAACACAAATCTAGTTACTTACTTTTATAAAACATATTATTCTACGTCCCTTGTCTACATCATGTCTAAGAAAAACTGTGAAATGAACTATGAGATTGTGTGTTTTTTCTTGAGAGGTTGTATTTTCATGTTTAGCATACCGTACACATACATAAAATACAAACCGGATTCCAATTGGAAAACACAAATGAGAATAAGATCTGTTTTGAATATTTAGTCGTTTTACAACAATTTCCGAATCAAAATTAGGTAAAACTTCTATCGACACAGCGCTACTGCGATCCGACTTAAACAAAAGTTGTATTAGCATTGACCTAATGGTATTGAGCATTGATGTAATGGTACGTTATTAACTCGAAAAATACAACCTATAATAACTTGGCTATCCAATTGCGTGTCAACTCTCGTCTAACTTGGATAGTCTTTTTGCTGGTTTTTCGATTCTCTATTTCAGTGTTTATTATTACAGTTTTACGTCGTCTTTCACAAATTAATGTGCCAAAACAATAAACTGACCTTTTTGCGTTTCCCCAAATACTAATACGCAACAACAAAGCGCGGCCTTTTTATGTAGATTGCAGAAAGAATAAACTTGTGAGATGATGACAAGTACCAGAAATAATTTGTCGATGAGGTTGCGTTGCAATTGCATTGCAGGCTGCAGTTGTGTTGCAATTGCATTGCAGGTTGCGTGTTGTGGGTTGCAATTGCATTGCACCGGTGTAAGGCCTTAGAGTCAGGATCGGTTTACTTCTATTATTGTCGTTTTTCTCGCGTTCTGCGCTGGTTAAGTTTCTGCACAAAATGAAGAAACACAAAATGTTTTCAGCTTTGAGTTTATTTTATTTCACCCCACAATAGTATATTCTTAAAATCAGACATTAGCATTCCACAAAGCAAAAAGTAAACTTAAATTTCATATCTTTCTCTCGACTCCACCTTGCTTTTCGATTTGACCAGAAAATTTGTTCTAATGAAAGTATCTTCGAAATCTGTGATAAATATCTCTCGGAAAAATATTACGTAACTTGTTAAACAATTCTAGCAGCTAACGGTCGATACTATTATTTCTGTGAAATTTGAAATTCAAATATCATTCCGTAGAAGAATTTTTTACCTAGAGCCACGGAATCTTAAATCTCATATTTTTACACTTAACCAATTCCATTTTTTTTATTTGTTCTTAATCAGCAGAAAAATGAGATAACGTATTTACAATACTACCTCAGTATTGAATGTAAGAGTATTGTCAATATTCTATGAAATATGTGACCGTTTTTATAAATTTTTTGAAATTAAAAAAAGGCGTTTGTCACTTTTTAAGACAATGAAAATAACAATAATTTTAACCATTAGTCTACATTAGAAATTATTTCCTTTACAATTTAAACCTTTTTGAAAGTATGTAACACCGCATTATCTTAGTAAGTAATCGGAAATTCATATCTGAATGAGGATGTTGACTTGGTTTTTTTTATCACCTAAGATGAATAATTCTCAGTTCTCAAAAGTGAAGTTGGTTTTTGAAAATCTTTAAAAATGCGCAGAATATGAACGTTTAAAATTCCTAATTAAACAAAGAGGGAAATATCGACTAATGACGTCATTGCACGATATCGCCATAGAGGCTACATATAAAACTTTGCTTTTCAAAAAACAAACTGGCAATGCTTATAACTTCTTTTTTAATCAATTTTCATATAACTATCAAATTTTTGTTATGTTTAAAGTCTACTTTTACAATTTTATGGGTAATGTGGCAAATTCGACATCAAAAATTCCATATTACTTTGTACTTTTCACTAGGATTAAAAACAACGAATATAAAGAAAATTCCTCTGCACATGTTAATAAAAAGTATAACAACTCGTAAAAAACTAGAACACATAAATCGTTCACCTTACGTTGTACATTGAGGGTTAAGAACAACGTATATAAAATTCCTGTGTAAACCCTAATAAAAAAACTCTAACAAATCATAACAAGTTTTTACGAGGTATTGGAAATCACAGAAATGCTGGAAGTGTCACGACACAACATCATAATATTTCATCTTCTTTATCCTTGTTTTCATTTAAAAATGTTTGTTTACGTTCGTAATATACTTTACGACATGCTTTTTCCGCTGTAAAACTATACTTATGTGAGTAAAGCTTAATGTCTTTCACGTGGATTACTATTACTTCCACCGTATTGCTCATTTATCTGTCCATATATAGTTTATTTGTTTTTTTTTCACAATAATAGGTTGGCTGATAAGTCCCCGGTCTGACACATAGATGGCGTCGCTAGTATTAAATGCATATTATTTTTATATAGTACCAACCTTCAAATGATTCGTGTCAAAATTTGACGTCTGTAAGTCAATTAGTTTGTGAGATAGAGCGTCTTTTGTGAAGCAACTTTTGTTATTGTGAAAAAAATGGAAAAAAAGGAATTTCGTGTTTTGATAAAATACTGTTTTCTGAAGGGAAAAAATACAGTGGAAGCAAAAACTTGGCTTGATAATGAGTTTCCGGACTCTGTATTTTTTCCCTTCAGAAAACAGTATTTTATCAAAACACGAAATTCCATTTTTTCCATTTTTTTCACAATAACAAAAGTTGCTTCACAAAGACGCTCTATCTCACAAACTAATTGACTTACAGACGTCAAATTTTGACACGAATCATTTGAAGGTTGGTACTATATAAAAATAATATGCATTTAATACTAGCGACGCCATCTATGTGTCAGACCGGGGACTTATCAGCCAACCTGTTAAGTTCTAACGTTTTTATTACGATCAAAATTCGAAGACTTCAGATAGAATTAAATACATTTTATTTTGCAAAAAGAATTTTTTTTAATTATTATAAATATTTAATATGATACAAGGTTCAGTAATACCAAATCAGGGTCTACAGGAAACAAAAGATCCATTTCTATAGTAGGATACGACTACCACCTTCGGTAAATGACAGAAACAAACTTCATTGCAGTAACTATTATTAACTATTATTAAAATATAGAACCGACTAGCTGTGAACCACCCATTTCGCTAGACAACTTCAATTTAAAATACAAAGATTATTGTGACATAACCTTCACTTCATATGCCGTCCCAAACCCTCCTTTTGTTCACAATTTCATCGATTTTATTATTTTGGTGCGGAATCCTAATTATTTGAAACAGCCCATATTACTCGCTGATAATGAAGCTTTTCTATACGTGAAATAATTTTTCAAGTCGATTAAGTACCCAGTTTTTGAGTAAATCTATCTATTATTTATGTACCCATAAACTTTTAATTGTTGGAAATTATTCGTGAGTGCTTATCTGCACTGTAAAAATAATCAGTTTTCAAATTATTTTTAAATGTAAGAAGTATGTCTGATAACTTTGGTAGATTGGTAGAACAGATGTCCATAAATTGTACCTCCACCCCGTTTTATGAAGTATCAAAACAATAATTTTTTTTTCTTTTTAATATATCTTTATAAATTATAGCTCATGTGTTATTATGATGTATGAGCTATATTATTGTCAAGTTTCATTCAAATCAATTCAGTAGTTTTTGTGTGAAAGCATAAAAAACAACCTTACTTTTACATTTATTATATATAGCAATAGGGAAGCGATAGAGATACACAACTTAACCAAGACATCCAACCATTAATGTACCTGGCAAAAACCAATTTATCTAGATGTACTTCTAAAAGATACCGTGTATCGCAAAATAAATACCTGCAAAAGCAAACCATGAAAAATATCATCGAGGAAGAAAATTTGCTGAAATTGATCCCTGGGAAAAAGTGTTGAGTTATTTATAGAGATTATCATTCGTGGACTTTAATATTTGTTCATAAATAATGTTTTACACTTTATAGAACTGCAAAAGAAACAAAAAACCAAAATGGGCTTTCCAATTCTTGGGCTTAACTATTCCCGCCAATTTGGATAATGTACCAGTAAATTTCGGACATCGAAAAAGCTTCATTGAAAATTTTATTAAAAATGTAAAGAAGTTTGAGATCTAACAATAGCGGTTAAAATAATTATGAGACTAGGTGAGTGAAATATGTGTGAGACATTGGATTTCAAAAGAAATTCGGTTTATTGAAAGTACCTAGTCTCGTTTTTGAATGTCTTTCCGAAGCTTTAACTAAAAACAAACGATCTTAATAATTCTAGGACATCATATAGACTGGAATATGAAGCATACCATGCACAACTGATATGATAATTCGTCATAGTCAGAAAGTCGTTCACTATATATTTATAATATATGTTTCAGTTCACTAGGATTTGACATTTATTTGCTTCACTAAAAGATTATATGAAGAGTCAACTATCGTTTCTCTCGTAACATGAAATATTTGTTCATAACAAGATATCAACCCACACAAGACACATAAACACAATAATTCAAAAGTTTGGACAACAATTATGAAGTACAGATTTTTTTTGTTTCCACTTCCTTGTACAAAATAAAAGTAATGTAGTTGCGACAAAAATTGATGTTGTTTGCTCAACGGAAATATGCATTTTGAGCAACCCTGTATTTATTATGTTATTAACTCAAAACCATTAGTTGTTTTCCATCAGAACTTTTAACGCCGAATAATGAAAATTTGTACTATCTTGAATAACTCAAAAACAATTAGCTGCAGGGTGTTGAATTTTGGAGTGTTTTAGCTGTCTGTCCGTAAGCACGATAACTCAAAAACGCAAAGAGATATCAAGCTGAAATTTTTATAACGTGTTAAGGACGTTAAACGTAAGGTCGAGTTCGTAAACGAGCAACAAAGGTCAATTGGGTCCTGGGTCTGTAGGAGATAAAACAAAAGTTTAAAAGTAAAAAATATTCCTTATAAAAAAAAAACTTTTGTTTGAAAATTTTTTCGTATACAACACTGTTTACCCGTGAGGGCGCAAATTATATAGTATGTATTATATGTTAATATCAGTGCATGTGTGGCTATGTAAGAGTGGCTATCTTTGCATGATTACATGACGTAGAAAACAAATGATTACATAATCACCACTATCTATACATGGTATTTCAACAATTAACTCAGTCAACTGTTTGTTTTCACTTGTTTTTATTTTTATTTTGTGTGTGTATTTTATGCTATATCATCGCTGATTATGAAACGATTTTAATATTCTTTTGTATTGGATAGGCTGACTGTGTTTATATAGTGGATTCTTTAAAATTAGAACAAAAAATTTCCCAAAAATGGGTGGAAATTCAAACAGTTAGGAATTGATATTTGTGAAAAATTATCAGTGAAATTTTTTCGAATTTTATACCCATGATTTTAAAATACAATAGAATCTCCAAAAGTTAAAAACCAAGGGAAGTGTTACCCAAATTATTCGTTTAGGTTATAGAGGCTTTCTATTTTTTTAAATTTATTAATTTATAGAGGCTAGGGTTTTACGTTATCGAGGTTTAAGTTAACGTGATTCTACAGTATATAGAAAACAAAAGGTGCATAATATAAGTGGAAGAGTTCTTAAACTTTTTAACGGCAGTGTATTCATGAACAATATAATTTGATGCAGCAGCAATAGCCTCCATCACCAGAGTCAGCTAGTATGATTTATGCTTGATTTCCTCTTTATTGTGCATAATTAATATATGCTTCATCAATTTGAACTCACTTTTAATGTCTCATACTATTAAATGCCTTTACAATTTCTTTTTTGTCTTTTTTAATTGACCATTTATTGGCCAATTAATTCTTCGGTGATAGTAAATTATATTATTTAATGAATTCTACAATAAAAAAAAAATTTAATATGGAATTGTAAAATAATCTTTTTTAATGTAAAAAATTTACGCTCAGGCGTATTAGCCGTAACACAAATTTGTATTAAACAATTTTCTATAACTTTATTTTATAATAATTTGAATCTGATTAAAACGAAAACACTGGCTATAGGTCAGAAGGTGGGTTGAATGCGGAGATCCAATGTGATATCATATATGTGGTTTACCACTTTTTGATTACACCTTCTCAAGGGATATATCATGCACTACACCAGTCAATTAAATTAAGTTTCGTTGTAAAGACATCCCACGTACGGAATTGTTTAAGGTTTAACCAACTAAGGCACTCGCTAAAATCCGTTTCAAATTATGATTCTCGAGACATCAGCTTCACAGGGCTCAAATTAAAAAAACATTTAACCGAAAAACGTCGTATTTTGAAACAGGCAGACAAGATGCTCAAACATATTCCAACGTTCTATTCCCGTAGAATAGCACAGGATGAATTCTTAGAAAACTTTGATTTATGTTACTGTTTATAGCAAAAGTATATTAATTCTTCAAGAAAATTAATTTACAAAATTGATTTCCCAAATATATATCACAACTAATCAAAATCAATTAATAGTATAAAACAAAATCGCTTCAATCCGGCTGTCTGTCCCAACTAATTATGTATGCTAAGATCTTTAAAACTACGCAATGGATTTAGATGCGGTTTTTTCTAATAAATAGAGTAAGAATTCAAGAGAAAGGTATTTATGTATAATACATGCATAATATAGTAGATTAAGGGGTTGAAATAGGGGTTCAAAGAGATGTTCTTCAAAAACTTAAAAAGTTGTGAATCGATTAAGCTCAAATATATTGTCCTTAAGATTCGAGCCAATCAATCTCATTGAACGTTGGATGAAATTTGTAGCTTATAATTTATTTTAAGGGTGGCAAAAAATTTGTAACTTATAATTTTTTGAGGATGATGGTCGAAAAATATCTTAATCCATCATCTGTCTATTAACATTGCTAGAAAATCTAATTAATGCTACTTGATTAGCACATGTATTACTGGCCTTACAATGAAGCTAACAAAGAAATCAAAACGTCACACGTTTCTATTACCATAATAATATTAGTGTAAATGCATATTCGAACAAATTCAATATAATATTAAATGTTTTGCATATTGTTATTGTTATTGCAATGTTATTTTAAAGTCATTGTAGTTTTGTGCTATAATTATATAGGTGTATAGAAAAGAGCATATGGATGCACTTAATCCCGGGTTACAAATAATCACTATAGCAGAATAAAAATGTATTTGTTCAAGCCAAAAATCTAGGAAAAGTTAATGAGTGAGGTATTATTTTTTTAAGGCTTTTATGTTCAGCACTGCGTAGACCGGCAGAATTTGTAAGAGTACAGTATTCATACATAAATGTACTGTACTGTATTCATTTATGGTAAAAATTGTCTTATCATCATGTAAACCACTTTAGCCTTGTACCAAGCGGGGAAAGTAAATCAGTTCCCTTTTCTTCCCAAAGACAGTTAAGGTTTTATACCAGCTTACTATTGTGAATTAAAACGTTCTATATTACGGACTTTCTGTAGCAAAATTTACATTCCGTTTAAAGATCTGATCTTTAAACCAAAATGGTAAAGGAAGATGAAAGCTTTATTAAGCCCAAGGGTGAACTTGTCTAGATCGATAGATCTGGGAACGAGGGAAAAATGGGTTGTAGAATTTACTTTAAAAATCGAGATCTAAGGTGACCTGTTCAACTGTCAAGTAACTGCGGTGTGCCAAGTACAAGCTATGATCATTAAGGTATATGTATGAGAGTGAATTGTTGACCTTAGTCGTATTATCCTTAAAGATAGCAGAAAAGTTCCGATCTTTTCTCAATAACTTATTGAATAATGCCAATGTAAATTTTCGAAAACTCATTCCAGCTATTACAAGGCAATAGCTAGGCGGCAAACAAGCTGATCGCTTAAGCCTTCCAGTTCACAAGTAATATTGACTCACTTGGTGAGCCATTTTTTGACAACCCCTTCCCAATTTGAAGTACGTTGACGTTAAAGCATTTTAGCTTTAACTAAGAGTAACTATCAGCTTTCAATGAATTGAACTTCAGCCTTAGCATAAAAATAAGGATTCACGTTTCCAAAGACAGTAAAAATTTCAAATGAGTGTAATACGCCCATATGTTCTAGTAACCCAATCATCTTAGTCAAAATAAGTGGTCAACATCGGAATCTAACGGAATAAGATGAATTTTTTTACAAACCTTTATTTTGATAGTACAAATGTCGTTTCACAAGTCACACCTCGGAATCTAACGGAATAAGCTGAATTTTTGTACAAACCTTTATTTTGATAGTACAAATGTTGTCTCACAAGTCACACCTCGGAATCTAACGGAATAAGCTGAATTTTTGTACAAACCTTTATTTTGATAGTACAAATGTTGTCTCACAAGTCACAATTAGTCATGCGTTCGCGTCCTTAGATATTCAAAGTCAAAGGTATCGAAAATCAGTTTTTTGTGAATATTTCGTTTATTTTGCCTTCAATCGTATTAACATTTATTATAAAAGTTGTAGAAGATAAAATTTTCTACAAATTGTGTCTTTAGAAAAGTTTACCTACTGCAACTTTTATAATAAATGTTAAAACAAAAAAGCAAAATAAGTGAAATATTCACGAAAACTGATTTTGAGACCTTTGGCTTTGAATATTTAAGGACGCGAACTCATGATCAATTGTGACTTTTGAGACAACATTTGTAGTATCAAAATAAAGGTTTGTATAAAAATTCAGCTTATTACGTTAGAATCCGAGGTGAAATCCTAAGATGATTGGATTATAGGCTAGAACATTATATTAGTCTAACAATATAAGAGAAATAATATCTCACATCACGTATCATAATAACCAACAGATAATTTAAATAATCTAAATACAGACAGTTTTATATATTTTAGATGTGATATATAATGCTTAGAATTGATAAACATTTAAAGATAAACTATAATATTATGTATTGTTTACATAACCATATAAAATGAATTTTTTATTATTTCAAATAATATTTTTGTACGTTATGAATATCATAATATGACATACGTATTTCAAAGGTTATTGTTAGTTTTGTAACAAATAGATGGTAATAGATCTTTCGTAAACCGACATGCATTGCTAAAATGTAAGCAGATACTTATCATCATTTCCATGCAACCACCATGTCCCACGGCGATGCTTGCCAGGGTACAGCTAGTATATTATCCCTATATATTATAAATGTGAAAGTAGGAATGTTTATTTGTTTGTTTGTTTGTTTGTTACGCTTTCACGCAAAAACTAGCGAATGGATTTGAATGAAACTGTACAACAATAAAGCTCATACATCATAATAACACATGAGCTATATTATAAAAATATATATTTTTTTTAAATAATTAAAAAAATTAAATTTATTCTGACATTTTATTTTACTTTAAACCATAAAAAGATTTCTGTAAAAATTTATAATAGTATGTCAAACAATTCATAGCCTTCTTTTGTGATATACAAAATGAATTATGACTATTTTACACTTAAAAAAATAGAAAAATGTGCGCATATTTCAGCTGAGTAAAGCAATCCCTGATGGTTGAAATTTCATATATGAATCAATGCTATTTAACGATAGGTACAATATGGACTAGGTGTACCAAGATTTATCCAGGAAGAAATATTTTTTTATAATTACAAATATTTTGCACTTTCATGGAAATTCATTTGTAAGAGACCATTTTATCACAAATTTTATCTATTTTCAAGAAAATTTGGTGTGACAGCTCTTATCGTGGTAGAAAGGCCTATCACACCGATTTTTAATATATAAAGCCAATAAAATTTTATCCTTATCTCGATGTGACTGCTCAAAACTGGATCAAAATATCTGTCCCACCAGTAAAAAAAAAAAAATTCTGCCAGGATAAACCCGGATACACATAGTCCATATTCTACCTATCGTTAAATAGTATTGATTCATATGCGAAACTTCAAAATCCGTCTAAGTGCAGTTGTACTCTTACGGGCTCCAGGGCTAAATCATTTTAGTTCTGAGAAAAACTGTCATGTACCAAAAGTATTTTAATATATAAGTAAGTAATAAAAAATCAAATAAAGATATAATGCGTGTGTCATTTTTAAGATATTTTCTTTAATAGTTTTCCATAGATCATAAAAGAGAGATTATTGGAAATAACTTGTAATTAACTAGAAATACGTGACCTAATTTCGTTTCTAATCTTACGTACATTACTATTAAAGAAAGCTTTTATATACAGTGTGTAACAGATTAGAAAATCGTTATAAAACAATAAAACTGATATCTCATTACAACATCTCATTCAAATTAGGTTAGAACACTTCATCGTCAGTCGGGGAGTTCTCTGAGGTTCGAAAAAATTGTGACAGTAAGTCTGGGGTCGTTGTAAACGTATTATGATGGCAGAAACTCAAAAATTTAAACAAAAAATTTTACTTCATAAAAAAATTTCCACGACATAATACTCTGCTTGCCCTGAAACTCATAATCCCCTTCTTCTAGACAATAAATTGGCCTTCAGTCTGATTTCGGTTTGCGGCGCCAAAACTATTAGATACACCCTATACGAAAATTTATTTAAAGTAAAACTAATAGGCGATTGTTGTACAGGAGGCGGTAATTGTGTTAACAAAACATATTGATAGTAAATTATACCTAATTTGCATACTTGTTGCGGCTATCCACAAGACTTTGTATCAAGTTAACCTATGTAGACGATGAACTAGTAAGCTAGTCACATGTTCAATATTGTAGAGCCTACGTAACATAATATATCTTTTCACGCAACATAACAAGACACGTTTACTATGAAAAATATAGGTTTTTAAAAATAGCAGCAGCAAGGTCGCTATAAAATCTATAGTGGAAATTAATTGGCTGAAAATTTCTGAAAAAATAATTCTTAGCATGCTCAGCAAAAGTACCAATAACGAGCTTAAAGTTACAAATTAAACAGTTTTTGAGATATTTTAGGTCATAGATTTCTCTCTCCGTATGAAATGAATTCGAATTTCGTGATAGAATACTTTTATAGTATTCGTTGCTTGAAAAATTGTATTCAGCACCGCCTCGCGGAAATTTTCATAGTTTCAAATTCTATTAATTACCTAATTAAGGTAAATATTCTTTATTTAAACAATATGTTATATGTTTAAATATTAGTGCATTATTTAAATAGGATTCGTAAGGATCTTCCCAATATTTAAGTACATATATATATATTTATATATTGTAATTTTTTAACTAATTTGTTCTATATGTTATCCACGTGAAAAACTCGGAAATGTTTCCTAATTCTAGTAGACACTTGAATAATTACTTGTCAGCCGCTTACGTGGTTGAAGCATGAAAATGAATCACTTTCTAAAAATAGAGCCAGCGCTTTCTAGTCTTTACTCTACGATAATGTCCTACGGAGCCTTCAATGGCTTCGTATTAAAATAATATGATTTTTTTTACATTTCGAAGAAGTTTATTTAACTTGAAATTAATTTTCCAATTAAGATTATACATTTCAAATAGATTACTTAGAACTTGGTACTTGAAGTAGCGAGTTTATATCAAATAATGACTCAATCATCGATAATAGACAAATTAAATACACCTTATCAATTTACTTCATAATTAGATTAAAAAATTTCAAGCACATGAAGCAATGATTTATTATGCTAAATAAACGAAGATTATTACGTTTAAGTTCATCAAATAACATTCACTGAATGTTTTGAAAAGACAAAATCTAAAGATGCTTGTTGAAATGCATTGGAACCAAAATACTTCAAAGAATGATTGTTATTATATAAAAAAAAAAAAAGTTAAATGCATGACATCTGTTTATCGTAATAAATGTAATAAAATTACTTGATAATTATTGCTAATTAGACAAATTAAAAGTCATTAATCAGGTACTAATGAATCATTACTTAAAAATTATTTATCAAGAACAAATATACCACTTGTTAATATTAGAACTACGTGTAACAACCAAGTTATTCAAAATCATAACAAATTGATCAAATGTAAACAATATTAGTCATTTTACAATTTGCTTGATTGAATCATTAAATTAATAAGACTTATTATTGTATTTTAAAAACTGACCCAAATTATTTATATACAAACTTTTTATAAACAAATCGGAATGTATGTCTCTTTAAGTACGTTTACACTGAGTTGATGTTAAACATATTTAAGTGTATTAACATTTAGTAAATAAACAAATTATAATGTTATAAATTAAAATTGACATAAGTTTTAATGTTTGAATACACATTGAACACTTCTTACCTTCTTTAACAGTTTTAGTTGTCGGTGCCGCCGGCGGAGCCCCACTTGTATGGCTTTTATCTATGTTGCAGTACATCCTTGAATCACTAATTACACAGAAACACTCACCGAATTAAAATAAACATTACGCGAAAATTACGCGTTTTTATGTTAAAATGTTTACAAGTCACTCAAACTCGCAGAGATAACGCGACAGCCATTGATACATTAGTACATTTTTACGACATCAGATAGCGCATCTGTCTAAATGCGGCCATGTTTTATTTTGAATACGTTCATTAATTTCCTAATGTCAATGGAAATCTCTTTTTCAGTAAAACTTAAAAATTAAAATATTCCAAGGAAAAACATTTCATTTGAATAGGACATCATTTAATAATAGATGTCAAAAAATGAATTTTTGTATAAGATTTCTGTTTTTGTATTTGGGTTGCATGATGTTCAGCGACTGAAGTGTACGCACCCCGTGACGATGGTTTTACACGTGTTATGGCAACGGAGCTGTCACATCACATATAGACAAATCGACATGTAAAATAAAGTTATGGAATCGAAAATAACGATATATGACTCTTCAATAAAGAGGCATAATTATGAGAAACCAGAAGTTAAAATCGTATTTTTAGACATCAGTCATTTAGGACAAACATCACAATTTATCTGCTGTTGTACGGCAGTTTTTGTTTGTTATTTAATATATGGGTATTTACAAGAATTAATATTTACTCTAGATGGGTTTAAACCCTATGGATGGTACCTTACTTTAGTTCAATTTGCATATTATACAATATTTGGTGTCACAGAGAAATATGCTAGAAACATTACAAGACAGTAAGCGTATCGCATTATCGGAAAACTTGATATCTTATTTTTGTACGTAAACTTATTTTTTTAGAATTCCATTTAAAACTTATCTTTTACTGGCCCTTTTAACTTTGGGCACGATGGGTTTGTCTAACTCTTCGTTAGGATATTTAAACTATCCAACTCAAGTCATATTTAAGTGTTGTAAATTAATACCGGTTCTAGTTGGTAGTATTATTATTCAAGGAAAACGTTATGGACCGCTTGATTTTACAGCCGCTATTTTAATGTGTATTGGTTTGACTTTGTTTACTTTAGGTAAAAGTTATTTTATTCGATATTTTTATAAGAAAATTACGGTATTACTTATGTTTCTACTTTTTCAGCTGATTCGCAAGTATCACCTAGTTTTAACACAACGGGCGTTATGATGATTTCATCAGCTTTGTTATGTGATGCAGTTATTGGGAATGTACAAGAGAAGGCTATGAAAGCTCATAAAGCTAGCAATACGGAGGTTGTGTTGTATTCATATTTTATTGGTTTTGTGTACTTATTTGTAACCATGACATTTACTGGAGATTTATTTCGTGGATATTATTTTTGTGCAAATGTAAGCTTCAATTGATTTCAGCTTGTTAATCATGGTGAATTATTTATGAAATTTTCTAAAGGTTTATAATGGTTCAAGTGACAAAAATCCCATTGGAAAATCAATGATATCTTTTTTAATTAACATATCACGTCAAACTATGGACATAATCGATCTTACCTATTTCGTTTAAATAAACGTAAACTTATCTCAAATACCCTTCGCCCATTTAACTTAAATTTCTATTTAATAAAACTACCATTATGCTAATAGTATTTAGAAACCGCCGTCGTAACAGGGGGGACTCTGATCTGGATGGCATTTATATCTATTGTGAGAACAATTTCAGCATACTGCGTAATTTTTCAAGATATAATGGTTTACTTCATAGAAATAATGTTCGGTCTTTTATGGCGGTTTTACACTAAATGGACAAAACACAAACTCGGTGTCGAATAAAATAAAACTTAAACTTTCCGCAAACTTTTTGAAAATTGATGTGTTTTGCGACAGTTGGAGTTTTGTTTTTCGTCTCCCTCTCGGAAGCCGTCCCATCAAAATGTTTCAGCGTGTCGTTAAATTAGAGTCGGTTTATTGGAAACGGTTGTGTTGTATTTTCTTTTTTCGTCTTGCTTTATATACACAACTCTGATTTTACTTCCTCGTGAAAACCAGTGGAAAAGAACTGAAAACAAAATTCGAAGAAAATGTAGTCCACTTGATGGAAACAAGAGTTTTGGGTTTGTTTCAATTTTGTTTTTCACGTTCTAGAAAACACGCACAACATAAACTCAACTCATTTAGTGGAAAACTGCCTTTAAAAAGTTGAAAATTCCTTTTTTTACTTAATTTGTGGTGTCTTCAGGGATCTTTTGAGGTTGAGATGCATTGTTAAACAAAACTCTAGGTCAAATTATCAAAATTTAAAAATTTTTTGGACAAAATGACATGCCCATGAAGTCATTAGTTTTGTACAGAGATAAATGACGAATAATTAAATTAAATTCGAATCGTTACATCTTGAAGTAAACATAAATAAAAACAAGTGAAAACAAACAATTGACTGAGTTATTTGTTGAAATACCATGTATAGGCAGTGTTGATAACTCACATTTCACATTCATTCATATCTGACATATTTAACTCATATTCTCATATAATGTGCAAGTGTTGATGCGCATTCGTTTGTTTTTTTGACGTCACGTAAATAACAAAAGATATTCACTTTGATATTCCTATATTAAATAAAATTTGCACCTAATTAACGCCCTCGTGGGTAAACAGTGATGTTTACAAAAAAATGTTTCAAACAAAAGTTTTATATTTTTTTATAAGCAACATTTTTTACATTTAAACTTTTGTTCTATCTCTAACGGTTTACAAGATGAGTACTACGGACCCATGACCCAATTGACCCATGTTGCTCATTTACGAACTTGACCTCACTTTTTACGTCCTCAGCACGCTGTAAAAATTTCAGCTTGATATCTCTTTTCGTTTTTGAGTAATCGTGTCCACAGACGGACGGACGGACGGACGGACGGACGGACAACCGGAAATGGATTAATTAGGTGATTTTATGAACACCTATACCAATTTTTTTTTTGTAGCATCAATATTTTTAGGCGTTACAAACTTGGGACTAAACTTATAATACTATGTATATTTCATATATACATGGTATAATTATTAGAGTAGACAACATATAAAAAGATTTAAAATGGCTATTTTTTTAAGAACGTAAAAAAAATAAGGATCGAGTTATTACTTGAAGGATATTTAATAATTGAAGTGGCGCTCAAATTTGTTTCCTATGTTCTTTTTTAAGGCTAAATATCGGGAGATAATGAACCTATGAATATTCCTTTTCACTTATTTTTCGCTTATACCACCAATATTTTATTAATAAATTTTTGTGAATAAAATTTGTATAATTTCTTTTATTTTAGCATCCAACTGAAACATACGGATATGCATTCTTATTTTCATTATCTGGATATTTAGGTATACAAATTGTTTTGACATTAGTACGAACATGTGGAGCTTTTGCCGCAGCAACAGTCACTACTTGTCGAAAAGCTGTTACAATTGTGATATCATTTATATTTTTTAGTAAACCCTTCACATTCATGTAAGTAAATTTATTAATTTAAGAAAACGAAAACGCAGGGCGGTTAAAATTTAAAAAAAAAAAAAAAAAAAAAACAAGTGAAAACAAATACAATGTATAGATAGTGTTTATTACTCTATCCCATAACACATATATACATGTCACACATACATAACTGATATTCCCATATAATACATACTATACAATTTGCGCCCTAACGGGTAAACAGTGATGATTACGAAAAAAATGTTTCAAACAAAAGTTGTTTTTTTTTATAAAGAAATTTTTTACATTTAAACTTTTGTTCTATCTCTATCTTTACAAGATGGGTCCTACGGACCTAAGATCCAATTGACCTATGTTGCTTATTTACGAACTCGACCTCAGTTTTTATGTCCTGAGTACGCTGTAAAAATTTCAGGTTGATATCTTTTTCTTTTTTGAGTTATCGAGTTGACAGACGGGCGGACGGACATCCGAAAATTGACTAATTAGAAGATTCTATGAATACCTGTACCAAAATTTTTTCGTAGCATCAATATTTTTAAGCGCTACAAACTTGGGACTAAACTTATTAACTATGTATATTTCATATATGCATGGTATAAAAAGTAACACATGATGTAAAAATTGATATTTTATCGTTCAAAACATTAAAAAAGTTAAGATACATAGCTAATCTAATTAACGACCGAAGTCAAACGTTGTTACTCTTTTCCTAACGTCCTAAACTCTCTTTTTTCACAATTTGTTTTCGCCATTTTTATGTCATTATCGTATTATTTTTTTAAATTTGGCGCCCTGCATGATAAATCCGGACCTGCAATTGTCTATGAATTTATTGATAGAAATTTCATTTGAAAATATAAATATATATATTTTTTATTTGCAGGTATTTATGGTCAGGTTTAGTTGTCGTTATAGGTATTTATTTAAATATAGTTAGTAAACGACATCCAATGTCATTCATTGATATTAAAGATATGTTTTATTCATGTATACGGTCTCGTAGACGGTATAAAGGAATCACAAACTATCAAAAAATGAATTTAGAAGTGTAGACAATAATTCTTATTTATAAATAGATATATAATCATTCCTTTTAAAAAAAATTGAGATTCTTTTTAAAAAAATATTAACTGTCTTAGTATTTATTATTAAAATTTCACTCTCGAATCGCTGGGGCTAAAAATATATATTAAATATTTACAAAATCAATGAAAATAGAACGTTTCATTTATAAAGAAAACTTTTAGCCCAAACCAATCGGTAATGTTGATTGTGAAATTGGCCATTTTTATTTGCTAGCAATATTGTTTACAATTAGTTAGATACATAATTTAGAAAGAAGCATTTATAAGACAGTTAATTTTAAAAATACCTTTTGTGATCTCAACTTTAGTTTTGTAAATGTTTTACACTCAGATAAAAGAGTACATGGACTGAGATAATAATAATTGTATATCCTATAATGCTATAACTAACAAGTGAAATTTACAAAATTATAAAACTCCCGGTAAATATGGTTTATTCCTTCTAGCTCTCTCCAACCTGATCCATTTTTCTTGAAACATAGCTAAAAACACTTCATTAAATTACCTTTCTAACAAAAAATTAAAATGGGTTCATCTGTTTAAAGGCTAAGGTGCTACAGGCAGACAGGCGCACACACAAAGCAATGAAACTTATAACTCCCCTCTTTTTGATCCAAGGGTTGAAAATTAAGCGCAACCGTATATAGATTTGTTTAGAGAACTGGAGAAATATTTTGAAATCTTTATAATGAAAGAAAACAATGGACACTATATGAAAATGTATAAAATGGGGCAGATTTTTACACTCATTGTATGTGGTATAAGGCCTGTCCGTTTTTTTTTTACATTCCAGTTTGAAAATTGGCCTAGTTAAAACTTTCTAAATGGTTCCAAACAAAAATACAAACTAAATAATTTTCTTTATTCTTTTTAAACATGTTTTGTATAATAATGCGTCAATTTGAACTATACACGGGTCTTAACAGCAAATTGGGAAACTGTAGAAAACAATGCCAGAATAACCGGTGTTTCTGCAAAATAAATAAATTGTAAGCAATATTACAAACAGGCTACCATATTGGTTTATTATATCAATACTTAACTCTCCGGGTCAGTTGCGTTTATGATGAGTTCTTATATATCAGCATTTTTGCTCAATGTTATCTGTAATAACCATTAATTTTGAATCAATCATTAGCCATTCAATTATCATTAGGGAGTACATTTTCTTACAATTCTATCCCAGTTTGGTTTCGAAGTTTATTAACCAGATCGCATGATCGCTTTGTTAGATGTGGCGTTCTTTTTCAAATGTATTCATGTATATTTTTCAAAAAAGGTTAAAAATAAGTAGGGCTAGAAGTTCATATATTCTTTTATCTAAAATTTAATTAATTTTTTTCCACCTTATGGACCAAAATTTTTACAAACGCAATCAAAACAAGAATTTAACTCTAATTCCTAATATTTATAAAAAATAATCAAATTTTATAATACCGTTTTTAGGATATTACAATCCATTAAAAGAATGGATTATAAATCTTTCAAGCTTTTCCCCATGACCAAAATTTCTCCTTTTGTTACTAAAAATCGTTATTATTTATTTATATTGAATACTCTAAATTTCATTGTCTATCGATATTCCAATTCCCCTTAACTCTACTAACGTTAATCATAAAGATGTTGCATTTTCTTGTCAAAATATTTTACCCATGGCTTTCTAAAACTCCAGTGATAATTTCCTATGCTAATTATAAATTTATTGATAAATATTAAACATATCAGATACTAAGAAATTTTTGAATTTAATTAAATTTTAATTTATCGAATATTAGACAATATGTTTACAAAAAATTTTTTTTTTTGACAAAAACATTTAACATCGAATTTGATACCAAAGAAGTAGAATTTTGCTTTTATTTACAAACAAAAATTGACAAATAATAACCACATTAAATAGGATACTTCTAAATATATGCGAAAAATTATAAAACTCCAGTTTCGGTAATGATTTCATAAAATTTTATTTTTGAATGATTTTTCAAATTTCGCTCCAAATTTGTGATCTTTCGAAAATATAAAATTTCTCAAATACACCTTTAATGTCATAAATATGAACTTATTTTAAAATTAAGATAAAGTTATTCGAAGAACTTTTGTACAAAACAAATGGGAGTCATGGAATCAATTATTGAAATAGCATATATTTGTTGAAACATCCTGTATGATTATTTTTAAATATGGCATTTATAAAATCTTTTGAAGAAAAACTTTTTTATTTTAATTTGCATTTTTAATGAAGGTTGTAAAACGGTTGACTCTTGAGTGATACGCAAGTAATCACTTAAAAGTCAGATATTTATTTTCTCGTATAGGTGAAATATTTTAAGACTTACAGTACCAATGGAGCCTCATACAAAATTAAAGAAAAACTGTTATTTTATATTTTTCAATTATTTACATGTACAGGGTAGCATTTTTTCCCCTAAATATTCAATCATGTTTTGCTGTAGGTTTCATAAATACAACGGTTAAGTATGATTAACCGATTAAATATATGCGCAGTATGTCCTTTCATAAACGTGTAAGAATGTATAAAGTAACGTAAAACATAAAATTTTCTACCTGTGGTAGTATTGTTTTAAATTCGATTTTGCCTTCTTTCTTCATAAACTATATTTCAACCTGTATATCTTGCTTGCAAATATTCTTGGACGGAACCAATGCCGCAACTAAATCTGAGCACGACAAAATCGAGGGATTAAGTGCGTGTTGGGATACATTTTTTGCTGGTTTTACTGTTTAAAATGGAACAATTATATTACATAAAGATTTCATGCACTTCGTAAAGAATTGTTAAAAAATTTCTCCGTTCGTTCGATTACTTCATTTCTTTAAGTAAATAAATAATTTATTAATGCTTTTCATTTTTTAAGTTTGAAGTATCAAGTATTCAAATTTAAAGAATCAACCGTTTGTTGATAATCAATTTCATTCTATGAAGAAAGTGGACATTATCAACCTTTAAATTTTGCTATATAGAAATAATTTGATTACTCTTTTACAATTGCATGAAATTTAAAGAAATTAATGGATCTTTTAACTAAATGGTAACATCTTCAGGGGATACAAGTAGAGTTCATAAACACTTTTAATCAATTTCAAATCATTACTTACTGTAGTGTCTTAGCTACCTGTTACTACTTTGAATAATAAGGGGCCAGTGTTTGATGTAAATACCGAGCGAACAAACATAAAGTAATAAACATTTTTAATTTCAAGCGAGCTAAAATAATAATATAATAGATTTATTCAAAGATTCATTTAAGATTTCATGTATGAGTTATGAATTCCGGCCTAAATACTTGGTTGTTATGGACGCTCCCGTAATAAAAATCTCTCAATAAAAACCTTTTTCTTAACTATTTAGTTGCAAATTGCTTATTTCTTAGAACCTGTAAAATCTCGCGAGTTGTTCGGGGAAGTATTCCGGTTGGAGCTGTCGTTGTTGAATGAGAACGTAGATGGATACATTAATCAAAAAAATACATTATTACTAACATTATAGCTTTATTTTGAACTTCTTCAGTGATAAAATTGTTTACAAACAAGAAATTGTTGTA
The DNA here is from genome assembly GCF_905475395.1 of Chrysoperla carnea. Classification (NCBI taxonomy): domain Eukaryota; kingdom Metazoa; phylum Arthropoda; class Insecta; order Neuroptera; family Chrysopidae; genus Chrysoperla; species Chrysoperla carnea. Next base: position 22,306,312 of record NC_058340.1, read on the forward strand.
AAAATTTACTGTACATGTTTTTGCAAACTTACACAATTCCTATTTGACCTAATGGATAATCTGCTTCTGGCTATGGATATTAAAAACTGTTTTTAATTTCATGGTCCATTTAATTGTATATATATATACATATCCAAAGATATTCGATTTGTTTCAGTTTCAAACACTTGAATGGCGTAAACTTATCAGGTTTCACCTATATGATATGAATGAAATAAAATAATTAAAAAAAAAATTATAGATTTTAGTAGCACAAAACTTTTATTTGTAAATAGTATACACTTACGTATATTTTATGTACAAATTGTATAAAAAAAATTGTTTCTACATTATATATAATATACATAAATAAAAATATTATACGTGTCATTTATGGCTTTGGAATCATTTCAATAAGAACATTTTTCAGTTCTTGAATAATTAATCCTTCACTCTTCTTTTCTTACCCATATTCTTTTAAGATTATTTCAAATTTTAAAAATTCTTGAATGATTGTTTATTGCTTAAATTTTTGTACAAAGTTTTGTAGAAAATTACTAAAATACATACGTGCTCACATTTAAAACAAAAAAAAAAGTATTGTTTTTAATTAAAAAACAAAATAAATAGTACAGGTTTCTTTTTTGGACATTTCAAAAGAATTAATTATTCAAAAACGCCTTGGCGCTCTTTCAGTAATCAGTAAAAAATGAAGACAAAATAAATATGTAATTTGTAATAGTAATATTTATATCAAAAAGAAAATCACAAAATTCTAAGAGATCCTCTCTACGTATAAAATTTTCAATTGGCCACAAATATTTAAGTAAAACAAATTGAAAAGACAAAAAACTATATCATTCTAAAAAAAAAAAATTTTATCAAAATTTATTGTCATAAACTTCCATCCTGAATCTTTAAACAAAATACAAAATGTCATATATTTCCCTGATTATTATTGAACAGAATTTTAAATGAAAAAATTAAAAATTTTATTTAAGAAATACTTTTTTAATATGAGTTATGGAAAATCAGCAGAGAATGAGATGAGAGATATTACTGTTAAACTTGTAATGAATGTTCTTAAAAGCTAAATGTACCAAAGAAGCACGCAAATATAATACATAATTAGAATAGGTAACAATGGGCTCGTTCATAATTTTAAGTTTCGATAAGAAATTTTTTAATTTAAATATTGCAAATTTTTAATCGAGCCCATTTTCAGAAATAATTATATTCCATCCTAAAAATTTTTGTTTTAATAAATATTTTCATCAAAGATGGAATTCAATTATTTCGCTTAACAATTCAGACAATGAAGGTTGCAAACAGAAATATTTAGACGCCAAAAATTATCTTCAGAGTCATCTTTGAGCTACACGAGAGGTAAACATACTATATTTTTCTAATCCAAAAAGGAAAGATATAGCTCCCTTTTGTTGGTTTTTCACCGACAACTTAGACCTAGAGTATCAATTAGAGATAATTAAATTTCCTTTGTGCATCAGGGTCATAGCTAATAAATTATAGAAAAATACATTTTTGAATTGAAAGTTGTGCCTTCTTAACATCTGTTCGATTTGTCAATGGAAAGAAATTTAATGAATGAAATTGTATTTATCTAAGCAGCATGCGGTTCGCGGATCAAATGCTGGGCCATAGCTTAATTTTATTCAACTTCGTAACTATTTTCAACCCTTATTGAACAGAGTCCACGAAAGCTTTAAAAGATAATCACTTCTTTATTATAATTTTTAGTTTGTTATTCACAAAGTAGATGTCTAATAATAACTAAATACAACTAAAATTCGATTTTTAGCGCTGTGACAAACAAATCTGTCTGCAATCCCTTTTGAAAATATATTGACTGAATTATAAGTGAATTGAAATAAATGTAATCAACTTTTTTTTTTTGTAAATATAAATTATTTTATGCTCAAAAATACTGAATATAATACAAATCTAAAACGAGCACATACGAACATTCACACGTTGCATTGAAAAAATACATATATTTATATAAATTCATTTAAAATCTATTTTTTTTAATGTGATTTATTTATTTTTATATTTTTCTTAGCAAATATTGCGTTTTGTTTGTGTTTGTGTGAGGTTTAAAGATAATGTAATACTATTATGTTGCTTTTTTACGCACACGCACCATTTTTTTTATTAGTGCTGCTGTGATGTCACACAAAAGAACTGCTCTGATAATTTTAATAAGTGATTGTGTTATGATTATTGTGATAAATCCTTTTTGTATGTTTCTTGTACATTTTTGAATAATTTTATACAAACTTAAGCTATAATTGATAGAAATCAAGCATACGATACGAGATTTTAAATCTTTCTATTACTAAATTAGTTAATTGCAAAATTGACAGATGGCAGTATAGTTAAATTTGAAGATTATGGATGTTCTGATAATAAGAAAACTGTGATTAGTGCGTTGTGTTAAATCACAAGATAAATTTACAAAATTAAAAAAACACCCGACACATACGACTTTTTCCTTGTAGCTCTCTCAGACAGACAGATACGCATACACATAGCGATCAAACTTATAACATCTTTTTGCGTCGGGGAATAAAAAATAAAATTGAGGTAAACTTAAATTTTACAATAGTTTGACTAAAAATGGTGACTACAGTTCTATGTATAATAGAACTAAGTCACGAGTAAATAACTTTAGAAATGCAAGGTTGTTCAAAAAGATATTACCACTTATATGAGACTTGCCGTCTTCACTTAACATTAGTAAGGAGTTAATCCTAGACTATCCACTAATTTGAAAAATTTGAACATTTGAACATTGACTACGATTTGATCGTAGTCAATGTTACGGTATACATTTGAAGGGGTATATTTTGATACTAAAGAATTCATACGTAGAGGGCATCGAAAACGCATTACTTCGTTCAATTTTCTTTCTATCTACATCGTTTTTAAACAATGTAGGTTAGATTTGTTTAGAGAATTAAATTAAGTCTATGCATTATAATTAAAACAATAATAACGAACAATTTTAATTATACAATAATCATTCTGATGCTATATTTAAATTACTGAACTTCACTTTCCAAAAATCAGAATTTTTTTAAAGAAAGTTGCGTTACATTGAGAAGGATATTAATAGTGAGGAAATTTTTTTAGGGTAGTTTTTATTAAATAAACATAGCTTCCTGTCGGAGATTAAAAATCGATAGCTGGTATATGATCTAATCTACAAGCTAGAAGAAAAAATTTTCGAGTTTTTTTTTTCATATAATTTAAAAACTTAATATCTAGAAGAACAAATTTAGTGGCCATGTTGTTGATTTTCCATGGCATTTAAAGCTTCGTAAGGAAACTGAAATTTGCGATTCACTGAGACTATATGTGGCATTTAGCATAACGTTAGAGCTCACTCGAAGGTGTTCTTTTAGATAGTAATACTTGAATTTTTCAATTTCCGGCTGAATTAAATGCTCGAAAAAATTTCTCTTATAGGCATGTGATCTACAAATTATTCAAATATATACAAGAAAAAGCTGTTTAAAAATTTTGGTCCGGTAAGTATATTGTTTTGTATTTATTTAAGTACTTTCCTATTAATACACTTACTTCTAAAATGTAGTATGAAATTGAAGAAATGAAATAATTGTACTTCTTTTTTTATAAGAAAAAACATTATTATCTATTTTTTACTTCAAAAAGATTTTTATTTTTTTAAATTTTTATCAGACTTAGATTAAAAATTTTTTTCTTTATATAATATATTTATTTATTTATATGATTCTTAAATTATAAATTATTTTCATAGCCTGAGACACTAACACAAAATTTCGAATCATTTTTTACATATTATGTTTATTGAAAGGAAAATGATGATCATAGCGCTAGTTGTCGGGGCGGTATCGATCGCTCCGATCAATAACACTACCACTTCATCCGACTTTCAATAGTCACGTAATTCTATTAATTAAGAGTCTCCATACAACAAATTATTTTAAATTTTACGTCAATGTCTCCCAGTCTATTATCCGATGTATAATTTAAAAATCGTGAACTATTTTTATTTAATTGGTAAAAATTTTTTCGTCATTTGCTTTGGTATAGAAAAAAAATTGTATCACCCAACATTAAAAGGTAACACGGTTAATAAAAATTTTTGTCCTTTTTTTACGGACAATGTTTTTAAAAAAGTGTCCCGTCATAGGATTTCTTAATACTCAATTCCGCCTAATTGGAATTTTAATCTTTCCGACGACTTAAAATTATTTTGAAGATTATTATTAAATATTCAGTTTTCAATTTCTACGCTTAGACGTTAAGTTAATCAGTCAAAAATTGATTCTGAAGCTATTTCTTTTAGCACACTTATCGGTATTCTTAGAATAATTTTGAAACTTGAAGATGTACCACTTAATATTCATCTAATAAATGCAAAGACCTTAAAAAGTGGGGATATGAGATAAATTGATATAAATTGTCTTTTATTCTCAAGAATTTTCGATCATACTATAAAAATTATTTTATTCACAATGAAAACTCAATCATTTCACTCTCTATATTCGAAATATTTTCGAGAAAATGCCATTTGATAAAAATAAAATGAAGATCATACTCTTGTTTTTATATCAGTATAAATTAAAATTACTGGTTTGTTTTTATCACATATACAATTAGTTTGAAAATGACATTTTCCATTTTAAAAGTTATTTGAAAAATAAATATTCTAATAAAAAATTTTCAGTCAAATACTTCCCTATATGGAAGTTCAGAGGTAACATTGTAAGCATCAAAGTAATGGAATAAAAATTCAAATGTTGGTCGTTTTTGTGGATTTGCATCCCAACAACCTAACATTATTATATAAATGTCTTCAGGTAAGTGATGTGAAACTGGCTTTGGCATTCTATAACCTCGTTCCACGTTTTTGATTACTTCCTGTGTGTGCATTCCTGGATATGGTACTTGACCATATGTAAACAATTCCATTAAAAGTATACCAAATGACCATACATCTGATTTTATTGAAAATTTACAATATTGGATTGCTTCAGGTGCTGTCCATTTAATTGGGAATCGTGTTCCCTGTTTCGGACAATATTCGTTATCTTCAATTATTCTTGCTAAACCAAAGTCACATATTTTCGCTACATTTTTTTCACCAATCAAAACGTTTCTAGCAGCTAAATCACGATGAATTAACAGTTGTAATTCTAAATATTTCATGCCAGACGCTATTTGTGCGGCAATATAAACTAAATCATCTAATTTTAAATCACGACCTTCACCATGCCTCAAGAAATCTAATAGACTTCCTTTAGACATATATTCTGTGACAATATACACTGGTTCCTCTTTTGTACAAACTGCATAAAGTGCAACTAAATTCATGTGTCGGAACTTTTTCATAATTGCAGCCTCCTCTAAGAAAGCTTCCGTTGACATGGTACCCGGTTTCAAAGTTTTGACTGCAACCTCAATCTCATTTCTCCATTTACCATAATGTACTTCACCGAAATTACCTTGACCTAATTTACGAATTAGTTGAATTTCGGATCTAGGAATTTCATATTTATCTCGTAATTCTGGACTAATATCCCACATTTGTGGTTTTGGTTTAGGACATGGCTTTGCTAATACATGGCATAATCCAAGAGCATTTTCTGAAAAAATAAAAAGTTTATTAACAAAAATTTATGTTAGCCTTCCACTGAGAGTTCCAAAAAAAAATTACGTAACCCATAGGACTTGTATCCTGATCGTTTACTCAAACGATTTCAAAAGAGGTCTCAAAAATAACTTTATGAAAATATTTTCCTTTGATTTTTTTTAGTAGCCAGTTAAAATTTTAAGAAAATTCGTGAAATGTAATATTTAGTCAATTTTGTTTTACAAAAACGTGCATATCTGCTGTTACTTTGCCTATTTTTGGCTGAAAAATTAATAAAAATTCCCCAATTATTCTCAATATCTCAGAATAATTTATCGCATTCTTATCAGGAAGATAGATATATTGTTTAGAAATGCATTCATATTCTTCAGTTGATCCTCCCACAATTTCTTACGATATCTTGAAAACTTTACTTTAAATGAGCAAACAAGCCAATTTTCCAATTTTTATTGAACCCTTGGTTTTTAATGATTTAATCGGTAAACTAAAACATTTACATGAATTGGATTTTCTATAGTGCGTAAATGTGATAAAAATCTAGTTCTTTTGACTATTAGACAATTATTTTCTCAAAAATTGTCTCAAATCGCACTATTTTTGAGTGATTTTGATGATATTTCAAAACCTATTCATTCAATGAATCCGATTTCTGTATTTCTTGCAATTTTTTTAAGGGCTACAATTTTAATGTGGGATATTTATTACAATTTTCGGTCAATCATATTTCTGAATAATTCCCGGTTTAGTGCCAAACTTGGAAATATTTTATAATAAAAATATTTCAAAAACAAAAAAGGTGAATAGTCTAATTATTATCTAACTTTACTCAAAAGCGAATGCGCTATACATGGAACCCATAGAATTTGGCTACAGATAGAACGCGAAGTCCTGATTTTATGCTGCTATTTTCCAATTTTACATTGGAATTTAGGGATGTGATCTTGCAAAGAGTTTGTGAGTTATTTATGTTAGTAAAATGTCAAGAAATTGTTACTTACTGGTATAAGCCATGACTAAAGCCGGTAATGACATAAAAGTCTGATTTGTAGCAATATAAAAACCTCCATGATCCAGAGGTTTAATTTTATAATGTTTAACATGGTACCCTCTAGATTCTTCCCAGTCTTTAACTGACAACGAATATCCTCGCGGATTATGTTCAGACGGGCGCACAAGAAACGTACCACGAGGATTTTCTTCAGCTAACAATAATTTATCGGCCTCTTTTCGAGATACTCCATCGAAAAACCAACTAAAAATTAAAAAATCGATTAGTTTTACAAAAGTAAATTTATTAAAATTAAACTTACTCTTCACTTTCAACACTTTTTTCTGGTGCTACAAAATTCCATGGAATCAAACCTTCTTGTCGTGTGCCTAAATGTACAACACGCCACCAATCTGATTCTGTGTCATCAATTATTTCCATTCGATCACCTTTCACAAATGATACATCTGTATGCTCGCGGGCGTTATAATTATACAATGCAACTACAATACGAGGTCTGGGTTGACCCATTCCTACATTTGGTCGAGATGGTGTGGCTCTCGGCCTTATAATATCAGCACCTGTTGCAGTACGTCCACGATGTGGATCTGGTGTGTATCGTGAATCAATTGAACCTAAACTTGGTTTAAGTAATGGATCGCCATTTTTTATTGCTGGATACACTAGAAACGATAAACATATAAATTAGTATTTCATGTTTAATTAATTGATTATTACTATTATCTCAAAATAGTTAACTTTTCAATTAATTAATTTAAAGATATTGAATTTTTTTATTTATAATTACAAGTTTAATTAATTAATTAATAGACATCACAAATACCGCTATTCCAATTACTTTAGTTTTTTTTGGGTAAATAAAGGGGTCGAAATATTTACGGGAATGAAATTTAAATTAAATATCAGATATTCAGTATGTTAATAATCGAATTAGTTAAGGGTTGGAGATCAATTTGAAATTGGGAGTTTAAAGCTTTCCAAGCGAACATCATTTTATCGAGATATAATAGTTTAATATGTAATACGAGCAAATATAATGTTGAGACATATCAACATTTTTTGTCTTTGGCACAAACACGCTTATCTGAACATCAGATTTTTTTTAACGTAAAGTATAAAATAGAATTGCTGTAACGGATGTGTTGAAATCAAATGCCAGCCTTGTAATTTCCGGGAGATGTGCATAAGTTTTAAATAACTACAGCAAAACCATTCAACTGTGCTCAGTTAAGTCTTACTAAAACAAAAACAAAAAGGTTAGCGGATCTTTTGACTGGACTGTTTAAAATTCCACCAACACAATTTGAGGATGTCCATCAATAAAGGGCATAATGAAATCTTCATAGAGGATAATGAAGCTTCTATACACATTTGAAAAAGGTGTGTATTTGCCCTTTAAACTTCCACTTACACAATTTGACTATCTTCGACGATAGAGGGCATAATGGAACCTTCAAAGAGAATAATGAAGCTTCTATCCACGCATAAAATGTTTGCGGTCAAAATTTTGTGATAAACTCGCGTAGTAATAAGTTCAGGTAGAATAGCTTTGAGCACGTAGCATCTTTTACCTTCAATATCTGTCGCCGGAATGAATCACTATTTTTACGAAGTGCATTGTATTCAAAGAGGACGCAAAGAGGATAAAGAGGTTAATTTGGTTTATCCCAAAACAGTTGAGAACTTCTCAAAACTGTTTCGTATTTTCGTATAGTTAGAGTATTTTTTCATTTACTATATTTTAGTAAAATAATTTTTCACACAAAAATAAGACAAATTACGTTTAAAATTTAAATAATCTGAAAATTACCTCTAGGTGGTTCGGTATCCTGCCGATGACTACAACATTTATTCCCCATGTTTACGATGGGATTTAATACTAGTAATTATGTATAGTCTTTAATTCCAGTTATCAGTGAATTGATAATAAAAAATAATTATCATTTACAAATCGAACCTCCATTCTTTTGTTTGCTTTTCAGCAATAATTGATGAGTTTGTTTCTATTGTTGTTATTATTGTTGTTGTCTGAAAATAATGAAAAATAAATCAATTAATAATTATTCAAAATTTTTGTTCAATTACAAAATATAATAGTTTTTCAACGAATGAATTTCATCGTTAAGGAAATAAAGCTATTGCTTTGTACCCATCATCCTACCGAATAGAAACTAAAAAAGATCTCGTTATACGTTTAAGCTTTCTCTAGCGTACTTTATTTAATCCCGACCATAGATCAATTCCTTAATGAGAGAATTCGTTCAGTTTATACAGCTCTCTTGAGATTTATTATTTGAATTAGTTTATAAACATTTTTCAATAAAAAAGAATCAATTAATATCCGTTGTAATGGTAAAATTGGAATGTATTATAAATATTTCTATTCTGTTCTTTTATCTATTTTACATCAAATGTAAATCCGACCAGACAATTGTTGTAGTAACTCAATTAGTCACAATAAATTACTATGAAATTATATCAATGAAATTTGTTTTGATGCGTAGTAAAACCCCTGTGAAAATTTGTTTGTTTTTAAAATAAATACGGACGGAATAATAAATTTAATTTTTGTATTTTTCGCCATAGTTTTTTCCCGCCAGAGTTTCAGACGATATCTCGAAAACTGTAAATAAAATTTTTTTGATATTTTACAATTTAATTTTTGTAATTTTTGATACTTCTTAGATTATCTTGATTTCCATAATAATTTGCGGTCTATCATATTCCTTGATTTTGAGCGCAAATATAGAAATAGAAAGTTTGTCCGTTTAATCCCCATCGAAAGCTCGGAAGCTCTTAAGAAATATTCCACATAGCTTCACTCTAATTCCGAGGCAAAACTGCTATCATAGGCATTTAAAACCCATTTGGTTCAAAAGAGTTAAAAATCATATTGTTTTTAAATAACCAAAAAATAATTTTCATCAAGTTTTAATTTGTTAATTTTAAGTGTTATTCACGAACTCAACTAAACACGACGTGAATGAAAATGTAATTTCCAGACATTCCATGTAACACAGTATTTGTCGGTTCAAATGAATTGTAAATAAAAACATTAGGTAGTTAACAAGTTGTTATAGAGCTCGAATATAACTGATCAAAGTTTAATAACATGTGCAAATTTATTAGAAAAACAAGGGTTATATAAGCCCGGAAGGAAAATGAACGATAATTGAAATTGTTGGCGAATATGTTATACTTATAATACCAGCATATTGAATATATTGAAGAAAAACTGACTGTACCTTTAAAGCTTCGTACGTAACTTTCCGGGAAAAGGAAAACAATACAATGCAGGCTGTTTCAAAATATGTAGAGAGTTATGCAGTATCAGATTGTATAAATAAAAATACGTCATAAACGTTCAGAAGCTTTTAGCCGATTTCATAGACTTTTTTAGCTACTTCTTTAATAATCTGCTAAGTACGTAAGAGTAAAGTTTTTTTAGAGTTTCATAATAGCTTGAAGGGTTAAAGAAATATTCATTTTTCTTAAAAAAACAAAATGGCAGACTAAGGCTAAACAAAGCCGAATTACTTTTTGTATGGGTAAAATTTCGTACATTATAACTCACTTTTGTTACACCCTGTATAATGTTCAAGTTTTAAAATATTTAATACATTTAAGGGTTCGAGTTCAAAAACTACATACATCTAAAGAATGAATAATACATTTTATATGCTACCAAAAATAGAGAAAAAACAACAACCGGAAGTATTTTAGTGAAAATTGTACGTTTAGAATTTTCATTTAAATTTATGAAATAAAATAATTTAAAAACGATGATTTTAAAAAGGTTTTGAATCAGTGGTTCTAATACTTAAAAAATAAATAAACATTTCGACGTCGTCACGCTTCGTCTATGGTTACTCGGATAAAATATATTATATTTGAGGTTTGTAAGTCACATCTAAGCTATCGCATACTAAAACTTATGTTGTCGCTTTCAAATTATACCGAAAAATCGACTTGAAAAAGTTATAAGCAATCAAAGATTGCATCCAAAAGTTGCCCATCTCCTTTTAGCAAAACAAAGTTTTATATTATTAAGTTCCTCTTTGTTTAATTAGGAATTTTAAACGTTCATATTTTGCATACTTGTAAAGATTTTTAAAAATCAAATCATGTTTCTATTGGTGAAGTGAGAATTCTTCATCTGAAGTGATAAAACAAATTCAGTCCGATTCCCTATTATATGTTTCTTAAATGTCCTCGAGATTTTTACCCTTGTTTAGGGACACTGATTTTTTGAATATTTCGAAGAGATAGCCTCTTTTTATTCGGTAGAAGAAACACATTGTATTAGTACTTAATCTAATTTTAAGGGGCTTCGAATCAACATCAACGGAGCTCTTCAAAAAGGGCTTAAATTTCAGAATTAAAATATGTACGTAAATATTTTATTTACTTTATTAATCTAATTAACAGAAAATACAAGGTTAAAATTACTAATCTTAAAAAATTTTGAGACTATTGAGTCTATAACATAAAACCGTAATATGCCCTCCAAACGGTTGATCGTTATAGAAAGAGACCTAAACAAGTGAAAACAAACAATTGACTGAGTTAATTGTTGAAATACCATGTATAGGCAGTGTTGGTTGCTCTTTCACATTACACATACATACATGTCACACATATACCACTAGTTCGATTTACATCTAGGCATATAAATATCGCGAGTATGACAAAGTACATGCGTTAAGCAATGCATCTAAGTAAGAGATATTATAGATGTTATATGAAATTGCAAAAAAGACTTGTATCGTGGCTTCGATGTCTTTTCAGCTATACAACAGTTCTGTTATGTGCCTGCATAGAGTGGGAGAGAACACATGTACCTAATACTGCTCACTTAGATGCTATATAAAAATTTCAGCTTGATATGTTTTTTCGTTTTTTAGTTATCGTGATGACAGATGGACAGACGACAGACAGACAGACCGAAAATGGACTAATTTAATGATTTTATGAACACCTATACCTAAATTTTGTTCATAGCATCAATATAAATTGTTCATAGCATCAATATACATCTATACCTTTTAAGCGTTACAAACTTGGGATAAAACTTAGTATACCTTGGTATATTTCATATACATAAACAAAAAATCGAAAAAAATTTATGGTTTCTGATTTGAATGAAACTTAGTATATAAGGTAATTTTGACCCAAAAAATTCAAAAATCGTATTCATTTGTTGATTGAAAGCATAGTTTTAGAAATATCACCCATTTTATCATATTTTGGCTCGATATCTCCGAAACTAGTTGCCTTACCGTTATATTAATACCATTTTTGTAATTTATGGGTCATAATTACCTTATAAACTGACTTTTACCGAAAGTGGAGAGAAAAAAATTTGCTCGATTTTTTCGATTTTTTTAAAGGGGTACCCCTTAAAAAAATTCTAAAAAATCGAAAAAAATTTATGGTTTCTGATTTGAATGAAACTTAGTATATAAGGTAATTTTGACCCAAAAAATTCAAAAATCGTATTCATTTGATGATTGGAAGCATAGTTTTTGAAATATTACCCATTATCCCATATTTTGGCTCGATATCTCCGAAACTAGTTTTCTAATCGTTATATAAATACGATTTTTGTAAATTATGGGTCAAAATTACCTTATAAACAGAGTTTTATCGAAACCGGAGCCAACATTTTTTTTTCGATTTTTTCGATTTTTGTAAAGGGGTACCCCTTAAAAAAATTCCAAAAAATCTAAAAAAATTTATGGTTTCTGATTTGGATAAAACTTAGTATATAAGGTAATTATGACCCAAAAAATTCAAAAATCGTATTCATTTGATGATTGGAAGCATAGTTTTTGAAATATTACCCATTATCCCATATTTTGGCTCGATATCTCCGAAACTAGTTTTCTAATCGTTATATAAATACGATTTTTGTAAATTATGGGTCAAAATTACCTTATAAACAGAGTTTTATCGAAACCGGAGCCAACATTTTTTTTTCGATTTTTTCGATTTTGTATAAAGGGGTACCCCTTAAAAAAATTCAAAAAAATCGAAAAAACCAATACTTGTAATTTTGGAATAATTAATAATTTTGAATGGAATACGCAAAGTTAATTTTTGATAAGGAACATTTTTTACATTTAAACTTTTGTTCTATCTCTATCGGTTTACAAGATGGGTCCTACGGACCCAAGACCCAATTGACCTATGATGCTCATTTACGAACTTGACCTCACTCTTTACGTCCTGAGTACGCTGTAAAAATTTCAGCTTGATATCTTTTTTCGTTTTTGAGTTATCGTGTCCACAGACGGACGGACGGACAACCGGAAATGGACTAATTAGGTGATTTTATGAACACCTATGACAAAATTTTTTTCCTAGCATCATTATTTTTAAGCGTTACAAACTTGGGACTAAACTTAATATACTATGTATATTTCATATATACATGGTATAAAAAGGTACGCATATAACGGTCTTCGCCTGTCTTATATTACCTATATGAAAACACACACATGCACGTGTTTATACAATAATTCAAAATATTAATATAGCGCTTTAATAGGCTGCGAGACAAATAGGGACTACAGCAAATTTTCAGTTATTACGCCCTCAATTTTTTATATATTAAGAGAAGACATCGCACATTGGACAAACAACAAAACGATATACACTCGATTTTGTACATTTCAAGACAAAATTTGATCACACATGTGACCCATATGATTGAATATTAAGTACCGCTGGTCTGTACATGTAACAATATTATGTGTTCTGTGATTTATATTTTAATATGGGATGTTTAAACTTTTAAATGTATTTATGAAATAAAATATAATTTATGTATTATAAATTTTATTTAAACAGTTTATAATATGAAAAACTTTCACCAACTCATGTCGATGTCGATGTCGGCTTTAAAATCTATTAAATAAATAAAAGAGAAAGAGAGATGATCATACTTTTAAAAATATTTCTGCTCAATTTATGTGGATTCATTAAAAGTTATTATTATTATATATTTTTACAAGAGATAAAATTACTTATATTAAATTACTATTCTTTTTTTTCTAATTAACAATCCTGAAATATTAGTTTTTACTATTTTATATTGTTTCAAGTTTTGTTTTGAATTACCGATACTAGAATATTTAATTAAAGCGGAATCATCAGAAAAAACAACAAAAAATGCTTTCATTTTCATTTATTAATGTCATATTAACGAAAAAATAGCAGGTCATGATAGTGGCCAATAATAGTTAACTGTAACTATTACCTAAAGATTCTTCAGTATAATATTTATTATATTTTTCTTAATTTTTTAGAAAATCCATACAGGCGAAGCAACATTGAAGTTTAACGTCAAAAAATTTTTAATAAAAAATACTTTTTAAGGGACAAAGCTTTTATTGTACCAAAAATTAGAAAATAATTTTATCTATGAATCGATAAAAGCTTGATGCGCTCAATTAAAAATATCAAAAATGAATCGGAACGCTTCACCTACTACTATTTTTCGATTCATTCTTGGTATTAAGAGCCTCAAGCTTTTACGAATAGTCGGGTATGAGTGACTCATAGATAAAATAATTTTTTACTTTTTAGTACAATAAAAACTTATCCCTTAAAATGTATATTTTATTAAAATTTTTAATTTAAGACTAAAAAAATGTATATATGTATCAAATATGGTGGAAGCGATGGAAAAATAAGGACGCCACAACCTTACCATGCGTTGTCATTCAAACTAAATGTGCATGCAAAATTTCAGCTCAATCGGAAGCCGGGAAGTGGATCAGACAGACTACGGGGCAGGTGAAACTAAATAAAAGCTTGTAAGAAGATAGAATTTTTAGGCAAAAAACTTTAATTTAGTATTTTTCAATTTGGAGAAGGCTTTTAGGCTAGGGTAAAAGATAATTTAATGAAGTGTTAATAGATATGTTTTAAGTGCAAGTTTAGGGTTTTTTATCCGAAAAATTTGTCGGAGGTTTTTTAAATTTTGTAAATTTCACTTCTTTGGATCAAAATTACTGTATGTGGTGAGTTTATCAAAATTGGGAACCAAAAACTACTCACGTTCTTCTGCAATTATTTTAAGGAATATGTATTACGTATACTTCTTGGAAAAAATCGAAAAAATCAGTATATTGGTACAAAAGGAAATTTGAACTAAAAAAATACAAAAATCGCCTTCTTTTAAAGATTAGCCGAGTAATTTTTTAGTTATCGACGACCGAAATCTTATACGAAACTTTCTATTTTTTTTCTTTCAAGATTTTTCAATCCTAATTAAATTTTCCTGTATTTCATTAATAAAATCTAAGAGACATCAAGGTCAACTCATTCTCTTGATTAAACAAAAAAGTCATCGTATAAAAAATAGTTTAATTAATAATTAATATGTTTCTCAAGTACCCTCTACGAAAGGACAATCGTTTATTGGAAAAATAACTTTTAAATATTCTAATATTAAGAAAAAAAGTTAATTTATTAGAAAAAGAAAACAGAAAGGTTATCACGATTTCTAATTTTACGATAGGATAGAAGTTATATATCCTCTAGGTTTTATTTGTGTTTGTAAACAAAAACTGGAACTTATCTATTCGAAAACTTAACCAACAATACATTTTATATAATTAGTCTAGGAGCTACTGACTAGTTGGAAAGTAAGTTAGTAAGATTTAGTGTTTCATCCATAGTTGGTTGGTAGCTTCGCCATTATCGAAACATTAAAACTACTGCAAAAAGCTAAAATGAAATTTATTGTTATTTTACTGGGCTTCATTGAATACTCAATTATCTTACTACCGGGTAGACAGAAAAAAAACATTTTTTAACCCTTTCTAGAAGTCCTCCTTCTTACAAAATTGGTTATTAATCTTTAATCCCAAAAGAGGATAAAATTTCAATTTTTTTCTGCTAAGCTGGTGAAGGGTTTATTGAATATTCATAGCACCCAGTAAGGCTGGCAGACAAAAATTTCAATTCCAATGCATTAATATAGTCCAAGTGTTCACAAAAAGTTTTATTTTCCTACCAATTACCACCAGCTGTCGGACAATTATGATCTTTATATGCCCTAAGTCACTTCGGGCTTTACAATAATGCTGATACGCATTACAGAAAAATACGTGTCAGCTCCTAGACTATATAAAAAAAAAAGAACTAACTTTTTTTTTTAATAAAAATTTTGTCATGCAGAACAAAAAGATTCATATAATATAAATACTTTTTAATGTAAATTTAATTAAAACCAATGATAAAACCAAGAAAAAAGGTTGTGTTTTTCATTTGGTACAAAAAAAAAATTAATTAAATAAAAATCATTTTAAAATAAAACACAGACAATAATTTTTTTTAACGATAAAAATGATAAAAAACAACGAAAAAGAAAGCTTATTTATTTTATTATTTTATATAAAAATCTACACATTTTTTTAATTTACATGAAATTATCATCAAATAAAAAAAAAATGTGTTCTAGCGTTAATTAAACGTACAATTGATTAAGAAACCGTCTCGTATTGTTTATTAAACTTTGTTTTATAACATACACTTTTTTTATATTCGAGAAATTACTGATGATAGAATAATTTAATAAATAATATTATTGTAAATTTATGCAATTTGTGGTGTATTTCATCTAAAATGAACTTTTAATTTATTGCAATTCGCAATTATTTTCAAGCCTTTATAAGACAATTTAGTAAATTGAATCTCGAAAAATGATCTGTTTTCTTAGGTTGCTCATTTAACATTAGAGTGACTTCTCCATTATTAAAAAAAATTGGTCAATTTTCTTGGTAAATGGAATTTCTTTAAATGACTGTAATCTAATAATGATAATAATAAACTATCAAAGAAACCGCCCCCTTCCCACCAAAGGCAAAAAGACAACTTTTTGGGTTACAGGCATGCCGTAGTAAATTAAGTAAACAGTATTTTCTGCTTATTGTAAAAGGTGGTTACAAGAGACAATTTCGCTTATGCTTGTAAACTCTCTCACAAATGATGTTATGAAAAATGTTAAAACCTTGGAAAATTACGGTCTATGACAGCCATAGGTCTCTGGTGGCGAAAAGTATAATTAATAATAGCCACTTGTACGCCCACACAGACGATACACTTCAGTTATCAGACTTAAGACGACATTGTTGGTTTTCGAATCAAGTTACGCAAAGTTTTGTTAACCACGTTTTAATAAGTTTAACCACATCTAATCCACACATCTGAATAGAGATTAGCAGATCAAAAATGTTTTATTATCACTGCGAGTATTCAATATACGAACCAGCAAACACTGTAAGCAAGTGCAAACATCATCTCGAGACAGATGTCAGTTTGTCAGGACCAACTGAGTCTAATATCTCGCACTTAGTAATTCGCCGGTATAGGCGAATTTGTTAAATCATAATAATAATAAAGCTTCTTCTTAGCCTCAGATTTTTTTTTTAAAGATATCTATTTTTGAGGCTAAATAGTTTCATAACACTTCTTTGGCAATTTTTTCTTTCAAGTTAATGACTTTTATTACTTTCAATTGTTTTGATTTCTGAACAGAAGCAATTTTAAACAGCAAGCTATATAAACCCTACGGCTAAAATTATCGGTATCCGATCGTTCTCTTTCACAGGGATCGGGTAATTATGATTACACCTTCGAGCTTTAAGAACGATTACCCTCCAAGAAAAATTTGTTTATTATTAATAATCGAAGTACAAAAGCTCGGTTTTTTCGAAATCAAACTTTAGAATTTGTTAATATTAATCGTTCAAATTACAAACACTGTCTATTATAAATACATTTTAGTATAATCATAAAACAACAATTTTCTAATAATGATCTCTCTAATGGTTTTAGATAATACTATATCACAAGCATGTAGGTACAATACATAGTTTATCATTACAATATTTATTAATAATAATAATAATAATAGAATTTTATAATTTATTTTTCCTAATAGAATAAATAAAATAAATATTACATTATTTTATAAAATTATTGACTATAATAATACCATCAGTAGATGATACATCAGTCATCACATCATACTTTCAATAAACCTATTTATCTTTATGTATCTATTACACGTGTTTTTTTATATAAATAAATAAATCGTGGTATAGATATAGCATTAGGTGGTTAGATCAAGAACTTTCTGACAAAGTTAATCATTGTATTTCACAAAATTTCAGGAATTAAATTTCTATTCTTTCAATTCTCACAGCCATTCAATTTTATAGTCAAAACTACTATTCATTCCAGTGCACTTATGGATTGACCCAAAAATTTTGACACTAGATTTTTTTATTTAGTCATTCGAATGGGGATTGTTTGGAGACCTTAAATCTGATTATGCATATTCGGGAAATTAACCTTTTCGCCGTCATCTTGGAAAATGAATGAATAGCACGATCATCAAATTTGAATGAATAGCACGCAAATCACAGGCCAAAACGTAAAAAAAAAATTACCATTAGTTGCTCTGGAGTTAATTATAATTTTATTTTTTCGATTTTCTATGTGAAAAGATAATTTTCTATCAAAAAGTTAATAATAAATAAATTCATTCATTTTGATTCTTGTATAATTTGAATATTTTTTTAATTATTAGTTAGTAGATTATTAGGTAAGAATGTGTTATTAAAATATAATTATTATTAAAGATTACCATACACACGTGTCGATTTTAATGAGTTGTTTGTTCTTATATTATATTACAATCGTATGGTAAGTGTGGCTCTTTGTTTTAAAAATGAATGAAATATGAATATTATAATTTATAAAGGACGATGAACTTATGCGTACATTTATACGTTTCAGACAGAAGAGAGTCGAAAAAGTGATTTTTGCTTATTATTCATATTTATTTTTGCTAATAACTTGTAAACTGAGAGACATTGACAAAAAGTTCCATATATTTTTTGTATGTATGGCAACCCTTATAATAAGTAGAATAACACAATTATTCAAAGGAAAACGATATTTCAATCATAGCGCTAATTGCCCGAGTATAATCGAACGATTAAAAGAAATTATTGCAATAATTTTTTTAACAAATTATTTAGGGACAATCGTTGATGGAAATTTTTATGACATACTTTTTAGAATTTTCCAATTAGCTACCTTATAAAATAAAAAACAGCTTTAGTTTCAAACTTTTTTCCGTTTTTATCCGATCAGAAAGAAATATTTTTGAAATCCACTAATTTTGGGGTAAACTTTTCATTTTTGATGTCATCTTTTAGCTAACATTCACCTATGTGCGTAATTTCAGAACCAGGCTGCTACTATCTACACAACTTTTGGAAGTAGGTTAAATTTGACACAAATTTTAAAAAAATATCCCAAAATTGTTATAAAATTATTATACTTGGTTTATTTTGCATATAATTTGGATGTGATATAGCAAAATTCACTAATTTTTAATTTTTGATGTTATCTTTAAGCTTATACCACTTTTGGGGGAAAAATATCGGTACTAGGACTAGACTTATGTTCAAAACTTTTATAGGTAGGTTAAATTTGACCACTAATTTGAAAAATTATGACCCAATTTAAGTATAATTCCATACTTGGTTTATTTAATTTGGATGTTATAGAGAAAAAATTCAATTTTTTGGATTTTGATGATGTCATTAAGTTTAACGATTTTTTTATAATACAAACAAATTTTATTCGATCTAAATGAAATTTTTTTTGAAACCAATTAATTTTGGGCCAAACTTTTCATTTTTAATTAATTATGAAATTTCTGTTACTCAATGAAAATGAGAACAGTTTAATTGACAGAGCCAAACAAATAAAGCCCATAAAATTCTAGAAAAGGTTAAATAAAAATGCCTGAATGTTTCGTATCTAGTATACATAAATATTTACTACAAAATTAACTAAAAAAAGTTTCTTCTCTTTTGATTTTCATTTCCTGTTTCATAGGGAAATGAGGTTAATAGAACATAACATAGAAATTCTCTGATGATTTTAAATATGTCAATAAAAATAATTTTCAAAGTTTTTTTTTTTTTAAAGTAGGTAGATGGAAAAAGCTTTCAATTATGATTGTTTTTAAAATAAATGCTGTCAAAACAATTTACATAGCATAGGTTTAAAACGTCTTTTTTAAGCACATAAAATTTATTATCAATCAAAATGTGACATCAACAATTCACCAGTCAATTAATTATCTATCCTGTCATTAAATGTTTGAAGTAAATATTTCAATTTTGTACATAGTGGTTCATAAAAAATATCCATAACTTTTAAATATTCTTTATAATTGGGTGACATTTATTTTTCACTGCCTTAAGGTTAAGATTAGCTCTTTCTTGAGACGGGTTTTAAACTTCGGAAAGGAGACTTTTGAAGAGAATGATTAACATCATTTCTAGAGATATACAGGATATGTTGAAATAATCACAAGCTGCCACTTTTGTTATTATTGATACAAGGTGTGAGAAAAAGCTGTGGAAATTATTCGAAATAAATTGTGATGGGGACAGCAGCAGATAACACTAAGTAGTTCAAAACGAAATGAGACCGAATACGAAAGAGTGTAGATGTAGGTGTGTGTGTAAATAAATGCACAACTCTCCTTACAACTGGTCTCATTTCGTTTTAGGCCTATTTCGTTTTAGACCTATACCCCTATTATTTATATCTTAATATATAATAATATAATCTTTCAGTTACCCGATAATAAAAGGGTATGTGCTAAATTCATTATTCCAAAAAAGTTGGCTTACGTTTTTTTGAAAATTCATAGTAAAAAGCGTTTTTAACCGACTTCAAACAAAAAAGGAAGAGGTTATCATATCATATAAGAGGTTTAATTCGACGGTATTTTTTTAATGTGTGTTACCTCAGAACTTTTTGGGAGAACCGATTTTGATGATTATTTATCTATTTCAAAGCTTGTGCTTCCTGTGTGGTCCCATATCATTTTGGTGCAGTTCTAACAATGGCATCCATGAGAAACTATAGAAGGCTTAAATTTTCAAGTATATGCACGACAAGAGGACGAATAACTCAAAATCACGCCCACCGATTTCGATTATTCTTTTTTTAGTGACAAATTAGTGTACTTCAGATTCACTAAAAATCACATAAAAAATTCAATAAAAAAACTTTTTAACAAAACGAAAACCGACTTCAAAAGAAAATCTTTTCCAAAACAAAGTAATATGCACTAAAAGATAAAAAAATAATGATAATATAATGTTGTTAAAATTATTGTTATTTTGGGAGTTGGTGTCATCAGCCAAGCTAATGTAGCAAACTGTTCTGTCAGAGTTGTTTCCTTGGCTGACACCGACTTCAAAAATAAGAATGATTTCAACTACATTATATTATCGTTAGGTTTTTATGTTTTAGTTGATATTAATTTGTTTTGGAAAAGTTGGTTTTCTTTTTGTTGAAAGTTTTTTTTTTTTTATGTACCACTTTGTTTACAAAAATAATAATTTGATAAAGCATTAAACTTTTTAGAAAATAATATAAAAGATATTAATGGACAACTTAAATATGTAAAGTTTCCCACTATTTACATTAAAATATTAAAGAATATAATGACTCCAATTGAGTTATTTTGCATATTTTATTTACTAATTTATTATTTGTTGTTTTAGTAATCCGGTTTGAGTTCTAGTAAAAATAATGATCAATCATTTATTATAGAGAAAAATTAGCAATTCGATCATTCGTTAGATTTTGAGATACAATCACACAAAACTATTATTAAATCAATTTCTACTGATCTAATCTAAGAAATTGGTAATGACTGGTCATTGTTACGGATACCTGAAAACATTTACTATGTAATACAATGTACTCAGTTTTCATTCAATCCTAGACAGTAATCATATAACGGCATTCAAGCTTTGAAAATTGATATGTAAAGCTTTGTTAATTCTATATACAGGATGTCTGCTTACTTAAGTTGACTACATATGAAAAAATTTTTTATTATAAGGTTTACGAAAAAAAGTTATTCTTTCAGCTATTCTTATCATTCAGCTATTCACTCTTGACATCGAATTCACTTATTGTAAAACTTCGACAGGAATGTTAATGGTCGTTTAGAAATGTAGACCATTTACAACAGAAAATAAGGGAAACGGTTCAGGAAATCAATCCCGAGATATGTAGGAGGTTGTTGAAAGAATTTTGTAAAAGATTACATGTATGGAACGAGAAGGTGGATACGTTCTGAAGATTAAAACGAACTGAAGCTATGAATTTTATACAAATTCGTCTATTTTTTCCTTATTTTATTAACTTCCCAGAGGAATTTAATGTAATGGGGCCGATCAAACCTTTTCAATGTAATGTCTGTGTGTCTGTGTGTGTGTGTGTGTGTGTGTGTGTGTGTGTGTGTGTGTGTGTGTGTGTGTGTGTGTGTGTGTGTGTGTATATGTGTGTGTGTGTGTGTGTGTGTGTACGTGAGCATATGTTCGTTCAGTTATGACATTTACACGTGACTGGGCTATTCGACGCGTAATCGCGTATTATGCACTGAAAGAGTTTTCAGCAGAATTAGTTGAGCCGTTTTATAATGGTAATAAAAAAACTGAATAAACAGAATCTGAAAAGTGAATAAAACACATCATTTATCCATGGAGATAATGATCGTTCCAGCATAAGCTGCAGTACATGTTCGAAGAATTATCAATGGAGGCTAACAAGACCTTTTTTTAATATTTTCCCCCTCTGGGAAGTCGTGTGAACTACAGGGGTCGTACTCACACGACTTCAGTACCACACCGACTATGTACTGCCAATTTATATTTTTTATTTTAGTTTTCGTAGATGCACTTGTGTTGTGTTGTCCTATTTCGAGGGCGCAGTGGGCAACTGCTCCCTTAATTCCATCATTAGTTCAGGAGTTTACTTCTATTTATCATTTTGGCAAAAACGGAAACAGGTTGCCCCAATTTAGAAGTTATAAGCTTCAAAAGAATTAACATTACACTATGATAAAATGCTTCAGTGTTTTATAAATCATTACAAACTCCGCCTTTCTACATCAACCTGATTTTAAACTTTCCATCAATAAAAATGTTGTTTTATTTGATCCTCCTTTTTTAAATTTAATAACAATTGTAATATTGTTATCAATTTTTAAAAATTTAAAGTAGCACACGTTAATAAATAAACAACATAACTTGAATATAATAATCATTTTGAGTGAGTGATTGAACTATTGAATACAATATGAAATACCAACAACCAACCACGTGATAAATAAATGGAAAAACATAACTAATTTGACTCGTTGTCATATAATACGATTGACAATAACAATACAAATATAACGAATTGGTTGGTTTGTCGGGCGGCTATCTACTTTTATTTAAATATATGTTGTTTGTTTATATAAAACAATTACAATTATTGTTAAATGCGAATTAAGGTGTGCTATATAATATAGTAAAAGTTCACAAAGAGAGGAAACTTTGGATAGAAACATTATCACATGAAAAAAAAAACCCTAAAAACACTGTTCAAATGAAATTTCTGTCCATGTGTGTATTTACTATATGAATTTACACAGGTTTCATATATTGCAGATAAGTACCTACAGGTGATTTAAAATAAGTATTGCCACAAAAATGGTATTAAACAAGTGAAAACAAACAATTGACTGAGTTAATTGTTGAAATACCATGTATATGCAGTGTTGATTACTCTATCACATTATACATACATACATGTCACACATACATAACTGATATTCCCATATAATACAAACCGTACAATTTACGCCTAATTTGCGCCCTCACGGACAAACTTTTGTTCTATCCCTAACGGTTTACAAGATGGGCCAAAGACCCAATTGACCCTATGTTGCTCATTTACGAACTCGACCTCACTTTTTCCGTCCTGAGTACGCTGTAAAAATTTCAGTTTGATATCTTTTTTGTATTTGAGTTATCGAGTTGACAAACGGACGGACGGACAACCGAGATTGAACTAATTAGGTCATTTTATGAACACCTATACCAAAATTTTGTGCGTAGCGTAATATTTTTAAGCGTTACAAACTTGGGACTAAACTTAGTATATCTTGCATATTACATATATGCATGATATGAAAATAAAATATAAATATGTACCCGTATTTCAAAACCATTTGCGTAAAAAAAATAAAATTTTTAGAAAGACATTTTTAAATTTACAACAACTTCTTTTTTTCCGGCGAAGTATTAACGAATTAATTCGGGTTGATTGGATAATAGCCACCTCACATGAGTTTTTCACTATATTTTATTTTATTATATAGGCAGTTTAACTCCCCCCCTCCCCCGCCCCTTGTACACACGTTCAACGACAAAGAATTACGCACTGGATGTGCAAAATTAAGAATTACAGTAATGTTAGCCTTACTATTACAGTAAAATGCTAAAATTACTATTACAGTAAATGCTATATAGTAAATCGTATTTTTGGGGGAAAGCCCGAATTTTTGGTTATCATTAGGGTGGTTAAAGATAAGTTTAAATTTTAAGGCCGCTATCTTTGAGTTTGTTTTTTTGCAATAACTGTTACACTATTGATTTTAGCGAAAATTAGTCCCGGGGCAATTTTTGTAGAGAATGAAATTCTCTACAGCTCTCTAACTCTCTAAGCCGAGTGCCAAATAAGAGAAATAATCTTGGCTGGGTTTCATTTACTTGATGCATATACGTTTTGATATCAAATGAGAGTTAAGTGTGTATGTTTAGTACCTACATAAAGTAGTATAATTCGAGATGAATAAAAATTACATTTACAGTTCATAATACTGACACCCAATAGGATCTTAAATTAAATAATTATTGCACTTTTAATAAATTAAAACTCCCTGTAATAAAAAGATAATTACTCGTATGAACAATGCATTGTACTTGTTTATTTATTTTGGTTTTTTTTTAACAACTTTCATAATTTTAAACATAACCAAGAATTTATTACAAATTAAATTAACAGTTACTTTTTTGTTACATCTATTAAAATCATAAAAAATTGTTAATTATAATACCTACACCTATAAATAATTATTATTATAATCAGAATTTGTCAAACAAAAAAACTATTAACTTATGAATTTTATTTAATATGCTAACTAATTAAAAAGTCTGTTTTTGTTGTAGGTAATTATCGACTCTTGGTAATTATTAAACTTAATCTTACAGTCATACTTAAGGTGTTTAAATGTACCTATACAAGAAATTTTTTTAAAGTGCTTGGGTGAATACTGAGTATTTAAAGATTTTAACAAAACAATAAATCTTATATATTTAAACGAGCAATTCTTGTATATATATATATATCAACGATCTTGGAAATGGCTCCAACGATTTTCATGAAAATGTGTATGTAGGGGTTTTTTGGGGCGATAAGTCGATCTAACAAGGTTTCCCATTTTAAAAAAACGTCGTTTTATTCGTTTTTTCATGAAAAACTGAAACATACATCGCAAAATATGACTCTTTTGGTGTATATCGTAGTTAATGAAATAAACGACATTACCGGGATATTCAAAATGGTATTTGTGTGGAGACATTTTAAACGGTCTTATACAATATAATTAAATCTTTATGGGTATTATATTAGTGATAAAATTTGTGTCGTTTTAACTCAAAAAATACCGAGCAAAGCTCGGTCATCCAGATATTTAATGAATTAATAGAATATTCATAAAAGTTGTCCATCGTTTAAAAAAAAAAAAAAAAACTTTTAACAAAAAGAAAACCGACTTCCAAATAAAAACTTTTCCAAAACAAATTAATATGCACTAAAAAGTAAAAAAATAACTATAATATGTAGTTAAAATTATTGTTATTTTTGGAGTCGGTGTCAGCCAAGGAAACAACTCTGACAGAACAATTTGCTACATTACCTTGGCTGACACTGACTCCAAAAGTAAAGTTTTTTTATTTTGTGATTTTTAGTAAATCTGAAGTACACTAACTAATTTGTCCCTAAAAATCGGTTGGCGTGATATTGAGTTATTCGTCTTCTTATCGTGGTTTTCTCACGTTTGTCGTTGTCAGAACTAGACGAAAATGAAATGGGACCACACGGGAAGCATCAGCTTTCAAATATATAATCAAAATCGGTTCACCCAGTCGAAAGTTCTGAGGTAATAAACATTAAAAAATACAGCCGAATTAATAACCTCCTCCTATTTTGTTTGAAAAAATAGGAAGATTTTCCAATGCAAAGTGCGAAATGCAGAAGGCTACAAAAAGCTTTGATATGCGTTGAGATAGTTGTAAGACGCTTGGAGAGTGGGAGTTTCTTAGTTGAATAGATGAACTACAACAGATAAGCCACGATACAAGTCACTTTTGCAATTTCATATAACACTTATAATACCTCTTACTTAGACGCATGTGCTCTGTCATATTTGTGATATTTATATGCCTAGATGTAAATCGAATATTCTGTATGTGTAATTATAATGAGAAAACTGTAAAGAATTTTTATCAAATCTATTTTGCCGGGAAATTTTAATGTAGCCAAAAGTTTATCACGTTACCACAATGCTCCATGTATAAAAAAAACACTCTGTGTTTTGGAAATAATGAATTCTTGATTATCTTATGCAAAAACTCTTTTTTTCCCAATGTCATTAAACTGAAACTTTTATTAAGTTCATTGTAATGTTGAAACTTTTATTAACTTCATAAACTTTTGATAATATTTTTACGACTAAAATTATTATATTGAGACGTTTTATTTAAAAAGGTATACTGTGTTTTCATTACACCATAAAATCGTTAATGACCTGTTCTTCAAAATATGTACTTTAATTTAAATTTAAATATGATATGTTTAAAATATACTGTTGAATTTCGAAAAAATTGAGCTGATTTAAAACGTTTTCTATGGTTATGGCTTAAGTGTCGGGAATAAATTATAGAGACTACATCTAACTTCGAATCTGGATAACGCAGTTTCCAACCAATGTATGTAAGAAATTATAATTGATAATCGAAAAATATGTTGTTCAATTTTATAATTTCATTGAGCCTTTGTTGTATAATGTAGAAATGTTTAATGAAATTATAACTGAGCTCGAAGCTAAAACTACTATTTATACTATTTATACTTGATTGCCAGCGAAGATGTCGAAGGCAACTCGAAAATAGGTGAAAATGTCAGGTATCATTAAGCCCGGAAATACGTGAAAATTTGTAAAAATAGGGTGCCCTATTATTGTATTACCATCAGTACTGAATATTGATACTTATAATACTTTGACGAAATTTTAGAGTATTCAGTCCGGAAATAAGTGAAAATTTCTAATGATAGCCTACTATAGAATTACCATCCGTTCATAATACACTTACAAAATTTCAGAGATTTCAGCACGGAAATGGGAGAAAATGGACGGTGTTTGAATAAATGGCCAACAAGCCGTGAAGTGGGTCTGGTACAACCTTTGAGGTCCACACGAATAACTTCCCAGTAAAATAAAGAGTTTCCAGTAAAAACTCGACCGAATGTTACGAAATTCTTTTCTTTTCGGTTCGTATTGTCGTTAGTACGCTTAGATCGACGCTTCAACGAAGTTTATATCAATTTTTGTTCGTGTGATATCGAAATATACAACAATCAATATTGGACTACGTAAATTAGATTAGGCTGACATGCTCCAAATTAATAGCTCTCGCTCAAGAGATCAATGAGTTATTATTTCTGAGCCCCAGGATATTCATCTCCGGTGTTCTCTTTAACCAACACAAACTTTAAATCTCACTTGTTTTTTAATTCCTCTAGCTTATAAATTATTCAAATAATTCTTCAATAATTTGTATCTGTATTATAAACATTCTTGAATCGCACCGCACATCATAGTTATTCGTCACCGTTGTTGGTTTATTTAATCATAATTTTATTGAAAATAGTTTCTATCCGTTTCAATCAGCAAACAATTCAATACCAAACATATTTCCGTGTCTGTATTATTATTAATACAAATATTTATTTAATTTCATATAAGCTAATATACAATACAAATCAACCACAAATTTGTAAACATATACATGTCACACAAAATATTCACACAATCATGTTTTTTTGAATCGTTTTACAGTTATCAATCAACATAATGGAAA
The DNA here is from genome assembly GCF_905475395.1 of Chrysoperla carnea. Taxonomy (NCBI): domain Eukaryota; kingdom Metazoa; phylum Arthropoda; class Insecta; order Neuroptera; family Chrysopidae; genus Chrysoperla; species Chrysoperla carnea. Next base: position 22,334,054 of record NC_058340.1, read on the forward strand.
TCTCTATATATTATAAATGCGAAAGTAAGCATGTTTGTTTGTTTGTTACGCTTTCACGCGAAAACTAGCGGATGGTTTTTAATGAAACTGTACAGCAATATAGCTCATACTTCAGAATAACACATGAGATATAATTTATAAAGATTTATTAATAAAACAAACAAAAAATTTAAAATTTAATTTAATTTGACATTACTATAAATTACAGATTTCTAAAAGTAGTCATTTGACATTACCATAAATTACAAATCTTTTCGGCCATCTTTTCTGATATCGATATCGAGAGCAATCCTTATCAATCTTTACTTGTAAACCCAACGAAGCGGGTGGGTATCTCTCTAGTTATTAAATAATTCGTGTTTTGTATTTACAGTTTTCATAAAACTAAAATAATTGGCTTGTTGAAACCGAACGTACTTAAGCAAAAAATTATTTTGTAACGATCTGAAGAACCGAAAGTGAGTGTAAAATTTAAACAAACTGCTGTGAATTTCAATTTTTTTAAATTTAAAATGTTTGTGGGTAATTTTGTCCTAAATAAATATGATACATGATAATATTTTGTCATCATAAATTCATTTAAAAAAACTAATTAATTAATTTAGTTTTTGAACAAATATTCATCAATATTTTAAATATTTCATATTCTTATACCCTTAGAAATGATTCCAAAAAATCAATTTACTCGTCAATTGTGAGCTACTTTAAACAGTTTCTCTACCTATTTGGATCGAATTAATTCGAATGTCTGATTTTTTATTTAATAGTAAATAATACTACTAATTTATATTTAGTAAATAATATAATGGGAATAGTGGCTTTGACCCTCTAAGAAATTGCCAAGATAAATTAGTGTCGGTAGATATGTTTATTCTGCCCCAAAATATAAATGTGCACAGCTGCTCCGATGAATTAGCGGGATATACTTTTTATCTACCAGCATAATACTTTATCGCACCTTACCTTCTAACAAAAACAAATTTTAAGTACGTAGACAAACGTTTGTTGACTGTATACTCCCTCTATTAAGTGATTGACCGACCCTCTTATGAGAATGAGGATTGACAATGTTTTTAAAATTACATGCTAACTTATGTATAATGAAATTAACGTTATTCTTTATTCTTTAATTTAACTTTAATACACTTAACGATCATAAAGCAAGGGGTCGACTAAATAAAAGAATGAAATCGACAATAAATGCAAATAAAAAATACCGGATAGTTCAAACAAAATTATATAGTAAAAGCAACAAAAAATCTGTTGTAAGAAAGGAGTCAAATAACCTCTACGTATAGTTGTAAAATAAGTTGGGAGTCTTGAGAATCACATTAGTAGTTTTAAAAATTCTTTCTAATTTTCGAACATGTACAAACTTTGGTTCATTTTTCGACAAAATATTATTTTATAAAAATACTACTTGCAGGATGAAATAAATAATGTGTACTGTGGCTACATCCCGATAATTATTTATTTTTACGGCGCAGGATAAAAAATTTGATGGCCAGAATTCTTCAGATCAAGAATTCTCACTTCATAGAAAATTGAAGTTGGTTTTTATAAATCTTTACTAGTATGCAAAATACGAATTTTAAAATTCCTAATTAAAGAGGAAGATACCCACTAGTGACATCATACGTGAATATAGCCTTAGAGATTACATATAAAAATTTGTTTTGCTAAAAGGAGATGGGCAATCTTTGAATGCAATCTTTGCTTGCTTGCAACTTCTTCGTTTTTTAATCAATTTTAATTCACTTTCAAATTTGGTCATTGTATCAAGTCTTATTTTATTGAGATAAATGAAATAGATATAAAAAATAAAATTTTTTAGCACGTCTTTCTTTCTTCTCTTTATTAAAAATTTCCAAGGAGAAAAGAGTTTGGTATATATTCGATCTCTTCTATATTAACGACTGGTAAGCGACAAAGTAACATTTCTATTCATCGAATTTTCATTCCATTTCATTAATTATTCTATATTCTTTCATAGAGAACCACAAATTTTGCAATTATATTTGCAATTTACTGAGCAATACATGGTAAAATAATAATTTTTGATCAAAATCGAATAATGGACAATTTATGGAAGTAGTTGTGTTTCTGCCTTCAAAACATCGCAAAGATGAAATAAACTTACAGTGTATGAAAATTCAACCGCAGTTTCCCATCTCCTATGATTTTTTACATGCTGTTTTAATTTGTTTTTAATTTTCGGGTGTCCGTTCTCAAAAAGTTTTCCAAATAGTAACTGAATATAGAGGTAAAAAACGCGATACGCGAATTAGGCCTAATAATCATTTGCACAGTCAGGTAATAGCTTTTGTACGTATGAATCACAAACAAATTCATACGTTTTAAGATGTTTTTTGTATAATAATAGGTTTAACAATATTTACATTGAATATTTAATTTTCTATACATATAATTTACGGCACAAGAGCACAAAGTATATACTAAACAAGAATAATTCAGAAACGTACAATCTCCCCCTTTCTTTTAAGATGATGTCGTCGGGCGAATATACATTTACAGCACTACACAGGGTAATATGTTGTATCTTGAGAACGGTGTACCTTTTTTACATAATATTCCTTATTTTTTTGAAAGGTATTAATTGCTATCAATGAGATAACACTTTTATGAGGACAAAGTTTACTATCCAGAAGGGCAAGCAACCAGAGGATTGTCCATATGTTTATTTGTTTGTATTTGATTAGGTAAAGTTTAAACAGTTGCTCCAATATGAATCTTGGCTGCAGCAACGTATTGACAATGTTTATCGGCAGGGTTTTGTTGTTAAAACTATTTTGTCCCTCTTTATAAGTGAACATAGTACTAGTGAATTGCTATGCTAATCTATGCTTTAATCATTGACGTTCTTTGATGCTGTTTCCTAGAGGAAAACTAGGTACATAGGCTTGTGACTCATGGAACACAATTATCTTCTACAATAGACCATATAAACAAAATATATAGCTAATTTTAAATCGTAGTCAGTAAGTGTTATAAGGAAAGAATATTTTCATTATTATTTAAATATAAATTGTGGTCCAAGGTACGACACTTTCCCCTATTATTCACAGTATTATTTGTTAAGTCAGCTGTAAGTAATTTTGTAAATAAATACTTTTTAAGTACAAATAATAACATCAAAGTCATTGAAACCTCAAAAGTTCGTTAATCTTGAAGGATTTAATTATTGTATCAAATAGATTATTATGTACATTAACTTGAATAATATTAATAAATATAAGAAATTAATAATTTAATCGTTTTGTTCACTTTATAATGTGTCTACCATACGGTATGCTTTACACAAAGATTTGGGTTGGTATTAATCCACAAGATTGGCTATGAGAACGGTTATTAGATATTTGCGTTCATTAGATGATGGCATTTACGATGTAGACAAGATTGCCTTAAAACAATTTATTTTTTCTCGAGGCATTTTAGATGACATCTCGATCTATTCGTTAAATGGTCAAATAATAGCTTTATTGGGTGCGAATTTGCTCTTAATATTTTGCAAAAAAACCAAAAATATTTATTTTGCTTTTTTCTAATAATTAGAAGGTAAACTTCACAAGAAAACTTACATATATATATACAAACTCACTTGCCTATTAGACAAAAATTTATCCAGTAGTTCGCATTTCGTAGGATATTTTTGGACCATTTTATAGTTATTATCGGGTACGGAATCTGTAACTCGAACTTGAAACATAGCTAAGAACACTCAGCGATCAAATAATATTTTAAGCAAACAAAAAATCAAAATCGGTGCATCCGTATAGGAGCTACGATGCCACAGACAGACCCACAGAAACGTTAAATCTATAAAAAAAAATAAAACACTAATAACTTTTTGTTTCACACTTTGATAAAACAAATTGTATATGGTAATTTTGGCCTCAAATATACAAAAATCGGATTGTTTGAACGATTAGTCCAGCCTTTTCTTTAATATCTGTGGTCAGCTTAAATGGTCAGTGAAAATGGCTTAAATTTGATTCCAAAATCTTAAAATGTCCATTTTCCATTAGCACACTCTGTACATGTGGAGTGGATTGGTTTAAATGACAAATAAACAGACAGTTAAATAAATAAATCTATGGATAATCATGCGATTATATTTGATAGAAATATCTAATAACTATTGTGTGAAATTAAATATTATATTTAGCACTAAAAGAAAAATCCCATCAAGAAATTTTATACTTTAAGGATTATTGAATGAATGCAATAGACGTAGGTATAAGTTGATTTGCGGTTCGATTGCGTGATCTTCAACTTATTTCCTAGTTCTTACAACGTGTTCCAAGAAACCGGAGTTAAACTTTGGTTTTTATTCTCTAAATTAATCTTTTTCTACAGATTTATATTTTTCTAGCAAATTTTTCCTTAAAAGAAAAAATAAATAACCAATAAAAAGGTGGGTGGATGATAGATAGATAGATCTTTTATACACGGATGTATTTACTACACAACACATTAAGTGCTAAAGTAACGATGATGATGGTAAATATTGACAATACAGTAAAACCTCTGTGATATTACTGAAAATAAAATAAGTATTTTTTCAGATTTCGATGGAAACATATTTTGATGGAAGCCCCAAAGATTTGATCAAGAGTTAAATATGATATCTTAGATACCGAAAATATCATTTGTCAAGGTAAATCGGAACAAAATTATCAGTTTGAATTTCAAGATCAAATCCATAAACGATACATCTGACGTAAATTGTAAGTCAGAGTTTGCTACGGGCGATACCATAGCTACGCCATGCTGAATTCTACTTAGCTAGAAAGAGACAAAACACATTCTTTTTTAATTTTAACTTGGTTGTTTTCATAGTTATTCGAAAAATAACTTCTCTTTGCAGGTTTTTACATGAATACATATTCCCTATTTTCTTAATATCTTATTCTTTCAAAAAATTGAAATAATTCGAGGAACAAATGTTCGTCGAATTGGAAAAATAAAAATTTAGTTTTCCCACGATTTTTTTTTTTTTAATAACGAAATGGTTAAATTTAAATTGTTAACTAATATTATGAATTTCTTGGTCTCTTGCCGTTCTTTCTTGGTCATTCTTGGTGAATTTGCATAATCGCCTTGGTATTTTTAAGACTAGGGTTTATTTTGACAACTTATTTTATGAAGGCCACTAATTTAAGTGGCTGTTTAGAGTGCATCTTTCAACTGTTTCGTTCCAGCCCAAAAAGTTTGATAATCGAAAATGTCTCTATCAGAGTATTCAGAAAATTTATTTTAACTGTGCGATAAACTGATAGGTATACAAACTACAAAGATACAGATAGCATTCATCAACGAAACAAAATGTTCGTCGTCCGATGTTTCGAAAATTGAAATTTTTAAGGTGCCAGGCAGTGAAAACCGCATTCTCTTTTGTGTCCGAGTAGATGATGCTTGCGGTTATTCAAATATCTTCTGATTTGAATATCATCTTCAATAGGATTTCATCAATTTTAAAATTGTCATGAAAATAAAAAATTTTCGATCCCCATGAAAAAAAAGTCACTGGCTATGAGACTTAAATGCGACCTTAATAACAGTCTCTCAAATGTCTGAAGTACCATATAACTTATATATATTTTTGAAATACACTTTAAATTTCCTTTATTTTGATACCATATTCGCTAAGTTTGGTTAATTTTTTTTACTAACGCATTACTGTTTCGCTCCAAAAATCGGCCATTATGTTTTGTTTTTTCAAAAACCTACCTAAGAACAATTGGGTTTTTGAGACAAATATACTGATGCCTAAAATGTTGAAATCCATTGACCCGTTTGGATGACACGAGGTAATAAATAAATTTACATACAACATTCACGCGAAAAACATAACCACTCCTTGTTAGCCGGGTAAAAAGAGAGTTAATAAGATTTTCTTTGATTATAAAGTTGAACTGTAATTGTATTATAATATAAGTGAGTAACTAGGTGTATGAATCATGAACTTGATATATTTATGATAATATTTACTAGAGCATAAACTTACAACAAAATTGATAACAATTTATTACTTATAAAATACATATTTTATTATTTATTATTATAAATAAGTTTGTAAGTAACATAACAGTAACAGTACCTTAAGTCTATAAGTGAGTTTGATTTAATAAACTACAGAAAATTTTGTTTTTCAAATTATACAGAGAATACAGTTTGTTTACCTTACAGTTAATTTCAATTAAATTGAATATAAATATTGTAATGAAAACCAGTAACACTTCTAACGACAAACGTTTAATCGAATACTTTGATCGAATACCGAAATGGGGGCGAAAAATTTGTTTGAAAAAAATGGCAAAATGAAAATAAAAGCTATTGTGGAGTAATTTATTTAAGGATTCCATCATCGAATTTAGCTACCAAACTAGGCTTTTCTGTTTTGTAGAAAATATTAAAATTACGGACAGAATATTGACAGAATTTGTTTTTAAAATAATGCCAAATTTAGAGTTACGATCGTTGAACAAGCAATAAACATAATAAGATGAACTGAAAACTGTTTCAAACATTCCATAATTTAAAAATTATTTTACACACTTCTATGATCATACACAAGACAGTTTCATAATATATTTATGAGTTTTCACAGGCCATGTAAATCGGGGATTAAATATATTTTATGAGTTTACCCCAGGGTTTTTTAATATTGATAAACGTATATACACTTACTTGCTAATAAATAACACCAAAATATTATTATTATGTCCATTTCTCCGCATACTTCATATGCTAGCTACTAAACGATCTCAGATGGTAATAAATATAAAAAAAATTCTTAAAAATATATCAGGTACGAGGGTTAACGACGATGTAAAAGGTTCTGATAATACAAACAAAATCGTTTAGACATATCGAGGTGTTTTCTAAGATTATGTTATTTATTTTAAGCATTCATTATACAAAATTAAGATCATTTTTACTATCATCGAAGCTACTGTGTCAATGGGGCCAAATTTAAACAAATGAATTTTCGAGAGTTGCATAGCCAGATCATAAAAATCTAAAAACAAACAAATTTCGAAATCTTCCTCTTAATTTTCTCACCGAATGTAGTGATCGAACACATAGCAGGAAGTGCGAAATAACACAGCACAAATTTTGTTTTGGGAGTTGTTAATAAAAAAAATAACCTAAAAGAATGTTGTTCGATTTGAAGGGGGGCATATGAAAACCCTGAATTTGACCCAAAGCTTTCAGATCATTAAATTTAAATAACAACCAAATTTTATAAGTGATAAGAAAATAACTGACAAGAGAAAGGATTAAACTAGACTAGTAAGCATGATAAACTAGAAAATTGTGTTCCTTGTAAAACAGTAAATTATTTTTGTTTGGTACATTTTTTCCAAAAACTGAATAATTTAGCAGAAATTTACTTTTGTAATTTACAATGTTTTAATCTACCAACCACAATATTTCGCTATTAAAGTCCTTAATTTTAAAATAATATTGCATGTAACTTATCAAAGAGGAGCATCTTTTTTTCACCTTAAATTTAACCTTCCAGATTATCCAAATGCATGCACGGTCTCCAAAAAGTCAAAAAGTCTCCAAATATGGCTAATGTGAGTTGATTCCCTTTTACAGAACAAGAAAAAAATATTATTTTGAGATTAATTAGACAAATACCGAACCGTTGTGACAAGCCCTAAGTTAAAACTTTCAGAAACGAGAACATTCCAACGCGGGTGGAGAATTAATAAAAGATTCGAAAATAAAATTCGATATTATTGAAAATTTCGATAATATATGAGATCTAGGTATGAAAAGAGTGACTGAAATAAGAGTAAATCAGATGAAATGAATCCATGGGTGGCCATTAAGTAGGCCGTCTATCCTAGTGCTAAAAAAGCTCGAGAAAAGATTGCTAGACGATGTCGAAGGTGACCAGAACGGAGAAGACGGAAATCCAGAGAACTCGATTAAGGTGATTGTCACAGTATTGCCAAGGATAAATAAATACACGACAGTCAAGTCAGAACCTTTATATGAACGGAATCCTAAAAGTGGAAAATATATGTACAAAATTAATTGTCTAATAATATGATGTATGGCTTACATGTTTCTTACTGACATAAATTACACACATTAATATTCTATTATGACAGATGAGGATCAAGTCACAAATAATTCATACTTAATAATAATTCCATTTAAATGAAAAATACTAGCTCCTCATATGTATTTGTTTAAGAAATTGTTTTACAAGAAATCAATGTTGCAGAAAAATTATTTTGTATATTATTTATTATTATAACTCTAGAATTTTCAAAATTTATTAATTAATTTTAACTAATTATAAAGAATAAACAATATATTTCCGGTAGTATACCTTTTATATACATTAATGTAAAATAAATCATTATATTTGATAAAATTTTCATTATTTTCATTTACATGATAATTTAAAATTTCTTAGAAAAAATTTACAAGATTTTTCCATACGGGTTAAGTGCTAAATTTAATTCTTTTTGTTTAAATATGATAAATAGAAAGTTGTTATTGTTAAATATTATGATTTTAATTTTAATTTTGTTTTCTTTTGAAATGAAGTATTGGAAAATGATTGTGCCATGCGACAACAGTGTCTTGAAATAGAACTACAATAACAGATTTAAATTGGGTTTCAGAAAGCGTAGAATAAGATATTTAAAAACCATAGTAATTTACAAAAAGAATGTGAGGAATCGTGGCTCACCCGGTAGGAACTAAATTCCTTTCGTACCTTGGTACATTATAAATGCAGCTCTTAAATTTTTTACAAGAAGTGAAATAATTGTTTGATTCTTTAAAGAATTTAATTTTATAGCTTCTTTTAGGTTTACTGTATGAATTAATATTAGTTTAAAAAAGACATACTTCTGATTTAGTAATCAATCCAATATACTTACATTAAATTATGTCTGTTATCATTAATTATTTTTTTTACTTTGACAAAAAATACAAATTGACAAATCATAAAAATATTTTCTCAAAATTCATGGCAAGCTGAATGGATTGAAAAACTTTAATTTTAACGTAATTTTTTTCCTTCCAGATGAAAAAAGTCGGTTTTTTGTTTCGTTTTTTTTTTAAGCATTTTTTTTTTGGTTTTACCTCCCAACCAAATTAGAACGATAACGTGCGATAAGTAGTATAACATTCCAAAAATACTGTTCAAATGTATGAATTAATTGTTTAATAAATAGCCTACTCTTCTTTTAATAGGTTAATTATTCTATAGACCGCACCGCTATATTTTTAAGATTCAAGTTTATTTATGACTGCCATTCTGCCCTACTTATGACAGCCAAAAATATTGCAACATCCAAAAAAATTGCTTATGTTATCACTAAACGTCGCGTTAATTTTTGTAAACCTATTGAATTTTGGTAGACCTACTGAAACTTTTTCAAAAATTTAAAGTAATACAATTCTTGAACGTCAAAACTCATAATTGAAAAGCAAATGAAATATGTTTGTAATATTTCGGACGTTTATAGTAAATAAAAGGTAGAATAACCATTAGAATAGCAATTAAATACAAAAGTGTATTTTGTTGAAATATATAGTGCGGTCACATATTAAACATCTGTTAATTTCTGTACGGTTCTTTATATATAATTAGTAAGAACATCATTACCAACAACATACACCAAGAGAGCAATGAAGCGCGGTTATTCAAGGTCATTGAAAGATACGAATTGTGGGTACAATATTATGACATTAACACTATTATGGTGTAATATTTATTCAGAAAAGTATTTCATTAATTTTAATTTAAAAAAAATACAAGTAGGTAAATGCAATCGAATCAGAAACGGTAAAAATTTTTCAGAGGCTTTATCCGAAACTGTAAGAGAGAGAAAGCTTACAATTGGTAGATAGATTTAAGCTATTAGTGTCGCAACCGGAAAACCTTAAAATTGAAGACAGGGTTGATTCGATTACGCTCACTTCTATTTACTTTTTTTTTGAATAAGTGAAAAATCGTATAAAATTGCAGTATAATTTTGATAGGCATTAAATTATGTAATTTAGTTTCAAAATTTTTCTCCAAAACTATTAAAAATAGGATGCTACCAATTTTGCTTAGTGGCTTCGAGACGTTGGTCTAAAGTGCCAAATTTCACACGAGCTCCATCTGATGACATTAAGGAGATGAGAAGAGGTATTTTTTCCAAGTTTTCTATACAGTGTCTCGCATTTAAGATGAAGATACCCTCATGTTTTCGTTATTTATAGGAATATCGATTTGAAATTTTACCAGTCACACATGGTGATGGGTCACATTTTTTAAGATACTTTACTGAAATCAGAACTTTGAACTTAGCCTATTACAAATTGACAAATAGGACCGATTCTTAATATTTTGCCTAGCGTCAGAGATAGTTATTGAAAAAGATGCTTAGAATATTTTTTTATACGCATATACGGATTTTCATAACAATATTCACATTTTTAATTTTTTCATTATTTGGTCTTCACTCAAAATTATTATTGAGTTTATTGAAATATTTAAACACATAATTTACATTCCATAACATGCTAGTTATAAAAGATTATTTTTTAATTTAAAAAAATTAAATATGCGCTAAAATTTTGTTATGAAAATCGGTACATAGGTATAAAAAAATATTCTAAACAACTTTTTCTAATAATTTTATTTCGATAGCTTTAATCATCTTGGACGCTAGGAAAAATATTAAGAATTGGGCCTATTTGTCAATTTGTAGTCTATCTATAATGTATGACTGCGGAAAATTTCTAATTCAAACTATATATGTATAATCTTAAATGAAACACACTGCATAAAGGTTTTTTACGAAACCAGCAAATCATTTGAACTGTACCTTACTATATGTGGTAAAAAATACGTTGCGTATCTTATGAAACACTTTTCTTGGATCTTTTCTTGAATTTTTGCTTTTATTATCATGATAAATCATGCAATATCCCAGTGAGAGTGGCAATACCACGATTGTAGTAACATACATGGACGGGCTAATGAACGCCTCCTGGCTTGTTTACATTAATTTTTTAAAAGGATTGTCTTTATGCAGAAAAAAAATTATAGAATATTTACGTGATTGTTAATTGTGTAAAAAAATTGACTAAGTGGAAAAAACGATGTTATGAATGCAATTGCATGAAACAAAAAATCGACAAATAATTATAGACTAGACGTCTCTCTAGTTTGAGAATATTTAATAAAGTGCTGAGTCATTTTTAATGTTTTCTGATGGATTTAAGAGAGTATTTTTAATACATCAATTACATATGATAGCTAATTTATTATTCACTAACTATTGAAATATTTATTATGTTATAAATTTCAAAACAAAAATTTATTGTTTAAAAGATTTCTTTCAAATGTCATTATTCAGAAAATGAATTGGCCAAGGATTCAAAACAAATCAATGTTTGCAGTTTTCATTTAAGTCTTATACAGAATGTTCGATTTACATCTAGGCATATAAATATCACGAGTATGACTGAGTACATGCGTTAAGCAATGCATCTAAGTAAGAGGTATTATAAGTGTTAAATGAAATTGCAAAAGTGACTTGTATCGTGGCTTATCTGTTGTAGTTCATCTATTCAACTAAGAGCACTCTCCAAGCGTTTTACAACTATCTCAACGCATATCGAAGCTTCAACACATGTATATAATACTTCTCACTTAGATGCATTGCTTAACGCATGTTTTCTGTGATACTCGTGACATTTATATCCCTAAATGTAAATCTAACAATCTGTATATTTAGAAAAACAAGCTTCAACCTTCATCTATAATCTCCAAAGCTTCATATTTTAATGAATTAACTCACAAAAATATGTGTTAATTTAAAGGTAACCTATATATTTTCGCTTTCCAAAGGAAGGAATATTGTTCAAATTAAACTGTACATATTATTTCCCAAAGATATCTTGTTGAAGGTATGGAATATCTTTCTTAATACTTACTCAATTTTGATGGTGTCATTTAGAAAGATTATTTATCTTTTAGTGACAAAAAATAAGAAAGTCAAAAATTATTCTTTTAAAGTGGAAAAAAATTTTTATACCATGTATATATGAAATATATCAAGGTATACTAAATTTAGTTTCAAGTTTGTAACGCTTAAAAATATTAATGCTTCCAACAAAATTTTGTTTGTCTTAGAAACGAAAAAAGATATAGAGCGGCAATTTTCATAACGTCGTTAATACGTACAAGTGAAGTCAAGTAGGTGAACTGGGTCTCACGTAAGGTAGGTGAACTGGGTCTCGATTTTAAGCAATTTTCTTAAGAATTAGACAAAATTCCCTTAGACAAAATCGGGAAAAAGTTTTTGTTTCCAATTTCGATAAAACTCGGTATATAAGGTAATTTTGCCCCAAAAAATACAAAAATCAGGTTTATAGATCGATGCATAATTTATTATAGATGGATTATAGATGGATGCATAATTTCTGAGAAAATCGCTATTTGGGTCCAATTTTGGGTTTTATCTCAAAAGCCATTAATCCAATCAATAAACAAACCCGATTTTTGGACTTTTTGGGTCAAAATTATCTTATATAATGAGTTTTATCGATATCGAAGCCATAAAAAAATTTTCGATTTTTTGAAATTTTTTTAAGGGGTACCCCTTAGAAAAAATCGAAAAAATCGAGAAAAAATTATTTTCTCCGATTTTGATAAAACTCGGTATATAAGGTAATTTTGACCAAAAAAATACAAAAATCAGGTTTATAGATCGATTGGATGCATAATTTCTGAGAAAATCGCTATTTGGGTCCAATTTTGGATTATATCTCAAAAGCCATTGATCCAATCATTAAACAAACCCAATTTTTGGAATTTTTGGGTCAAAATTATCTTATATAATGAGTTTTATCGATATCGAAGCCATAAAAAAATTTTCGATTTTTTGAAATTTTTTTAAGGGGTACCCCTTAGAAAAAATCGAAAAAATCGAGAAAAAATTATTTTCTCCGATTTTGATAAAACTCGGTATATAAGGTAATTTTGACCAAAAAAATACAAAAATCAGGTTTATAGATCGATTGGATGCATAATTTCTGAGAAAATCGCTATTTGGGTCCAATTTTGGATTATATCTCAAAAGCCATTGATCCAATCATTAAACAAACCCAATTTTTGGAATTTTTGGGTCAAAATTATCTTATATAATGAGTTTTATCGATATCGAAGCCATAAAAAAATTTTCGATTTTTTGAAATTTTTTTAAGGGGTACCCCTTAGAAAAAATCGAAAAAATCGAGAAAAAATTATTTTCTCCGATTTCGATAAAACTCTGTAAGTAAGGTAATTTTGACACAAAAAAAAAACAAAAATCGCGTTTATGGATCGATTAGATGCATAGTTTCTGAGAAAATCGAAAATCGCCAACGATTCCATAATCAACATTGTCTTTACATGGTATTTCAATAATAAACTCAGTCAATTGTTTGTTGTCACTTGTTTTAATTTTAAAAACAAATTTATGAAAAAAAATTGCCTATAATTTAAAAGATTAGTGGATGTAAAAAATTGGCTGTATATAGAAAATTCGAAAGGTTCCTTGGGGTTACATATTTGGTGGTGCCTAATTTGAGTTGAGAATCGCACGGATCCATGTACTATTTTTATATTTGTAACATTTTTTTTTGCTACTTTTAACAAATTTTTGTAAAAAAATTGCCTATATTTTACTAGATTAATGGATGTAAAAAATTTTCTGTATATATAAAATTCTAAAGGTCACTTAAGGGTAAACGACGTATTTACTTGCGGTGGCGCCTAATTTGGGTTGAGAATCGCACGAATCACGGGTCATGTAGTATTTTTATATTTGTAACATTGGGACAAAGCCGAACCTGCTCTTCAACAACTACCTCACATTACGCTTTTGATGAGAAACATAAATGGAGTAAGAATAATTAATATACAGTGAATAAGATCGCGATAGTAACTACCTTAATTTTTCAGTAGCTTTGGTCATGGTACAACCTTAATCCAAAAAACCAGCAGTGTAAATTATAAGTTTTAAATAAAATGTATTTGCATTAGTAATTTACAAACAACATTAGTGTTATGTGTATGCTGTTATTCTTAACCACAAACATAAAAGAAAAAAAAACATCTGATCAAATAATGCAATAGACCGTCAGCCCATAATGAAATGAAATTTTCATTAGTCTTGTTTTTTGAGGACTGGTAAACGTATGTTTGGTGAAACGTATATTCAAGGATATGGCACGTAAAAAATCCATTTTACTTTCGCCGGCTGCTAAATAAGCACCTGAGCCGATGTGGAGTATTTTCTCTCATAGGATATACATATGGCAAACCGGCCATTTTCGAAACAGAGGGGAAGGGGGAAATAAATTATTAGCTCCCTAATTATCGCATAAACGTTACATAATGCCAGAAGGCTAAGACAGAAAATTCTCGAAATCGGCTCAGGAGTTTATTTACCACGTAGTCAGAAAAATCCAACTCGATTCATCGTGTTGACATTTGAGCACAATTAAAATCTTTAATTTTATCTTCACTAATTTTTAAAAAGGCAAGCAAAAAGAATCATTTTAATTTCGTTTCACGAATGGGTGCCGTTTCGTTTCGTAAATACATAAATAAATTTCCAAACTATTTAAGATTCCGGTTTTAAGAGTATATAATCTATTATTTTAGGCAGTATTTAGTACTTTAAAGACAGCGCTTTTATTGGGGCATAGTACGGAACGAAAGTTTCCAACTATCCAACATACATTCTTGACTTACATTTTATACAGTTTAATGCTTTACTGTGCAGTCTAAAAATTCCATAAAGAACACTGGTTCACTATGAGCTCTGGGTCTATAATAAAAAAAAGAATTTTAAACATAAAAGTTTTAAATGATCGTTATATTTATTCTTATCATCATCAGTGAGTGTCTGCCAACCCAACTCTGCAGTGATGGTTTTATAATAATAACTATACGCTTTACATACTGCTTCAAATGTTTTAATTATCCGTGCAATGTCTCTACTCTATACTAGTATTAGTATATTACACCACTTTGAAGTTTTGTTTTAGATGAAACAGTTCATTTGGTTTCAATAATAGATAAGTATTTATATAAAACCATCAAATACTTCTCTGTATATCTAAAGTGGCTTAATTGCAATAGAGGGGATTGTTTTTTATAGATTTTCAATTGTCATTAAATTATTCAAATATTGTATTTTTTATCTTTGTAGAGTAATCAAAGTACTTAAAATAGAATTGTTTTTGCATGGATATGTAAAACAATGTTAGGAATTATTACCGATTTATCATAGCTCTTTCAATGCATTTGGACACTGAGTTGGATGTTTTAGAAAAAAAGGTCCTGTACAAACCTTAGAAAAAATCTATGCAATTACCTTTTGGAAAATAATGGATTCTAGTAGTCCTTGTCTTCGACAAGAAAAATAAAGAATTTAAGTTTTTTTAGATATGACCAGTGGAAGTTACAAATAAGGCAATAACACACGCTTGTATAATTTATGTATTACTAGCTTGATACCAGCCCGCTTCGCTAGGTTTAAAAGTAAATCCTGGTACAGACCATCGCGTTATAGCCTTCATCTCTTTTGCTATCACTTATCCTACTTCCGTAACACTCAAAATAAAGATAGGGATTACATAGGTAAAATATATCAGAACAGATGACCATGAATTGTATCTTGTTTACCTTTTTTAAATGGTAATCTTTAAATACGGTTCAAAATGGTGCTCATAGATGGTGAAGTAAACTTCTCGAATAAAATTGAAATGAATTTTTTTAATTTAAAAAAAATTTATCTTTATAAATTATAGCTCATGTGTTATTCTCATGTATGAGCTTTATTCAGCATTCAGTAGTTTGTGCGTAAAAGAGTAACAAACAAACAAACATATATAGGAAAACATATAAAATATATAAGGATAGGAATTGATTAGGATTGGCTAGAATAATTTAAACAACCCGTTAAATTATGTATATAAAAGGCAAGCATGGCCAGTATATAATCAGGATTATAAGATAATAGTGCAAAACTTTAAAAAAAAATTTTGGACTTTTAGAGAAAATCGCTGGAAAACTTTAACTCAACTTTTAAGACCTATCCTTTGAGAAATTATTATCCAACCTATCTATAAAGTCCATTTTCGTGTTTAAACATTTGCTTTCCTTAGTTATTTGGAAAGAATGGAATCTGACCAGATATTTTAGTTTTATACAGACATATTCGACGACCGCCGTTGATCAAATTTTCCTTCAATTCTGCAATAGAGTGGAGAATTTCACTAAAATGGCTCTAGCTGTATTTCTAACAATTTCATGGCGATGGCGATTTGGGTCTAATTCATCGACGAAATAAATCGAGGACGAATTTGTAACAGGTTTATATGGTGTTATTTTAATTTGATGACTTAATACGGCAAGATTTGGAAAAAGCAAATTTTACTTCCTTTTTGGCGAAGGATTATGTTTATATTAATATATGCACACTAGTGTCGGATGACGTAGGTATACTATTATTTATGATATTTTATCTAGTCTGGCATCAATCTCGTGATGCATAATGAAATGAAACCTTTCTATAAACTCGACGGGTATTTATTTCTCAGAAACATTTTAATAAACAGTCATGGATGGCTGTTCTGTTAAAATATACGGACTATGATTGAAACCCTGAATATAAAAATTCTGGAGTCTTTAAAATAATAATAACAAAACTACCCTTTGTAAATAGCAAAATAAAAACCAACTAACAAAATAATGTTTGTTATGATGACAAACATTTGTTGTGAAATGACAAAATAAAAACTATTCACTTTGTTTTTGTCACACATAATAAAAAACATAGACAATTCTTAGAACAATAAACAATTTAAAAGCACTGTTTTCGTAGTATTTCCAATTCAATTTGACTATTGAAGAATATAAGCTTGAAATAACAATAAAATATATCAATTCGGGCGCTGGTAACCTAGCTTAGTATATAGTTCGAGATGCCCAAATTTTTGATTAATTTTTTTTTGTATTATGCCAGGCCAAAAAAAATGACTGCCGTGGTATTTAATTGAATTTATTAAAGCTGAAAATTGTTATATAGATTGTATGTATATTGCATATAAATAACAGTTATGACTGTCAGTCAGTTAAATGTTAGAACAGGCCTGGTCAGTCAGCCCTTATATATGTTTCATAAATAAATAAGATTCTGTTATAGTTATATTTTGTAGTAAGTCGATCCCTCTCTCTTTCTTTCTTTCTCTCTCTATCTATCTATCTATCCTAGTAGTAATATTGAATATCCAATATTGTCGGAAGTACATATAATTTTTATTAGCTGATTGACGGGAGTTCTTCCACAATACGGTTGGCTGACCATTTTATTTATAAGGTAAATATACAATTAATGCCCTCAAAAAAAATTTCAAGTTAGTTTTATAAATGAATTGAAACTTGTTTATTTATTGTACATGCATAAGGGCTGACTGACCAGCCCTATTCGAAGATTTAATTGACTGACAGTCATAACTATTATTTTTTTGCAATTTACAATCTGTATAACAATAATTTTCAGCTTTAATAAATTCAATTAATACCACGGCAATCATAACCGTTTTGATATCATATATCCCACCCCTGTTCAAACGCTCGCTTGACTGACCGCAGTCTGTGTGTGAACAAAACTACTATAACCAATCCTCAAATGATCAGCTTTAGTAAATTCAACGAATTTTGTTTGGTTTGGCTCTCCCATTATTAGGTTGCTGAATTGAATTTTCTAGATTAATTAAGTTGAAATTTGATCATATTTTTTTACCTGGCAAAATATTTACTCTAGAAGTTTATACAAGAACTGACTCCAAATAAGTTCAAAAATAGTCAATAATACATCTGGAAAAAATATTCCTTTGAAAAAAAGTAACTAGAAGAGATTCATTTCATTCTTGAAAATCTATCAAAGTAGATTATTGGATTGGATTCAAAGTAGATTATTTATTATTATTGGATTAGATATCGGTCTGGTAATATCGAAATTTCGATCGAAAAGAATTATTGTCACCAGATCCTTGAGTGAATATGTTAATTCTACATTTATTTTATTCTGTAAATACTTTCAGTTGAGTATTTATTTATTTGTCTTCGAAATAATATTCACTTGTCAACCTTCTTTTATCCAGGCTTAATAGGGATGAAATACGTCTATTTTGAAAATGATGTTTATATTAAAATTCAAAATTTAAAAGTAAAAGAAATTGATGCGTATTGTAATTTATTGGGACATTGGTTGGGAACTTGATCGTAGATTATTTCCGAAAACAAAACAGATCTACAAGATACTTCGATAAGTGTGCGATAATTTACCACCAAATATGAATTCCTACATGATATTATATGTTTGCAGTATTCAAGGATTTTTAGGCCACAAAAAGTACGGGCAAATTTAAATAGCCTAACTTAGGTAATGTAACCACCGCACAGTAAATTTCTGCTGTAGAAAAGTTTGAGTATGCAGGCTATTTTGCAGTGCAATATGCGATTTAAGTGTACAAATATTCGAGCTCACCCCCCCCCCTCCTCTATTCCAAAAATGTATTCAAATTCGTTATGATTTTTCAACTTATCGAGAAAAAATTTAGGTATCAATACGTAATTTAAAAAAAATATTTTTTCCTTACCTTGGTATTCGTTCCGAATGAACCTGCAGAGAAGACAAAAAAAACACATTTAAATCAATCAAATTAGAAGACTTATTAACAAATAATATGGTGAATTTTATTATTATTCGCGGAAAATATATTGGGAAAGTGGATTGATTCTTGTTAGTTTGTTATTGGTTTCGTAGAAAAAGACGAATACTTCTACATCTCACTGAATTTTGTCATCGTATAGCCTTATAGAAGTGGATTCTATGGAGTATTTCGAAAAAAAGATGCATTAAACTATCGTTATTTTCGTTTATATATAACTCTTTCTTTATAAATAACACTCTTTGGTTTGATTGCCGGTTTGACACCATACAGTTGCTTTGTGTTTAGTGCGCAAGAGCAACGATTGCAAATTGTTAAAATTTTTTTAATCAAAATAATGTTTATGTTCGGTCAAATGACCGAGAATTAACTTTATACATTACTGGCATAAAATTTTCATTTTAATAAAACCAGTTTCAATACTATTAAGGTATTTCCAACATGAATCGACTTGTGACATATTTGGTCAATTTTTTTTCAGGCTCAGAATAATGTTAGCTGTGATATCCCGAAGTTGCAGAATTTTTGTTCGTTTAAATCGCGAGATATCAGCTGCGAAGTTCGTGATTTCTTTATTCAAAGCATGTAAAACTTATTGTCGTCCGAGCTATTTTTTACGATATTAAAAAATTCTCTCAACAGAATTGAAAAAACAAAAATAGGTGGGGAAAAAATTTTACTATAGTTTTGGCATAGAAAATGCAAATACCATGCTGGAAGTATCTTAAAAATATTTTTCTTTGGTTTATTTTAATTTAAAGTTGTAAACCTTTAAAAAAATACCTTTTATTAAAAACAAAATTATTTGAATGTGCTATTTTTTGTCTCTAATTTTTTAATAACTGTTAAAGCTGTTTAAAAAATGTTAATACGCCTTAAATGGCGCAGATAACAATTCATTTAATTAACATAATGTATTTATAATATTATCAATGAGACAATGAAACAGGAAAATAGATT
Source organism: Chrysoperla carnea (assembly GCF_905475395.1). Lineage (NCBI taxonomy): Eukaryota > Metazoa > Arthropoda > Insecta > Neuroptera > Chrysopidae > Chrysoperla > Chrysoperla carnea. Next base: position 22,353,797 of record NC_058340.1, read on the forward strand.
AAAAATGTATAAGTTAGAACAAAAAATACAAACAAGTGAAATCATTGATTAGATAGCGGAGTACTTTCCAAGAAATGCAACTAATATCAATGTTGTACTGCGAATGATAACATATAGACCATAGCATGGACAACTTTTTATTAGTTATAACTGTTAAAATTGTAATAAATGTTTTTAAAAATTACAAAATTCGTGAACATTAAATGTAGAGATAAAATTTTATCATTATTTTTTTTTAAACTCTAACCGACTTCCAAAAAGGAGCTGTTCTGAATGCATGTATTTATTATATTCTTTAAAAAAAAAAAATAAGTTTTTTAATTGATTTTTCGTGAATTTTACAACAGAAAATGGTTTTTCTAAACTATAAATTCAAACGGCAGTGACGTCAACACCTCGCTTTTATGATAAACAATGATAAATGGTTTGTTTCTCAGCTGGCTATCACTATATTATAACGCAAATTTCCATAGAAACCGATTGGCTCACAGCCTCAACGGAGGTTAATACGTCACTACCGTTTTATTTATTCAAAAATATAACTATAATAATTAATAAAACGATGGAATAATTAATTTTAAAAAAAATTACTTAAATGTACTTGATAAATTATTCTTTCATTTATAAACGAATTTATGGAAACAAAAGTTAATGCAACTTCTATATTTTTGAAGAAAAAAAATCTTTACTTATGAAGGTCTTACACAATTTACCATTGAAAAGATATAACCAAAAAAAAATACTTGGCAAAGCAAAAACTCAGTAGCGATTTCAAAAGTCAGTTGTTAATTATTCTTTTCAAAAGGTTACAGCATAAATTTTCGTTTGAGCTAAAAAATTTGATATTTCATAAAATTGTAGAAAATAAAAATTTGGACAATTTTCAACCAACTTTGACTTGGCTTGTGTTCTAAGATTCAGTTAAAATGAAGTTTTGATTTTGGGAGCCTCTCACCTCAGCCTCTCACCTCTCCCATCTTACGCAAGATTCAATCTCGTTTTGCACAGACACTTTCGTTCGCGATGTAGGTAAATACATTATTTCTAATATTTAATTTCAACTCATAAAATCTTGCGAAACAAAGGCTTTAACCTACCCCCTCTTCCATATAAGCACATGAACAGATTTTTTAAACACCCCTCATTCCCAAAATGCTTACATAATTAATGAATATCTCCTTGGTTGTAACAATTCCACCGGGTTGTAATTTCTTTTATAATAGCTGAGAGAATAAATCATTTTAAAATGCAGTAAAAGATTAATATATAAGATAAGTACTTGGGTACTTGGGATTGCTTTTCAGATCAATTCTGTTTGTTTTTCTAAAAAGTTTCGCTTAAATAATTTTATATTAAATTATAGTGTTATTTCATTTATAACGAAACATGTTAAGGAAGGTAACTATATATAATTTTTTGTTTTGATTGTAAAAAATATGCAGAATAAATAATACACAATTTCATAATCAAATGATTCTACGATGCATGTCTAATTATTAACTTTGCAAATGACAAAAAAAACTATATAATTTTATAATAAATAGTCTTTGTAGCATTGTAGACATACATGAAAGGATGAAGTATTGTTTCTTGATGACAATGTCTCTCAGATCACTTTTCAGTTTTTTGAAAGTAATTCCTTATTTATAGAATGCCAACAATATGAAAACAAAGTTAGGGGTGTTTTAAATATGACGGCAATGTGTGTACCAATTTCCTGAACCAATCAAAGCTGCCGTTATATTGTACTGGACTGTTGCCCAACATGCTACTTAATACAAGCAGAAAGAAATTAAGTACCATTCTAAGGTACAACAATCTCTCATTACTCATATGAATAATTTCTACGATTTTTTCCAGCATATTTGAATGGCGTTACACTGTGTCATACTAGTAATCAATCACTCCATGTTATCGATGATAAGTAATGTCTCTGATCTCATTTCAAAATTTAAATCTCTAGACCGTAAAGGATAAAAAAATTAGGCAGTATTTTTTTCTTTAATGTCAAGATAACTATTGTAGTTCTAGGAGTTGATATCAGTACAGTAAGCTAGTATTTCATCATACTGACTTGTTTCTGGCCTAATATTTACAAGAGGGGAAATATAAGCCCTTAAAATTTTTCTCAAGTATGGAAAGTATGAAAAAACCCATGAAGCTAAGTAATTATGTGGATGAGTAATCGATGCCCCTCATCTACCAATTTGCATCAACTTTAAACCCAACAAATCCAATTAGAGGGAAAAAAAGAACGAAAAGTGTCATGGGACACCCGGTAGGAACTATATTTATTTCATACCTTGCTATACATTATAAATGTAGCGCTCATTTTTATATTTACTAGATATTAGAAGTAAAATCCTTATTTGATTCACATAACCTAATTTAATTTCAACCCAATATGTGCGTACATTAAGTTTGGTTTAATCAGGATATTTATAATGGCTTAATAAAATTTCATAACTTCTGATAACTTTCACAACTCAATTTTTTTTAATGATAAAACATAAAAGTTTGACAAAAAATACAAATTAACAATTATAATAATATTTTTGCATTTTCTCAAAAGCTCAAAAGTCATGGCAAGCTGAATCAATTGAAAAAGTTTTAGTTTCCTAGTAACCTAGATGAAAATAGTTTTTTTTTTTTGTTGCACTTTTTTTGGTTTTACTTTCCAAACAGCAAAAAAATCAGAACGATAACGTGCGAAAGGAGTGAAGTTTTAATATTAACTACCTCCTATTTTTTAGACACAAATAAAGCGAAAATTAAAATGGCAATAAACTGCGAATGTCACGCACGTTTCCCTAGAACTCTGCGATATAATATCACGCTAGACACCTTGAAAATATTTAATAAAGTTAGGAAATTATTGAAGAGCCAGTCCTTTGAAAACAATACAACCTAATTATTCTTTTGAACAAATAATTTTTATGTATCCACTCAATATATAATAGCATTTTGATAGGGTAGTTTAAGCGAGAATTCATCAAATGGAACAACATAATATAATGAACAGATGTTGGATTTCTTAACTAAAGTATGCAGTGTATGTATAATATAATAATATAATATATAATATAATATACTGCATTATTATTATTAACATATCACACGGGTCAGTCTGCAACATAATCATAATTTATTGCATTTCAATATTTACAAGAATTAAAAACTTGGTACTATAATAAAGAGGAAGGTCAAATAATATTTTTATGTTTTATTTATTACTTTTTTCAAAAATATTTTTGTTTTTAGGGTTCCGTTATTACTAAAATAAAACTATAAAATCATTTGTTTGTCTGTCCGGTTGTCACAGATTTGTTACATGTGTAGAATTTGGTAACTCTATCACAAGGCGCGTTTTAGCCAATCAATCACGCGTTGAAGGAGTAAGTTTTCAAAAGGGCACAATTTTACGTGTGCTCATTTTGTGACATATCAAAATGAAAGCCATCATTATTAAGCGAATTCAAAAAAGGAGAAAATTCTATGGTCAACTATACGTATTTTTATTTTTTGTATGTGTATTAACCGATTCTTCCGACAATTGTGGATCGATTTTGAAAAATGTGAATCTTTATGTTTGAAAGAGTATAACCTCCAGTAAGTGATTTGGTACTCCATAAAAATGCACAATAAGTAAAAAATATTTAATCAGTGCCGACTCATTTCACTAATTTCCTTGTGTGTAATTAGGATTTGAAATGGTCACCAATGACTCGATTTTAATTAGCTAAGGATTATTTTAATGTCGCTTCCAAAACGTTATTGCTGACAAGAAAATTATTGATTGGAGTTGGTACTTTAAAATTATTTTTTACTTTTTTGTGCACTTTTTTTGGAGTCTGTTCTATTTATTTCTTAAAACTTAAGGAATATCAAAATCACTCTCCTACATTTCGTTGGTAAAGGAGATGAATAGTTAATGTTGAATATTTTTCAAAAAATGTATTTCAAAAATAATGAAAAAAAAATATTTCTATACTTTAAGTATTTTTCAAAAACTGTTTTTGGAAAAAACTTAAGGAATAGAAATATATTTTTTTTTATAATTTTTGAAATACATTTTTTTAAAAATATTCAACATTGACCAATCTTCTCCTTTACCAACGAAATATAGAATATTTTTTTTGTATTACAAAATTCAAGAAGGCATAAAAATTACAAATAAATATTCCTATAATAAGTGAAATTTTCTAATAAGAAGTTTATTCTTTTACCGAAGCTCAGCCCATTATTCAGGCATATACAACAAGTGAGAATTGAAGAAGAGACAATATTTTAGTGGCAGAACCTTCCCCACTTACGTCCAAATCACACTCTACCGGTTTTTTGTTTGTTTGTTAATATGGTGTTACTTTATGTGAAGGTTTTCATGTGGGTTTGTCAATTTTATAATATATTTTGACTATTAATTCTTTTTATTTATATTGATATTAACCCGTGGCGTGAATTTGATAATGAACTAGTAACCAATAAAATTTTAATTGGTTATTCAAAATATGGTCTTCTAATTATGTGGTATTTTATGTGTAAGACAATCAGGAAATTAATTTCCGGAAAGTGAAAATTGTCTGAAACTATTATCTATTTTAAGACCGATTATTTATAAAAACCACAACAGAAGATAGAAATGATGTTACAAAATTTTCTCACTGCATAATTTATACATTAAATAAATTTCCCTGATTTTCCACTAAATCTATAGATAATTTACAATCCGGATTAATACAAAGAATACTTTCTTGGGCTCAATTCTTAAGTTCATACCGATAGACATTCTAAGTTTTTTACAGCTTGATTTCTTTTAAATGCCCATAAATCTAGAACTTTTTCAAGTTATTATTTTGACTCTTCCACTTAATCTCTATCTCCATATATTATAAATGCGAAAGTAAGCACGTTTGTTTGTTTGTTTGTTACGCTTTCACGCTAAAACTAGCGAATGAAACTGTACAGCAATATAGCTCTTACTTCAGAATAACACATGAGATATAATTTATAAGGATATATTAATAAAAAAAATTAATCAAAATTAATTTAATTTGACATTACCATAAATTACAGATTTCTGTAAAAATAGTCAATATAAAATATTTCACGGCCATCTTTTCTGATATAGTCAATGAATAATTAAACAATCCTTACCATTATTTCGAGTGTTATAGAAAGGGGATAAGCGAGAGCAATCTTTACTTTTAAACCCAGCAAAGCGGGTGGATATCACTCTAGTATAAACTAAAAGATGTTGTGTTCTTGATAAGAGGCTAAATTTCGCCATGTACAAAAATGTCAAGTTCAAATCAGACTCAGATTTTTCCTTACTTTGTAGAACAGCCCATATATGAACCCTGCAACTTATTTCTTCGAAATTTTAACACTAATTCAACACAATAAAAATATTCAACAACAATGACAACTAATACTAAAATCAACACGGAAAGTTACTAAAAGATATTAAAAGTAATTCTTATCTTGAGTTATAATATTGTTATTGATAATAATATAGTTATTACAAAAATTATTTGATTTGTTAATGAAATTTGATTGATATGATAAATGTGAAGTATAATCGTGAGTGTAGCTTTGAATACACTTCCGATTTACACAAACATTTTTGATTCAAGATAAAGTCACCTTGATAAACAAATATGATAATAAAAATTTAAATAAAAAAACTAACCGATACTTGAAAGTGTACATCAAAAAGTTGTTAATAGCCATATAATTATTAAGTTAAAATAATATAATAAAACTGCACCCAAGAGCGAGTTGGACACGCACATATAAGGATTCCGTAGGTGCTTCAATAATATTGAATAAACGTTTAAGTTTATTGAAGTTTAAGATTTTCGATGAAGGAATTTGTACGCCGGAGAACTGCCTTTTGGAAAATCGTAGGAGTAATTTTCCCATCCAATATGTATTTGAAAACTGTATAAATATAGTTGGGGCAGAGTAAATAACAGGGCACACTAAAACAACTGCGGCAATATTTACACATTTTTCGAGGTTAATTGCAGATCGAATTACACAGACAAACAAATCTTTGACGGTTTTTATCTTGGTTGTTTATATAGTTATTCGAAAAATAATTTTACTCGGGTGTTTGTTTCATGAATAAGCTACAAATTCAAAAATTCTCTATTATATTTAAACGAGAGATAAAAAGTACAAAATAATTTTTAAACATACGAGAGATAAAAAGTACAAAATAATTTTTAAACATAACACAAAATGGTTAAAAATCTAAGTTTATTTGTACATTCACATTTGAATAAACTAAACTGTTTGTGAAAAACTTGTTTAATTTTTTAATTTGTCTATTACAATCTTCTTTCATGAGAAAAAATAGAACAAAAATTAAATTTTTAACTTCCTAGAGGAAGTTAATGTAATGGAACTGATTTTGAAAATCTCCAGTTTTACATATTTCCGCGGTTTCAAGGCCGCAATATCCGAAACAAACCTTTTCAATGTGATGTCTGTTTGATGTTCGTTCGGATTCTTTCGCCTTGAGTATTTCGCGAAACAGTTCTGATATTAACACGTGAGCTTATTCGACGCCTAATCTCGTATTTAAGAACTGGAAGAGTTTTCAGCAGAATTAGTTGAGTCGTTTTATAATGGTAATAAAAAAACTGAATAAACAGAATCTGAAAAGTGGATAGAACACATCATTTATCTATGAAGATAATGATCGTTCCAGCATAAGCTGCAGTACATGTTTGAAAAATAACCTATGAAGGCTAACAAGATATTTTTTTTTTAATTTTTCCCCCTCTGGGAAGTTAGTCGTGTGGAATACAGGGGGTGCACTCACACGACTTCAGTACCACACCGACTATGTACTGCCAATTTGTTTTTGTTCGTCTACGGAACCCTAATAGGGTACATATGTAGCTTTATACCCATATGTCTTTATATGACTTACCTCAAGCAATTATTTCAGATCAACATGTTTTTAATAACACGCCAAGGATTTAATATTCTTAGTATGAAGAGTTTTTTATGGTTAAAAAAGGTGTAGTACGTATCGTAAAATAATTTCAGATAATTATAACTCTCGCACGATTTATGTTGGTAGTAATGCTTGTGACGTTTTGTACAATGTCGATTTTTATATCAAGGAGATTGCATTTTTTTCCGATTTTGTTACTGACAGTAATTGGTTTTTTTCAAAGTAAAGTGTTTTGTTTGTTTTGAAAATATAAATTTCTTGAAAAATGTACTTAATTTATTTCCAATAACTTTGAACAATTATACTTTTATAAAACTCGATTATTTGTTTTCTTGTTTATTTATTTGATAGAAGTAGCTTAAGTTTTCACAAGAAAGCGATATTTTATATTCTCGATGTTTCTTTTTCCTTGGCACTTCGAAAAAAAAGTTATCGTAGGGAGGTAGGAAAAAGCGACCATAAGCTTGTCTTTGAATTTAAGAGCCACTTTATAAACAAGGTTTGAAACTGATAAACGAAAGCGCCGGAGCTAGACTCCTTGGCTTCTACGGAAAAGACTTTGCTGTTGCGCTCTTTCAGAGTTAAATATACTCCCTTAAAAATATTTTAGAGGCACTCCCGAGAAGTTTGTGCCTCTGATACTAACTATTCTTGCCAGGACCTAGATCCGATATTTAAGATAGTGAAAGACATTTTGTTCTTTATAAACTAAAGCTTAAATATTTGAACTTGTATGCAAATCTGAAGATTGAGCAGAAATTGAATGTAAAAAAACTCTCTCTGTAAATTTCAATAGAATTTGTTATTTTTTACCAAGAGATCATTTTGAAAGAAAAATATTCCAGAAGCAATAGCACACACCGTCTATGCAAAAACTTGTTTTAAGTTATATTTACTGGGGTAATACACAAAAATCTTTTTTCATATTCTCTAATTGGTCTTGCAATTTGATACGAAAAAAGCATAGGTACAGGGCTCGCATATTAATTTTTGTAATCGCACTTTTGCTTAATCCTCAAACTCATACGTCTTGTTGCTCGACCAAACCCTAAAATCTATAAATCACCTTAAAACAGATACCATCAAAATGTAATTCGTAGAATAAATATTTCATAACTATTACCAGTTATTTAAAGTGTTATTCAAATAAAAAATATTAATAATTGAAAAGAATTTAATAATATTTAACATAACTATTAACAAATGAAATAATTTTTAGAAAATATTACTGGTATTTGTAAATAAACTGTCTGACAATATATCAAAAACTTGAGTTACTATCTGCATAACAGATAAGAAAAATAAATAAAAATAATATTAATGATACTTATCAGATTTTTTGAAACATGATTTCTTTTTTACTCTCTCGATGATATTTAAAGATACAAAAAATAATTTATTTTTAATTTTTTTGTGAACAAAATTATTTTAGATATTTCTTATTTTATAAAATGGGCGTTTACAATTTGGCTTTAAATTTATGTCAAAAGTATTGATAAGGGATTGAATCGGTTAGATGTGTAATGTTCAATTAGCTTACACATCAAACAAGTATAGTTATAAACCTTCAAAGATTGGCTTTTTTCTGGAAAAGCGAATTTTAAATGGAGTCTGTAAAACGATTCAGAGAAGTGACGTCACTTTTATTTTATATCACTCTTTGTCTAACTAAGATTATAAAGATTAAAAATTTAAGATAATATGCCCTTATTATTCCTTAGCTTCCAAATATCTACTAAATTTATTTATCAAATGACTACTAAAATTGTTAGTACAGTACAATCTCACTAGTCCTGCACTTCAATAGACCGATCCGTCCAATGATCCGACACCCTTCGACAATCCGATTTTATAAGAAAAAAATCACCAAAAAAGATGTTTTTCGTGACAGTGATGATTTGTAATAGGAATTTTTCTGTTCAATCCAGTAAGTTGAACATTCGAATAATCCGGCACCCTCTGGTTTTTTAATAGTGCCGGATTAGTGAGATTGTAGTGTATTTATTAATAAAGAATGAAAATTTCTATTAGACGAAATCCACCAATGCAGAGTTTGCGAGAACAAGCTCCTTTCATTGTATTTCATTTCAGTCCTGGTCCATAAAAATTACTGAGATATTTGTCAATAAAAAAACCATCGATTTAACAACGTTTATTCACAAAAACAGATCCTATAAATTTTGCTGTTTATTTACCTACAGAAATTATCTAGAGTAACTCGAATTTAAATCGTATTGTATGTCATTTATTCGAAGCACATGAGGTTTTTTAGTGTTTTTTAAATATTGATAAAATATCAACATGAAAGATGTTTATAAAAAATATTTTTGAAGAATCTCTTTAAAAATTAATTCCTAAGTATTTAAATATAAACAAACATAATACTATTAAGAATTTTTTAGGTATGTTTTTAATGAAAATTTTATATAATTCCAATGGTATTTATTTGTGCCTTAAAAATAGGAATTGGGAGAATTCATTCAAATTTTTGTATACCATGTATATATGAAATATATATAGTATATTAAGTTTAGTCCCAAGTTTTTAACGCTTAAAAATATTGATGCTACTAACAAAATTTTGGTATAGGTGTTCATAGAATCATCTAATTAGTACATTTTCGGTTGTTCGTCCGTCTGTCTCAACCCGATAATTCAAAAACGAAAAAAGATATCAAACTTAAATTTTTACAGCGCACTCAGGACGTAAAAAGTGGGGTCGAGTTCGTAAATGAGCAACATAGGTCAATTGAGTCTTGGGTCGAACCTATCTTGTAAACCGTTAGAGATAGAACAAGTTTAAATGAAAAAAATGTTTCTTATAAAAATAAACAACTTTTATTTGAAACATTTTTTTGTAAGCATCACTGTTTACTCACGAGGGCACACATTATATGCAAATGTTATAGTATGTATTAATATGGGATCATCAATTATGTATGTGTGACATGTATAGATATGTGTAATGTGATAATCAACATTGTCTATACATGGTATTTCAACAATTAACTCAGTCAAGTGTTTGTTTTCACTTGTTTGTATTTGAACTTGAATGAAAGACAAATTAAAATGTTCTAACAATTTAAAAAAAAAATTCATTTTTTGTATAAACTAGGCATATATTATTTATGTTTCAAGTATTGTGAATTCAATTCTTACTTTCTTTCATATTATATCCGAATATATTCTTTATAAAAATAAATTTCATTACCGTGTAATCTTTTTTTAAAATACAAAAAAAAAATTGAAAGGAAATTAATTCTTTGCCAATTACACGAGCAATGAACCTATTTAAATGTGTTTCTTTGGCATTATGAATCAAAATCTGGTTTTAGAAATGTTCTCTTACGCATTTTTATATTAGACTAATATTTTTACAGAAATACTGCTATATTTTTATTAAGTATACCCTATATATATGAAATATATATCAAGGCTTACCAAGTTTAGTCCCAAGTATGTAAAGTTTAAAAATATTGAGACTACGAACAAAATTTTGGTGTAGGTGTTCATAAAATTACCGAATTAGTCCATTTCCGCTTGTCTGCCCGTCCGTCATCACGAAAACTACTCAAAAATGAAAAGAGATATCAACTGAAATTTGTATAGCGTGAGGACATAAAAAGTGAGTCTGAGTTCTTAAATGATCCACAAAGCTTAATTGGGTTTTGTAAACCGTTAGAAATAGAACAAAAGTTTTAATGTAAAAAATTTTTCTTATAAAAAAATAAACATATTTTAAACGCCGGACAATTTAAAATATTCGATAATCAAAACAAACGTGACCGAAAGGCCGCCTTAATTGTGTTGATTTCTTATTTATTCAGAATAACACAAACATTGACATTCAATACTTTCTACTTATACTGAAGGTAACCCAATCAAATCCTGAAAAGTAATTACAAATTCCTTAATTTATAAGTGTAATTATACAGAATGAATTTTTTTAGTTTTATTTACGAACTTTGGAAAATAAAACAATTTATATTTAACATTCATTTTCAACTAATTTCCCATTAGAAAACTGGCTTTGCGCAAATTTCTATTTAATTTGAAGAATAAAAATTCAAAAAATACTTTAAACTTGCTTTAAAAAAAATATTTAGTCTGGTTATAATATTAATATTAAAAATTATAAAATTCGACATGTCTACAAGGCCGAATTTCAATTAACTGCATAAAGTATCCTAAACGAAAAGCATACATCATTTTAGTTACTTTCGAATTATCCAGACAAAAATTATTAAGTAGATATTTTATCGTTTGATTTTTCACAAAATATCATCGTTTCATATCAGGTGTTAAAATGTTTGTTTACATTATTAAATACCTACGGCAAAAATTTATTTTAAAAATTTTAATTTACATATTTAAACGCAACAGTTCATTCAAATTCTGATATATTGTTGATAGAATTCATATTAAGTACAACTATTATTATGTAAAATAAATGTTTTGAATTAAAATAGCTTAGTTTAACCAAATAAAAAATTTTCAGCCATTGATTGGCCAAAAAAATTTTGTCAATTATAATTAAAATAAAAATACATACCAATGAAAGAAAGAAAAAAAATTCACAATTCAATTAAAACATTAATTACTTGCAAATCTTATTAATTAAACACTAAACATCTTTAAAATTTGCATCACGCCAATAGAAATCAATATCGCACAAACTTAACAATAACTAAATAAAAGAAAAAAAAATTGTCATCTGAATGAAAACAACACCAAATACTTTTTATTATGATAAATTACACCACCACTAAACTACAAAGTAAAATAATTCCAGAGTATAAGTGACTTTTGTTACAAAATATTTATTCCAAAAATAAACCAAAAAATACAATTTCTATAAATACCTAAAAGACACAAACACACACACAGACACACATAAACATTTGACAACACTCATTTATTTATTATTTTTTAAATTTATAATTTATTTTAGATGAGAAGGCAAGACAGAAGGAAGACTTCTTCATGATGTAGCAATATATATACTTGTTGTGTGTGATAACTTTGTGTGGAGAAGATCCCGAAAATATTTTTAAAAAAAATGTTGTCCTATTCTTTTGTTGTTGTTCACGCAGAGAAAGGTTCACAATGACTGTTAAAATAAATTCAAGTGTACCTATTATTGTTGTGAAAGTACCGACCGATTACACAGTGCGTAGTAGTATGTTAAATGTTTACAGAGTTGTGTGTAGTATAATATAGGTATTACTATTTGTACGTACATTCACATCCACTCATAATGTACCAAGTATAAAGTTGACGTTAGTCTCTTAGTTTTAGGGTGGGTGGAGGATGAATATGTTTTGTTGTTTTACAGGATGTTCATAAACATGAGTTGCTGAGAGGTGGTGTTCTTGAAAATATGTTTAGGATGAGTTTCCAGTCGCAGAGATACGATGGAAAATATGAAATTGGTAAGACTTGCAAGGCTTTGATCTATACGATTCATCGGTACCGCCGATCAAAAAACAAAAAAGAATATAAAACTTCGTTGAAATTACAAAGAAAGAATAAACTTGTTTGGGAACATCCATAAATTACGTCACACCAATTTCACAATTTTTAATCTCCCCCCTACCCTTTGTCAAAGACGGTCACATTTTTAGAGCCCCCTCAGTTAAAAATTAAATTAAAATAAAACAACAGTTAAAAACCTTTGTTTTTATGGGTTTTTTCATATAAATTTTGCGTTTTATATTTTAAATTTTCACATGTGACGTTGACAAAGTTTTTAACCCTCTCTAGCCTTTGTCACACAATGTCTCATTTTATTGACCCCCTCCCCCCTTAACGTGTGACCTAATTAATGGATGGTTCCCATTTTATAAAGGGCTAATAAGTATAAAATAATAAAAAGTTCTTAAAACACTTGCAAGATTGGAAACGAAAAGCATAGGGCGCATGCAATATATAACTATAAACAGTGTTTCGTTTCCAATCTAACAAGTATTTAAATAGCTACTTATTATTTTATACTTTTTAGTCCGTTATAAAAATATGGTATCTCAGAGGAGTATACATTAAAAATTATTTTAATTTTATTCTTTTTTTTCTGCTTTTTAGGGCTATGTGACTGCATTGGCATTCTGAGCTATGGTCGAAATTTCAAGTCTCTAGCTCATTGGGATGTATAGAAATACTATTGGGTTATGACTCAAAAAATGAGGAATATAAGTGGTAGCTTCTGCGAGGAATGCGGTGAGTAATAACAAATGATAGAAGACATGCTTCAATACTCGGAACTAGAATCGGCGTTCAAAAATCGTGAGGCAAAGTTTACTACATGATTTGGGAGAAGCAGAAAATAAGAACATCATTAGAAATATAATAAGTTTTGCTCAAAGTTGGAAATACTTCGAACGAAAATTTCAGCGGGGTTAACGGGTTTTTTAATACAGTATTACATAATGAGTCCCAAGTGAGAGGAGGAAAGTAACTTAAATTTTCTAAATTCTTCTACTGATGTTGTATCGATTATGAAATCGATAAAAGGATTTATCGATAAACAAGAATTTTGATCAAATTATCTGAAAAATCTCTGAATTCCATAGATTTTTATAGTTCCTCGATTAATATTTAAAAAATCCAGTCACACAAATCTCTTTCACTGAACGCATCCTTGTGGTCCAGTGACTAGTGTTTTGGTACCGTGTAAGTTTTTTTATCTTGAGATAAATAAACACTCAAATAAACCGTAAACACTTTGGAATGACATTCGTCTATCATATAAGGAGAACGAACTAGAATGAAGCTTAAAAGAATGATTATGAAGATGTACTTTAAATTCAAATTTCGATTGAATGTAACTTTAAAAACTTGTAAAGTTAAAACCACTAATCTCGACTTTATTAAATGCCGTGAAACATTCTGTAAATGTTAAACACAAGTATAAACATGTTAAAATAATCTAGATAGGATACTTTAGGAGTTTAGGGTATTGACATTTTTATAACTTTAACTGTGTGGAGGGTCTGATGTATTTATTATCACCGTGTAAATTGTAGTTGTTTGCAGTTTTGAACCGGTACAACACCGATTTTCAACAGCACAGGTATACAAATTATGCGTTCATTAATATTTATTTTTGGTTAACCTGTCCTTGTAGTAGTTTGTTTAAAACCAAGACCAACTTAATCTTTAAATAACTAATATTAAAGCTTCTTCTATCTCTTTCTGGTTCAAAAAAATTAAATTTCGGGATGGACTTGAAACGTCTCACTCTGATTTCTTCTTAAGAATAATTTATTCAAAACAAATGAAAAACAATTGGCCTAAATTAAGGGAATTGTTTTTTTTATTATAAAAACTAAATTTTTACATTTATTTCAAATTTTTGTGTATTTTAAATAAGTTAAAGCCCCTTCTTATACATGATACTTTTAATAGCTTTTTTTATCTCAAAAATTATACCACTTAACATATTAAGGTGAGACTGTACACTTCAATGCAAAACGCGCATTACGTGTTTCTATTTCAACAAATATGTATAAATAAACGAAAAAACTACATAAAAGCCGAAATTCGAACTCGAGCCCTCTAAATATCGGGTTTAGACCACTTCGGATCTATTTCACTGACCCAAATTATAGGTGTCTTCGTGTTTATATTTTATTTGGATGTTTGTGGATACAGAAAACACAAGCGTTTCACACTGCTATAGAAGTGACGCAAATTACATATTTTTATTATGAAATAAAAATTTTACAAATGTTTTAGGTTAAAAGCAATTTGTAGTATTCGTAGTATTATTTTCACAAACACAAAACATTCATTGTGAAAATTCGCCTAATGGACCTAAGAAGATAAATTTGTTAACGTGTGCGTGTTTTTGATTATGAATGAATGTATCCGTAAGATGACGTCACGCACGATTTAGCACAGTTTACATTACTCCATTTTGCAATTGTTTACAAAAATTATGATAAAAAAAAACAAGTTTTTAAAATGTCCTATTTTATTCTCCCTTGACGATAATTAAAAAGTGTCGTGTACAAAGTGTTTATAATTTTATAATGCTTGATAATTATAATTAACATTGCATTAAAAGAAGTTCTTTGACTTACATTTAGATATGAAACAAAACACACAAATACTACACGTGTATTGCTTTAACCAAATATAATAACAAACAGTTCGTGATGCGTACAACTTTTAGGAAGCCAGTGTACTTTTATCCCTCGAGATAGTAAAGGTTTAACGAAATTATACATATTACTTTCTACTGCTGAGAACAGTTACCTTTCAAACAAAGAAAAACAAAATCTGTTGATTCGTATAGGAGCTACGATGCCACGGACAGACAGACAGACAGACAGACACACACACACACACACACACACACACACACACACACACACACACACACACACACACACACACACACACACACACACACACACACGTAGCAGTCAAAATTTATGACACCTCTCTTCTTAATTCTTAATTCGGGAGTTAAAAAACCGATTTAGGACAGCCATGCTTTATTATGAAATAAATCCGTAGGTATAAAATAAACACCTTAAAGGTTTTGAAAATCTTAAACTTTTGTAGAGGGTTAGAGGCTGGCTATAGAGAAAATTCAAATGTTGGTTGTTATTTGGCTAACCGCTGGCCATTCCCCTTAAAATCGCAAATTTCTTTATAGTTATTACATTGAAAGATGATTTACAGAAATAACGGTACTAAATTCTAAAATTATTTCTTTTCTTTTCTGTAACTTTCCTTAATATATTTCCATGTTTCAAATAATGAAAAATTCCAAATTATCTGTTTCCCCACACAATCGCTAATATATAATGACTTCTTTGTTACTATATTTCCTAAGCTCTCGTTTACTTGATTTAACAACAACCATGGTCGCACCGAGGCGTAAGGAGATCAAGGCAGCTACGCTCCTCTGGATCTGGATTTACCATTAATTTGGTTGTTTACGACAAAATAATGTTCAATTTATGAAATTTTTAGGCTTGCTGATTTGTCTCCTTCTAGACCAAAAAATTCTGTTCGGCCCTGCCTTGGGCCAAAAGCTGTGTACGTCTATAACTACGACCCTAGTAAGATTGAATTAGTTCAACAACACAGATAACACAAAGAAACCAATTTTTGAATTCAATTTTCAGGTTGATAACAACAGTTTTCTATCATAAAGTTATAAATAAAGTTAATAATAAATAATAAAAAAAGCTTTTTAAATAACTAGGTTAAGTACTTTTTTAATTTAATATGAGTATTATTTAAAAAAAAAAAAAATATAAAACTCTCAAATATACTGATAATAAACATTTTTTTAATGGTCCACTAATATTGTGTTACAGCAATCAATAATAATATTATGTGATGGCTACCATACCATATCACATTAATTACGACAAAAAATATTATAAATTATTTATTTATTATGGTGACGCCAAACATTTTTTTTTACTTCCATCAAAAAACAAAATATTACATAACAAGTCCAAATACCCTTTAATTTATTATTTTTTTAAAGTCACATTTATTTTAGTTTATATATTTTTTAGAAATAATTTTTGTACCAAATATAGTTTTCTTTTTTTTAAATTATCCAACGCAGAATTAAGGTTTAGCCTAGTAAGACAATACTTCCCATGCTAATAAAATTCCAGGAGTGGCAGAATCTGTGAGACATAAACAAACACAAATTTATTTAAAATTTCATCATATGTTGAATACCATACACTGCGTCTTTATAAGAATTACGGAAAAAAACTTCTTATTATGTGTTAGCAGCCTCAAAAGAGTCTAAAAGTCGATCACCAAAAAGAATCCAGGCCGCGACATCAAAAAAGCGAAAGTAATAGTATCCGCTACTAATATTACCTAAGCTGCCTGGAAGCTTGAGTAAAATTATAGCAAAAATCATGAAGAGAATAAATGTAAACTTTTTTGTAACCCAAAATACAAGCTGGTTTTTTATTTTGTTGAGAAAATTAACTTAAAACAAAGCCTAAAAATTTCAACCTAGACATAAGCTTATAGGGTGTTGACTCTTGATTTCTGTTACAAAGGACCACGCTAGATTGGATAAGAATATGGCTTCCTGTGAAATTTTTCTAACCCACCTTAAAATGTTCTTTGAATCATTCTGATCAAAAACTCTCACGGCCACAAAAATTTTTAACTAGTAGCTACGGTTCGAGCTACGAGCGATCAAATCTAGAAAAATGGTCTATTTTGTAGGTTTTTCACAAACATCTTTGTTGACGGAGCTATAAATATTTGAAAATGGCATAGTGTTTCGATACGCCAGACAATCGGAAGGTTATAAAAGTCTGTGGAGTTTATTCAAAGGCGAAATCTAACAAACGGATCAAAAAATAAGGTTATATACATTCGATATTGAACAGTTTTCGAACCCGTTTTTCAAAATATAATTTTCGGTTTTTATGATTTGTAATTCGTGTGATAGAATGGAATAGAATTAACAAATTAGACACTGCTTTTACAAAACACAAGCTAAAGACAAATTCTTCATTTTAATACTAATCGCTTAGACGGGAATAAAAATGTCATAACTCATTATGGCCTGCAAGCAATAAATAAGGATTAAAACAATTTTTTTTCGTTACAGGTGAACTCTTTCGACCAAGTAATTATGTCTTCGCTTGCAATTTTTTTATACTGATAAAATTGAGCCATTGAATAGTGAATATTAAAATCTATAGTATTTCAAGTATGGAAGTTAGTTAAACCTCTTAAATTGTAAGAAAAAGTATTAAATGTTTAAATTATTTATATGACAAGGAATATTTATGTTAATATATTGTCATTTATATAAATGGTTTATAGACCACCCATATCATTCATTATTTAAACATATGAAAAGCATAGCAGTTATTTAAAGTGGTTCGTTTTTATATACAGATAATTCTGAATTGAGGAAAAATAGCCGTGGTTAGCCGTGTGGAGTGTCGTAACAAATTACCAACAATTAGACTGAAGTTAGGTGCTTATGATATCGAAAAAACCATTTAAGTCGAAAATAGTCTCATAATTTTTTTGATTTAGGTATAAGTATGCAGGATCATTTTTAAAAAAGTATCCTAATTGTCACAAACAGAATGAAAAATCAAAACGCAAAGACACATCTTTATAATCAAACACAAACGGTTCATCTTTGTCACTAAAGTAAGTTGACTTCTTACAACATTCAAACCGCAAAAAAACTTTTAGATTTGTGGGTTTTTCCAAAATAACTTTTCAAAAAAGGAATGGAAAATCAAACTCGCGAAAACACGTCTCTGCTCATTTTTGAAGGGATTGAAAATACAGTATATATAGAATTCTTTATACAGTTACGTCCTATAGGCAAACACGGGCTAACTTTGTTTTTTTAAATACAAATTTTTTAATTTTTTGTTCTCACCAAAAAATAAAAATTGCTCAAAAAATATTTAGTTTCATTAACAAAACAGATTTGAAGCCTGTTTGATTATGAAGATATTTTCTTTTCATTTCAAAATTTGCCTAAAAAGTCAACACGTACGTGTTTTCAGTTTTTTGGATTTGAAATACGGCTTAATAAACTACATAATTTATTTTTTAAAATTAAGATAAAATTGATTGTGATTTTTCAATAATTAACATAGTAGAACCTTTTTTTTTTTTAATTTTTCAACCACGAATGCATTATAGTAAATATTTGTGCGTCATAGCTTAATAAAATGTTTCATAATTAAATTTATAATAATATTTGATAATAAATTAACATAAAATTTTTTATGAGTGAATTTATTATTACATCAAGCGTCATTATAAGCTATTTGCACGTGGAATTTACAGAACAGCGATGCAGTTAATTTTGGAACCAACTGATTATTTTTATTATTAGTTAATAACATGTGATTAACGATGCAATCACATTATATGCACCACTTACTGATTTATATCAAATGATCATTAATTAATACAATTTCTCCGTTTTAAACTCAAGCATGAAAACGTCTTCTTCTTCCTCAATAAATTAATTACTATTTATTTATTAAAATATCATCGATTTCACTAAATATACAAATGAAAAAAAAAACTTAATAAAAACGCATACTGCACATCGATCATGATTAGGTAATTAAACGACACTCGATTATTTTATAATCAATCCTACAATGACATCAATCAATATTCAAAGATTTAAATCAATTTCTAAAATCTGTAGTCTATAACTAAAAACATTAAATATATATTAATTGAATATTTAAAATCCGTTAATAATTAAATATTGCTGTTTTTACTTTACGCTTTTATGGTAATTATAATTATTTATTACAATAGGTAATTATTAATTAATTAATGTCGTTAGGTATCCATTCGGACTCTCTGATACAATGTTGTAATACAATTGAATTCTTTTCAAAAGTACTTCCTAAAGAATAAACATTTTAAGATACCGTAACAAAAAAATATTTCTTTAATTTGAGTTAATTATGTAGAGATATATCGAGATATGGGTACGGGGTAATTTTGGGAATTTTTTTTCTTTTCTTGGTTTGCTGAATCGAGATTTTAATGTTATCAAGTCGAAATAGCAACTAACAATTTGATGTAGGAAAATTGGGTAGGGGGCAGTCGTGTACCTTTGATTATTTAGAAAAAATTTTGTTGTGAAAGCACACTAAAATAATTACATAAAAAATTTATTACCTAGCTTACCATTTTACTATTTGGATCAACAAATTTTAGATCAACTGTATTTATAGTAGCTAAAATTTAATTAAACTGCAAATTGTACTGTCCCAAAGTGAATTTAGAAGTAGTATTAATGAAACATCAAAATTGACATAACTTTTCCAAATATTGTAGAAAGTTGGAAAAAACACTACTATTATGGCCTTTCCCTCATCAAAGAGTGTTATCGATTTCAAGTTATGAATACTTTTTTCTAAACAATTCACAGGACTCAATTGATTTATTGGATAAGTATATACAAATTTTGCTAGAAATTGATGAAAAAATAGCTTATATGCAAAAACTGAGCATTAAATTGTGGAATCGTGTGAACTACATGTATTTGAAGACACGAACTGAGAATTTTACATTCGCAAGCCATCGAATAGATACAGTCTTTAAAATATATAAGAAGGTTTAAAATTGACATAACAATGAAAGAGTTAAGTCTTGAAGCCTGATAATAGACGATTTACAATAACTTCACAAAAGCTTACAATGCAGCCCATAGCTGTCATATTCCTCGAAAAATAGGTTGCCGTTGTTCTTCCTTGTGCGATCATTACCACTTGTTCAAATGCCAAAGCAAAAGTAAGAAAATAAAAACCCATGATTCAAATCTATCTTCAGAATAGGTTGAGGACAGTCGAAAGAGTTTCAGATCAAAAGCATTCCAAAATGCATAAAGTATGTCAAATAATCCCATTCTTACGGTTTTACCTGTGTAACAAATATAGAAAGTATTGTATACTTGTATAGAAGAACACAAAAAACAATCATAGTCGTGTTTTTTTGTATATTTGCAATAAACATTTCTTTGATGTTTATTTATTTTAATTTTAAAATGTAACAAAGCAAAAAATGTTTATTTCTTAATCTGGTTTTTCTGTAAATCAGAATAAAATACAAACAACAAATTTTAATCATATTATTTTAACAAAAAAAATTTCTTAGCATTCCAGTAATCAAGTCGTTCGAACCATATACGTCATGTCTCTGACGAATTGTTTTATTTATATTTTTAATATTTTAACCAATCAACAATTATTTTACGCATACACAAAAATAAAAAATCATGAGCAATAGATCCCCTTCACCATGGTCATATTTACCCTTCATTTAATGATTCTTACTATTTATTGTTCCCGACTGAAATCATATTAGCGAATATCCGGAAATGGAGCTATTGCTTTTGTACTGATGATGGAATTTTGAAAAAATTTCTTCAATTGTTCATCGATCCTACTCAACAGATGTTAAAATCGATCATCGTTAAAGTATCTATGTTTTTATATGTCAGTACCCTCTTTAGTTGTCGCAATTTAAGTCCGATTTGAATAAAATTTTATATCAAGAAGGTTTTTGTGAATAGAAAGGACAAGTTCGTTAATGAGAAAAATCGACCGATAAAGAAGGGGTGGGGGAGAGAAAAAAGTACTCTAGTGATTTTTCTCTAGACGCTTAGTTCACAAAATAAAAATTATGAAAAATTAAAAATGCAATATTCGATTGTATGAAAAATGTGTAATTTTTTCCAATCTCTGAAGGAATTCGCTTAGCTTTCGCAGCAGATGCGCTACGAATTTTTTTTCTATTCATTAAATTTTCAACCCGGTCGCGGTAGCTCAATTTGGAAAAGCTTTGAAGGTTTACAAAGCTTTATAATGAGCAAAAGTTCGTCACCTTTCCACATTAAAATAACGAGAGGGAACTGGCAACTTGGTACTTCCAAAAGGCATTTCCTTAACATTTACTCAACTTATATAAAAATTTTTAACCCAGTAACTCAATTTGGAGAAACTTTGGAGGCCCACAAACTTCAATAACAACGGAAATCCATTATATTTCGATACCAAATGGAGTGAAAGTTCGGGAAAATTTATACTACCAAATACCTTCAAAACAGTACATATGTCTATATTTTCAGAGGATATAACTAAAAATATCATTAAAATTGATATCACATTGCATTGTACAGATTTTTTTTAAAGGTTTTTAATTAATTTAAAAATAATATATAATGAAGTATTGTTAATTAATTAACATTAATACCACAAGCAATTGTTTATATTTTTTTAAATGAAATAAAAACAAATTATAAAATTGTTTTTTTGTATTCAAATGTCCTTAGTTTATAGAAATTTGGGTGTGGATTTTCATGGATAATTTAAATTGTTTTTTAATACAATAAAATAAATATTGACAATTATCATAATTTCTAATGTAAATAATTTAAATGATATTGGGCGATGACCGAAAAAATTACTTAAGTAGGTAGTTATTAACAGGATATATTATCAATGACATAAATTCTATTGAAGGCCGAAATGGTACATTGCATTTTGAGTTAAACGAAAAGTATTTATTACTACCCAAAAGTTACAATGAAACAAATTTTTGCTTTTTTAAGGGTGTATGAGCATGACAACAATGTTTAAAGGCTCAGATTTTTACTCAAAGAATATGTGGTTAAAATTTTAGCTTAGAATCATATCAAATTTCATTGAAAATCGATATAAAATACATTGCTCTTATGGAGATATCTCAAAGAAGACATATTTTGAAAGTTTTTGATAATTTTCATTTGGAGCGAATGAAAACAAATAAAAAAAAACTTTTAATAGGAAATGACATTTTAGCAATGACATAGAAAAAAAAAAAGCGTCCCCATCCATATAAGGAATGTACGGGCAGGGTATATTTAGGGTTGAAATTATTTTTATCTTATTTTCAACTTTGATGATGAATTTTATTATAACTTCATGAATGTGGATGAAAAATAAGAAAAAAATTTCCAATATTCGCCTTGGTTTTCAAAATATTGAAAGCTGAGTAATTAAATAAAAATTTCAATTTTCGATATTTTGAAAATTACCTACTCCAGATATCGAAAAATTTTATTGTAACTTTTAATCTTATATTGTCAAGTTATAGCATAATTTACCATCAGAATTGTTCATACACGCTCTTACATCCTTAAGAAAAATAAGGTTTTAACAATGACTAGAGTGAAGAATTAATGATAATTAACATATGCAAAAAAAAAACTTTCAAAACTTCCAAAAGCCTCCATTTTTCTTTTAATTCGCGATGTATTAGTAAAACAGATAATTTTGTAAGTTGCTTCCAGCAGTTAAAAAGTTATTGAATTGGTTTTATGTTAATTTGTCAAACTCTGGGAAAATAGAAGACGTAACTGTTTTCATCTATTACTTTCAATTTTTTGTCAAACTCTGGGAAAATAGAAGAAGTAACTGTTTTCATCTATTACTTTCAATTTCAAAAATAATTTCGCAAAAATAATTCACCATCTTAATGTAAGTTAACAATAATTTATTATCGACTTACTTTTAACAAGAAGTCAAACATTAGTGTTTTTTACACATAATGAATGCGTTTGATGTATCTATCATTCACAGACTTGAAAATATTCGATGTAATCCAGGTTTTTTCCCCGTTCTGAAAAATAAATAATAAATCGTTATTTTAAATGGATTCGTGATTAAGTGATTGCTAAATAAGCTATCGATGGGACGTTAAATAATCGAACAAAAGTTTACATAATTAATAACTATATGTCTTGGTGAATTAGTTCATTATGGCCTTTTTTGTAAAGTATAGATTTTCACGTCAAATTTCACATGGTTTTAATAATTTTTTGCAATTGATGGATAAAAACGAAATCCTGTTTAGAAATTTGAAAGACGAAATGAATTTGGAGAAATATATCTCGAATATCATTCTAATCCGTTAAAAAAGAATTTTATTTTCAGTCGTATATTAAAAAGTACGTCAATAAAATAGTATTCTAGACAAGCAGTAAAATATCCATGAATTTTCTAGATTGATAATAATAATACGTTTTATGAAAGGGAAAACCAAAAGTTGTGTATACAGAATGCGGGCTCAAAACGATCAATAAAACAGCCCTAGACACACATACAAACACAAATACACAATATAAATACTTATTGTGAGGGTACACAACACAATTTCACTGGAATATTTGTTTGTATATAGAGTGGCGCCAAATATAGTAGACAAAAGTAACTAGTCAAACACGGATAGATATTCCTTCATAGAGGAACAAATGTGGAACGACGAGTTGACAAAAAATCGTGAAAGTGTATGACCTGCAATATACTCAACGGTCGACGAGGAAGGAATTTGGGAATCAATGCATATGCTGCTAGCGATGTTTACCAGATCATCTAGATTTTTTTCTGTAGAAAACAGATTCCATGGGAGTATTCATGGTTGGTCATAGATAAATTTAGAAGCATCATACATAATTCATTTCTGAACATGAAAGGTTAAATTGACATGGTCAATAACGCTAGATTGTCGGAATACAAAAGGAGGAGATACTTTCGAAAAGTATCGAAGCGGTAATCGGAAAAAATAGACCGAAAAGTAGACCAAAAATTTTATGGACCCGGAGTATTGTTGTAATTACAAGTTGGTTGGGTTGAGTTTGTCTACTATAGAGGATTTGGTTGGGTTCTGAAGTTTTTAGATCTTATTTTTAAGTTTTATCCAAAGGTTATTTCGGTAAGAAATATTGGTCACAGAAAAAAATCAGATAAGGGTATTTTATATATAATTCGACCACTTTTACGTTTCCGCCCGTACGTCGTTGCATGTTAACTGCTAAAATTTAACTTGGAGAACGTGAAGTGATTAAATCAGTTCATGAGTTTTCAGATAGAAATATACGGTTAAACCGTAGAAAAAAGTTGAAAGCATAAAACATGAGCATTTTGTGAAAGCAAATCTCTAGGACTGACCGGTATCAAAGATACTGGAGGTATAAAAGAGAGAAATTTAATATGCTGCTATGTTGTAATACTTCTGTGGCCGGTATAACCAAACCAGACACGTTGGAAGCATTCTCGAAAATTAAAATCCATAAAATTGTGAACAAAAGGGAGGATAAGTGAGGGCTATAACGCAGTAGTCTTTGTTTTTAAAATTGAAATCAGTGAAGTGAGCGATTATCTGCTAGTTTGTATAAATAGTGACATCTATGAATACTGAACGAAACTATTATGACATTAAAGTGTTACGACCTACACAAACTTTCATGTGCTTTTTCCTCACCTGTATTTTATAGTTTTATTTTCGCAACTAAAAGCCTTCGCCAAGGTTTCACTTATCTTTATCTCAAACAAACAGACAGACAGGCTTACTTTTGCATTTATAATACTGTTTATAAAAAAGTATTGAATTGATATGAAACTAGCAATAAATCCAGTAGGTATTCAATAAAGTATATTTCTGTCAATGTTGATTGTTTAGACTATCAAAGAACTTTGTTCAATTTTATTGATAATGTAAACAGAGTTTTAGGAAATGCTCAAGTGAAATAAGTGCCACCCTATATTTGTATATGAGTGAATATTGTACCCTTCTTGATCGCATCTTTTTCATGTTATGTCGTGATGTTATAAAATAAATACCTTATATTTAACTTTTCAAAACTACTACTACATTGTACATTACATGGTAATGGTATGAAGTATAAAATAAAGTATGGTATGGTAAATGGTTTAGTGTTTTTGTTGTAGACTGAATGGCTGCTACCATGTGCTCAACATGTGACTTATAAATATTATTACTTCTACCAACCATATAGCTATTAGCTACATAGTCAAGTCACATAATATTATATATTTTATTTATTTAAATTAGTATGCTTTTTTCTGTAAATTATTGTGAGAATTTTAATAAATGGCAACAAAGGAAATTAAATTATTTTTATTTATTGTTCTTGTGTTTTTAAACAATTTATACAAAAATTTAAATTACAGTTAAAACCATTCATAGTAATTTGGGTTTATATGATGCCAAACAAATTAAAAGAAGAACTGGATTTTAATTGTATTTAAAATATCTTCCAGGATTCAGTAATTTGAAGAAATGCTTTTCAAGACAATTTACGTTAAAAACAATTCATTTTCTAATATTCCATTTTCGAACATATAATTTCAGATAAGTAAATGGAAAAAATAAAAGTATAGCAATTCGCAAAAAATAATTAAAAACAAAAATTATTGATGACTTTGTTAACAATAGCCTTGCCTGTTTTCGCATTAGGTGGTTCGCAAAATTCTGAGATTGACAAATATATGACGATTGTAAAATAACATTGATAAGGTTTTTGATTAGTACCAGTTCTTGATAACGAAGACTGAATGTACTTGCTATTTCGCTAGAATGATAGCGTGTTACAGAATGTATGTATTGATTCCGCCGTCAATCTGTTTCTCGATTTTCGAGCAGGCAATAGTTGATGGAGTGTACTCGGCGGATTTGCAAGAAGAAGAAGAGTCATCAAAACTTCAAAATGTCGAGAACTAATGTGTGAAATTTCATCCAATTTTATCACATACCGCTTTAAAGTTGATACTAACAATCGTTTTTTTCCTTATTCGTGCGTATGGGGGCTGAACAAAAAAAAACTGAGTGATACCAACCGACTGACCAACACTTTTTTTATGATTTAATTTCTTGAAATATGAATAGTATTCTCAATGAGTCCAATATCTTGTGGTTACGGTGTGCGCTTCTCATGCGAAAAGAGCATACTTCCTACGGGTGTCCCATAAAACCTCTCGCTATTTTTTTAAAGGATATATAGCTCTATAGACAAGTTCCAACTAACTAGCTTTTCGAATCACTCGCTATGAAAAAACTGGGCCTACGTGGTTCCCGAATGCATGAACTTTATCAGCCATCTGGAGATTAGTAGCTCTTTTTAACAAATTAGTGCGGATCTGATAATAACTTAAATGCTAATTTAAATTCCTATATAGGCAAATTTTAAATGTATTTTGTCCGTAAATTTTCACAGTTCCATTTAATTAAGAGTTTTCTAATTTTATAAACTTCTCAGAGTTATTAAGTAAACAATTATAATTGGAAATAAAAATAGAGAACAACAAATCCTGTTAAAAATGAGAGTTCGTTCTAAATTATGAGAAAGATAAAATTTAGTTCAAAAGTATTAGTTTTTTAATATTTATATATTTGTATAGAAAATTATTTGAAAGTTTTCGTTCAAATTCATCTTATTTTATCCCGATTCGAGCATAATGTTTTTTACACTTAAATAAGTTTTACTGTATTTATATCCAAAACTAAAAATAAATAAATTGGATGTTTTTATTTTATAACTTCATTAAAAAAGTACTCTTCAACTTATATAACATTAACAGTCAAACAACAACCTACTTAAGTCAATTTACATACTGCACCACTGACTAATCAGATAAATTTTAATTGTGTGGGCGTTTTTTAATGTGTTGATTATAGGTTAAGAAAATTATATGAATACATAAAATACATATTGAGATTGTAATTGCATTTATTAAAATAGAATTGTAATTTTATGAAAAACAAGTGAGAACAAATAAATTACATGTTTAATTTTAAATTAATTTGCTATACTGATTATTCGCATAACCGAGATTTACATAAATGACCGATTTGTAACCCGAAAAAGGGTCATTGGCTACAAACTATGTACTGAAAAAACTAAATTACTGGAATTTGTTCAAGGAATGTTAATGAGATAATATTCGAGCTCACAATTACTTCAAGAAATAACGGTTCGTTGTTTGTCTTGACCGAGAATTGATTGTGGTTACCATTTGAACAAAATTTCGTTATTTTGCCAAAGATTCATAATAAGTGAAATTTACAAAATTTAAAAAACCCCTGACAAATTCCCCTCAAACAAAACTAAAAAAAATGAAAATTGGTTCATCCGTTTAGGCGCTACCATGCCACAGACAGACACAGACAGACACATACACACAGACACACAAACACAGCGGTCAAACTTATAACACCCCTTTTATTTAATTGGGGGGTTGAAAATATTGGTAGTCACCAAAAGTTTCCATTTAAGAATGTACGTGCGCCAGGGCAATTTTCGATAATGATGTTGGGCTAAGTCAAAATTAATTTTAGGGAAGGTTGCCTGATTATTTAAATAAATAAATGACATGAAAAATAGGCATATTTAGCATTGGTTTTATGGGAAGACGGTAGATGGATGATATGTTTTCATAGATTTCTTTAAAACTAATCGGTGGAAAAAAAAACTGTTTAAATTTCATTAATAAATCATTGAGGATGTATGAGCACGGTAGTGGGGACACAAAATTAAAAAATATATATTTTAAATTTTGATGGTTAATTATTATGTTATAACTTAACAATATAAGACGAAAAGTAAGAGTAAAATTTGTCGATACCTGAAGTAATTTTCAAATTACCGAACATTGAAAATTTTGTTTTATTATGTAGCTTTCGATATTTCGAAAACAAAGGCATATATCGAAAAATTTTATTCTTATTTTTTTTACATTCATGAAGCTATTTTAAGTTCAACAAAATTTATCATCAAAGTTGAAAATAATGTACAAATAATTTCAACCACATGCTCGTACTACCTTAAGTATTGCATTATTTATTTTCTCTTAAGAATAATTAAAAATTAGCTAATGGAATAAATCAAAAATTGGGGAGGAGGAACTTGCTTAATAGCAATAATTATTATTAATATCTAAGGAATTAGTGGAGCAATCAAGAAAGTTTCATTTTGAGCGTCAATAAACCATATACAAATCTATTTATATCAACACTTATATAAAACTTAAGTGACCTCACTTAACCTTTTTTGAAAGAAGAGTATGAATGGAACAAATTCGCATAACTTTTTTTCTAGAAAAGATAAGTTTTTGTAAATGAGATAAGAGAGTATTATTTGAAATAACTCGTTTTGTATATAAGTGTTCAAAAAAAAAAGTTGAGATAATACTTATATGTATCTATGCTAAAACTGTGTATCGAATACAAAAAAGAGGGTTCGGTATATTATATTATGAATGGATGTATACGAACATGGATCTATCTGGACCATGAAGATGTAATGAGATAATGCTTTCAGAGTAAGGAACATCAAAGAATTGTTTGAAGCGACAAGCATAACAAACGGTATCGGTGTGTTCAATTTATTACATTTAATCAATAGATGAGGCTAGAATGAAAATATCTCAATGTTTGTGTGTGGCTTTTAAGAGTGCCAAACCGCAGATAATGGGAAGGTTTGATAAATTAAATATGTTGACTAACGAAATCGAAAACTATAATAATATAGCTAAAATCTGCCTGACTTGCGATTACGCAATTTGTGCATATTGGTAAATTATTTTATGTAATTACAATGGTATCTCGATAACTCGAACCTTGTTCAGTCGTAATCCTCAGTAAGTCGAAATAAAATACCATTTCTTTCCGCTGAACGCTTAAACAAGAGATATCTCGAATTATTTAGACTTTGTAACTTGAACAAAATATTATTTCCTTGATAAATTGATAGTAAAGATTTATATTCTGTAACTCGAATTTCGAAGAGCAGACTCCGGAAATTTTAATAATTAAACTCTCTGTATCTTTAACTAGTTATCGAGGCTCCACTGTAATAATATTCTTACACGTAGAAAAAGTTCCCATTTAATATCTGTGTCTCTTGATGGGGGCTAATCATTTACAAATTTTATTTGCAATTTTAGTATAAAAGAAAGGAGTTTGTAATGCAGGAAAATCGTGATATTAAAATTAGAAGGGAAATATCCATTATGAGTACCTTCGAAAGAAACAACAGCAAAAAAATAATAAATTGTCTCGGCTTTTGAATTTCCTAGAGTGATTGGGACTCAAAAGTCAAGGAAATTTAGCCCATTCGTCTCTTAGATGAATATAATTCCCTAAGAAATTGTCTGAAATTGATCAATCATTAACCTGTTGGGAAAAATCAAAACTTTTTCTCGGAATTTGCTAAAATATGATATATAGAATAATTTTAATAAAAAAATTGGGTTAATTTGACGATTGATTGAATAATTTCTATGTCATCCAAAATACTGTATTGAGCGAGCTTTTCGGTCGTATCTTGAGAAGAACAGTTTTTCGTCAAACAAACTGAATATTTTTATCGTTTCATTTTTAGAATATTTCGATATATCGAAGAATGAACTTTCTCTTTAAAAATCTAAATTGCTGGGTATGATAGTCGGTTTAATATCAAGCCATATTTTCGCTTTCATTTCTACCATAAAATGGCATTTTATTGGAGGAGAAGGTTGAAACATTTAACAATAAGTGTATTTTTAATTGTTCTATTTCAAGTATGATGTAATTGAATATAGTAAGTTATTATTAACAATAATTAAGATAATTATTATAAACATCTGTTTTAATTACATTAATTACCACTGTAATCTCTTGTATTAATTGTAACCTATTTACTGTGATTTGTTTATAATCTCTATCAGTAAAATGATCTCAATAATAACTTAAATAATTACTAAAATTAATATTCGGCTAAGTCCCGCTTTTGAAGATGTGAGAAAAAAAATTTCGGAAATCTTCTCAGGTCAAAATACCTTATTTAGTTTTTCTAACGCTGTACTTTGTTCCTTCCTAACCAGGATTTAGATGCAACCCTTAATGTTTTAAACTAGATCTTCCATTTTGGTGGAATAATGTTTTGTTCGGTAATTCTTAGGAAAGCATTCAAATATTAGTCTTATGAAAATCTCCGGCTATTTGATGATTATAGCAAAAAACTTGGACGTTTGTGCACCGGAGCACTAGAATATGAGTTAGAAAATACATCATTTATCTAAAATTGAGCCCCAGCAGGGAGTAGTCACTTTTTAAAAACATCGCAAACCGAACATCGAGAAACGTTAAAAATTTATATAGAAAAAAGTAGGTGTAAACTTGAGTACGTATATGTAATAACTACTTAAGATATCGAGATAAAACTTTTGTAATTTACTTTTTATCATTTAAACTGTATCTCACGAAGATTCGACTATAGAAATCCCGACAATTATTCAAAATAAATTTGCATTAATTTGTATAGACTTTCGCAAATCTTATTGATTAAGGCAAAGAAAGACAACAAACCCTGATTAGTTTGCTCGTGTTTATAATAAAAAATAAGATCTTCAAACCTGTAAAATACATATTCACAGTTGCCAGATTTGCTCTAGTAAAACCACATTTATCTCTAGCTAAAGCTCGACTCTTCTAAACATTTAGCTAGAGCAAATCCGGGCAACACTGTTCTACTATGTATCAGTAAACTTTTTTATCTTATCATGACTACGGACTCCTAAATTCTTATATATCTATCACAATAAACTATAAAGAATTTATAACAAAATTGTAATAAAATGAAATGAAAGCTTTTATCAAAAACACAAGACGTCTATAGTACAAAAAAAGAAGAAACTTTTAATTGAAAAAAAAAGTTCATAAAAAAAATTCGACACAGCAAAAAAAAGCGTGAATATCAAATTAAAATTTTTAGCACAATATTTTGATGAATAATATAATAAAACTAACAACATATTAAATCATATGTAATAAAATTAACAACACAAATAATATGGGTACATTATTTAATAACAGAAACCAATCATAACAACAATAGCATATTGAAAAAATTTTACGGGTTTTTTTACGGTCTAGACTTGCGACTACTTAAATACGTTTACTTACGTATTGTAAAGAAAATTTTATGGTAAAAAACCAGAGAGGAGTAGAGATTCATCACTGAAGTCATATTTCTCCTTCATTTAAAATTCCTTACTGATTTGATGCTTTTTATATTACAAGTGAAATTTATAAAATTTAAAAAACCCCCGATAAATGCGATTTATTCATTGTAAACCGATTTTTGGAAACTTAGCTATAAAATGTTCTCAATCAAGTCGGTTCGGCCGTTTAGGGGCTACGATGTCACTGAGGAATACACAGATGCAGATAAACACTTTAAACTTATAACACTCCTTCTTAAATCAATATCAAAGTGATGGTCAAGGACATCAGATGAGATGAAAAGGATACTTAGAGAGCTATCATTTTGGTGGGACAAATTTTTGGAAATGTTTTTTTTTGAAATTGAAATATTTTAGTTGACTTGGTTCACCAATGCATAAGTCTATATTTTCGGGGCAAATATGACTTAAAAACAGTAGATGTACGTTTTCTAATCTTATATGATAATATAATCAAAAAAATTTATTGGAAATGAAGAAATTTATTAAAATTTTTTTTGGAAGTTATTGACTCTGATTCTGTTTGTTCGTAGGTTAATTTTTTTCTAGAAAAGGTATCATACCTGTCGGTGGCATCATGTCATTAAGGTCAGACTATAAATTTGTTTTTATTATAAAAAAATAAACTTGTCTACTAGGAACAGTGCTGCGTATTAGTATTATGAACGTTTTGATAATAAAAGTGCAACTGTTTCAGAAACTAAAGTAAGTAAATTATCTTGAAAAGTGTTGAACGAAAGTAGATTTTTAACTTTCATGGCGCTGATGCGATCATACAGGTCGAACATACGAAAAGATAGTACTAACAAAAATGAAGGCTGCAATACGCTGTTTATTCACAGTCACAGCAAAATGTATACCACTGCAATCAAGTGGGATCTTTTAGAATTTTACATACATTGACTTTCCTCCAATCAACTTTTGGAGAGTATGTTGACCCACTATTTCCATTTTTTCTTAGGCCCTAGTCCCAGAAGTGGCAGTTACAAATAGGAAAATTCAGCTATTATTGAATTTTAAAAAAGAATTTCTATACTTTATTAATGTGTTAAAAAATTATGTTGCTTGTCATTACTTTGTAAATGACACTCACAGAATGACCGTATTAAAAGTATTATTTATTTTGAAAACAGCCCTTTAAAACATTCTTCATCTAAACATACTTATTTCCAGTTACGCGATGTTTCTGTAATACAGAGTTCATATTTTTTTCAGGGTTTAACTCAATGAAAATTATCGTCTCGTCAGTTCATATGTAATCAATTATTTACACTTCATTTCAAGAAAACTATACAATATATTTTATAAGTAATCGTTTGAAATAACAAATAAATGGGTACAATAACATCCAAACAAAAAATTAGTATAATAGTAAAAAAAGAAAGAAAGAAAACAAAGCATTACTCATAAAAAATGTACGAAATTTGCTGTTGATTGCCTCATTACACCAAATTTGATTCATTTTCATTTCACTACAATTTTTATTGTTTCGAAAAAAGCAGTTTTGTTCGTAAGTTCATTGGCCACTCGAGCAAAGATATGTATGGAAAATCTGAATTTTTAATAAGTACGAAAATTTCATAAGACAAAGATTCTTCTTATGTAATCAATTATTAAAAATTAAAATTAATTATTTATTTATTTCCAAATTTAAGAAAACCCTCGATTCGTGAGAAGCAAACACCTTCAAAAGTAACAAAACTATGTAAACATTTATCTCATTTTCCACTATTGTGTGTTGATAGACCTCCTTATTCATTACTCTCTGAACATTAAATCTTACATTAGAAAACAGCCGATGGTATTCAAGCGGGTGAAAAGATTTTCTTCATAGCACGAGATCACCTAGAACACTCTCTCATTAAGACTTCTTAAACAAAAAAACTAAATCAAAATTAGTTAATCCGTTTGGGAGCCACAGATATATGGAGATTGTGGTTAGTTGAGACTCCCTGGACACTGACTTAAATCACATACAAATTTCTAATCCTCTAGTTCAACTTGATGGAACTTAGTAGGTGTAAAAGTCTTTAAAAATCGATGAAGATGCTACAGACAGACACACAAATAGAGACATTAAGCGCATAAATAACACTTCTCTAAAACTAAAAAAAATAGATGATATTTTTAATTGTAATGAAAAATTTAAAGCGTGAATTAGTCGATATCTATCAAATCAGTTAATTTAAGGAATTGATGTAGATAGCACCCCACGCTTTGGATTATACATTACAATTAACATGAAAATCTACTTTTTAGTGCGCAATTAATTAATCGTGTTTTTTATTTCTCTTCGACTATCATTTATTTTGTTATTTTTTGATTTCGCTAAGTTAAAGATTGTATACTGGTAGCCCCCCCCCCAAAGTAGAATTTAAA
This sequence comes from Chrysoperla carnea, assembly GCF_905475395.1. NCBI lineage: Eukaryota > Metazoa > Arthropoda > Insecta > Neuroptera > Chrysopidae > Chrysoperla > Chrysoperla carnea. The sequence continues at coordinate 22,387,483 of NC_058340.1, forward strand.
AAAAATTCATGGTTAGCGGGCACCCTAGCCCCTAGAAAATTACAAGTAATACTGACAAAAATTTTAAAACCTTAAATTTTTATGATCATAATTTTTTTACATTTTTTAATTTTTTTATAAATATTATGGAATTTTCGGTCAATGTCTATACATTCTTGAAATATGAAAAATAGGTAATTTGTATGTCAATATTTGAATACATACACACACCCGTCTGGTGGTATATTCACATCAATTTTGACGCAATGCTGATACAGACACGAGTTGAAATATTTATATTGTTTATGTTTATGAGACTTATTGCATACAGATTTGATATAAAAAAAAACCGAATAATTTTAAAAACATATTATTTATCACAAAAAACATACTTTTTCAATTTTTTTGTAGTCTCTTAATTCTTATTACTGAAAATTGAAGATTATAGAAACATCCTTAAATATTATCAGTGTTTTAACCTCCAACAAAAAAAAAAAAAAGATGTCGAATTTGAAAGCGTCTGCTTTTGTATTGGTTAATGTATTAATGTATCTGTCTGTCAGAGATATTAGAGATCGTACATTTACATCTCAACAACTTAATCGATTGAGAGTATATTGACATAATATATTGTCAGGGGTCAGATATATGCTATCGAAACGGTGCAGTTTTACATGGTACTAAAATGAATTTACTAAAACTGAAAATTGTTATGTATTGTTATGAGTAACATTCATAATAAGAGTAATCACTAGCTAATTCTTACTGATGATGACTACTTAATAGTCGAAAATACGTATTTTAAAAATACAAAAAACTAATCTAGGAAATTGGGGCAAAATCGAAATTTATTTAGGAAATCTTTAGCACAAAAACGTATCTTTTCGAAACCGAATCAAATGTGATCTGTAAGCGACTTGATCACGGATGCTTAAAAAATGTTTATTATAAAAATATCAACCAATTTTTCCAAACCCCAATGGAAGCGGTACAAATTTGAAACTTTAATGTTTCTGACACTGATCAGAAACTCGCTATGTAAAATTTTGTACACTAGTTGTTCTGAAGGACGACGTTTTTGGACATATATTTCTAATATTAAATTTGTTTGTTCCCTGTATTTCAATAACAGTTATTTTTCTAAAATTATTTCTTTTTAGGTCATTCAGCATCTAATGAATCATTTAATGTAATTTGCGTCATTAACGTAATCTTTTCCTATTTTTCATCACTAATTTTTACCAACTGAGTGAAACATTTATTTATGAAAATATTTGCCAAAAAATATTCTTTTGACGTTACAAACGATGTTGTAATTAACTTATTTCTTTTGGCAATATATCTCGTGACTATTATTGTTTAAACAGGAAATTGTGTATCAAATTTTCAAGCGACTTAGATTATTTTTGATTCAAAAATAAATAAAATACAATGTATTAGGAAATTCTAAAACGACCTCTGTATATAGTATCATTCATAACAATGAAAAACTTTATAATTGCCGGAAGTTCTTAAGTTCAAAGGTATATAGTGACTTTATAGCATACAAAATTATTTTACTCAAAAAAGTTTGTGCTTAAAACTTGTGCTGAATGTATAAATTTTGAGATATCGCTAAAGAAGTAGGTCCTCAACCGTAAAAACGAACTTTGATGATGAAAGTTGAAAATAAGGTACAAATAATTTCCACCACAAGTCTAAACTTGCCATGGCGCTCGTACTACCTTAACAACAGGTAAATAATTCTTAAGCCAAAGGTCTCAATACTTAATTCAAAAAAATAAATATATAAAAAGTAAATATCACGGGACATCACCTTTTTGGCGAGTCTACCAAGCTTTCTCTCTACAACTTTTTTCGAAAGTGCTTGAAGAGCTGAGACAGTATTCGAATCCTGCGAATGAAATATTTACTTCTACCAAAAAAATATTTACTTGCTACCATGTTAAGCGTAATATTTCATATTTCGGCAAAGTATGCACAGAGGTAATAAATAATTTATTTATTTTCAAACAAAAAAGTCAATTAAACCATTAATAATAATGGCGTCATTGATATCATAAACTATGATGCCTTGTGCAGTGGTATTTTTTTAGAGTGAAAATTGTATTTTTTTAAAAATCTCATAATAAAACACCACACACACTTATGAATTCATTAACATTGTCTAGACGTAATTTCTTTTTACGCACATAAACTTGTGTATTAGTGTTTGTTTGTATGCATGCATGAAGATAAAAATTACTTAATTCATACTAATTGTTTAATTTAATATTATACTTTGTTAACTTTCTCATATCAATAATACACAATTGTAATTGTTAGTTGTAAGTAAAGTTTTGACCTTTTTTATGTTTTAATTTAAATGAATGTTTTTAGTATTCGTAAATCAGATTTTTGGTACATTTAATCTTATACGATTCATGCAAATCATTGTAATTAGATGATTATTGTCCTGTGACGACTTCATTAGCTTTCTAATCAAAAGTTTTTATATTCGTCCTGAAAATTAAAAACAATAAGAGCTCGACATTTTTAGCATTTTTCGCAAGATTCGAGTTAATGAAGCGTTTATCTAACAAATTTTTCTATGAATTTCATTCCACAAGACTTAAAGCCGAATTAGTGTATAAAGAAGAATGATTTAATTGCATGAAATTCCGAACAAGAGTTTCTTACACAGCGTGGGCGAAAAGATAGGATTTTTAAGGTATGTAATTGAGGTATTATTGTAAGATAGGGGTATATGTAATTGAGGTATTATTGAGGTATTTGATATTCAAGTTGAAAGAACTTCGAAATTAAGCACCCGATGAAAAGATAGTCTTTGACGTTACGTCTACTGCTTTTTTAAAAATTTTTTTACAATATTAATATTACTTCTTTGCATTTGAGTCGGTTAAAAATTTAGAGGAAAGTTAGAATCGATCAGGCAGCCTAGAAAGCAGCTGCAGCTAGTACCCACCCGCTTCGCTAGAAAATATAAAAAAAAATACCGCGTTATAGCTTTCACTTCTCTTATGACCCTATTTCATAATTTCATGGGTTCTATTTATTTTTTTTGCGGAAATCTTAGTTAAAAAAAATAAAATACTGCTCGTGTGAATCACTGATATTGTAGCTTTTATAATGTGCGTATAAACACTTTTGTGTAAAAATTCAACAACCTATCAAAATTTCAATTCAGTATAGCGACTATTTCTCTACTTTTTCGGGCCCAAACATATGGAATAATGAATAATCATAATCCATTCACCGAAAAGTTATTGATTTAAACTGGATAGGTGATATTTACCGCAGCTTGTTTAACAACTGTAATGAATAATGAAATAGGTTTGGATGATAAAAAGTTTAATCTAATAAACCGAATGTCTCATTATGTCTTTTGTATTCCCCGTTATAACATAAACTAAAGGTATAACATTACTTTTGGCCATTTATTATGAATAATGTTGAATAGAAAATGATCTAAGTATGTCTAGCTGTTTAATTTTTTTATCCTTTTTGTGTTAAGTTAAACAACCTGAAATTATTCGGCTTAATTATACGTTAAAGCAATAAACTAAGAGAACGAATTCAATGCCCTTTGATCGAGATCTATTATAAATTATAAACAGAAGCCCTTGATTCATAAAATTTTCATAAGCTTCAGAAAATGATAGGAGTGAAACTTGCAAGTGTCCTATATCGTGGTGTCACAAAAAACATAGGCATAAATTCTGCCTATGAGAGAAAAAAAGAGAGAAAAATTTTTTTCTCCAGATTTTGTCTATGTTTCACCAATGGTATAACAGGTGGCATAACGGTATGAAAAAGTTGATTTTAATCGGTTGGATTTTTATACCATGCATACATGTAATATGCAAGGTATACTAAGTTTAGTCCCAAGTTTGTAACGCTTAAAAATATTAATTTTAGGAAAAAAATTTTGGTATAGGTGTTTATAAAATCACCTAATTAGTTCATTTTCGGTTGTCTGTCCGTCTGTCTGCCAACACGATAACTCAAAACTCAAAAACGAAAAAAGATATCAAGCTACATTTCCATTTCAACACAAAAGAGCATCGTTGGTTCAGTGGTAGAATGCTCGCCTACCACTCGGGTGGTCCGGGTTCGATTCCCGGACAATGCATTAATTTTTTTTAATGGATTTCTAATCTTTAGAGAAACTTATGGTCAGCGCCAAAGGCGGAATCATTTTATCAATGGGCGGAATTTCCAATAATAATGGGTATGATCTTCAATAGAGTGAAGGAGTGGCTTGTTCGACCATGAGACGTACCCAACTCTTGACTATCCAGCCCGGTTTTCTGAATCAGATACCGTAGTTTATCTTCCTCTGTAAGATTATTTAAGTTGGAATATTCTATTTCCACGTTAACATTATTTGGCGAGAGTGCGCAACTTTTTATACCATGCATATATGTAATATGCAAGGTATACTAAGTTTAGTCCCAAGTTTGTAACGCTTAAAAATATTGATGCTATGAACAAAATTTTGGTTTAGGTGTTCACAAAATTACCTAATTAGTTCATTTCCGGTTGTCCATCCGTCCGTCTGTGGGCACGACAACTCAAAAACGAAAAAAGATATCAAGCTGAAATTTTTACAGCGTACTCAGGACGTAAAAATTGAGGTCAAGTTCGTAAATGAGCAACATAATCAATTGGGTCTTGACCTATGAGTCCGTAGAATCCATCTTGTAAACCATTATAGATAGAACACAAGTTTAAATGTAAAAAATCTTCCTTATAAAAAAATAAACAACTTTAGCTTGAAACATTTTTTCGTAAACATCGGTGTTTACCCGTGAGGACGCAAATTAGGCGTAAATTGTATAGTATGTATTATTATATGGGAATATCAGTTAAGTGTGGGTGGCATGTATGTATGTGTAATGTGAGTAATCAACATTGTCTATGCATGATATTTCAACAATTAACTCAGTCAATTGTTTGTTTTCACTTGTTTATGTTTCTTTTCCTATTGAAATAAGGCATACTGATTTTAAAATAATTACTGAATTTAAAATAATTTTTATACCATGTATATGAAATATACCAAGGTATGCTAAGTTTAGTACCAAGTTTGCAACGCTAAAAAATATTGATACGAAGCAAAATATTTTGGTATAGGTGTTCATAAAATCATCTAATTAGTCCATTTCCGGTTGTCTGTTTGTCTGTCGTCTTTCTGTCCGTCTGTCATCACGATTACTCAAAAACGAAATGAAATATCAAGCTGAAATTTTTATAGCTTGCTTAGGACGTAAAAAGTGAGGCGTAAATATAGAAACATAGATCAATTGGGTCTTGGGTCTTGTACTCCATTTTGTAAACCGTTAGACAGAACAAAAGTTTAAATGTAAAAAAAGTTCCTTATAAAAAAAGAAACAACTTTTGTTTGAAACATTTTTTCGTAAACGTAACTGTTTACCCGTGATAGTGCAAATTTTATAGTATTTATTATATGGGAATATCAGTTTATATGTATGCATGTGTAATGAGAGTAATCAACAGTAGAGTAATTCTAGTGGAGCAGTGATTTAATATGGTTAAGTTTTATAATTAAAGAATTGAAGTTTAATTTGATATACTTACAGGAATTCCCTTCAGATGCAAGCCATATGTCACCTCTACTTAAATATAACAAGGAAAAATATATCCGAAAGTCAGCCATCTTAACATAAACTCTTGAAAACTTTCCAGCTTTCATACCAGAAGATAGAAGCTTAGAAGAGTAAAACATTTACTTTTCTAATTTATACTTTGGAATAAATTGGAGGTTTTAAACAAATTTCCTATTTCTGATTTAAACAAAAAATTACTTTTTTAGCATTCATTTTAACCAAAAACATCAGATAAGAATTGTTGAAATTTAAGAAAAAGAAAGAACATTTATTACGTTTTCTAAAGTTCATCACAAATCATCATAAACTTTTTCCCACAATAAATAACATATTATTAAATTATTTTAATATTTTCTTCAACTATTTTAATAGTTTAAAAAGTCCACTATTACGCATTTAAAAAAACAAAAAAAGAATACGGAAATTATCTTTCTTTAAATTTATAATATAAATACTGTTTTTTAAATATTTTTTCATCTAAATATACTTAAAATATAATATGTTTATTAAAAATAATATATATATTTTTTTAGTAAAATATAAATAAAACAGGTTTTTAATTTAAAAAATTAACGGTACACTCAGTCAAACATACATAGAAGTATTACAAATACAAACTATGAAGGCGCTGAGCGGAGTTGAGTATAGAAAAAATTTTAATAAAAAAATACTTTTTAAGGTACAAGCTTTTATTGTACTAAAAAGGAGGAAATACTTTTATCTTTAAGTCTCTCATACCCAACTATTTGTAAAAGCTTGAGGCGGGTAATTTAAAATATCAAAAATGAATCGGAACGCCTCATTTACTCCACCTGCTAATTACTTTTCGATTCATCCTTGATATTAAGCGCCTCAAGCTTTTTACAAATAGTCGGGTATGAGTGACTTATAGATAAAATTATTTTCTACTTATTAGTACAATAAAAGCATGTACCCTAAAAAGTATTTTTTATTAAAATTTTTAATTTAAGACTAAAAAAATGTATTTATATAAAATACGGAAGCGATGGGAAAATCGGGACGGCGGAACCTTACCATGCATTCATGTCATCCAAGCTAAATGTGCATGCAAATTTCAGCTTAATCGGTTGAAGATATCTACTTCACAATTGAGTTCAAAGAATCCACCGTAACATACATTCATACATTGCAAGTTAAATAAAAGCTTTTAAAAATAGGAAGAATTATTCATCGGAATATAAACTTATTATAAAATGCAGTAAAATCTAAAACTTGCTTCCATAAAAAAAACTTGCCGTTGAATTTATAAAGTTGTACAAAAAACTTTTCCATCTTAGTCATTTAGATACTTCTTCATTTAGATTTTTAACTTCTTTAAGGCAAATCGGGGTTATATATCCCCGGAATAATATCCTAAAGCGTTGAGAAAAACAAGGTAAGAAATTTTTTGCGGATATATCACTATGTCAATATCGGTTTTAAAACTATACAGTGTACTATATGGAGGGAATGGTAACATGGGCGTGAGACCCATGCTGGTTGGCGATACCCACAAAACTTCTGGTGGGTAGTCCTATTCCAAACTGTAATAAACATTACTTATACTAAGATAGATACTATAGTATCTGTCTCTATACCATATCAGCATTGTAGTAAACGCCATGCATTTCATACCGTGAATATTTTTTTAGAAAATATATTTAATCTGTCAAAATAATATCCTAAAACCAAAACTAGCATATAGAGAATTTGTTATCAAGATAAAGAAAAACGGGAAAACTTAATTCAACTAATCCAGATATCAATTAACTCGGCTAACTTGGGTTGAAACATTTTTCACATTTTTTCTGTAACCTCGGAGAGATATGCAACCTCCAAATTAAATGTTCGTACAAACCAAATGGACATATAATTTCGGCAAATTACATTTAGCCTTCGACCCGTTTATATCCAAACCACATTTGGGGCGAGTAATATGGAAGCAAAAATATATTCATTGACTTGGTTCCGAAAAAAAAAACTCTCTCATGGTTTTTGTTTACTCAAAACCGATGAAAACCTTTATAATTTAAGTATAATATGCAGTACCCAAATATAAATAAGAGTTTATATAATAAATGTTCTGTTTATTTTTGTATTTACATTGTAAAAATATAATAAAATAGATGGTTGAATTAATAAATGAATTTTATTAATATTTTTTATTTATTAATAATTATGATTAATAGTAAAATTATAACATATTTTCGTGTAGCGTTTTTATTGTGAAATAAAAATGATCAGACCAGTCTTGACCACATATATGCGTTCCAAAATAAAATCATTTACATTATTAATTATTACACTTTGGAAAGTAGATATGAATTTTTCGCAAAATATCTGCAAATAAAACGTCTCACATTAAAATTTTACACTGCCGGTATATAATCAAGATCATCTATCGAAAAAATCAGTTCCTTGCAAATATATTTCGCTTGCAAGGGTTTTCAAAAAAGGCAAAAAAACATAAACGGGAGACTTTAACTTTTAAATTTCATTTTATTCAACTGCTGCGAAAAAACAATAAATTTGGTGAGAATGGTCTGGTAGAAACTAAAAATGTAGAAGAACTACAGGGAATTGCGGAGTCTTTGCAAAATGTGAAACTGAAATTAACGCAATAATGCAAAATAGGTGTTCATTTAGAACAAAAGGAGGGTAAGTGGCGGCATAAGAAGTGAAGGTCATAGCACAATAATATTTGTATTTAAAATTGAAGTTGCCCAGCGAAGCTAGTTTTATATTAAATGTGAAATGGCCTTTATAAAAATACAACTCATTACTATATTGTGAATCAAGACATAATACAATTACATTAGAACAAAAAATTATGAGATAAAACGAAAAAAAAATTACTCAAAGTTCAATATCTATATAAGATAACAGATTATATATTATTTTTAATGTTTTGCATTAATAATTATTTTTAATATTTGAAATTGAAAATGATGTATCAATAAATTTTGACTTGTTCGTTAAATAAATAACAAATTTTAAATCCTTGGTTTTAATAATTATTATTATTGTATAATTTATATTTTAATTAGATTTAAGGTGTGTACTTATATCTAACTCTATTTAAGTATATTTTGATAGAAATAAACATTATAATTAATTGATTTTCAAGGTGAATTTTTAAAACCTTTTTTTTCTTTTCTCATTATTATAACAATGTTTAATTAATTAAGCAGGCATTTACATATAAATGTCATTTATATCAGTCATTTATAGACGGATAAAGATCAATTAATTAATATTAAAAAAGTACATAGATAAAACAATAGTTACGTTACACGGCAGGTATTATAAGGTTTTATTACAAAACTAGAAAATTTATTTTATGGATATTGTACGCCTCACGCAGGCAGAAAAAAGCGGGAGGTAAAAAGTTTAAAAAGCGATAGATTCACATTAAGTTTTATAATTTTCGTATGTGATTCTAGAAGATATCTCGGAAACTATATATATCAAATTTCCAACTATACCGCATTTTTTTTATATATTTGGAGTCAAAATTACCTTAAACATTCACAGACTACAAGTCCAAGCTAAAATTTTTCGGGTGAAATGACCCATCAGGAATCATGTTGAAAAAGATGATCCTATATGTAAAACAGCGGTACAGATGAGAATATGAATGCCACACCTCTTAGTATCTCACCCCTGCATCAGCAAATATGTACAGCCTTGCTGTATACTAAGTCTGCACAAATATTCGAAGCCGTGCAGAAGTAAATCAAGTAAGGCTAAGATGCCGGATTTATTTCGGTACGACATTTATGTTATTCGCTTGAATATTTATGCTGATTTAGTATCCAACAACGCCGTACGTATTTGCTGGTCCAGGGGTGAGAAAGCGAGGGGTGTGACATTCATATTCTCCCATGTACTCAACTGTACCGCGTAAAACGGACGCCATATGGTGCTTAAACTTACTTTTACATATAGGAGCATCTTTTTCAACATGATTCCTGTTGGGTCATTTCACCCGAAAAATATCAGCAGGGGCTTGAGTCTATCAGTTTTACGGAAGTCGGAAATAAACAAAAATTATAAAATACATTTTGTTTCGGAATTGTTTAAAACTCAGTTTATAAGCTTAATTTGACTCAAGAATACAATAGTCGGGTACATTTTAAAATTCTAAGATGTGTATGAGATCGACCACCAACTAATATGGGATATGGTAATCCTGAATGCAGTTATTCCTCTAGAGCTGAGTAAGGAAATTTTCTGAGGTTTTTTTTTTTTGCCTCTTTAAAGTGGCTCTTTTATTTTGTCTCACCCTTCATATTATGATTAAATTTAATAAATCGTCTTATATTGAAATAAATAATACGCCTTAAAAATTATTAAAAATAAACATTACAAAATTGTTTTTATATTTAGTTAAATATTTTTTTGGATTGCATGTAAGAAATGTATATTTGAATACACATTTATTATACATATTATTTTGATTATCACTAAAATATTCATAATAAAATTCTTGGAAAATTTATAATACATTTTTAATTTACTTACAATTTATTTAAACATTTTCTATATATGTAAAATTACAATTTATTATTGTTTATAAAAATATAATAAGTACAAAAATGAAATATGTTATGACTACATTACTTTGAAATCAATAAAATCATCCATAAATATTTTGAAAATCGTTTTGGTATGATATTAAGAATTTGTAAACATAATTAATGACAATTGAAAAATATTTAATGAACCCTCCATTTGAACCCAAACAATTTGATTCGAATTGTAACTTTGTACTTCGAAAAAGTATTGCATAACCTTTAAAATGATGATACATAGAATAATAGGCGATACAAATTTGTGATATCGCAAAGTCGTCCTTTAAGATGAACAAAAGTAGAATCTGGTTTTCGATAGGCAAGAGATAGGCGACTGTATTTTCTCAAGAAGTAGAAAAGAATTGAAATAAAAGGTTAGAAAATTACATAGAGATACAATATGAAACAAGAGACATGTTACTTTCATATTGTCAGTATATGCAATTGAATAAAGAGTACGAGTTAATAAGTTAATCGATTAAAAATGCAATTTTCTTCAATTATAAAATCGTCGAAAGTATTTTCCAAAACTCAAATACTAAATCTTTTCGGAGCACGGAGGCATCGGGGGTTTTCGATAGGATCAGCTTTTAACCTTACTTAACCATTAAGTATTAGCTTATTTAAAAAAATAAAACCGCGTTTCGACTTCTTCAATAGGCTACAAGCCATTTTTTTTGGGCTGCATAAGTTTACTGGCTTTATGCTATACTTCAATAAGCATAAAGCCAATAAACGTTTTTCGAAATTATTTAAGAATAATTTCAACAAATTTATGTAGGTGTAATCCTTGGTAACCGAAAAATTTGCATGCCATTTTGTTGAATGTCTAACAAAATACTTCTAGAGTTTGCACGATAATTACCTTTCTGCTAGATTGGCAAAAAAAGAGAATTTATCAATGTGATGCGAATAAAAATTTATTTCTCAATGATTTCGCATGCATAAATTTTTTTTAACTTTTTGTTGGAGATCGTATAATAATTTGCCAAATAGGTTGTATAATGGGTGAAATTGAACGATTGTAATACCAGAATATCAGACAGTCAGATGTGGTATTAAATACCAACAAAAGAAAACAAACTGCTTAGACAGACACGTGGACCTAAATATTTCAATTAACTACACAAAGTTTATAAAAACATTAAAATACATACTTAAAGCATAGAACTATTGTTTTAAATAATATATTTATGTATTTACACATTATATTTAGTAAACAATTTAAACAAATACAAAACTAATATTAAAATAATAATAATGAACAAAGAATATATAAATAATAAAAGTAAATAATCATAAATTTAATAATAGGATAAGGTGTAGTGCCTAAAATCATAATTTACATTTGTGCTCTTCAAGTCCATAAACGATAAATAACACAATGGAAATTGTTTCTGTTTATTGCACTATTATTCCTCAAAACTATATTTTTTTATGGAGAATTTACATATTAAACTATTATTGATAATAAAACACATATATATAATTTACCATGGTTCACACCCTAATCTACCTAGAACCGCCCCACCGAATGTACCTGAAGTCACTCTATTCGACAAATGTATTTGTAGGCAATTGAAACTCTAAAAATTCTACTCGTTTATCTTAGAGGCATTAACTACTCTAACAGCAACTTCAATTGGGATAATGAAATTTCTTTTCCCACTTATCGCTAACCATTCACTTAGAAGACTACAATTGTAAAATTCAGTGCGTACATATTACTATGTGTCAATGATAGATGTAAGGCACATCACGTTGTTAGATTCAAGGTATATGAGCTTGGGTATTTGATACTTTACCTTTTAAAAATTTAACGCAATTTTTAAAACTGGAATATTGATACAATAACTTACTTGCCAATAGTAAAATAATATGCAATGAATTTAAATAAATTTTGTTTTTAGATTTTTCAAAAACAAAGTATATTTAAAGTATATTTGAATCTAGGTACAATACCTTACCCAAATGTACACATTGTTACTGAAGATACTTTATTTGTTGATATCAACTATAATGTATATTATGTATATAAGTAATATCAATTATTATTTACCTTCGTGTTTACTAATTGTATTTTTATCTTTTGAAAATATTACCTAATTACATCGCTTGTCAATTTATTTATGTACAATTTATACCCTTCTTTTATTATTTTTAGCAATATTATTTTAGTGATGAGTTTCAAAATTTTTACATGATTTTAAATTGGAAAACGAATTTTTAATTGAAGTTAAATATAACTATAGGTTGCGGTAGAGTAAAAAAAAATCGATTTTCTAATAATTGTTGGCTGAAATTGATAATATGGTGTTTTGTACAATAAAAAATTTTTAAGTAAGTTATGTATACTCAATGTCACAAAAAATGCTCGTTTTAAAACATTCTAAGTGTTACTATTATAACATAACATATGATGAGTACGCTTAGAATGTTTTAACTGTGGCACTTTTTTTGACAGTGAGTGTACAATAATTATTTTAAAAAGAAATAAAAACTTTCACTTTAATCCACTTGCCTGATAAAAATTATACATTGCAAATTTAAATAATCAGATAGATTTTGATCTAGAGTAACAATTTCTTCAACAATTTCTTTATAATCGATTCGAAATTAATATATAGTTTTTTTAGTTTTATATTTAGAAAAGAATATTTTTAGGGTTTCAAAATAATTCAAAAACTAACATCGTAAGTATTTGTCTGCAGGGTAAAATACAATATGCTATTGCTATATTTTTAATTTTTAAAACGATAATAGACATTTTTAATTAAAAAATATACCTCCTTCATTCTTTTATTTATAACGATCTTTTAACTTCCTGTTTGGTTGTACGCCTACGGAAACAAGGTCGACATATCGATTGTATAAAAATGATCCTTAATTGTACGTATGCACGCAAACAAGATAATTATATTTTTAGATTTTAGTGTCGCCGCAAGATGGAAGTCTTCAATCTCATTGATAATTATTCTCGATTCATTTAAATTTACAGAACGTTACCAATTTACAGAAAGTTTGAAATAAACTACTTATTGATCATTTTTATAATATAACATATTTTTAAACATATATAACAACCATCGGTAGCCCAGTTGGTACAGCGGTGAACTTCACACTATAATCGGTGGACACTATGATCAATAGTAATCCATAGGTCGCTGATTCAAGTCCAACTTTAAAATTATGTTGCATTTCAAAACAAAAAATTAGAAAGTTAGGCAGTATATTACTTTCATGCGTTTGTGTCAACTTCACCACTTAACCCCGTACGGTAGTTGTATCACATTCGTAGTCCCATTCGCCATATTTGATCTCGCGATGAGGTTGAGACAACTTCATATCAGTTGATATCATGAATTGTTTTCCATTACCAAAATAAAATTAGAGTAAAAAATTATTTCACGTCCTTTTCCTTATATAGAAACGTTATGTTGACTTTAAATGCGACCTAGTTTAAATGTGAATACTGCCAATGAGCATGAACCCTTTTTTAAACCTCAAAAAAGACCGCCGATTTAATAAATTTCGCTTACATCGCCTACATAATTTGTATATTGTTCGTAATTACAATAATCATTTGTAAAGGATTTAGATTTACTTTTAAGTAATAATTTCCACTTGAACAAAATCATGAATAAAGGCTTTTGTAAACAATATTTTAATAAAATGTAAATGTTATACGTTATACGTTTACAGTTTACCGCCAATACACGAATTTGAACAATGTAGTAAAATATGGGACAGTAAAATTCAAGCGAGAAATCTCTAAAGTGATATTATTGACCAGTCTCGTTATTTTAATTTTCCTCGATTATCAAAACGTATGTCCAAATACATGTTGTCTCAAACTCTACACAAGGATACAAGGATACGAATTGAACAAAGAGAAAGATTACAAGGTAATAAAGTAATAATATGAGACTTTTCATTTAAAAAATGATTCTTTTCTGTTTCGGAAAGATTTCAATCAAGTAAAGACATATCACATATTTTATATCAAAATAACAAACACAAAAATTAGATAAGAAATTATATTCTCTATTAATTGACGTTTTAAAACGTCATTTTTGCATTTTGGAAATTTTTGAACGAAGTACCGTTTAAAAAAATCTAAAGGGTTAAATGAGTCGTCAAAAAATAAAAAATAACAAACGTTACTTTTTGTGCCTAGCACAGCTTCTCTCCACATTCACACGTCTATATCCAGAAATACTAATGCAATCTTTTCTGGTGTTTTCATATTGTCAATTTTACAGCATGTAATTGAAAATGTTGCCTGACGACTTCTATCTCAGAATATTTCACAGAGTTTTCTTTACACGTTTATCTTTTCTATCAATGTTGATTCTTTTTTCGAATAGTATCCAAATTAGTGTATTATTTTGTGATAATATATTATTCTCTTTCAAATAATTCTGAAGAAACGACTGAATTGAAATACAATCGACCCTCTTATTTCTCATTTATATTTGTTATAATTAATTATTTGAACATTTGAACAAACAAATTTACAACATATAGGATGGTTATTTTATTTTATAATGACTAATAGCTCGTTTTGTAGTGAACTAATTAAAAAATACCTTAAACAAAAGTTCCAGAGTTTGATGGAGGATATCATGTTCTGACATCAGATTTGGCATAGTTGCAAGAGATAGAATAACATTTTAAGTTTGAAAGTTGATCCTTATAAAAAAAAAAATATTTTTCGAAGATCGTTAGGATTCGGAAAAATATGTCATTATTGCATTTAATCGAGAAAAAAAACACAGTAGCTACAGAAAAATGCTTTGACCAAAAGCTGTCAAGGACAATAGAGGATATTCGCCAGTGTCCATGACATGATCTTCAAACGATCTTGAAAATTAATTTGGACTTAAAATTTATTAACACAGAATAACATTCATTGATCTTCCTAACTTATGCCTAAAAAATCTTTCTAAAGCTAGCAAATTTTCGTCGTTTAAATGCATATTTTTAAGTAGTATTGCCTCCGAAAGCTAATCATTTTCGAAAACTGTTTTTATTAAAAAGTGCTAGTTTTTTATGTGGATCAACTTTTTAAAATGGTACATCCTGTATATGGGTATTGCAACGGGTGTTTTCTTGGAAGTCCATAACTTTTAATTAAAATAAAACCAAGAAAAATATTTTTAATACCAATAAAACTGGCTTTGTTGAAAAGATAATTTTATGCTAGTAATGTTTGAATATGATTTCGGTCATATGACGTCTAGATGGCGCAATTTTGATATTCAATTTTCACGCTCTTTTCGAAGTTATTGCGTTCGTATTTCCCCAATAGCTTGTCGAATGTTGTATTAGAAGTGTTCAACTGTCTCTGGATTATCTTAGTAGACCTATTCCCAAAGAAAATTATTTTACAACATACGGGGTGGCTATGCGGTTAGATCGCACGATCTTGGAAATCGAACGTTCAATTTGCAAGTGTTCCACTAACGTGACGTGAAAACCAAACTAAATATTAATCAACTGTCTTTCTGACAAATCGGTTATCAAACAAAAGAGTTGGCTACTCAGAAATGTGAACCCTTTAAAAAAACCACCTTGTAAATTATATAAAAGCAACCACTACTTCATGTTCAAAAGTAATATTTAATAATAATAATCGCGCATGTAATCGAATATTTCTAATATTTACGTTTTTACTCAAATAATAAAATTCGAAACATGTTACAAACAGAATTCAATATGAGTACCATGATATTGTAATCAAATAGAAATAATTTTATTTATATTACATGAAAGTTTTATTAATTTGATGTTGTATTTTCAAAGAAATTGTTCAATAGAATTTTCAATTTATTTATACAAATTTTATAAATCGTGGTGGTCTAGAGATTAGGTGAATCCATTTTATTTTACTGAAATAAACAGTTCGTTTACACTAATAGTCCAATTAAACGGTAGTTTGAAGTGGAAAGTTTTGGTGTAATTGTTTTGATTAGTTTATTCTATGTTTTTTTGGGGTGCTGAACATGAATCTGAATCAAAAATTTGCTTGGCAAATAAGAGAAATCATCAAAAAACCACTAAAAATCATGATTTTCAGTATGAGGCCGTTCATAAAATACGTCACGCTAAAATTAGAATTTTGAGACCCCCTCCCCCCGGTTGTCACACTGTGTCACACTTTAAGTGACCCCCCATATAAATATTACGTCACAAAAACTAAGCCCCCTCCTCCTAATAATTCGCCGAAAACATCAACGTTATTCAACCACAAAACAATACAAATAAAAAGTTAAAAATTTAATAATTTCCTTATAGTAAAAAAATTGGATATTTATTAGTTATTTAAAAGGAAACTTGTCAGAAATGCATATTTTTCATCAAATTTAGCCACTTACCAACTGTCGTAGATTGTAGCAAAATCACAAATTAGGTATTTAAACGTACAGTTTTCAATGTGTTTTGATACAGTTGAAAATTTGAAATATTTGGTTAGGCATACCTGAAAAGAAAAAATATAAGTTAAATAATGAAAATTAATAGTAATATAATTTGAAAGGAATTTTAACACTAATGTCTAAGTGAAATAATCAAAAGATTTTATGGTATAATTCGAAAATGCTAATATGTGTTCAATTTCATGAGCAACTTTTCATGAGCATTTCATCAGTAACGCATAGTAAAAAACAAAATGAAATAAAGGAAGAAGGAACGCCAAGGCAAGTTTAGACTTGTCGATGAAATCACTTGTACCTTATTTTCCACTTAATTGATGATGAATTGAATTTCGGTATAACTTCATGGATGTAGACGAAAAATATGAATAAAATTTTTCGATACTTGCCTTGGTTTTCGAAATATCAAAAGCTAAATAGTTAAACAAAATTTGCAATTTTCAATATTTTGAAAATTATTCCAGATATCGAAATTTTATTCTTACTTTTCGTCTTGTATTGTCAAGTTATAACATAATTTACAATCGAAATTGAAAAAATATATTTTTTTAAATTGTCTCCCTACTACCGTGCTCATACATCCTTAATTAGTCGGACACAACGGTTTTTTTTTTCAATAATTTATTTAGTTAGGTTTTAACTTTAATTTAGTTTTTTTTTTAATTTCCACCGACTAGTTTTGGAGAAATCTATGAAAACGTATCATCCATCTACTGTTTTCCCATAAGATAAATGTTAAATATGCCTACTTTTGAAGTCATTTATTTATTCAAATATTCGGACAACCCCCCCCCCCTAAAATTTTCACAATTGATTTAGACTTAATCCATCTTCATATAAAAAAATCAATCATTTTATCCGAAATTGCCCTGTCATTCGTACATCCTTAATAGATGAAACAGTAATGCTACTAAACACATAACTTTGTTTTTCTTACCACGGTGCGCTACACTAAGTGTAGGTAAAAAATACGTCGATGTAACTTTTAATCAAATTACAATTTGCAATTACTTTCAAACACAGTTGCATCCATGTGGAGAGGGTCTTATTAAACTTTAATAACTCTATCGTTTTCCTGCTTATCTACTTGTAATATATCAATAGTGACAAAAAGAACGAATACTTTTTTTTCAATCATTTCACAAAGACGTAAAAAGAGCTATAATCAACTCGTATATGTATTTTATAATATTTCATTGAACTTTGAATTTGGACATCAACAATAACGACAAATGTGATCGTCAGAAACTTCAAACAACAGAAATACACATTTGGAAATTAATAATCCGCATCACATAAAGAGATATAAAGGCTTTATAAAAAAAAATTATTTAGCACATTTTGTACAACGATTAGTACCCATATAGTTCATGTTTTATGTGAAAAGGGTGAAATGTTAATTTCATTAGTAATTAAATATTCGCACGCAAATGAATGAATGACACCCATTCTTTATACTTTGTTGTTCTTCTATACACAGAACGAACTAATATGTAATATTAACGCATACAAGGAGACATAAAATTAATATACCTTATTGAAAGATGTTCTATGTATGTTTTCTACACATAGAAATTTTCATTACCATTAAGTTAAAATATTCTTAGTCATTTTTGTGCATCATTAACTCGAAAAATAAGTAATCAAATTAAGGTAATACGAGCGCCAAGGCAAATTTGGACTTGTATGAGAAGTTATTTGTACTTTATTTTCAACTTTGATGATGTTTTTTTTTATAACTTTATGAATGTAAACGAAAATTAAGAATAAAATTTTTCGATATCTGCTTTGGTTTTCGAAACATCGAAAGCTGAATAATTAAACAAAATTTTCAATTTTTGATATTTTAAAAATTAAACAGATATCAAAAAATTGTATTCTTACTTTTCGTCTTATATTGTATAGTTATAACATAATTCACCATCAAAATTGAAAATATATATATCGTTTAATTTGTGTCGACACTACCGTGCTCATTCATCCTTAATTAGTCGAGGACAACGGTTTTTTTTTTCAATAATTCAATAATAAGAGAAGACTAGTTTTGGAGAAATCTATGAAAATATATCATCCATGTACCTTTTTTCCATAAGACCAACGTTAAGTATGCCTACTTTTGAAGTCATTTATTTATTTAAATAATATGGTAACCAACCCCCCTCCTCTAAAATCTTCAGAATTGATTATGACTTGGTCCAACTTCATATTTAAAAATAATCAAGCCTTTTTTCTACAACTGCCCAGGCACTCATACATCCTTAAGAGTATTATTCCAAAACTTTGACATTTTAACTACACGTCGTCCTCAGCAGAATGCGAATTTTTTAAATTTCGATAATTTCTTGACAAATTGGTTCGACATCGACAAAAAACCCATGAATATGTAACATTGGTTACATATTCATTAGTTTATTCATTTACGATAATCGAGAATTTTCCATAAATTACAAACTTGTACTTGTGAGATACTTGTATTTTGCTTGTCTCAAATTCATCACCAAAAGCCGAAAAAACCGGCTACCTCAACTTGTCACCATATAACCGGGTTAAATTATTATGTGTCTTGGAAGATTTATGGCAAAAATATGATTGAAATCTTTAGGTTCCGAAATTTGTATTTGTGATTACTTTTACGCTTTCTTGTACCTATACACTGTTTTTTTGTACATAAAAGCAAGTCAATATGTATAATATTATAGTACATATAATATATAGAAATACGCCACCGCTTGCGTCGCGCCACACTGACTGTAGATACTGATAATAATATAACTCTTGTACATGTGTATGATGATATTCGGGGTTAATGGTTGATATGCTTAAAAGGTTTTCAATACTAAAAGCGAATAAAATCAGTTACAGTAGAATTTCTATGAAAATTTGTAACGATAAACGAAAAATAAAAATTTGTTCTAATAGTCCAGGGAGTCTATGAAAGATCCAATCATAAATCCCGAAAGCATGTTATCGAAAAGTAAAAAATTTGGTCGGATAGAATGCATAAAAAGTTGAAAAACGGTTTTTCGCATTTATAAAAAAAGAAAAGCAAGAGAAAGTTAAATGAGAAAATTGTAGAGAATAATTACGATTTCGTTGATTATTCCCCGAGAAAATATGATAATTTCATCGAAAATCGTCGTTTTATTTCGCTGTGAACGGTTCAATATTATTTTAATTATTTGTAATTAGCACAAAATGTTACGTCTGCCGAGTAAATTCTTCGTAAATGATTGTATTATCATGTGTGGCAAGAAAATTGTTAATCACTTTATAACCTCAAGTCCTGAGGTTTAATCTTTTCCAGAAAAGATGGAAGACTCCCGTGTATGAAATAACAACTGAATCAAAACTGCTGGACAGAGGTTATTGTCTTAAATTTGCAAATAATGACTGGCCTAGTATTGAAATTACATCGAATTATATTAATGTTTTTTATTATACTTATCATATTTTGTAAGTTCACATAACGGAACATGGGACATGTTTTTTATGCAACTCTGGATATATGGTATCTGATTTAATTAATTAAATCTACAAGTCCTTGGTTTAGGCTTGGGGTAAGACAAGCAACTTTGATTTATTAGCCTTGACCAAAGATTGCTTTTATAAGTATTGGTTAAAACTTGAACAAAGACTCAAATACCAAGGATTGAATGATTCTTCAATGCTGGTCAATCTCGATTCGTATCGTCAAGCATTTCTAACTGAGGCTGTTAGGGTGAGCTTATTTCCTACAAATTCCCTAGACACGTTAACTTCGGCCAAAAATAAGACTAGCTACGAATTGTTTACCGAACCATTGATTATAAGAGGTTTTACTACATAAATATTTCTGATTAAAATTATAGACATATGTGTTCTGCTTCGATTTTGAATATTTTCATCATCTGATAACTGTCTAATTACTTTATTATTACACCTAATATCATCATCATAAACAAAACTTATTTAAATTCATTCCCCTCATAGCATAGATGTGTCTCTTACAATTTTCAAATCGATATTTATCAGATAATGATACAGTTAATTTAACTACTTTAATAATGAGATATGCTAATAAAATAACTTTAATGGGTTTTGTTCAAGTTTGTTTACTTCTGCAAAGGAATTTGTTTGTTTACAACTAACACAAGTTATGATTTAGGTTCCCTAAAAGGATAAATACATGGAGTAATTTATTTGAAGCAAAAGGTTTAGAGTAGCTTATTCTAGTAACCTATTTTACTCATGAACATAGACAACGCTAGCTTACTCAAAAGGAGCATGAAGTGAAATTTCTCCAAAAATTAACTAATTACCAACTAACTAACTAAGGTACCAGTAATTCAGTATACAGACGTGAGCATTCATTAATACTGACACTAATGTGGACATTAAAAAAACATATTTTGTAAATGAAAATAAAATTAACAAATTAGATATGCTCACTCATATTTATAGCGCGATAAGTAGGTATAGGCAAAACAAAATAAAAAATAATAAAAATATGCTTAATAACGTGGGCTGCTAATGATCTCAGTTATCGATGCGGCCCTAAAACCTTTAAAAAAAAAAAAATAAAAAAAATAAAAATAAAAATAAAAATAAAAATAATAATAAATATGGTTTTATAAAAATAAAAGTGAAATTCATGTTTCGCTTTAAATGTTGTTATGTACATACTTGATAAGTATTATATACTATAGAGTATGGAGTACAGAATATAATATGAACTTGAAATAAAAAAAAGACTTTTTTTATAAATCGATTTTATACTTCCCTCATATAAACATATTTACAATATAATACCTACATTATACACGGAAAAATGTTGAACCATGGGGATAAAATTAAAAAAACTAACAAAATGGTTGTCCCTGGTTTTTGTTTTAAAGTAAAATACAAATAAACTATTACAGTACATAAAGAAAACACGTTTGCTTTTACTGTTTACTCAGTTATAAATATAACATAGAATGTTATAACAAAACAAGTTCAATATCCCAATGTTTAACAAGTACTACTGATCAATGATCATGTATTAAGTGTCTTATTTCATAACTAGCTGTGTACTACCTTCGCTGGATAACTTCAATTTTAAATACAAAGATGATTGTGTTATAAACTTCACTTCATATGGCGTCACTTACCCTCCCTTTTGTCCACAATTTCATTTAACCTTAAAATTTATCAATGTTTCTGTACTATATTATGCGTGTATTATACATAAAAACCTTCCTCTTGAATCACTCTTTCTATTAGAAAACACCGCATCGAAATCCGTTGTGTAATTTTTAAGATCTAAGCATACATAGGGACATAGACACAGACAACGGGAAGCGATTTTGTTTTATACTATGCATTGATTACAAGTATAGTATAAATGGAAACGTCCTGAGCACCGTCTAAGCATCGGTGTGAGCGCCATACTGTGTACTGTATTGAGGGAATAGTAACATTAGCAATAGTTATGGCGGACGAGTTAATGCAGTAGGGTCGTCAGGCCAATACTGGTTAGCGATACCCACAATACTTCTGGTTCGTAGCCTTATTCAATACATTAATATTACTTATATTTATATAGATACTACAGTATTTTTATCTAAATCATACCAGCATTTTAGAAAACGCCATGCATTTCTTATCGTGTATGATGCTGTAACCTAGCGTAAACTGTAAATACTACAAGTTTGTGAGATCGCCTTCATGAATAATCGACGATGAAGTTCTAAGGTATATTAGAGTGTGCATGATAATTTAAAATTTCTTACCATGAAATAAATTTGAAAAAAATTATGTGCAGAAATAATGATGCAATAAAAATATATATTCTAAAACAAACATACGTAAATTATAATCCTAGGTATGGCACTCTCCCAAACCATAATGTATGTATTCCCTACGTTTATTAAAATATCATCAAAGTTTGTTCAAATAGTATGTACATACTTTGGAACCACAAACATTTAATTTTACTCAAATTAATTTTAAATTTATGTTGTATTTAATTAATTTAATGAAGATTGATATTTGAAACCTTTGGGAATAGGTCGATATTTGATTCTATTGTGAATAATTATGTCTGGGGTTATTGATTAATTTCACAATAATACCAACAAAATAATCCTGTAAATGACAAACAAAAAAGGCCTAGTTCTTGCTTTTGCTATTACCACTACTAAGAACTGAGAATATTCCTCAGGCATATGTAAAAACCATAATACGGGATTAAATTAATATAACTTCCTTGTTAAAATAAAATAATGCGTTAAATAATATAACTTCCTTGAGGAACATAGGAGGGTCATTGGGCGACAAACGCTTAACTTATAATATCTCTATTTGATTCCGGTGGTTAAAATGATTTGGAAGTAATATAGTAAAAATCCTAAAATAATATAGTCAAATAATCTGTTGAAAATTGAGTTTTTCTGAGGAGTACAAGAAGGGGATTCTCAGATAGATAAAACTGATAGCAGAGCTGAAGGAAGACAATAAACAAGCCCAATAAAGACACCACATCATTGAACACAATAATGATCAATTTTTCCTCTTCGTATGAAGAAGTAAAAAGCTAAAATTGTTTGGGAATATTTTTAGCGCAAATTTCGACCTTACACCTTGAATTTAACAATAATTCTCATCTGTAGCGTTATTTGCAAACTACGGAACAGTGGTGTAAGAAGTAGGCTTTACATCTAGCAGATTGTTATACTCATGGTAATTCTGAGTATAGTTATGAAATAACGTGAATTGTGGAACATAGTGGTTTCTTTTTTGAATATTTCTGTTTAGTTTTTTTGTCAATTTCAAGCCAACGAATGTTGAACCGTTCAACATTTTCATTCCTTCGAATAAAATAAAAGAAAACAATCGAAAAACGATTAGTCATCGAATGTTGAAATTGCAAAAATTTATTATTACTTTTTTCCTTTTTTTTGATGATTCCAAATTTCGTATAGTCATGGTTTTAAACAATATAAAATTGCAGTTTTCAAGCAGCATATACCTACCAATGCTACAAAGAAAGAGATCTTTGTGCAAGCAAAAAATGCTCGCATTTTAAATTGAAAATATAACTTTCATGGTATGAGAAAAGTTTTTAAGAAAATGTATCAAAATAAAAAATAACTTTCAAGTATGTATAATTTAATTGTTACATATGAATAAATCCTAACTATTTAATAAAAAAAAAAAGGTTTTAAAAAGAAAATTGAAGGGTGTAGCTACGATGCAGCATTATAATTGTAAATAATTATTCCAACTTTGTAACAATCTTGAAGAATTTTTTACTTGACGGCGCAACCTTTTTAAATTATTTAAACGTACAATCATCATTAATTTTACCATACCTATGTTAATTTTCGTCACTTTTTTCTGTAACTTAGAGATAAAAAAAAACTTTGAAGACATTTCAGTTATAATTATTTTATCAAAGAAAGATAATAGACAAAAACACCTATCATAAGTAAAAATGTAATGAGCTATAATGAACCTCTTTTACAAAAAAAAAACTAATTTAAATATAAGTGAACTGTATATACAGTTTAAAAGAACAAACTTAATTTAAAGTTTATTATAATAATCATACCATTATAACCATCTGCTTGTGTTTTCTCAAAGCAAAATGAACGAAAAGATATAACAAAAAGAGAATGAGATACAAATTTTTTTTTTATTTATGTAGGTATACACATACAATGGATTATAAACAGAATTTGTAAAATATTGAAGCTGGAATTACCGGTAATTAATTAAGTTTAATACAAGCTCATATATGATTCATGCGGATGTAATATGAGGGTAAGTTTATTACCCTCAATTTTATGCTATCAACTGCAGCTTAAACGAATTAATCCATTATTACCAAATAGGTCTTGGAAGAAATAACCTGTATGATTTAAAAAAAAAAAAAGGAAAGTAAATCTTCAACAAATAAAGGATGATAGTCCCGAACGAGTATTTATTTAAAGCACACGGAGTTTTATTGCTTTAGAAGTTTAGAATGTCATGAAGTTTCGAAAACACTGCTTGTTAGGCGATGCAATTGCCCTTCAAATAAAAATGATACAAATGAAGAGCTTAACTTCCCGCACTCGAGTCTAAACTTAACAAGTGAAATTTAGCTCTAACCAAGGAAATTCTAAACACAAAGCGATGCATGAAAATAAAAGTGATATGTATTTGCCAGATACTCTCCAAAGCCTGTGTTGTATTATTGCCAATTTAAAAGATTCATTAAAGATGAAGTTAAAAATTGATTTGTGATGGATAAACAAGTTTCCAGGGAATAGTTATATTATAAGATATGGGAAATATGATGTTCCCCTTACAATGTTCTTAAAATTCGCTGTACAATATTATACAAAGTAATATTAATGTCGACGTGTAAATATAAGTAAACCACTTCATGTTACGTTACATGTAAGTATACATATACAGAGTAGAGCAGAAAAGTGAGCGATTTTGAAAGCACTTAAAAAAAATAAATTTTGCAAAAAATTAACTATATTTTTAAGACGAAATTGTTATGTAAATTAAGGTAATTTGTATTGGAAATAAGTTCATTCTTTTCTTTCGTTTATCATGTTTTTAACCCCTAAACCAAAAAAGAGTTGTGTGTCTGCTGTGGCATCGTAGCGCCTAAACGAATGAACCGATTTTGGTTTTTTTTGTTTCGTTTGAAAGATAATTGAATGAGAATCAAATTAAAAAAGTTAAGTTAATGGAGAGTGTTTTTAGATACGTTTCAAGTGCGAGATTAGGCTTCCGTACCCAACAAATTTGTCGGGGGTTTTTTAAATTTTGTAAATTTCACTTGTTCTTGTCATTCATTCAATCACAATGGAGTGGTATTCTAACATTGTGCTTACGATGTAAAACCTTTTATGAAAATATTAATGAATCACAAAAAAAGCGGATCCGAGAAGAAGTGATTCAAATTTGTATTGCAATCCAACAGGATTTGGTGAATGAAATCAAGGCTCACTTGCAAAAATTAGTCTACGCCTATACGAACGCCCTTATTTGATTTAAAACTAATTAAACTAAATTTACTAAATTAACTTTCTTAAAAATAGAACTAATTTTCTAAAATGTTTTTATGTAGTTGGATGATAAAAAGATAACTAACTTAATTTCATTTTACAACGTTTTCAAAATCTCACAATTCTCTGGCTCCAGGCTATACAACGAATGAATGACGTTCGTTACGTACACATTTGATCTCTTTTAAAAGTGTTTTCCTCTTATTTAGAATATAACAAGAACAAGTTGATGATATGATGACTGTCACTATAATAATAAATAGTAGTTTGTCTTTTTTTATCATTGAGACTCTTCAAGTTTTTGGTATGGTTGTTGTAAACACAAAAATTAAGAATATTTACGTTATGTAATTATTATTGACGTGTTTATTTTATATCATGAACAGTTGACATTTTGTTTGTTTGCAGTTAAAAAGTAGAATGGTTTATCTTAAGTGTGAGAGAATGTTTCATAAATTTATTATCACTACACTGAAAAAAAATATTTATATCAGCCAACATTGTTCTTGTCTCAACCTCGTCGCGAGAGCAAATATTACGAATAAAGCCACGAAAGTGATACAACTATCGTACGAGGTGAAGTTCACACAACTACATGCGTTGTTTGTATGAATGTAATATATTATCTAACAAACAATTATTGTAGTTTTGAAATGCAACATAGTTTAAATCAATCTTTCTTAATTGGTTCTACCACTGGTAAACATTATAACAAAATAGTGATGTGATTGACATAACCGCATGAAGTGGGTCAGCTTAGGTTTATTAAAAAAAAAAAAATTGACTCCTTAATTAGACTACTATTAACCTTAGAGTCTTAAGTCCACCGTTGTATCAACTGGGCTACTGATGGTGGTTATATATTTATAGAAATATGTTATATATTATAAAAATGGTCAATAAGTTTATTTCCAGCTCTCTGTCATGAAGTTGAGACAACCGCATATTGTCTAGACATGACAGGTATGTGTTGTTAAGAATCAAAAAATAGTAACCAAATCCAAAATTTAGAAAACGCAAAGAAATGTTTTTTAATTCGTCGATTTGCTTTATTTACACGATTATATTATATTTCAACATGGTACAATTTTATTTTCCATTAATAAAATGCATGACCTTCAACTAAAATCAATCTCTTTCATAAACTTACTGATTTTTTTTATTGAACTTCTGTGATTTTGTATCAATGAAATCATATTTTAAATTCAATCCCATCTATTGTAAATACAAATATTTAGCTGTACTTATTCCAATCATTAGCAAATTGTTTGAAATTATTTTTACTTTATTTCAATATAAAACGGCCAAATTCGGGATGAGGTTTTCATTTTTTTTCAGTGGGGTTGTTTGCGCAACTAAAGTAACATATGCAAGATGGTAACCATGGATTTCTTTGATCTTGTATACTATCAATAAGAATCATCAGATTGTAACAAAATTTTACAATTAACTAATTAACTATTTAAGAACTCTGTGTGATTTAAGTTTAATACCTTTCAATATTCAAGCATGTTGCTTGAGAAAAATGTATTGTTTTATTTTGAACAGTTAATCACAGTTTTTTAACTGAAAGACATTGTGCGATTTGATTAAGTAATATTGAATCATATTCTCGTTTACTATACACATAGAATCGTGATTCTCTCGAAATGGATTTGTTTATTCTGTTGTTCAAATTGACTTAGTTTCTTATTTGGTATACGTTTAAATAATAACTGTTCATCACTGCATGTGATGAACATTACTTTCTCGGTTATTGTAGTGTAGACTGTAGAAGTATGTCTTCTGGCAATTTTCCATGTATTTCTGAAGTGGATTTTTACGAAAAAGCATGACATATGCCAATTTGTTGATACTGAAGCTAACTACAATTCCTTAATAACTGTTTATAATTTTTAAGTAAACTTTAAAACATGGAAGAAAATAATGATTTGTGAAAATGCAATTAAATTGGTACAAGGAAAGTGTGAAGTGTGAAATATGTTAGATGCAATTCTTCTACGTATCTATCGTTTGAATCTCAGATGTAAAAGTTAAAAAATTGATGCGAATTTCTTTTATACATATAAGATGATTTGCTAACAGTAGTAGTTTTTCAATGCTTCTTTTTTCTCCACTTATAAGTATAATATATATATTTGAGACTCATCGAAAATTGAAGCCTTACTGTTTACTGAAATCCAGCTTATGTGGAAAGGGAAAGGGATCAATCGCATATTCCAAATTCATCAATACATAATATACAACAAAGTCGCTTCTGTCTGTCCCTAATCTTAATGCATGCTTAGATCTTTAAAACTACGCAATGGATTTTGATGCGGTTTTTTCTAATAGATAGAGTTATCCAAGAGGAAAGTTTTAATGCATAATACATGCATA
This sequence comes from Chrysoperla carnea, assembly GCF_905475395.1. Classification (NCBI taxonomy): domain Eukaryota; kingdom Metazoa; phylum Arthropoda; class Insecta; order Neuroptera; family Chrysopidae; genus Chrysoperla; species Chrysoperla carnea. The sequence goes on from NC_058340.1 coordinate 22,415,505, forward strand.
ATATAATAGAATAAATAAACTTAAAAAGTTGTGTATCAATTTATCTCAAATATTGACAACATATACAAGCAGCTTCAATGATTGTTTTTTAGTCTTCGGGGGGAGGGGAAAGGTAGAGCGAGAAACTGAGAGTGAATAATCCAATATTTTCAAATATACTCAAGTGGGGTATCAAATAAGAGAGTATGACTTGTACATTACAAAACTGCAATCCTTACGCAAGGGGATATGGGGAGAGGCAATGTTGCTCAGGAAAGTGGGTAGTTCACAGCTATCTATAGTAATAAAGGCAATTATATTTCTCTTTTTAAATCATTTTCTATATTTTGAAGCCAACTTGCCTGACTTTAGAAGACCACTTTTCTTATGGATTAAGTTGTTTTTCCTCCTCCAGTCTTTCGGTTTGGCCTAATAAACTTATCTGTTATGGAATTAATCCAGTTCATTTTTTGATGCTTGCGCACTATTTCTCATTTCCCAATAGGCTAAATATAGCTCGAAAACCTTAAAGTATTGATAGCTTACCAACATTAAATAGAAAACATATCTCTAATATATTCTAAAAATAGTTATTATAAAATAGGCAAATATTTATTGATTACAATATAACATCTGTTTCCTGGGGTTGTTAATACTAAAATTAAACAATTCATTTACAGGATGATAATAAAAGGAAAACGACGTCTCTTTATCGCCATCATATATTTAATCAACAATTTTTTTCTTGATTCGAGTCAATAAACTTATAGCTTACACTAATGAACATATGCAAGCAAAAAAATACAAGGGTGTTAAATTCATATTACACAATAATACCAACACACGCTCTACTCTGCTTTGCTCTTAAGTCTTTTAATAGCTTTGTATTTTATATGTAAAATATGTTGTGCAACAGACTAAATCTAATTCAATTAGATTTACCACCTTCAATATAATTTAATTTAGCTTTATAATTTGGTTTGAATATGTTGTTTATTATAATATTTTACAAGAAATATATTAATAATAATCCTTGTATGGTTTATCATATAGTAAGGATAAACGTAGAGAAGAAACCTTGTGTAAAATATCATTTGGAAATCAATCAAAGGTAGCCTCACTTCCTATCTATGTCTATTCTACTTAATTAACTATCGTCAATTTATCCATATATTTTTTCTACTTCTTGATCGGTGGTACAGGATGTTTTGGTTCAAACTAGATGAAAATGCATATTTCCAAACTTTCCTCGTCCACCTTCTGTGGTATGCTTAAGGCTTTAATATGACATAAAAGAATTATTAATCAATAAGGAATAATTTTGCTGAAACACACGGAAACAAAAACACGTGAACCATTTCCCTCTAGCTTGCAAAAAAACTTAAGTCTTAATACAATTTCTGTCTCTGAGATAACAATAATAAAATCTTAAAAGAAATTCATAAATCTTTTATTAGTATTGGAAAAAAATTCGTAGTGCAAAATTTGCGTAAGCTAAGCGAACATCTTCAGAAATGGAAAAAATAACACGTTTTTCTTAAAATCGAATATTGCATTTTTATTTTTTCAAGAATTTTTATTTCGAAAACTAAGCATCTGGAGAAAAAATTACAAAAGTACTTTTTTGCTTAAAACTGATCATAAAGCGAAATTGACCTTTCAAATACAAAAAACAATCTTGATAATAAATTTTATTCAAATCGCGACCGCTAGAGAGGGTACAGACACATGAATATTTGAAGAAATTTTTTAGAAATTCCATCTTCAGTACCAAAGCAATAGCTCCATTTGTTTCGGAAATTCACTAACAATCAATCAATATTGCGTTTCATAAACCTTTCCTATCTATGTTTGTACTTGCTACATTACAAACACCACCTTATTTGATTCCAGCCTACAACAACACTTGGGTAGGCATTTAATTATGCTATAATTATAAATAATATTGTCGATTCGAATTTACTATGGTTTGGAACAAATTTATGATTATTATACGTCACTTATTCTGCCTGTCATGGATATTATGGTGTTTCAGTCATTGACATTGAAAAAAATAATTATCTGATTAAATGTTTATAGCTATAATTTAGACATAAAACCAAAAATTTTCCTAGAGAAAAAGACATAACCAGGACTTTCAATTTCTAAACTTCAATCCATAAACTTTTAAACTTAATACGATTCTATTATCGTATTGCAAAAATGCTATTGATATTTGGGGTTGCCAAGAAAAAAATATTCGAATCCATCACAGTAAGTATAACGAATGCGAACTCAACCATCTCTTTCTTTGTCGGTAAATTAGTGAGACCTCGTATAATAACTTGAAATATGCTTTAAGTGCGTTATCTACATCTTTTGATTCTGTAACCTTGCATTGTACTCCCAATGACGTACAGGTCATTGGGAGTAGTATAAGTATCTGATAAGCAGAAAGAGAGCTTCTTTGAAAGTCATTGGAAGTCGGTTGGCTTGCGGACTGTTCTTACTAAAAGCCAAGTCGGTAGATCTTTTGTAGCTGTTCAGGGTTTTAAGCGTCACAATTTTCGAACATAATTTAATCTATCGAGCATATTATACTTCCATGTAAGAAAATTAAAAATTAATTCTAACTGTTATAGCTATAACATTAAAAGAGAATTACATGTACAATTATAATAATACCACTTAGAATGTTTTCGCAACATCGTAAATTTTTTATTTTTATATTTCAATAACAATATCAGTATGGCTATGACTATGACTACCGAACTAGAAAGTCACGTGTCCCGATCAGATTTTTGTATATAAATGGGCATAAAGAAAGAACATATATATTTTTTTTTGTATAATCATACGTTTCAAAAAGTAAATACCCTGAATACTTGTGAAAAATTGTTCTAATAATTTTTTTAATTATTATTTTTTAATTGTAAAATTGAACATACAATTTAAAATAAAATTTTTTTTAAACGTATATTGAATACAATAAAAATAACATACAAAAAAAAAAACTTAACCACGTTACTCGTGGAAGTATTTTAGTTGTAGGCAGAACAGCAGAAGTTGTTATTAAAAATAAAAAAAAAAAACCTTTTGCATACTTTTATTACAATAGTTATATAAAAACTCTAACTTTAACTAAAGGCTATACAAAATTTATTATTACAGACAAAATAATAAATTATTTAAGTTTTTTTATTTTTAATTGTCTAATAATGCAGAATAAATTTTTTCATGTAATTTAATATTTGATCATGTATTTAATGTATGTGGTATTATTATTACACAGATTGGTAGAACTAAAATTATTCAATGTAGACTGTTTATTGTCCTTTATTCGAGTAAGTTTTAAAATTGAACGAAGCCCCATGCAATAATTTTGGTTATTCTAACCATTTTTTTATTGTGTTTAATTTATTTTGTTGAGATAAGGTTGATTTATACTTAAAATCATACAGAATTGTATGATTGAATATGTCAACAATCTTTTCAGTTTATTTTGGATCAAACGTGCTCAATGGTTTAAAAAGGTTAGGTTAGAGTAGCTGTCTTGGGGTGGGACACACTTAGACCATAGGGTCCGTTGTGATACTGAAATAGGGTTGGCCCATCCCTGGCCACTACTCCATGAACCATTTGGAGCTGTTTAAGAACAGCAGGAGAGCTTTGACGTCGACGGAATTTAGGTCGGAGAGGCCGGCTCAAGTTAGTCCATCTCCTCATGACAAGAGCTGACAAAGTGACAGTGACAAACACAGTGACAGTGAACAAAGAAGATGAGACATTATCTCCTCCTCCTCACCACTGTGAAAGCTCCCGCAGACTGCCAGGCCCAGGCGTTCAGCATGCCTGCCGCCCAACCAGTGTCCGGTAATAGCCGCAACAACTATGCGAACAGAGGCTCTTGGGAGTTATATAAGATCTTCGGAACGCCTGCGTTTGTAGTCAGACCATATCTGTCTTGTGGTACCACAACCCTGTCTAGAGGGGATCTTTACTGAGAACCTGTTAGCGAAGTTAGGAGAAGATAAAATGTAGTCAACGGATCTTGAAAGTGAATTTCATTGTAATATCCGTGAATGACCATAATGAGTCTCGGTTCAGAGTGAGACCAGACTTAGCCTAAGAGCTGCACCTGCTACGCATTTCTCTCCAAAGAGGTCAGTTGGCAGGATGTGCAGAATTACCTCAAGTGCTTTAGATGGAGTTGTCCGTAGGCATGCCGAGATTAGCAGGAATGCTAACCGTTGGACTTTACCTAGTACCTAGTATGGGTCTAATGACCGCAATTTAAAAAGGTTACGTAAGCCTTAACCTTGAGTAATATTCGTGTCATTAACTAATTCGAATTTAGATACCATGACGAGCTGAAAATGGATTCTGACTAGATATCTTCAATATCATCACTATTTTGTTATAAGATTTATAAGTGGTAAAACCAACCAAAAAAAGATTGTTTAAAACTATGTTGCATTTTAAAACAACAATATTTGTTATTTGTTAGATAGTATATTATTTTCATACAAACAACTCATGCGTTTCTCTCAAATTCACCATTCAACTTCGTACAGTTGTTGTATCATAATTCGCCATATTTCACCTCGCGATGAATTTGAGACAACCCCATATTGGTTTGTATTAAGAACTTTTTTTTCCAGTGTAACATAAATTTTATGGTTTTGGATTAAATTTGTTTATAAACGTGATATATCAACTATATTTGATAACATGTAGGAGGATATTTGAAAAAAATTGGCTTTAAAGTTGGAATTTCAACTAATTTTTAATGAAAATGACTTATCATCAGTTACATAATTATAAAAATAGAAGAAAAGAAATCACTCTCGAAATTCATCCTTGTCGATTATTTCTTTATTAATCAAGTATATCATTTATTGATAGAAATGTGTTCATCTCGACAAGTGGTTCTTGTTCTTCTAGATATTAACTGAACATGAATACACCCATTTTCTGACTGACTAACGATAAAAGACATGCTTCTTACATATAAATTAAAAACTTGTATATAACACTGAATTAATTAAAACTAATTATAAATTAATAACAGTTCATTTCACTATATTTAGATGTTTTATTATTTTGTCGTATAACATACTTAGGAAAAAAAATTTAATTAAAAATAATCAATATATTCTAAAAAGTTTTGATCGACTTGAAATGAGGAAGGTTCATATATATACAGAGTGATCATTTTAAAATTATCCACTTTTAAAAACTCTTGACGTGATGTGATTATTGTATTGAGTGAAAACACGTCGATTTAGATATCGAAGGGGAAGTTCAACAATGGTAACTAGATAATTTTAGGAATCACCCCTTCGCCCCTAGCCACTTCAACTTTGAAATTTCAAATGGCACTCTCTACCTTGTTATATATCGTTTGAAAGAGCATAAAATTATCTATGATAAAATGATGAAATCGATCGATTGGTTCTCAAGATAGACTACACCGAAGATGGAAGATATCCACCCTTAATAACTCTTGGCCTGATGTGATTATTGTGTGAAGACACGTTGATTTAAGTATCGGCGGGAAAGTTAAGGAATCGTATCTCGAAAATTTTAGGTTTCATTGCTTCAGATTTCCAGATGGCCCTGTTTTCTCGGATTTTCCAGGTCTCGCTTTCTATAGACAGACAATACCAAATTTTTAAGATAAACTATTTTGTTTAGTTACTGCACTCTCTTTTTGTCGTTTAGTGTATTTTAATGAAATTAGTTCTTTTTTCTTTCTAAAATGCTTCTTTTATTATTTTTTATTCTTAAATGTACACATTTATTTTTTTTAATTGGCAATAATTTAAAGGAAATGCTGCTATATATGCATTTTAAATTGTGTATAACATTTTACCCTACACCTGTTTATTGTTATTCACAAACGTACAAGAAGAAATGAGAATGTATCTGATTTTAATAAAAATAACATTTTGAAACAACATTGTTGGAAGGATTGAATGAACAACAAGACAGAATGGCAGTGGGATGTTTAAATTTACGATTTTAAAATGTTTCTTGCAACGTGAATTGAATATTTTATTTATTTAAAATATAGCATTAACATTTTTAATTTACCTTGCGCTCAGACATCAAATATATGTACAATATTTTTTATTTGATCAAGTTCGTCGAATTTGATCCAAGATTATTTTACTGATTTATTTATTTATTGGCAGGATCAGTTAGTGTAATGATGTTATTATATTCTACTGGAAGCTTGAAGTAAGTTAACAGTTGATGGTGCATTTTATCCTACTGAAATGGATTGTGCATTTTTAAAAAGCTTGATTAGTTTTTCCAATTTTGTAAAACATTAAAAAAGTGATACTTATTGAAATAAATACCACGATGTTCAAATTAAAATTATATATGAAAAAATTTTATGGGTTGCACAAAGTAAAAAAAAAATTTGTATTTTTTTATCAGTTTTAAGTAACAAAGTACTCCTGTGATTTTTTACTTCCCAGAGGAAGTTAATGTAATGGGGCCGATTTTGAAAATCTCCAGTTTTACATATTTCCGCGGTTTCAAGGCCGCAATATCCGAATCAAAACTTTTCAATGTGATGTCTTTGTATGTGTACGTATGTGCGTATGTTCATTCAGATTCTTTCGCCTCGATTATCTCGCGAATCAATTATGACATTAACATGTGACTGGGCTTATTCGACACGTAATCGTGTATTTACTGAAAGAGTATTCAGAAGAATTAGTTGAGTCGTTTTTTAATAGAAATAGAATCTGATGAAAAGTGGAAAAAAACATTAGAACAAAATGAATAATCTTAATTAATTTTTGTATAAAAGAAAGTATAATATGTCTCTGAAACCCATATCATACTTAACGGTTTGAACATCTACAAAGCCAAAACATTCTTTTATAAAAAGATAACATACAACACACGCTACTACCAACCACCAGTCATACAACTGCTGAAAATACCCAGTTTTTGTTTTTGTACATAAATTATGAATAATTAATGCAAAAAGAAGTTGATTAAAATATTATGTAAAACATTTTAATAACACAGTTAGACATTGAAATTCCAAATTTGCATAAGTCGTTGACATTCAAATAAAAAATAATGTATGTTTTATTATTGCGGGATATAATGCAATGCACATTAAAAAGCTCATAATGTAAGTTCATTATTTATTTAAAAAATACAAAAAATATTTTTAATACACCCGCCCTCAAAAAACTATTCATCAAGGTACTATTTAAATTATGTAGACAGAAAAGTAATAATAACGGTATAGATCTCATAAACACTTGTAACATAATTTTTCAGTAAAAAATTAATTCATGGCCAGATCTTGTTAATGAATAAAGAAGGTACGTTTTTCTGTCATTTTGAATCACATCCTCTTGCTCGTAGTTCCTGCCATAAAGAATTTGCGAAGAAGCGAAATGGAAGCCAGGATTCGTCAGAATGTTTATAGATACTTCCCCTATTGAGTACTTCTAGTTCTCTAGATCAGAGATTTCAAGTGGATAAAATACAAGGGGTCCATGCGAACGAGAACAGAATTGGGGGTCTGTGTGATTCTAAGGAAAATATGTGTAAAGCTTCCTGTAAGAGAATTAGCTCAGAAACCACATTTTTAACTTCTTAATATAAGGAAACTATCAAAAATCCATACTCACTTGTACCGAGCAAAACTTACGCCATGGTGCTGAAAATTACTTTTACAAAAAAGAGCATCTTTTTCTACTTGAATCCTGATGAATGAGTTCATCCGAAAAATTTCAGAATGGGCTTGTTGTACTCTATATCTTGTAGAGTACAATAAACACAAAGTAGCTTAAATCCTTTTTAGAAAGATAGCACATGTTCAAATTCGTAGTTACTGCATGCAGCATGTTTAAAACGGATAACTAATATACATTTCCATATCAGACAACAACATCTAACTATTTACTGTATCCAACATCAAAATGAGGTTATGTTATGCTAACTAAGTAAATTAATAGACTCTATGACAATTATTGTAATTTCCTTATCAAACAATAATCACTGTTACACCTTGGAAAATACAAAATTGAATCGAGTACAAACTAAATTCTATTAACAATAACTGTTGAAGACAAGAAAAGTATACCTACAAGAATAATTAATCTCTTATTTATTAACCGTAAAAAATGAAAAAAAATTGTAATGAAGAACTGAATATTATTTATAAAGACCTTGCAAAATAAAATTCACATCAGCGCAAAACATAATATAATAAAATAATTATAAAACTATACAACATCTATGTATGCTTTATAATTATTATTCTGTTAATTTTCTTTAATTGATTTTTATCATTTTTATTTAATAATTAACGTTATATAACAATTAAATTATAGAAACTTATGGAAAATTTAATTGTTATATTTTTAGCTGATGTATTCATATCTAGTATTTGAATTAATACATAGGCTGGGCTAGTGAAATCGCATTTCTGAAAAACTAAGAACTTAAAAACTTTTTTTAAATATGCTACTCACGACTAGCTAATTCTTACTGATGATGACTACTTGGTAGTCGAAATACGTATTTATAAAATACAAAATACTGATCTAGGAAATTGGGGCAAAAGTCGAAATTTATTTCAAAATATCCTAGAGTTCTCATTTATTATTATCGATAATATTTATACTAATCAGAATATTTAATAAGAATATTTCTACATAAATTTTAATTTTTAACAATTTCATAATTTATTTTTCACTATCGAAAGTACCCTATTGCTTATCATTTCAATCATATCCACAATAATCTTTCAGTGTAAATTATTGTATGCCATTATGAATTTTTGGTATTATACTATTCATAACATATTTGTTACTGCTTTCCTGGAATAAGTTGTGATCCTTTCAGAAAGTTGTAAAAAAGTTAATGATTCTTATTGGGTTATGTAATTTTACCAAACGATTCCTTTGTTATTCCTGGACTTAGTTACTAGAAAAATCTTTCGAGGAGGCTCGATCTCGAGTACCTTAAACTCATTAATAATAGTCATAAATAAGAAAGAAAGCGATAATATCTAATTTCGCTTAGCTAAACAGGATTTTTTGTCATTTGTACAGCGAGCGCTTACAATTATATTACGAACAGTATGAACACAATATAGACCTCAGACACTGACGTAATAATATTCATACTAGTAGATATAAAGAAGATGTCTTCCTTCAAGTTCCTGAAATCAACACCAAAAATATCCATAAAGTAAAATACAGTTAGCGTTCTTGATAAAGAATTGGAATACTAACTCACAAAGCGCGATTCGCTTTTGCATTATGATTAAAGCTACTTTATTGCTTGAAAGCCTACTTCATAAGTTATACAATTGCTTACTGGGCTACGTTCGGAATGCAACTTAATAGCAATTTTTATATAAAATACTTCATTTTTTACTTAAAATCCAATTGTAATCAAAATCATTGATATTCCAGAACAATCAACTTCCAACTCTTTAATATGATATACATGATTTACTAGGATGGATGTCCTTTATACCTAATAAATTTTGTTCTTGTCATGAATATTTCTCCCAATGTGTGCGGTACACTCCATCATTGAACACATAAAAACACACATGAAAGGGAAATAAAATAGAGAATCTTTTTTAATATTCAGAAAGGACATATAAATCCATTAATTTCACCACCTATTTTTACTTAAAATATTCAATTCGTGTATATGTAAAAACAAACTATTATTGTTTCTCTCTCTTCGCTATCATCATCATCGCTGGCGTAATGTCTATAATGCGCATATCTATTGTATAGGATGTTATATTAAAATAAATATTTTTGAAAAATTACGTTTCAAAATATGCGTCAAAAATATTTCGTTTGGAATTGTGACACAAAAGTTAACAGACAATAATAGCAGAAATGTCATTTCGGGAATAATTTTGGAAACGAAAAATTCTTAGACTTAAGCTATTACAGGACACTGGTTGGGCGGCAGGCATGCTGAACGCCTGGGCCTGGCAGTATCACGATTACTGTAGGAGCTGTCACATTGGTGAGGAGGAGGAGACAATGTCTCATCTTCTCTGTCACTGCCTAGCTCTTGTCATGAGGAGATGGACTAACTTGAGCCAGCCTCTCTTTGACGACCTCTCCGACCTGGAGTTCGTCGACGTCAAAGCTCTCCTGCTGTTCTTAAACAGCTCCAAATGGTTCATGGAGTAGTGGCCGGGGATGGGCCAACCCTTTTTCGGTATCACAACGGACCCTATGGTCTAAGTGTGTCCCACCCCAGGACAGCCAATCTAACGTAACCTAACCTAACCTAAACTAATTATACTATAAAAACTTTAATAATTTTTGGTTTTTAAAACATATAGCCTTAAAAAAACATTATTTATTAATACTTCAATTTTTTCCAGAAAAAAAAGAAGGAAAATGAATATTTTCTTGGCAAGAAAATAAAGTTTCACTTTAAAGTCATTTATTTTCTTGATTTATATACATATTTATTCTCTTTTTTAAACTCAGAATTGTTGTTTATCTCTGCAATAAAGTATCCATTTTTTAAATTTAAAATTTTTTTAAAGAAACAAACAAAACAAAATTTCAATAATTTTGAGATTCAAATTTGATACTTTCCTACCATGTTTCCATGTTAGCACCAATCACGATAGGCACACTATTGGAATCAGCCTTATACATAAACATTTAATGTTAAGGTAGTACGAACGCCAAGGTAAGTTTAGACTTGTGGTTGAATTTATTTGTACCTTATTTTCAACTTTGATGATGAATTTTGTTATAACTTCATGAATTTTGACGGTAAATAAGAATACAATTTTTCGATATCTATCTGCATTGGTTTTCGAAATATCGAAATCTAAATAATTAAACAAAATTTTCAGTTTTCAATATTTTGAAAATTACTCCAGATATCGAAAAATTACTACGAAATTCTTACTTTTCATCTTATATTTTTCGTTTATATTGTCAAGTTAAAACATAATTCATCATCAAAATTGAATATATACATTTTTCTTAATTTTTGACCGAAGTCAAACTTTATACACGGTAAGTAATGCTTGGCTGTTACTACAATGCTGGTATGGTATACAGATAGATACAATAGTATCTATGTTAGCGTAAGTAATATTACAGTATTGAATAGAGCTATCCACCAGAAGTATTGTGGATATCGCCAACCAGTATGGGACTGAAGCCCATACAGCATTGACTCCACCATAACTATTGCTAATGTTAACATTCCTTCAATACAGTACACAGTATGACGTTCACATCGATACAGTATGACGTTCTCACCAATACAGATATAGTGATATCTACAAAAAATGTTTTACCGTATAGGCTTTCAAATCATCCTGTATGTTAACTACAAAAAAACAATAATAATAAATATTTTCAAGTATTATATAAAAATGAATACCAATATATTATAACAATGGATTTATAGGTACATAACAACCTCAACCAGTCAATGGTTGGTTTGTTGGTGGATAACAACTAAATCATATAAAATATTCTTTGTGCGCACACCAAATCGACCGGATATGTTTCTCTTAACAATATATTTTAATGTATATGTATGTGAGGCCGATGTGTGGTATGTTATATATAGGAGGATCGTGTGTCCATAATGGAGAAAAATTTCTATAATTATAAGAGTTAAATCGGGGCTCGAGTGTCGAATTAAGGTAGTACGAGCGCCAAAGCAAGTTTAGACTTGTGGTTGAAATTATTTGTATCTTATTTACCTTTTATTTGTACCTTTAACTTTGATTATAAATTCTTCGATAAATGCTTTGGTTTTCGAAATATCGAAAACTAAACAATTGAACAAAATTTTCATATATTTCATTTTCGATATTTTGAAAATTACTCCAGATATCGAAAAATTTAATAATTACTTTTCGTGTTATTTTGTCAAATTATAACATAATTCACCATCAAAATTGAAAATATATATTTTTTAATTTGTGTCCCCATTACCGTGCTTATACCTCCTTAATTAGTCGGCCACAACGGGTTTTTTGTTTGTTTTCAACAATTTATTAAAGCTTTAACATTAATTTAAGTAGTTTTTTTTCTAATTTCCACCGACTAGTTTTGGAGAAATCTATAAAAACATATCATCCATCTACCGTTTTCCCATAAGGATATTAAACCAATATTTAATATGCCAACTTCTAAAGTCATTTATTTATTTAAATAATCGAGCAACCCCGCTAAGATTTTCGGAATTGATTTAGACTAAGTCAAACTTCATATAAAAAAAATCAAGCCTTTTATCCAAAATCAAAATACATTACGAATCACAGATATTTCGTTTCATTATGAGGTCACGGTCTAATAGGTATAAAGTAATAAATACAATACAAAAACAACAGCCATCATCATTTATTCAATATTATGAGTATTTAATATTATTTGTGTGCAACACAAAAATTTATATGTTTTTATTTCAATATAACAAATCAATAATAATAGTTTTTGTCTGTTTTAAAATGTTATTTATAATTTATAAACAAATGCATTGCCAAATGTTGTTTGAAAACATTATAATGCTTAGCAACTAAGATCAAATATCGTTGGTAAATTCCGAAACTCTTTTTTAATCTTTGTTACTATGAACGTTAGGACATACTACTTATGAGACGTCAAAGTTTTATATCCAAATAGAAATCAAAATTTTTGTGATTTTTACGATTTTACTTCTGCCAGTCGATAAAATTAATATTCCAAAAAATTCCAAATTTAATAAAATTTTGACTTAACAAAAATTGGATGCTCTATACGACGCCAGACTATTTAGGAGTGGTTTAGTTTTACAATGATCTAATTTTCAAAACATTGTATTTTTTAGGGGCTTCTGTATTCTGTAACTAAATCCAAATAATTTTCTAAATTATTTGATACTTCTTAAATTTCAATTATTTCCTTCAATAATTCTTCTGTTGTCCGATTATTTAAATAAATAAATGATTTCAAAAGTAGGAATATTTAACTTTATTTTATGGTAAAACGGTAAATGGATGATGTTTTTACGGAAATCTCTAAAAGTAGTCGTTGGAAAAAAAAAATATTTAAAATTAAAACCTTAATAAATTATTGAAAACAAAAAGAAACCCGTTGTGGCCGACTAATTAAGGATGTATGAGCACGGTAGCGGAGACGCAAATTTAAAATAATATATATTTTCAATTTTGATGGTGAATTATGTTATAGCTTGACAATATCAGACGAAAAGAATAAAATGTTTCGATAACTGAAGAAAATTTTCAAAATATCGAAAATTGAAATTTATTTAGCTTTCGATATTTCGAAAACCAAGGCCGATATCGAAAATTTTCATTCTTATTTTTCGTCTACATTCATAAAGTTATACAAAATTCATTATCAAAGTTGAAAATAAGGTACAAAAAAACTTCAACCCTAAATCTAAAATTGTCTTGGTGCTTGTACTACCTTCAATAAAATTTGTTTAAATTATTAAAGGAAACTATATTATCAGTTTAATTATGTGCATATTAATCCTTATCGAAATCATAATCACCGAGTTTTAATGATAAAATTAATGTCATATTTATACCAGGGTTCTTTTTTGTTTTTATCAAAAAAATTTTTCCCAAAACGACAGAAGTAATTTAAAAAATAACAGAGATAACAGAGTATGAAATGAATCATTAAACTTGCAAAAACCATAATTAATAAATATATATATATAAAAAAAATGCAATTAACACGAAGCACACGTAAATAGTTTAGATAATAAATCTAATAAATGTAATAAAGATAATTAATTGCCATATTGGTATGCAATTATCACATATATAAATTAATATCTTGTCATTCATCAAACATCTTTAATAATGCGATAAAATTTGTATTAAATAAAATATGAATATAATAAAATGCATTCCTTATATGGCAGCTAATATAGCGATTCACTAAATCAACATACAATAATATTTCACACAACTAAGTCGTCAGAATGGCGTTTGAAATAAGGAAATAACCTTATCACCAGTTATGTAACTTTTCGGTGTCTCTTCTGTAATTCGCATGCCCAGTATCACAAAAACACAAAAAGTTTGTACATACTTTTTTAAATGTACCTACTTTTTTTAAATGAACTTTTTTTAATAACTAAATCATTAAAAAGTAAATAAAATAATACGTAACAAACAGGGTGAAGGAGATACAATTTATGGACATCTGTTCAACCAAGGTTGTTAGACATATTTCTAACAAAAAAAATATTTGTTAAGACACAAATTAACTACTGCTTAAAAAAATGGGAATAATTATATAAATAAAAAATTATTTATTTAAAGATAAAAAACTAACCATTAAACAAACAACTTTTCTCAGTATTATGTAAAAATGATTATTTCTTTTAAACTACTTCTTTTCAATGAAAATGCAATAATCAAAAGTAAACTTTTTCGATTGGTTTACACAGATAAAAGTATATGTATCAAATCATCAGTTTTCAAATTTTTTTTTAATGTAAGAAGTATGTTTGATAACCTTGGTTGAATATATGTCCATAAATTGTATCTCCTTCACCCTGTTTTATGCTGTTTTTAAAATTTATCTTTATAAATTATAGCTGATGTATTATTCTGATGTATGAGCTGTATTATTGTCAAATTTCATTCAAATCCATTCAGCAGTTTTTGCGTGAAAGCGTAACAAACCAACAAACAAACAAACAACCTTACTTTCACATTTACAATATATAGGGATAGGGATTGGAATTAATAAGTTGTCTTTGGAGACAACAAGTTGCCTAGTTCGAATATTAAACTTAATTAAATGCGCCAAGAACGATATTGGATGTGACGAAATAGAATTAAATGCCGATAAATAAAAAATCCGGTAGGAACTATATTCCTTTCGTACCTTGGTATCTATAAATGTAACGCTTACTTCTTTTTATTTATAAGATATTTTCAGAAAATTTAAGATATTAATTTTAGAAATCAGATACTTATTTGGTTCTTTAAAGAATTTAATTTTATTACTCCTTTTAGTTTTTACTGTATGAAATAATTGTAGTATTAGTTTAAAAAAGACATACTTTTGATTTAGTAGTCAACCCAATAAGTGAGTACATTACGTTTGGTTTGATTAGGATATTTATTATGACATAACATAAAAATTGCATTGTACTTTAAATTATCTATGTTTTCTTAAACTTCTGATAACTTTCACAACTCAATTTTTTTAAATGATCAAACATAAAATTTTGACAAAAAATACAAATTGACAGTTTTTGGTTTTAACTCCCAAATAATATTTATAAAAACACAATAAAAACGAACATATCAAACTGAATAAATATCAATTTTTAAAGGGACTCGTTCATTATATTTCGAGTATGTGAGTAATTGAAGCTTGAATGAGTAATAAACACATATTCGCCCATATACAATTTTCATGCAAGAAGATCATCCTACACCATTGTTAGTTTTAATAGTTTACACTATTTATTGCTTTAGAATATATGTACAATTACTTCATGACGATAAAGTATGTCCTTTTACACCATATTTCAAACTGTTCCTAAGGGAAGATAGAGTGTGTTCCCATTAATCACTAAAATGTAGGTCATCAAAATTGATGTACTGGAAATACTTGTAGTTTCCAATTTCTTTAATGTTTCTTTTATTCTAGAGTTTCTCTTATACAAAAAACTAGTACATACATTAAAATCTCTAGCGTTATACATATTATTTTCCTGCATATGTAAATTACTAAGTTTCTATGCAAATGCGATATGACAAAAAATGATTGGTTCCTTTAATAGTTGATACAACTAATCGAAATGAGGAAGAAGTCTTCCGGGAAAATGATAAATTTGAATTTTATAAATTCACTACATGGATTCCTTAAGGATATACGAGCGCCAGGGCAATTTTGAATTAAAGGCTTGATTTTTATTATATATGAAGTTGGAAAATCAATTCTGAAATTTGGGTGGAGGGGTATTTGCCCGATTAATTAAATAAATGACTTCAAAAGTAAGCATATTTAACATTATGGAAAAACGGTAGATGGATGATATGTTTTCATAGATTTCTCCAAAACTCGTCGGTGGAAATTAAAAAAAAAAAAAAACTATTTAAAGTTAAAGTTAAAAAAAACATGTATGATCAATTTTGACGGTGAATTATGTTATAATTAACAATATAAGACGAAAAGTAAGAATACAATTTTTCAATAACTGGCGTAATTTTCAAAATATCGAAAATTGAAAATTTTGTTTAGTTATTTAGCTTTCGATTTGAATCACTTACATAGAACAGGAATCACGGAGTTGGTAACGTCGTACTACCATTTTCAAAGAATCTCTGCATTTTCCATATCATTTCATAGAAATTTGCATAAAATCATTTCAGTGAAGTGTTAATATATTTATTTCATAGAAATATGAATACAAAAGCGTTTTCGAAACATTCATTTCATAGAAAAGTTCATACAAAGCTGTGACAATAATTTATTCAATTTCAAATACACGTGTACAATTACGTAAATTAAATTAAGTTCCACGTGAATTTCACGTTCCATATTCGATAATATGGAGAATAAAAACTCCACAAATAGCAAATGTAGAAAGTATCGATTTTTCTTGAATAGATAATCAATATTAAAAACTGACTAAAATCCGTGAGTATAATAAAGATATGAAAGATCAAAATGTTTTTCATTTATTTTCAAAATGAAGTTTATGATGAAACTCCATACCGGACGAAAATAGCAAAATAAATAATATACTGTAAAACTGACACTAAAATTCATAGTAATGACAAAAAATATATTGCGCCAAAGTAATTTTCGCTTAATATCTTGAAAAGTCCAGCGATATTTTTTCACAAAAAAGACCGAGAGGTGGCGTGGGACACCCGGTAAGAACTATATTCATTTCGTACCTTGCTACATTATAAATGTAGCGCTTAATTTTTCTATTTACAAGATATTTTTTTGAAATTTAAGGTATTTGTTTCAGAAGTCAAATACTCGTTTGATTCTTTAAAGAACTTGTATAGCTACATTTAGTTTTTACTGTATGAAATAATTGTAGTATTAGTTTAAAAAAGACACACTTCTGATCAAATTGGATAGTCCAACTCAATATGTGAGTACATTACGTGTGATTTAATAAGGATATTTATTATGATATAGCATAAAAATTGCATTGTACTTACTTTAAATTATCTCTATTTCACAACTCAATATTTTTTAAATGATAAGACATTTTCGTTTGACAAAAAATACAAATTGATAGCTTTAAAAAGATTTTTGCATTTTCTCAAAACTCAAGATAACCTGGATCGAATCACTGCGAGTTTGAATGTCGCGCGGCATTTGAATAAAAAGACAGTACAGAAAGATGTACTGTCTTCTAAAACTTTGTCTTTGTCTTCTAAAACAATCCTAATTCTTGAAACAATGGCAACATTGGAATTATTATGAGCCAGCTAATCTTAATTTTTTAGTTGATGAGACAGGGTTCTAGAAGATTTAATCGGTCTATACGGTATAAAAAAGTCATATTTCCAATTATTAATAAATTACCAAACTTTTTTGTTCAGTTTCAAATAACAGAAGCCTTAGTATTATTACACTTCATACATGAATTACCTAGAATAGGGAATAATAAAAACCAATCATTACTGTATCCGTGTATAAAACTAACCCTAAATTCATTTATGAGAATGTCCTTCAATTCTCTATACAGCCATTTATATTTTTTAATGCAAAAAATACAAACAATAGAACACCACCAACGTATCGCATCGCGTCGTCATCATAAGACCAGTCAAATAAATTATCAAATCTACACAACATTCACACAAGAGAAACCAATCGTTAAGGATATGATCTTTAAGGATCAGACCAATAGCTTATTTATTCATAAATTATTATGAATAAATTAAGAATTTATGAATGGTTTAACGAATCTCAACGTGTGTTAAAAACAATTCTAAGAAATTGGCTGAAATCGAGTTGAGAAATCACTTTTCTAATCGGATTTTGAACATTATTTGTACATTCAAGTTTGACTAAAATCTAATCGGAGCGAAGGCCCTTAAGACCTGTCCATTAGTCAAATTTTTAAAATGGACACATATTAGGTTTAGTGAATTTTCAAAGAAAATGTAGTTCAAAATAAAAAGTATTTTTGATCAGTTTTATGCAAAAAAAAAGTACTCTTGTGGTGGTTGATGGAATTCGCTAAACTAACGCAGCTCCTATTTGAATTCTTTTAAATTGTATAAAGCTTTGTAGACACTAAAACGTAACGATTATTATAAAATTACTGTTTTCGGGGTAAAAACAATTATTTGCTATCAGAAAAAAAAGCAAACAAACAAAAAATCTCAAAAATAATTTTGAAGTTGGTGTTTTTTCTAACTAAAAATAATTTCCGATATTTATCAAAGCCAAACATAGGTAGAGCCGTGTAGTGTTGTTGATTCTCAGAAATAATAAATTCCACAATAAAAATAAAAAACAAATACAATACATGGTTTTTATAAAAATAAATTTAATCAAAAACTAAATGTTATTTACGTCATTAACTTTTAATTTCACTTGAATTACAGAATCGGGCTTATATTATTTAAAATTATATAATGATAAAAATAACTCTTTTGCCATAACTGAACCTAAACTGGAGCTTAGGATCTATACCCATAAATGTCCAATCAGAATTGAGATGGGTTTGGTAACAGTTTTAGTTAAAAGGTTTCAGGTTTCTGATAAAAATATATTAAACCTTATTTTTTAGTTTATCACAATTGATTATAAAAAAGTTTATGTTCATTGTTTCTTTTTTATCAGCCGTTTTTCCGTACTAGACAACGTAATTAACATTTACAAAACCATAAAAAATAAAAGGCGCTAAATGTATGTTAAGTGCTGCAAACAAGTAAAATTTACAAAATTAAAAAAAAAAAACGACAAATTTTGTAAGTGCGGAATCCTAAACTCGCACTTGAAACATATCTAAGAATATTTTCCATTAAATTACATTTTTCCTAAGAGCTTTCGATCTGAAAAGATTTCGATCCGAACTGAACCAATTTTGAGAATCATCGGCCTATTTTTTAGTTGTTGCGGGTACGGGACCCGAAATTCCCACTTGAAACATAGCTAAGAACACTCTCCATTCAATTAACTTTCAAACGAAATAAAACAAAATCAAAATCTGTTCATCCCTTTACGATGCCACAGACAAGCATGGCAGGCAGGCACACACAGACACATAGCGTAGAACTTAAAATATATAAATATTTTTTTGGTTTAAGGGTTAAAAAGTAGCAATAATATCCGCAGATTTATTCTCATTCACGACAGAGTCGATAAGTTAAATTCAGTTTAGAGTGTTGAGTTATAGAGTTATTAATTCCTTCCTATCT
The DNA here is from genome assembly GCF_905475395.1 of Chrysoperla carnea. Lineage (NCBI taxonomy): Eukaryota > Metazoa > Arthropoda > Insecta > Neuroptera > Chrysopidae > Chrysoperla > Chrysoperla carnea. The sequence goes on from NC_058340.1 coordinate 22,434,895, forward strand.
GAATTACTTACGCCCAATCTTCAAAGTTTATGCTTACATTCCCGGAGCAAATTCACTGGAGTAAAAGGTACAATCTCTACAGCTCATTATGTACAAGGTAAACACAGCCTAAAACATCGTTCAATCGTTCCTTGTTTTGGTAGCGTAATAGCGTGGATTATTGTGTCGTTGGTTCAAACGTTTCTGTTATCTTAACAAAAGTTAAATACGCCAATTTTCACGCGGAGACGAAAAAAAGAAAAATTTTGTTAGAAGGCAAAGAAATTTGTACATGAACACATTTTTTTGAAATAAAGATAAGTAAATTATGACTAAATCGAATTATTTCTAAACAGTGTTGTTTCTAAGTATTCTTATCAAGTATTTCATTGAAAAATTTTTATAAGACTTAAATGAGAATAACAGAGACATAAGCTTTTTAATTTTCCACAATTTGCCTATTTTCTATGATGTCAAAAGTGTCAAAACTGAGTTAGACTTTTTGATAAAATGTTGTAAATAATTAGATAAACTACCATTAGTTCTTGGAATTATCATTTTACAAATGATATGGAAACAACATACCTATCAATTTACAAAAACATTAAAAATAATTTATAATTAAATTTACAAAAGTCAGATGATTTTTTTAATTGATGATAACATGAAAAATTAATAGATTTTTTCATTAAAAACCAAAATAATAATTATTTTATATAAATTTTTGTATTTATTATAAATTTAACCTTGTCGTTTTGTCAATGTTAATATATTATATTATACACATATATAAAATTTATATTTATGTTAAATACACGAAAATTTAATTAATAAAATATGAATATTATTTTAAATGTAATTATTTCTATATAGAGAATATACTTGTAATTATTCTAAAATTATTGTATGTTTCAAATATAATGAACATGTTATTTTTATCATCACTAAAACCAATTTAGTTCGATACATTCGATACAAAAATTGTAAACTGACATTCATATAGGAAATAAAACTCGGGCCAATATTAGCTCAAGCCTGGCTAGAGACTATTGAGCATCTTGCTTAACTTGGAACCAAGGCCGGTTCAATTGCGTATCAGCATGGAATGATAGCATTTTTTCAATTTTTGATTCGAATATTGACCCAAGCCTGGTTTTCGATCTTCGCATCAATCTGGGGGAAAGTAAAACAACATTTTTTCGCGTTTGTTATGAATTTTATGTTTACAAGTTCTAAGTTGTATACATTTTTTTACAATAATGTTCATAAGTTTTAAAATTTATTGAACTAGTGTATGTGTTTACTGTAAGTCAAGGTCTTTTGTTCTAACGGCCAATCTCTATACGTGTCTTGGTAAACGGATTATTTCAAAAAGGTTTTTATTCTATTTTAGGCTCTATATCTCTGTATAATACAATGATATTGACTTTGAAATAGAATAAAAACCTATATATTTAAAAGATAAACGCTCTTATCAAGATACGGCAGTATACTAGCTTAAGTGCATAAATATAAATTAACAACAAATTTGGTTCATTAGCTTGGTTCATTAGAGCTGGCATACGAAGACTAGGTAAACCAATGATGGCTTAACCTTGGCAAGGGCTGACAAACCTATTCTTATAGCCTAATTGGCTAAGGATCGGTTCACGATTAGAAAGCAAGGCTTAATAAACCAATTTTGGGCCAGCCTCGATTCGATCGTCAGCATTGCCAGATCCTACATGGGTAGTCGAAACTGCTCTCTTTTTGTATAAGAATGTAACTGTTCATAATGTGTCAAATTTATGTTTTTCAAAGTAGCAAGTAACCAGATATTGAACTTTCATCGAAATTATAAAAAAAATCTATTTGTAATGGCCTTTGTTATGTCTAAGGCCCTGAGATCTTGTCAGCGTGTGTGACAAAGATAGGACTTTTTATCAGTCTCGAGAAATCAAATTTTGAAGAGTTTATTGCTGGAACAAAATGACTTTAGTATAAGCTATGAGAAACGAGAATTGAAGGACATATCGAATTAAACTTCGTTTTTTTCCTCATTTTCCTAGATTAATTTTGTATTACACACCGAACGTATTATGCAGACTACATTTCACTTCGAACCTACAGAAATCTTTGACAGGCTACCGAATTTGTTCTCGCCATCTTAATACGTAATTTAAAAAAAATGCTCAATAAAGATAAACCATTAGCAACTTTATAGAAGGTACTTTTTTTATCTGAAACGTGAATCAGATGCATCTTTTATACAGTTCAAACTTAGAATCGCCTTTTTAAAGACATGATCTATTGCCATTCAATTCAAACTTAAAATCACCTTTTTAAAGATATGATTTGTTGCCAAACTGAATGATATGGTGAGCTTTTAGAATTCGTTCTATTAAAATGAACATTCTCTCTTACTCTACCTATAACCTATCATATCATACACTATGTCTATAGTCATATTTTTCCAACAACCATTTATATTATACAATTACCTACTTCTCGTCTTTATCTTCTTATTTATTTGTTATTAAAAATTATGTCACTTTTATTGTTTTTTACTACCGTGAAACTAGGTTACAAATTTTGATGCGAAGATGACTTATTCCAGCGTATCATTTCTATCATTTCTATCATTTAAGAAGCTTATATACTCCTTCGTTCCTTAATATTTTATAATAATTTAAACAATATCAGATAAAGCATGCCACAGAAAATGTAACGAAACAAACGGAAAAAGACTATCCAGTAAAAAAATAATCGAAGTGTTTATTAAATCATTCTATTATTATTTTTTTTAATAATTACTACCCAGCCTCGCTTTAAATGCTTTAACTCTTCAAACAAGCTTAAAAGCTCATATTTCAAAGACGTTAAAGGTCAGTGAGTAATAATTTGCTGTGATGGTCATAAAATTATTTCTTAAATCTTCAGAGAAATAAAAATAATATACGCCATTATTAGTCAATTTTTTTTTGGTATAGGCCTCATCTAACAATTTACATTTGTATTGATCATGAGCTCGCCTCATACGCCAACTACCAGCAATACTGTTTAAATCGTTTTTCCATCTTCTAAGCGGACAACCTTTTCTTTTCCTTTGATCATATGGCATCTATTTCGTGGTGCAATCATCCATCAACTATCTACCATCCTTAAGTCTCCGAAGAAATATTGAAAGATATTTTTTATAGCTCACAAATTACTTTATGTCGAGAGTAAGGATGTCAAATCACTCATAAAAAGCGAAAGACCACTGCAAACGTTGATAAATATCACTACTAGGACGCCATTTATTGGTCGTTAATCGAAATTCGGTCAATTCTGACATTTCCCTTAATCACCATTTTTTATAACCTCAAATATTGTAGATTGTAGAAGTTTACGACACTATTTTGACGCTAAAAATAAGCATCAGAGTGGTAACTAACAAGATACCAAAATATCAAGTGACAAAATCACATGTCGAATTAAATGTTAAATTGGGTTAATTCATGAAGGGTCTATTATTCAGCTATTACTGAGTGATCGCTAATGAATAATTACTGATTGTCAATTTCTTCTGAATGCACCCAATATAATAAAAAAATAAAAGAATGTTGGCATTTCCATACTAATATGTAAAAATAAATCGGTTCACTTTATCTGAGATTGTTATTTAATAAAAGGCAAAAGGTCGTTGCGTGAAATTAGCTAGTGCATCTCAAGAAATAAAATGGTCAATTTACATAAAATTGGCAACATATTTAATTGAATTAAATGATCCACACTAATTGAAAACCACAATAATATCTAACAATTAAATCAACACACGCTATTCATGATGAATAAAATATAAACAAAAAAACACAAAAGGTGAGTTTAAAAACAAAAAAAATGTTTTAAAATTTATATATCAACCAAAAATAAGACACAAGGTTAATTTTTTTACTGCCCTCGAATTAAATTAGGAAAATTTCCGTTTATATATGAATTAGTAATAATTATTAATCATATAAAAAAAATTGTACAATTAACAATTGCAGCAAAAAAATTTAAAGCTAATTATTGATGGGGGCTGGCTTGTATTTAGGAGATTTAATTTTTATATTAAGTAAACAGGAAATAGGATATCCAGATATTCCACAGGGGGTTGTATATATATACTAATTAGACAATAGAAAACTCCGTGGGATTAATCCGAATACATACGGTTATAGGTTAAAAGGGAAATATTTAATAAAGCCCTCTAAGCACTTCGAAACAAATTAATCATCCGTCATTCAGGAAATGTCTCCCGTTTGACGGACGCCTGTATAACTGATAAATCAATGATGTAAAAAAAAAGTGTTATCAATAATTTCACTATTTACATTCTGAATAAAAATTTCCTACAAAATATGTAACTGAAACGTGAAAACGCCCCTATATTTAATTATAAATTTCACAATTAGAAAAGAAAAACAACAATGTTAAGCATTGTTTCCGTACCCATATCAAAAGTAAACAAAATTATCCCATATTAACTTATTGTATACACATTTAAAGTATCATTATTAATTATCAATTTTAATTAACATGTACACTGAACATTTAATTAATATTAAAAATATGTAGGTATATTCAAATGTATTATAAAAATATACCAAAATAATGATATATTTGTGTTATTAAAAAAAGAAGGGTAATGACACTTCTACAAATAATTACAATTTTTACGTTTGATTACCTTAATAATAATAAAATGTATGATAAAATAACATAACACATAAACTTTGTAGCACAAACTTTTATTTATTATTAGTTTGCAGTCATTTGTGTATTATTTTGTTATAAACATTTTTCATTTAAACACAAAAACCACCCTATTCTATATATTAACAATACTGAAATACACACTTTAATCAACCAAAACGATGATACTTAAACACTGCACTGAAAAAAAAACATTGACAGTGGTTCTCTTTCATTATTTTGTTGTTTCATAAATTTCACAACGATTGTCGCTAGCAATCACGGTTACTATGCAACTGAAAAACTGACTTCAACAGTTCAACGTAGCCATCAACCAAGTGCTATTATTGAACGTGGCTCTGGCTGTAGTGTGTGAATATAGCAGCGAATGATTATATAATGTACGAAAATTGATAGTCGGGAGATTTTATTTTAATATATTAGGAGTGGATATTAACATACAAATTTGAGTGAAAAATGGCTGCTAGAAGAATTGCTAAAAGTACCATTAATTGGACTGCTTTAGCTGAAAGAGTACCTGAAAATCAGAAACCTAACTTTCAGGTATTTAAAGCAAAATCAGATGGATATTTACGAAGGTAATTTAAATGTCATTTATTATCCTAACCCTGAGAGATTTTTCTAGTACTTATATAACCTATTTTGCTTTTTAGAGTATTTTCATTCCCTGAAAATCCACCAAAACTAGATTGGGCTTACTACAAAGAACGCATTGCTGTTGCTGGTATGGCAGACAATTTCCAAAAACAATACGAAGCATTAAAAGTTCCATATCCAGAAGACAAAGTTAGCAAAGATATTGATGCTTTAGAAAAGAGCGTAAAATCTGAAATTTCTGCTTTTGTTGCTGAATCTAACAAAAGAATATCTGAGTGAGTATAATATTTTGATAATTTGAACAAATGAGTAATAGTGAAAACGTGTATTATATTATTTTTATATCGTTTAGATACGAACATGAAATCAATCGATTGAAGAAATTGGTACCATACGACCAAATGACATTAGAAGAATACCGAGATGCTTATCCAGAGAAAGCACTTGATCCAATTAATAGGCCAACATTCTGGCCCCATTTGCCTGAAGATCAATTAGGTTATAAAGCAGCAGATGCAGTAGCAGAAAAAGACCATTAAGAAGTCTCTAAAAAAGTACTAGCATATTCTAGAAGAATAATTGTTCGAAATTTATAAAGCGTATTGTATTGGTATATGCAATAAAATCACATTAAATGTTCACTCTTTAAGTTCTTTTTATATTATCAATAATCCTACTAGATTGTCATCCCAAAAATAGCAAATCACGAATTTCCAACGATCTTTTATAACTATTAAATTGCCAAAATGAAAATTGGTAATTTCTAACACTAAGAGTTCTTGTTTATTGCCTCATTTCTGCAATATTTTGAAGAGAAATTAACTTTCCTAATTTTTGGTAGAAACAAAGTCCAGAATGGCTTATTTTAATATGAACGTTCAGTCAAACTGAAATTGCCTACCCACTTTGAATTTAAAATATTATTAACTCTGACCGAATTTTACGTCAAAGAATAAAAGTTGTTTCGGTTACAAGTTACGGAAAAAGAATATAAAAAAATATTCACACAAAAGTTTTTGTTTATCCGTTTTCAAACGAGATTTTTGAACCCAACATCAATTGATGCTGGGGGAAAATTGGAGACGATTGTAAATGATTGATAGTTTCGAATAACTTATCAATTGGAGGTGACAGTCGATACTTTCTCATCGGAAATTTAAAGTATTCGACCTTGGTAGATTTAATGTGCTAGATTGAGCCTTTCGTTTAATCTTTGATATCGTACATAGTTTGAACGGGCGCTTTAGGGAAAACTTAAATACAAAATTAGGTATCCAACTCCAAGTTCAAACTTTGAATCCGCGATAGAATAAAATACAAATTATGTTTCGTCGAATTTATTCGTCAAAGCTTTGGACGCTAAAAACTCTTCAATATACATGGAAAAATAAAATTGTTTTGAAAATTTCTTAATTTTTTAATGGTCTTCAATTATTCTTTGTCGGCAGGCGCGTAAAGTACTAAAAATGCAAATGTATCATGTATAATAAATATAATCTGTATAATAAAAAAATACAAGTAGCGCTATCTATTGAGTCAATGATATCATCATATTGATGGCGTTATCTTTCTCCTAAAATACAGCGCCATCCATCATTGTACAGTTTACTTAAGTTACCACAAGTGTTAGCGCTCTACCATTGTTGTTGAATAAGTACATTGCCATCTGGTGTCATTTGTTTAATGTTTGCGTTCACGAGACAATCGCTCGACTCGAGCGCTTAATATTTGTCATATTGTCGCGCATAAATTCAAATTTCATAAACCTCAATTCGCTCATTTGAATTCGTAAAGAAATCGGACGTATTTTTTAATTTTATTAATGTAACGCAAATAATAATATTTTTTAATTACTCTAGCTGCCTTTTTCTTTCCTTTAGAGCAGAAATAAAGAAAATCGGAAATTGAATCAGAGCTTAAATTTAATTTTGTTCTTTGTATTGAAATTTCTTTTGTCCATTACTCCGAAGTTGCTTAAATTAACTGACAAATTTTCTAAAATGATTTTAAGAATGATAAAGTTTTCGTGTCAAAAATTACTCATTTCGTTTTCGTATTTGAATTGAATCATCGTTGTTTTGGACACTGATTGAAGGAGTAGGAAATAAACAAAATCAAGACTTTTTAAAATTTAAGTTTTAATTTGTGTACAATAAACATTTTTACATTTTCTATTAATTTATTAATTGATTATACTTTAGATGTGTGTATTAGGTCATTTTGATTTTCAAGAATAATTTTAATGAATATATTTATTTCACAGTAAAATATTTACTTAATTCATATTATTAAAGATATGTATTTGTGTATATGTGTTATTATTTGTAAAGATCAATAAAAAAATTATATAAAAATTAATATGAAACAATTTTTAGAAAAGTGTATCAAAAATTATTGTCTTATGGTAAATAAGCTGCTTTTATAAATAAATTTCGTTGAAATTCATGCATATTCATTATCGTTCCATCCAAAAATACAGGTATCAATATTGCCTTTGAATGAGAAATATCAAAGCCGTTATGGTCTAAATCCATCATAAGCCAAAAAAAAAGACCATGGTACCGTTTAAAGTTTGGACGACGTATTGCAGGCCGTTGATGAGAACATAGTCAATGATAATCAATTGTAGATAAGAAATGAATACATGATCTTAATCGCCACTCTTTTGATGTCTATCTTCGGAACTTGGCAATATGTAAACTAAAGAATGGACAATGTGAAGATGAATTCGAGATGGCGGTCGCGATTATGAACCATTCGACAGATTTATATATTTAAATGTATGGAAAACATTAGCTATGTTTGGTCGAATGTTTTTTCACATTAATAAATTATTTTTTAACAAATTTTTAATACTAAGACATTAAATTAACCAATTAGGTACACGCACGAGTTTATTTGTTGGATAAATGCGTTCGTTTATGTATTTTATGGCTGATGTGCTAACTACAAAAACTTCAATATCATTGAGACACGGGGTTATTCAGACTTTGAAGAGTTATAGTCCTACTATAAACTTCTAAATTTGTTAAAAATTTAGAATTTTCAACAAACTTGTCTTTATTTTTTTGAATTCAGTAATGAAGAGCAATATTGGTATTCAAAGAACGTAATTACTTAGCCCTATTCGGGGTGATGGAATACAGGTTATTTCAATTAACTCCGTCAATTGGTTGTTTTCACTTGTTTTATATTCATTTATATTTCTTATTATTGAAGAATAATTTTCTAAAATAATATTTTTCTAATCTTATTTTGGTTTTTCATCGTTATCGTGGTTTCTTTTAGATATGTGTTCAATGTGATGTGGTAATTTTTGCTGACATTCCTTTAATAATGCCAATGTGCTGTCGTAATGAATATTATTTTCCTACACACTAACATCAAAGAAGAAGCAAGTGTTATTTCTGGTGCTCTGCTATTTTATTATGATGAACCCTGCGGCCAGCCGTATGAAAATATTTTATTCAGGGTATGTTTCATTTGAACGACTACATGATTTAAGTGCTTCCGCATTCATGCGCTCATAATCGCCATTTTAAAACTTATCTTGAATGACCCTAATTAGATACTACTAAATAAATTCTCATAGGCAATCGCAATACTTTTCTCAGAAAGGAAAGAGAAAAGAGAATAGTAATAAGAAAGAACAGACAAAATCGAGGAAACATCAAAAGATGTGTTTTGCTTTTTTTGAGAACAATACGTGGAACTACACACCGAAGATTGGTTACAATGTTCGATTTGTTGTGGTTAATGAGCTGTATACTAAATCAGCAGAAAATGGTGATTTCTTATGTTCCAATTGCCGCACATAAGCAAATTTTGTGACGTCTTTAAATAACGCACAATACCTAAAACTTCTTTAAGCATGTAAGTGATCAAATGAAACGTACCCTAAGGTAAAACTCATAACTGTCACTTATTTGAGCAATGTCTAAATATTGTCCAAAATTTGGTCAAAAAACTACACTCATGCATGTACCCATTTGTTTCTTACACTTTTAATCACACATAAATTGTCTTAATAAATATTACAATTTGGTCAAGAGTTCTTTGCAATTTTAATTATTTTCCACAGTACTGTTTAGTTTTGTTAATTAATCGTTGATGCAGCCTTTTTCACAATAAATATTGCGTCGTCTAGATAATAGAATGATTGATTGATATCACCTTCACACAAGTATGGTACACGACTCCATCTTTCTAATTCAAATCCGTTCGGAATTAAAACATTTTGCCAAAAACTGAATACTTGTTTCTCAAATGTTCGTCCAGTTATATTTAATCTTTCTGTCGGTAAATGACTTTTATCGCCTCCAGTTTCAACATACGGTGAGAACGGTAGAACCAATGCAATTACAATATGACCACCAGGTGTAAGACTTGAATGCATTTTTTGTAAAATGTCTAATGGTCGATCACATCGATCTAATAGATTTAAACACATTATTACATCAAATTTGTGATCTAAATGCCAGTTATCAATGTCCAGAATTCTGAAACCAAAAATAAAAATCAATATCTAGATATAAAAATGACAAACTAATTTGTTAAATTTTTTCTTGTTTTTATTAGAGAAGCATTTTCTAAGAAGTTGAATGAAATTGATCGGAGAAATTGCTGTTCGTATGGGATTTTAGACAATATGCTAGAAACTATACATCCAAACATCAAACGAAGCCGATTTTTGTATTGTTTGTATCAAAATTAACTTGTGAATTGAGTTTTATCAAAATTTCTAGGTAATCAATTTTCTTATTTGAAAAAATCAGAAATAAAAATTGATAAAACTCCGAATATATACACCCTGGGAGAGGTTGCCACCCCTTCTCGATGGTGTAAACTTTTTTTTCAAAATAACCTCGATATCGAAAGAAGGAAAAAAAAACAAGGAAAATTTTAAGAAAAAAATGTTCTATTAATGCTGTAATGCAAATAAGATTAACACCTAATGGTTTTTTCTTTTAAATCAATGGGTTTCATAAGTGCCATTTCCACCAAAATTAAAATTAATCGTATTTCGTCTATAATTAATTTTTTTTTTCAAAATAACCTCGATATCGAAAGAAGGAAAAAAAAAGAAGGAAAATTTTAAGAAAAAAATGTTCTATTAATGCTGTAATGCAAATAAGATTAACACTTAATGGTTTTTTCTTTTAAATCAATGGGTTTCATAAGTGCCATTTCCACCAAAATTAAAATTAATCGTATTTCGTCTATAATTAATTTTAATATAAAGAGTTTGATGGATTCGTGCAGTTTGGTTGCTTTAGAACACATATTTTTCAAAAAAAATCACTCATTTTTTTCGTCGTCAATCTCGCGTGAAAAAAAATGATACCGACTTCGTTGAGGTGTTCATCGGAGCCAAGTCGAGTTGGTCGAATTTAATTTAAAAAAAAATATTTATAACTATTTATTATGCTGGGAAGTTATTCGTGTGGACCTCAAGGGTCGCACCATACCCTACCCGTGGCTTTGTTTAATTTAAAAAAAGGTTGATCCGATTTTCAAAAAAACATACTTAAGAACCATCAAATTGTTATAAAAAAAAGAAGCTCTTATGGATAGAAAATAATTTTATTCTACTCCCAGCAATTCGTTTATGATTCAATTCATTTCTTTTCATAGGCAACTTCATATGCGTAAATGTGTGTACACATTGCCTATAAAAATAAGTAGATGTACATTTTATGGATGATATAAAGCATTTTGTATTATTGTTTAACAACACTCCCTACACAAATCAATTCAAATAGGCACTTGTTTCAGAAATAATTAAATCATAAAATTAACATAAATTTATATTAAACTTGATCAGTTTTGAATAAATTTTAAAACCATCCCAAAATATAAAATTCTAACCCCAATTATCTTGAAAGCAACATTCAATTGAATTTCAAAAATAAAAGGTAAACAACAATACACAGTTGTTGTCAGTCCATGAACTGAAAGAAGAATAATTATTTATTGATTCGTTATCCTTGAAATTATAAATATACAAAACAATAAAAACATTTGCAAGTTGTCTTGTGCATATTCTTTTTTGTTTGTTGATATTTTGTTTTTGTTTTAAATGTTAAAAAGAAGCTATAATATATGCTAATTTTAATAATAAAATTACTGATAATAACAATAATTTTATATGTTAATTTTATTATAAAACCATTATTCAAAATTTGCACAACATAACATAATTGTTTTTGGCTTGCAATTTTCACAAAATTAAGTGCAATTCGACTAAAATACTCATAAATACTTTTTTCTCCTTCTTTATATTTTTTAGAGTAACAACTTGCGGCAAATTTTTTAGAGTTTTCATTGAAATTGATGGAAGTTTTTCTTGGAAAGTTTATCCAAAATTTAACATTTATGTTGTTTAAAGTATTGCGAATAGTACGGCTGCTGAAAATAACTTTTTCACGAATTAGTCTTGAAAAGTAAATAAAGAATATTTAGAATATCTTTATTTGTGCACAGCAATACAAAAATAAAGAAAAAAGAAATGTAAAAAAAATATTAATTAATTATATAAAAAATTGGGGTGAAAGAAAAATTTCAGGAAATATTTAAATAAATAATTGAATTTTTGCTTAGTTTTTGTAGCATCTTATACATTATTTCTCTAGCTTGTTTATTTATCATGGCACGAGATTTTTCGTATTCCTTTATCAATTTCCATAATTAATCCTTCATTTTAAAGATTATTGTGCTGGTTAATGAACAAAAATAGACTCGCGAGCTAAAATTGCTCCGCTTAGAAAAAAACTAGAGAAATATCACATCAGTAATAAAATTGCATATAAATAAAAAAAGTAAATTACTATGTTTTGTTGGAAGTAAATTACTATCTCATCTTTGGCTTGAACTACGATTTAATAGAACGCAGTTGGAACGGCTTAAATTGAAAAAGATCAGAAGAAGAATGCAGCTTCCCCAAACTATTGACATTACAGCAATGCTAAATGTTGAAATATCTGCCAAAGCTATTTTTTAATTCACTGTATCTATGATTGCAACCCATTCAAATTGAATGATTCAATTACCTCTTGGCCATCAAATAAGGATGATCACACTTCGTTTTAAATCACGAATTGTCGATTACAGCGACAAAGACAAAGGATGCCTTTGCTACGAAGCAAATGGTCAAATAAACCTGGCTCAATTCATTTCGAAAAGTGAAATGGTAAAATAATTAGGTAATTCAAAACAATTATTCAAAAGAACAAAGTTAACTCAAATATTTCAATTTCAATTAAAATATTTCCAAACAGTCCCAAAAAATGATAGCTCTCTAAGTATCCTTTTCATCTCATCTGACGTCCCTGACGTCCTTGACCATCACTTTGATATTGATTTAAGAAGGAGTGTTATAAGTTTTTAAAGTGTTTATCTGTGCGTCTGTGTGTTTCTCAGTGGCATCGTAGCCTCAAAACGGTCCAACCGACTTGATTGAGAACATTTTATAGCTAAGTTTCTAAAAATCGGTTTACAAGGAATAAACCCAATTTGTCGGAAGTTTTTTAAATTTTGTAAATTTCACTTGTATTAATGACGTCTACAATACTTTCTACGGCAACTTCGCCAATATGACATTGATAAATCATATTATACTATGTTTAAAGAAAAACTTGACAATATTTTTAAACCTTGATCGTAATGAATGCCAACTTAGAACATTTACCAATAATACGATGAAAAAATATATAGAATAATATTCGAACAAGTTGACTAGCGTGGAAAGAAATTAAGAAAAAATTTCCTCTAGATATGAACAATTAGTTTAACCACTCCCATGATCATTTGAAGACGATATCGAAATAGTTTTCTTCCCTACATGAAGCAAGTAAAAAAAATAATGATTACTACATTACATTCATTCTATTTACATTGTAGTAAGCATTTTAAGACTTTATTTACGTTGATTGGATTGAGCTTAATTGATCCTAAGGGAATCGTATAACTGACTGTTAAATAAGAAGTAATTCATTTAAGTGAAAATATAAATGTTCGATTATATTACAATCTATACTTGTGTAAGTAATTTTACTTACGTCTTTTATTATTATTACTTTTTTTTTTGGGAAAAAAGGTGGTAGTAAAATTTTATCATCATTTGCATTCTATCTAGTAATATTCAAAAGTAGTAAAACTTTTTAAGTTTGAATAATTAATTAGTTTAATTTAATATTTAAAAAAAAGTATTTCATATAGATAGAGGGTGATCAAATTTGGATTATACGTTTTTAATTTGAAATAAAACTATATCACGATCAAAAATATCAATAATATTTTATTGAAATAATAAAATTTAATAGTTTGATGTAGTGTGATCTATCCTGCCATTCGTAAATAAGACAAGTAGATTCAATAATGAATATTATGATAAAGAAGGGGATACTGACATGCAGTATTACGACAGTCTATGTCGTATTCATCGCAGAAATCGCTCATGGTTTTGAAAATTTTTCTGAACTTTTCTCCAGCGTTTTCTCTTCTTTCAATCAAAATATGATTCGCAGCAGTAGCCAGTTGGATAGCTTTGCCAAGATCCAGGTTTTCTGTTTGGAGTACTCGACTGGAAGAAAGAATGCATCGAGCTCAAAATATGCATGGATATTAGATTCGTCAATGGAAATGCGTCTCAGATTCTTAGACAGATTCTTAATGGGAGGAGTTTTGACCCCCAAAACTTCTCCCATGCGCACGGGCCTGCTAACATGGCATAGAATGGGAAAGGGACGCGCTTAATAATGTTAAAATCATTCTCGCTGAAGTTTACATCTCTGCTCGTTATGAAGAAATATTTATTATCTTGAAGCAATTGATTAGCGAAAGGCTAATCCTTAGGTTTAGAAATGACTAATCTACTGCGATTCCCTATTTTATGCAAAGGAATAACTTACTCACACTTAATTATTATTCCGAACTCAGATTTTTAAGTCATGGCAGTAAACTGGCTTAAAATTTCATACATTTGAGGTACTTTATAGCTATGTACCAAGCAAAACCGTACGGGGAACTGTCCTAACATCTCAATAGAATCTCGTATTCTTACTAGTATTAGCTTAAAAAATTACTATCCTAGCTTATAAAATTTACCTCGTATATTCGGACCATTACCTACTTCTAAAGTCTGTTTGTTAAGATATAGGCTGCAAAGAGGAGATAAAAATATACAAAAATAATCGATCCGTAAAATTATAAACAAAAATTATCATAAATAAACAACAAATAAGGACCAAAAAACAAAAGAAATGTAAATTTTAACAAAAATCTGTTTGTTGTTTAAAGTTGTTAACAAAATTTTAAATTATATCAAATAAATTCAAAATTTGAATGTAGTATGGATAAATACAAATTTACATAAATAAAAATGAAGATCGCATTAATGTAGGTACTTACTTAAAATTTTGTTTTTGTAAAATATATCGCATTTGATTGGATATTTCTGTTACATAAACTTCTTTAAATAATGGAGCAACTCGTGCTGTAACTGCACCATCGCCAGCACCCAAATCTAAACAAGATTCTCCAACCCAATCGTATGGTAAATTTAATAAGTAACAAAATTGTTTCGTTGAAAAGACAAACATTGAACCACGTCCCAGCCATCTGTAACAAAGAAGTACAAATTTCAATGCCAAAAAAAATTCAAATCCCAAAATAGTCATAATTTGATTTTGCACATTAATTTAGATACAGGAAAAGTAGAAATTCATCTTTTTCTCTGCGTCTTAAAGTCTAAAAGGTTCTCCCAATAAGAAGTGTTAGCGTTTTTATAACATTAAAGATCAAGCAACCAGTTGCGTGTAATTTCAAACTAAAAACTTTTCAATTATGTTTATTATGCTTTACAGTTTTGTCCTCCGAGGAAATTGAATTTGTATTCGTCCATCAGCCACTTCAGTCAATTCTTTTAATTTTAATATTTTCGACAGCACATTAACCTTTTAAAACTTTTCAATAGAAATAATAATCAACAGTATTCGTAATTCGTATATAAACACCGTACGATTGTAGCGATACACCAAGTTTTTGAAACAGTTAATTTTAGCAAACATTTGCGTAATAAGATTGAGCTCTGTGCACAGTGATGCAAACTAAGAGGCATTTAAAACTTCTACATTGGCCAGACCAACAGCTTTTTGGATATAAAAACTATTTTTTTATTAATACAAACTGATGTAATACTGTGTCCAAAAAATAAGGTGACATTTGAATTTAAACTGCACGTGTTTGTTGTGTATTATGAATTCCTTCCGCCCGGCCAAACAGTCAACAAGGAATATTATTTGAAGGTTATGCCTCATTTACGTAACGCTATCCGCCTTAAAAGGCCGGAATTGTGGAAAGACAATTCATGGTTTTTACACCACGATAATGTACCACCCATCCCATACTGCACTCATAACTTGTGATCATTTCGTCAAAAATTCAACCCATATCGTTCCTTAACCACCGTATTCAACTGATCTGGCGCCGTGCGACTTCTGGCTGTTCAGTAAGCCAAGTTCAAAAGACCGCTCCAGGGATACTTTTTGATACGATAGAGGAGATTCATGCCGCAGCGAGGACGAAACTGAAGACAATCCTGGAAAGTGACTACAACCAGTGTTTCAAAGATTGGAAAATCCGTTGGCATAAGTGCATTGCATCGGGAGGGGATTACTTTGAAGGGGATGGAATTGATTTGGAAGAATAAATAAAGAATTTTCAAAATAAATACAATGTCACCTTATTTTTTGGGCACAGTAGTATTATTGTAAAATTAATTTTTCAAACTTTATTTAACACCCTTCTTTGTGCTCGCCTATTCTTAAAAGAAAATACTATACTCCTACTTGATAGGCCGTATTTCGAATACAAATCTAGAAGTATAATTACCTTACAGATCCTCTTCTTTCATCTTCTACCTGTATAATCAAATTTTGGATTTCAATTCTCGAGGCGAATACAAAAACTTTCTATACGAAAGTAAATAAAGTAAAAATTGATATTACGCCAAATATTCTTAAGTTTTAAAAAAAGTTTTTATTGAATGACTGTATAAATAATATTGGGGTGAAAATAATATTAAAAATAGTATTATTATTATTATTAACATTTATATTTATGAAAAATTTTTAAGAGGATCTATTTTTTTATTTTATATAAAATGTAATAAATTATATTAAACGAGACAATTTAAATGAGACACAGTTTGCCAATTATGATTTATGTTACAAGTTTAAAAAAAAAATAATATAAAAAAAATACAACATTATTAATAATTTTAATATGATTATTATAATCCAAAAGAATTATTAGTTCTTGGAAATAAAAAATTTTGTGTAGTATCCTTTTTTTTATATAAATTTGTATCTACTATAGAAAAGTGTGATTTACATAAATCAAAATAAAAAATGAAGTAAAACTTCTGTAGAATTGTGGTTTTTATTTGGAAGTGGAGGAAAAATGAGCTGAAGTAGAAATCAGAATGAACACAAATTAAAACAAAATCGACTTTTTAAAAAATAATTTTTGTACAGAAAGTAGTTTTATCAAAAATTTCTAAAAAAACAATCACGTTTATAAATAATAATGGTCAATGGTCAGGGAAAACGATATCCTCGCCGACTTGTTATGTAATTGGTCCAAACTCGTTACACTATGGTTTTCGGGGTCGCTGAGCACGAATATTGCGACAGAATTGATCTTCCGGTACCTCGCGTACCGTGAGTACCCCAGGCACCAGGACTGGTGCCCGATTCTGTCACGATATTCGTACCCCAAAAAAAACCCCGCGTAACAAGTTTGGAATCATTATCATCAGTATTAATCGAATTGTGAATTTAGTATATTTAGGGTTAATTTAAAATGCAATTACAAAATGAATATTATTTATGAAAATTGCATACTTTTAATTTCTTATAAATCAATTTAGGTCAAAAAGTTCCTGACACTCGAATCGAATGTCGAAAATCGAACTTACTGTTCAAATTTTTCGAAGTTTGACCGATTTTAGTGTTTCGTTCGTGAGACTATATACTGAAAGTATAATTCTTAATATCTGGATGACTTTGCTCGGTATTTTTTGAGCTAAAAAGACACAAATTTTATCACTATTATTAGACCGTTTAAAATGTCTCCACACAAATACCAATTTGAATGTCCCGGTAATGTCTTTTATTTCGTTAACTACGATACACAAAAATAGATGTCAGGAAGAGTCATATTTTGCATTGCATATTTCAGATTTTCATGAAAAGACGGATAAAACGACGTTTTTTAAAAATCAAACCTTTTCTAGATCGACTTTTCGCCCCAAAAAACCCCTGCATATTTATTTTCATGAGTTTAAATATATAACATAAAATAAAATTTTAATAATTTAGTGATATTTTACCGGAAAATTATTGAAGAGTAGTTTTATTTAAGTTCGAAAATGTGCAGTTGAAATTTTTTGGCGTAGAAAAATAAAGAACATAATTATTTTTCTGTCATAAAAAGGTGATGTGACGTCTATATCGGTTTTTCCAATTTCTCTTTCTTCTCGATGGTTATTTCAATAGCCTAGCATTACTCTCAAACAAAATTATATTTTTATTTCTTTTTTCATGTCGGTTAAAAAATAATCAATAATGTACATTATTTAACCTTATAAAAAGTTTCACTGTAATAAATTAACCAATATGCATTTCAAAGTTGTGTTATTAAATGAATCAAAACATGAATACTCACAAGTTAAAAACAGAATAACCTACTGTGTGTGTACGTGTATATTGGCAAACAACATAGTAAACCTACACCATCCATCCGTCCATATAGTTTGAGAGATGATCCAAAATGGAATTTAACAGAGAAAAAAAATTCACCGATAAAACTCATGCCATGTTTATTTGTATCAACACATAAATATATGAATGTTTACGTTTATAAAAAATAACATGACTATAAAATGTTCTTATTAATATAAAAAAAAAAGAAAAAGCTCTGCATGGTCTGAGCTGAGCTGAGCGCGCACGGATTAAATAAATGAATGATTTCTTTTGACCTAAAATAAAAAATATAATATTAAATTCAACAGCAGGGTGGCTACTAATTAACGATGTCTATACTCATTTTAAAAATGTTTTACAATCTTAATATTTGTAATAATATAGTTCTGCATTATTACTTGTAATACAGGTGATTATATTTGTTTTAATACCTTAAGTTGCTTTATCAATTTATTAAAGCTTTCGTAAAATTTCCATCCAGTTTTATACCAAGAAAGAATCGATAAATGTTACTATAAATAAAGTGGGGCATAAAACCAAGCACTTATCTTCCAGTTGTCATCAAGAAATAGTCTTCGTCATGAACGCTACAATACCGAATATTCGAATATGATATGTTTTCTTCGAAGTAGAGACTTCGTAATTTTCAAGCCTGAGAGCGCCACAAATTGAATATCAATCGAAATGACTCTGTATCCGCACGAGACACCAAAAATTTTTTGAAGGGTTTGAAGTAGTACTGAGAGTGCGAAAAATACAAAGAATTAAACTACGTATAAAGAGCAAGGTGGAGGCTAAGACTTTTAGAGGTAGAAGTATAATTATTGGGTTTCTGGCGCCAAAAGTTTGGTGGTTTTGGTCACACCTTTGTCTAAAGGCCAAACTATAACTAGCATCAAAAGAAGATCAAATAAGAGCAAGAAAAAAAATCGAGAATATGTTTTAAGCAAGACCATATGAAGTCATCATGACCAAGACCAAGAATGAGACTTGGATGGTTTGAATCTTGATCTTGCCTTTATTTTGGGTAAAAACAAGATAAAAATCAAATCTATATGAAGGAACAAGGCAGAGACTTCCTATATAAGAGGAGAGGATTAAGGTCAAGACTACGCGTTCAATAGAGCAAAACCAAAAACAACATCAAGTGTACATGGCAAAGACACCAAGAGCAAGAACTGGGTAGTTTGAGTATTGATTTATCTCATGGTCGTTACTATAATATAGATTTGTAAATAAGTTTTAAAAATTAAAATTCACCCAGCATACTGTAGTCAGCGAGCGACATATGTATATTGAACATAATCATATTTATATCAGTATTGAGGCATTAAATTCCCATTATATAATATATTTGTAGTGATGACTATTTAAGATATTACCAATTGGCACGCACATCACAAAATTTTCCAATAAAATTATCTAAGTCTATAAAAATAAAAACAAAACAAAAATTATTAAATATTTTTTTACATTTTTTATAAATTCCGTACCAAAAAAATTAATAATAACAAACAATTTATTAAAATTTAGCTGAAATTGGCTTGCTAAGTTGGATAATCAGTTCAAAACTGTAGAGACAACATCTAAGTGATTTACATTTTCTATCATGGTCAATAACTGGAAAATATATCATTTCATGGGACTAGATTATGGCTTTTCATAAATTAATTACAATATATACAGGTTTTTGCTGAGACCTAAGGCGCAAGCTTATAAGACGATATAAAAGTAATATCTGTAGGACAAAGAAAGGAAAATGTTTTCATACTTGGTACTTAATGTACTGATCTTAGACGCGCTTAACAAAATAAGAATGAAGTCTCAACAAGATGTAGAAAATAAGATTGCGTTTATTAATAATATTAATTTTATATTTATTATAGTATTATAAAAAATATATAAACCTTCTAGCTAAATATTTTAATTAAAGGTTATAATTTAATTATTTTATTGCACACATATTAATTTTGACACACACACAATAATAACACTGCGAGCCATTTTTAGTTAATAACCAAACATAGGTAACAATTATAATAGGCCGGGGGTCAGTCCGAAAAATTTATTTACTTCGATAAATCTAAGTACTTTAATCTTGATTCAAGTTTATTACTCTGAGATTTATTAAATATTATAAATATAACGCCTTGAAATAAAAAACAAAAAGATCGAGAGGTGTCGTGGGACACACGGTAGGAAATATATCCCTTTCACATCTTGGCACATTATAAATGTGGTATTAATTTAAGAAGTCAAGTACTTGTTTAATTCCTTAATTTTATAGTTACTTTTAGTACATATATTAGTTTTTTTTTTATAAAAGTATAATCTTTAAATCTCTATTTACAGTCAAACCTGGGCAAGTGAGAACTGGATAAGTGAGAAAACTCTATAATTGAGAGTAATAGCCAGGACCCGTCATTTTAAGCTCCCAAAACCTCTATTAGCGAGAAACAGAAACCTCTGTAGAATCGTTTTTCCCTCATGGATCTCCGGAAGTGAGACTGCTACTTATCTATACCTCTATAAGCCACAGTCGAGCTTTATTTATTTATATTATTTAGGAGACATTTTTAATACATTCGTACCTGCTGTGACTTGTTATTGCTGCGTACCTCCATAAGAGAGAAAAGCTACCCATGTACCTGCATTAGCGAGAAACTCGGGTTAGTGAGAAACCTCTATAAGCGAGAATGAGATTGTGCTCCCTTGAACTCTCGGTTATCCAGGTTTGACTGTATATCAATACCTGTGAAAGGATGGGTATAAATAGAACTTCGAGTAATAGCTTTGTCACACTAAAATATATAATAATCGGAATGGCGATAAATTTTGATTTGAACTTTTTATGATTGTGTTAAATGGCGCTTCATCAACAAAAGAACAAACTCATTATTTCTTGAAGTAAGAAGCAATAATGTAAATTATCAGACTCTGTTGAAAAGTAATAATACAAATTAGTATGACCGGCATCTAGGTTGAAGTTACCACCCGGCTTTCTGGATTGATACCGGTCTATAACAGATAAAAGAAACATAAATGAAACACGAAATTAGACTCTTTCTTAGAGCAACTAAATTAATAATAAGCTTGTAGTAAATTTATAATTTAACTAATAATTCTATCATATAAAAATTTTTAAAACTACGATTATAAATTATGTAGGTAATCTTATTTGATAGCGTTTAAGAATTAAATTTATTAAATTTTATATTTATTTTGTTTTATAATAAATAAATATTAATATACATCGAAGTATAATTGTTTTTTAATACTAGTTCCAAATTGATTTATTAATAAAAGTGTCATTATTTAATTTCTAGAAATTCTTGAATACCTTCCTTTTTTTCACCTCTTATACAAATTCTTTGTTTTAAATTAAATGAAAACTTTAGACGAAACGGTAAACAAATATTTAGTTTATAGATTCCCAACATAGTGACAAAAAATCACTAAGAGTTCAATCTCAAGTTTATTGATTTTTAAATAAATTGATGGTGAATTTTATAAATAAATCAGTGTTTCAAATCAATATCGCAAATGAATTTCATAGAAAAAATTATGTGACAAATATTAAAACCAATTTTTTTTTTTACAAAAAATTTTTGCTTATTGGAGAAGCATTGCTCCCTAAACAATAATAAAATTTATAAATAAAACATTTTTTGAAAAATGTAGGGACTAAATATAGGTAAGAAACAAAACACCTTCTTTTTTCGTTTATGTCAGGGTTGTACAATTATTACGTTACAAAAAGATGTCAAAAAAAAATTTGTAAATTCTGCAATACATATATTTGATTTTAACACAGTCTATCAAATCTAATGGGTTTTGATTTCAAAATAGTCTCTCAAAATTCCACCTAAAGATTTCGTTTCTTTGAGGAGAGAGAACCTGGCGTGCCAAGCCTAAAGGAAATTGGTATGTGTGTGTTCATCACGACCTGTCAAACTATCCTGCAGGAATGATATTTTAGGAAAGCGTGGGCATGAATTATATGCAACGGTTTTCTTTGGATCTATATTTTACGTAGGCAGCCAAAATATTTGAGATCAGTGGAAATATATTCAAAAGGCAGTACGATATATATTTTGGGTTTCTGTATTTCTACAAAACAATAGCAAAAATAACCGCCATGAATAAGGAACGAAATATACTACCAACTATTTTTAAATGTATCAAACTAATTCAATTTTTTTTTTACGTTATACAAACCAACCCTGATTGACACTATTTTCTCGTTCACATATGTGTAAACGTAAGAAAAATATCTTCATACCAATCCATAATACAACCCCCTTCGTACATTATCAACATCCTTCATAACTCCTGTATGTGTACCCTTCCTCAATTACTATACATGTTACGTACATATTATGAAAAGTACATATGACGACATATTTAGTTATTCTGTACTTGTGTGTTGTGTATATGAAAGCAAGAAAAAAGAAAAAAAAAAGAATAAAGAATAAAAAAAACTCGATCAATATATATAAATTTTATATTGAAAATGATTAAGGGCGGTGGCTGTATAATAAATAATGTGTACCAAATAATTTTATGGTAATTATAAATACAGTGAAATCTATTTTTACTGTTAAAACCAGCTAGAATGAGACCTGGCGAAAGGCTGATAAATTTTAGGATAGTAAAATGGGTTATATTTTGTATGTTCTCTATGAATGCAAAAATCGAATATTTCAGCTTGCCCAAAGGCGCTATAATTTGAGGATAATAATAAAATTAATTAAAATTTCAAAATTTGAAGGAAGAATACGACCGATTGTGAATGTCGAAATTTTTGACCTACTAGTCAAGATACACCAAGCATGAAACCATATTTATTACTTTTTTTGATAATTGCCAATCCAAAAATCTGGTCACACAATTTTTAAAGTTTTTGCTACAGAAAAACTATGATATGGCTATCGTTGAGGAGTTTTCAAAGAAAGAAGTCAATTGAAATCGATCAAAGTGCTTGGAAGCTATGGTGACATAGATCATAGATGTTGCACATAAACAGGTAGTGTTGAAAGGTTACATAGATAGTGTTGAAAGGTTATCAGATGTTGGTTTTATTGAATGTCGGACAAAATGAATTTTCCAAATATTATGTGTAGATTGTCCTATTATTTTTAAAAAGCAGATATCGAATTGGAAGCTTTCTCAAAAATTTTCCGGTACTGTGAAAGATGCCTCGCTACTGAGAATTTTTATATGTAAGAAGTTTTTCAGTAGAACATGATGAACATCTTTACAGATTCTCAACGATGATGTTATCAGTAAGTTCTTTAGTAGTGGACCTGCGGACTAGGAAACATTTAATTGTTATAAAATAGCATTTTATTCATATACTTAAGGATTACCTGAAAAAATTATTAAATACTTTTCGAGTCTAATATTACACCACTTTTGTGATAACTGACTAGTGGAATTTACAAAATTAAACAAAACCCTTGACGGGTGCGGTTTTTTCCATGTAGATCTATCCAAACTGAACTGATTTTCTTGAAACATGGCCTATTAAACAACTGAAATTAACAAAATTCCCCCCGTAAAATGTTTCAAGTACGGAATCCTACATTCGCACTTGAAGCATAGCTGAGAACACTCTCCATTAAATTACCATTTAAACATCAAAAAATCAAAATTGGCTCATCGGTTTAGGAGCTATGATGCCACAGACAGAAAATCAAAAATGACTTTTGTACTAGCTAAATAAAACATCCTGCTATATTTCATTCATTCCCAATGTCCTTTACATGGAATCATTAAATGTATTTCATAGTAAATAGTCCAAGCATATTAGACTGTTACTGCACCTAAATAATGAGTAAAGACTATTTCACATTCTAAGTACCATTGTAACCAAGATACATGAGTAATATTGAAGTGTATTTTTCATATTTTTTTAATTTTTTTCATACATTTTACTTTATTTCACCCATCTTTGTTTTATAGACAGAAATATTTCGTATAATTTGTCTCTTTCTATGATTTTCTTAAACAGCTTATTAATTGTATATATGCCATATTATATATTTTTTTTATAATAAAGATTTTTTTTTTAAAAACTGTATACTCGTTTCATGGTACATTATTCCCGGTCACCCACTCTTCTCACACACCCATAGAATTTCTTGTACCGAAGTAAGTATACACCACCAACCACCGAACTTATTAATGGTTTCCGTTTATATAAAATATTAATTATATTACATATTAAACTTTTTTTTTTAAGGTTTGGTCTTTATGAGAAATATTAAATCGATACATTTTTCCAGTTTAATTAAATTTTATTATGGAGTTTTTGTATTTTTATCATGAAGAATGTTTATAGAATTTATAGTATTAAAATTTTCAATAATTTATAGCTGATTTCATAAAAATTTCGAAGTAGGTATTCCTAGTTTGACAGAAAATACTAAAAAAAAAATTAAATACTTGTAATTAACTATGTGTTATGGAACCGGAGCAATATAATTTAAAAATAAAAAAAGAGTCAGGTTCCTAGATAAGGGATGTTTCTGCATAGAATCGTCCTTTGATTATTAAAACTCTTTGATAACAAAGAAGGTGCTTGTTTTTAATCCATTTTTTAACCAAAACTTGAATCAAAGTATGTGCAGGAAATAAAATTTAGTTTATAATTATCATTCTAAAAAATGTTGAAATTGATAATGTTTTGATAGCTTCCTTCAAAAAAGCATTGAATGACTTTTAAGTTTTAACTTTGAAGTTTACATCATTTCAACATCACATATTTTGCTTCAGGCTGATATGTACAAATTTTTGATTTAAAATATTCATTGGTGGAAAAAAAAAACTTAAAATTGGCAGTACATAGTCGGTGTGTTACTGAAGTGCGACCCCTGTAGTCCACACGATTAACTTCCCAGAGGCGAAAAAACATTTAAAAAAAAAGTCAGATTAGCCTTCATAGATTATTCTTCGAAAATGTACTGCAGCTTATGCTGGAATGATCATTATCTTCATAGATAAATGATGTGTTTTATCCACTTTTCAGATTCTGTTTATTCAGTTTTTTCCAGTTTTTTTTATTACCATTAAAAACGGCTCAAATAGTTCTGCTGAAAGTTTCAGTTTCAGTTCTTAAATACGCTTAATCACACGTCGAATAAGCCCAGCCACGTGTTAATGTTATAACTGGTTCGCGATATAATCGAGGCGATAGAATCCGAACGAACATACGAACATACGTTCATACGTACACACACACACACAGACGTCAATCACATTGAAAAGTTTTGATTCGGATATTGCGGCCTGTAAAACTGGAGGAAATATATAAAACTGGTGATTTTCAAAATCGGCCCGATTACATCCTCTGGGAAGTTAATAAAGAAAAGCGGTTTTCCAAAAAAAATATGGTTAAAGCTACAATTAAATTTCAAGCACTTCGATTATACCCTTTACTCTATCGATTTGAAATATTAAAAGTTGGAGCTTGAATAACTGTGCCAAATTTGAAAACGGATAGAAAAGGTGGAATGCTTCGTGGATTTGAAATATATAGGTAATATTATCTTCTTCCTCATGATAATTTTTCAAGTACCTAACCTCTCTGCAATAGATATCCAACCTGTATAATTTATATTTTAAAACATATACATAATTTAATAAAAAGAAAATGCAATGAAAAATAAGTTTTAAAAAATTACTTCTAAGAAAATTACAACAGCCATTAAGATTATTAAAACTAAAACATTAAATTTCTTGGGGGTAATAACTAAAAATAAAAATTATGTTTTATGTCATACGTTAGATTGTGTAGCACAGCAAACAGTACCAACCACAACTAACTATTAAGACACACTCCATCCATAAGGTCGAATACGGTTCCATACAAATGTATTCGAAGCAGGTATAGAGCAAGACGTAGTATTTGACAGTTATTATAGCGGCTGTAAATTGGTGAAGGTGTTGCCAAAATTATTGGCAACTCGATCATAGGTAATAACTTTTTTCTCTAAAAAAATTTTTACAACCAGGGACTTTTTCAGGTTTTTTTTTGTGTAGAAGGCTAAAATTTCATCTCAATGATCGCTTCTTCGGTTACAGCGAGACTACTTCCATAGCACAAAACTACACCAATCTGTATCTTCTGCATTGTTTTAATTGCGAGTTGGTTGGGTGGAGTTTTGTCGACTATATAGGACTTGGTTGGATTCTGCAGTTTTTAGGCGTTGCGTTCAAAAATGGGGCAGTATTACAAAAAACGGTGATTATAGCAAAGTTCAAGTTAGAATTTTACATGAATTTTCTGTAATAGTGTCCCATTTTTGAACGCAAGGGCTAAAAACTCAATCTAACCAACTAATAATTAAAACAATACAGAGTTATCAAAAAGTAAAATAAGAAACGGTTTTTTGTCCCGCTTATTTATGATCGTTTTCATCTTAATTTCTTCCAATCACGTTCTAGAATGACTCTCGATTACTACGACTGGCTCTAGTTACAGTGGAACATCACATAGAATCTTAAGAGTTTTATATGTATGTAATGTAATGAATTATTAAATATACTGACTGCTTGGTGTTTTTAGTTCTACAGTCGAGAATTTCAGGAATACTCTTATGTATATATGTGTGAAGTCGATATGTATGTGTGTGTCTATTCCTGTATGTGTTGTGAATAGAGAGAGGATCGACAAGTAATATAAGGAAGAACCACAACAGCGACCATTAACTAATGAAACTGTGTATATATGTATATAGATAGATACTTTGGACACCTGAGACTTAGTGAGGTGTATGTATTATTTGTGTTTGTTGGTTTGGCTTTACTATGCAGTGAAAGTCATTTAAAAAGTTGTCGCTATTAAGTCTAGTTCTTTAAAGTTAGTTGAAAATTCTTAGTCAAAATCTTAGATCTTAGAAAAAAATCTCAAAGTTTCAACAATCCCAAAATTCCATCTTTTAATATTAAGCGCTATTGTTGATCATTATTTTATAGATTCCAACAACGGATAGTTCTGGAAGAAAATATGTGTTAAACGCTCGACTAAAATATTAACAAGCCAACAAATATTTCATTGTAATTGTATTTCTGATATAACCGTAGCATCTCAAAAGCTTTTTAGCTACTGATATCAAAAAATGGTAGAGATAAAATTAATACTGAGCTAAAGTGTTGCAAAACTGATTGAAATTAAGTTTTAAAACGGGAAAAATTTTCCACAATAAAGAGAGATGTCGCAGTTTTGATGTTGAAGTACTATGTACTCCTTCCAACTATATTAAAATTCTTTGCGTTCCCATCATACTAAAATGATTTGAAAGACAAATGACAAATAAGTTGAATGATCAATAAGTTTACTGACTATATTCTTTGTATTCAGTTACATAGAAAAACGATAAATCATTTAAAAGGTCTAATAGTCGATGTTACCCGAGAAAATCCCAAAACTTCCTAGAAAATTGTGCTGTACCTTTGATTTTTCGTTTTAATATTCATTCTACATTTTTCTTGCAAGAAAATTTCTTGAATTTTCTGTTATGGTTCGTTTTACAGGTTTATTGCTCCCAGTTACTGAGTCTATTTTAAAACTTCTATAACATTTCAAATTTTCACATGAGTATGCTCATATATTGAACTTTTTCAACAAATCTTGATGTTATTATGTAACGATTGGCGCAAATTCACGAATCAAGATTACCTTTCTTTCACGAGAAATATGAACCAAAAAATGTCCTCAAACGTATATAGACACATCAGACACAAAAACATGCATCTAAAATTGCCATTACCATAAAACTTAAAGATATGTTGGGAACAATTTGAATACGATTTGAATTTTTGGGGCCAATTACAAGAACTTTATTAAACTGGGAAGTTAATAATGGGTGATGATATAACTAACATGTAGTGTACTTACTCTATTCGAAGTAAGTACATAGCTCATCTCACTAACTTATCATTTCATAAATGTATACTAGGGTGTCCCTTATATGACATATTTTTTTATTTTTTCAAAATTTGAAATGCATACCCTCTATATTTTTTATAAATGCTAAAACATACTCAAATATGAAATTTCATCTTTCTAGCATGATCGCAACCCGTGCCGACCGAGCTACAAAGTTTATTAAAAATTATGTTCTGTCCGGATATTTCGGTCTGCTGTAAAACTAATATAAATGTAACAAATTGAGTGAATAAAAGTTAAAATATAATAAGATAAACATTAATCTTCATTTAAAAACATAAAATAATAAAAATCAGCTAGGGTAACTTCTCTTTAGTGTAGATTTTTTACAGTCCGGATACAAATTTCTATGTTCCTGGACACAGCGCAACAAGAATTGTTTTTGCTCTTCTTCAGCCGTGATAAGTCCGTTAAAATCTTGCATTAATTTGACAGCCCTTTCGGCAGTGTCATTTACAACCTTCAAACGACTTATTCTTTTTTTTGCTTCCAGAAAAGCAGCATTATCATCCCAGGAAGATACATCTTCCTGAAGAAAACTGTCGTCGATCTGCAGTCGGGATAGTAATTGTTTGCTCTTTTCTGATACAAAATCATCCAGCGTTTTATGTGAAAGAAAAAAAAACAAGTTAAATAACAAAAAACTCTTCTCTTTCTAAAGTCTGCTCCAAAACAGCACAAGCTCCATTGAAACGGCCAGTATTCGAAGCTGTTGTGTCGCAGCACATTATTTGTACTTTATTATGAAGGTTCCAGTCAAAGAGAGCAGTTAATACAGCTTTAGCTTGATGTTTTCCAGAAGAACTCTCTAGTTTTGGCACTGCAAGAACCTGTTCTCTATCGTCAATTGAAGCAATAATTGGCAAACGTTCTTCTTTTGAACTTCGTACATCCATTCCGGGTAATAGTTTTCCATCCCAATGGACAGTGACTACGTCAGGTATATTGTTTTGAAAGTCAGTTTTTATTGCTTCTGCCCTGGATTTTCTCGTCTGAGTACGAATTCGCTGAATCGAAGATTTGTTAATAGGGAAATCATCGCTGCTCAGACCAAGCGCTTCTATGACCGCATGAAGAATGTAAACGGAATCTCTTATGCTTAACTGGCATCGATCTAAAGCTGCGACAAGTTTAGGTGTTATGAGATTCTTTCTACCTCTTTTTGAACTTTTTTCAGGGCAGGGAACGTCTGGCAAGTTGAGTTCAGAAATCGAAATCTGTTCTTCGTCCGAATCTTCTAGACATTCCAAGTTATTGGTAGCGGAAGTAGATGCCACATCTAATAACTCTCTTTGTCTTACACTCCTTTCCTCTTCTTCTAATTGTTTTTGCCTAGCTCTTTCTTCTTTATCCGCCAATTTTTTGTTTATACCACCTTAACATCCCGGTCGACCTGGCTCTCTTTGTTTCTTTAAAAATACTTTGTCTTCCTCTATTTTTATTCTCTCAAAGACATCAGCATGTGCAAAATCAAATAAGTTCTCGAGGTCAATTTTAAAATTATTTTCACGGCTTTTGAACGTAATTTGAGTTTTCTTACAATTTTTTTGCAGTTCTCTCCAAACATGATATAAATCAACAAGTTTCTTCACACAGTTTGGAAAAGCCTTTGTAGGAATTCTTGCTTTTTCCCAAAATATAATACACTCCCTAATCACAAGATTTGCACTTTCACTGCCAGTTAGTTTGACTTCGCGAATATTGTAAAATAAGACAGCGAGAACTTGTCGATTAGATGGTAATTTTGCACCATTTATTTGATGGCAAGGCAGTCCGATAAGGAAAATATTTTGTTTATCACTCCGTAATTCAACCGACATCTTTATGCAATAAACAAGAGCGCTCTACTAATCTTAAAAATCACTGATGAAATGGCAAAATAAACACGTATATACAGGTCACATCGCAATACCAGTGTAACTTGTATGGACAAGTTTCAATCGCAAGTCGGCACGGGTTACCGTTTATAAAACTGACTAATACTTTTTTCTAGGCAATAATGGGTCATTTCTAAAGTTTTAAGAGGGTATGCGTAAAAATATTTCGAACTTGAAATTTAAGGGACACCCTAATGTATACATAATAATTTGCTCAAAAACATGTGGTTTAGAAATGTTCTTCTTATTTTATAATACATATAAGTGATGATATAGAATAAGTATAATTTATTATTGTGGTTTTTTGAAAATTTTTTCGATCAAACATACACAACCTTTTTTAACCATATACCTAGACCTTAAATAGAGTACGTAATTTAAAATACATCATTATGTATATTAATTTTTTGATCATACTTAATTGATGCTAACTAAACTATGAATTTAAATTAAAGGTGTTTGTTTCCCTACAGTATTGTAAAAAAGTTTTGGTTTATATGTACGGTACATACATATAAACCAAATACATGCTTTGTAGTCAAGTAATGTATTATAAATTTGACAATGTAGACATCTCTCTTCAATCATTAATACCTTAACTATAGTCGTCTCTGTTTCGATGAATTCATAATTAAATTAAAATTCTGTTTTTCTATCACCGACAACCTTATATTTTTATGGTATTATTATAAACTACAAGATTGTCTAAATATTTTAGATAGTTTTTTATCACACTCTCTAGATTTTTTGATATAGAAATATCCAATTGAAAAGGATAACCTATATGATTAATCATTTTTTCAGCCAACTTTGAACAATAAAATAATAATAAAATGCCCGATGAGATAGGAAATTTTTGAGATTTTTGAAATATCGAAAGCTAAATAATTGAACAAAATTTTCAATTTTCGATATTTTGAAAATTACTCCAGATATCGAAACTTACTTTTCGTCGTATTTTGTTAAGTTATAACATAATTAACATCAAAATTGAAAATATATATTTTTTAAAATTTATATCCCCACTAATGTGCTCATACATTCTTCGTGTACAACGACTATTTTTTTGTTTTCAATAAGACCAATGTTAAATACGCTTACACTTGAATTCATCTTTTTATTTAAATAATCGGACAACCCTCCCTAAAATTTTCAGAATTGCTTGAGACCTAGCTCAACTGCATATAAAAAAAATTTAAGCTTTTATCCAAAATTGCCTTAGCGCTCGTACATTCTTAAGCTTTTTAATCAATTTGCATTTTAATTTGCAATTACATACTTTGATTTTTTGAAAAAGGGTGTCTGAAATAATAGTTATTTTATAATATTACACTTTAAATCTATAATCTTTACGATATTTTGCAAAGGTACATGGATACAAAATCTTTGCTCATACATAATATAAACTATTATATTTTTGTCAAATTATTTTTTATGTACCTTATTTTATATAAATTTACAAAATGAAAATTATTCTGAGGACATTTATCTAGAAATACGTTTGCTGCGTGTGAGGTTTATTATGCTAACTGCAGTTGTATAAATAATAACAATGACCGTATATATCGGTATTATTTACATCAATAAAGGCCTTAGTATCAGAAATATATATCTTTTACAAAGCCACAATTTTTTATAAGCCTACAATAATTTTCAAAAATTATCAATAAAAAAATTTCTATTGAAATGCAAAACTGCCCACAATTTAGACCAAATGAGTTTCGTTAAGGAAGTACGAGCGCCAGGGCAATTTTGAATAAAAGGCGTGAATTTTTTGTTATATAAAGTTGAACTAAATCTAAATCAATTCTGAAAATTTTAGGAGGGGGTTTGCCCGAGTATTTAAATAAATAAATGATTTCAAAAATAGGCATATGTAACACTGGCCTTATGGGAAAACGGTAGATGGATGATATATTTTCATATATTTCTCCAAAACTAGTCAGTCGAAAAAAAAAAATTAAAGTTAAAACCTTAATAAATTATTGAAAAAAAAAACCGTTGTGTCCGACTAATTTAGGGTGTATGAGCACGGCAGTGGAGACACTTTAAAAACGGTTAATTCCTAATATCCTTCTTTACCACACCGATGATATAATGACAAAATTGGGTCTACGTAGAAACTCAGAGGGCATTTTGTTTGGAGCTATGGTTACGACCAGTAGTAGTTTATGCAGTCGAATAGCACTTATAACTACACTGGAGAACTTCAAAACTTGTGGAGACGTGTTTCATTAAAAACATTTTTCGTTGATGCAGAAATAAGGAATTTTCGGAAGGTGAATAGAACAACCAAGCAGACATAATAAATAAACAGAAAAATACTTTCGTTTTCTGGTTCGGTGAATATTAGAGGGTGAAGGATAAAAGCAAGAATATTTAAGCAAGGATTGGATAGACCAATCGCTACAGGAACAAGTAGACTTCGATATTTTGACTGTGCTATAGATTCTGAAGTGAATTAGTATCTATTAAAAATATATAAACCAGATTTCGTGGTTTTAAAACACCTGGTGATACAAATACAGAAAAAGATTTTTCAAAAAAGCAAAAAAAATAGTAAGTAAAGCAGTACTTACCACTGAAATAACAAAATTGTGTGTTGGAAATCACACAACGATTATACAACACCATGGTACTACTACTGATCGTATCATCATCAGTAAAACACACCATTTATGTGGTTTATCATCTTAAAAACTATAGTATGGTGTATAATGGTGATGATACCGACTGATCGAGAAGAAGTCACGTATAGGGTACTGCTTATTTTATGTATACAGTCTTAGTCAATATATACAATTTTTCTAGATACGCCAAAGAAAAAAAAAACACTATATGAATAATATTGGCCAATGTGTGGTTATTTTTCATTGACAATATGTGAATCGGCTGAAAATTGTATCCATATTTATTCAATTAGACGGTCTATAAAACGTTCTAATTTATATAAAGCGGTACATTTATATAATTTATATACTTTCTTCTGTAAGATGTTTTTTACTAGAAGAAGCTACGGTTGGGTCAAGAGAATCGGTGAAGTAGTAGATATATAGAATAAAACAATTGATTACTCTGCCTCTCCTTTAGCATGCAATGGTTTTCGCAATGAGAACTGTCCAAATTTCTTACCCAAGAAGTTTCAAAGATTCTATTACAAAGTCGGGTCAAAATAATCGCTTTAATCCATATCATTAACAAAACTGATAGATGTGATATTTACAAGATTAGATAGTTATTCTGAGTAGACTATTTGTCATTCAGTAAAAAATGTCATCGATGTATTTAGCTCGATATATGCGGTCAAATTGAATTTTCAAATAGCTTCTATTTTTTTCATATAGCCTTTCCCTATACGAAAGAAGCTCTAGCTACCATAAAATACTTTTTCAAATACAAATAGTATGTTAATTACATATCATATGCTTGCTTAAGTTTTAAGTTGCGGATCTTCTTAATGAAAAACCTTATATTTGCAGTTCAAGCATAAAAATGTTTGTTTAAAAGGCACACATCTTATACTAGTATTGAATTCGACGATCTAAGTTTCCAGGTTCAATGAAAACCCCATTCTGATTTATAACTGACAAACATTAGACGAAAACTTGAAACGTGAACATTTTTTGTTTGAAACATTATTTTTTAAGCCGAATAGTTTAGATAGCAATTGATTATTTAGCAATTTACGTGTTTCTTCATTCAAGTGTACAAAAATGGCCTTTATAGAAAAACAAACCACTTTTTTAGAAAATTTTTTTCGAAGGAAACAATTTTGGGTTGGTTATTATTTTATTTATTTGTAATGAGGGAACTTCCCAGAATTTGAAGCAATTTTATACATAATATTTTAATCGTAACTTCTTCTACGATGTTTAATGAATGGCTCCCATTGGAAAAATGATTTTTCAATGCGACAACCCGTTACTTTAAGTAAAAGTATGATAACAGGCCTAAGTTGAGTTTGTTCATTCGTTGATTAAATAGATTCCACTCGGAAACCATAGTAATTTCCAGCACAAGTAAAATTTATAAAATTTAAAAATCCCTGAGAAATTGAGAGTACTGAGTACAGAGCCCTAAGCTCGCACTTGAAACATATCTAAGAACAGTCTCCATTAAATTACCTCTTTCCTTAAAGCCTTCTCCAAACTGAACCAATTTTGAGGATCATCGCCAATTTTTTAGTTGCCCGGTTACGGAACAATAAACTCGCACTTGAAATATAGCTAAGAACACTCTCCATTAAATTACCTTTCAAGCTAAAAATTCCAAATCGGTTCATCCGCTTAGGCGCTACGATGCCACAGGCATACATAACGGTCAAAAAATGGTTCGGGAGTTAAAAAATGTTCAAAGGTATGACTGAACTGCCAAATAATACATAATCCACTCTTTTAATGGTATCTTCATTCTATAGACTATTCAGTGCTATTTCTTTAAGATTTCTTTATGATTTAAGCCAGCTTATGACTGCCATATTAACTGCTTGACGTCATTAGTGATTTCCTAACAGCCTTAGCTTTATAATTTATACTTCTTATAACTTTACGATAAAGAAGGTTAAAACACAATTTCTGCTTTATATAAATAGTAAACCAAAATAAAAATTTTATTGTATATTGGACATTGGTAGAGGCGATACAAAACATAAATCTACAATGCCTAGGTTAATAATAAACAAACAACGCGTCGGATGACACAAATACTACACAACACATATTTAAAACAATCAGGTCTATATGTACTATAATAACTACCATTCCAATACGTAGTGTATAATGTGTCCGTTCTTTCTTCTAAAGACAATAGAATGCCTATTAGGCAAATGAACGTGTTCAATATCTTTTAAAGGTTATAGAAGCAGCAGAGTGGATTAAAAACACTGTAATTGCATGTTTGTTCCAAAAGAGTTTCGTTCATAACACTAAATTGTTATCTTTGTCTTTTTTGTCTTTTTCTTTGCTTTTTGAAAGCTTTGTAAGGACCTCGCAATATTAGATAGGAAAATGGCTTTCTGTGAAACTTTTTCTAACCCACCCTAAAACGTTCCTTGGATCATTCTGTTCAAAAGCTCTCACGGCAACAAGAATTTGTATCGAGTAGTTTTCGAGCTGTGGGTGTTCAATGATACGAATATTATATATTTTTAGTATATGACTAGGAAAATGGCTTTCTGTGAAACTTTTTCAAATCGCCCCCAAAATGTGCTTTTGATCAGTCCGATCAAAAACTCTTATAGTCACAAGAATTTTTAACGAGTAATTTTCGAGCTACGGGTGATCAAGGCTGCACATACATTATATCTATATAGAGCGTAACTCGAAAACTACTTTTTACAAAATTTTGTGTCCGTGAGAGCTTTTGATCAGAGCAATCCGAAGAACGTTTTGGGGGTGGTTTGGAAAAGTTTCAAAGAAAGCCATTTTCCTATACATACAGGAACTATAAATATAATATATGTGTAGCTTTGATTGCCTGTAGCTCGAAAACTACTCGTAAAAAAGAAAACTACATTTCCTCTAGTTTTTTTTAATGTTTTCTACGGTTCGTAAAGTTATTTTTCACGGCTTTTGCTAGCTATCAGATAGAAGATGGACTTGCTAACTATCCTTGCTAACTACAATTTTTCTCATAATTTTTAATGCCAGAATCTTGTTTACATTAAACAATTATTTAATTATTTTTCTTTTGGCATACACAGTAATAAACAATTTTCAACCATAAATTTAATGATAAAAAGAGATAAATATGATTATTATTACGATTAAAAAGAAGAAAAAATTATTTCATTGTTTATTATATTAAACTAAATACAATGATATTAAAAAAACGACGAATTATAAAAGATTCTAGAGAGATTCTAAAAAGTGTAAGTAGGTGGACAAATGAGCTTTGTTTAGTCCTTCGGCTACGTGAAGTTAAAAATTTTCATTTTGAACTGATGCAAAAAAACTATTATAGTAAATTAACTGTAATGTTGAATGTTCCTTCTGTAGAGTTGATGACTTTTTTCATTCACTAGCTATTACAATATTAGTAAGTAGATATTTCATATTTTTTTCCGCAGTTTTTGGAGTTTTCTAATATTTTGTATTTTTATACCTTTTCTAAACAAAAAAAAAGATCGAGAGGTGTCGTGTGACATCTGGTAACGCTATTTCTGTCATACTTTGGTACATTAGAAATGTAGCGCTTACCTTTTTTCTTTATAAAATATTTTTCTGAAAATTTAAGGTATTAATTTTAGAAGTCAAATACTTGTTTGATGCTTTAAATAATTTAATTTTATTGCTACTTTTAGTTTTTACTGTATGGAATAATTATAGTATTAGTTGAAAAAAGAATCCATTATGTGAGTACATCTGATTTGGTAGTCAACCCATTATGTGAGTACATTACGTTTGGTTTGATTAGGATATTTATTATGACATAACATAAAAATTACATCGTACTTACTTTAAATTATCTCTCTAACTTCTGATAACTTTCACAACTCAATTTTTTTTAAATGATAGAACATAAAATTTTGATAAAAATACATATTGACAGTTAGAAAAAGATTTTTGCATTTTTTCAAATTCATGGCAACCTGCATCGATTGAAAATGTTTTAGTTATCTAGAAGTCGGTTGCTTATAACTCCCAACCAGCAAACAAAGATCGTGTGATAAGGAACATAGTTCCAACAAAGATAAGATAAGAGTTGTTGTATCCCTCGGTGATGCAGCTTTCTGCTTCTCAGGATTTCGGATTTTATATTTTCCATACGAATTTCTGACTAAACATGAAATTATTAGAGTAAGTTTCAAATATTGTTTGAATAAACCCCAAACAATATGAATTATCGTAAGGATGAGCATCTCGACACATTTTTCAGACTAGATACCGATCTATAATGAGTGACATTATAATACACTAATTTA
Organism: Chrysoperla carnea; assembly: GCF_905475395.1. NCBI lineage: Eukaryota > Metazoa > Arthropoda > Insecta > Neuroptera > Chrysopidae > Chrysoperla > Chrysoperla carnea. Next base: position 22,471,705 of record NC_058340.1, read on the forward strand.
TGAACATCATTTTACACATTAAAATTGTAAATTTTATAAATAAAAACAAAAACATTAACAATTTAATGACATTATGTTTGGTATTATTTAATGTACATAAAATACGTATTCATTCCAATTGGTTTGGTTTGCGTTTGGTGGTGGGTATTTATTGTCCATATAGCAAAGCAATGTAAGCAACATTAGCAACAAACAAATAAACAAGTAAACAATATTTATTATTGTTGCAGAAATACATTATTATTACTTTTATATTATATTATATGAATGAATTCAATTAGATATTTAAAAGTAAACAAACAGCCAATAAACATACAAAGATTTTGTTTTTCAAATAGTTTGTTAGAGCTTGAGCTATGAAACGATGCTGATGCTATTGCAAATATAAATAAATGAAATGGTTTATTATATTAAAAAATATTATGTTGTACAATTATTTTATCAAGTTATATATTATTATTATTTATAAGATACATCGTTTGTTGGAAGCTTAATTTAAAGTGTGGCAAAATTTATAAATAAGTACAATTAAAATCAATCAAAATTGAATCGATCTGAAATAACACATTATTAGAAGCTGCCTGCATTTTTTTCATAATTGGAACTATGTGCCTTATCGCTTGCTGGTTGGGAGGTAAATCCAAAAAATGTGTAACATGACACCAAATACCGACATGTACATTGCCTTGGAAACTAAAACTTCTTTAATCGATTCAGCTTGCCATGAATTTTGAGAATATGCAAAAATATTTTACAATCTGTCAATGTATTTTTTGTCCAAAATTTATGTTTTTTCATTCAAAAAAATGAGTTGTGAGTTATCAGAGAGTATCGAGAGAGAAAAAAAACAATTAATAGAAATTAAATACACTAAACCTGCAAGGTAGCGTACCACAAAACTAATATTTATAATTAATTACTAATACAGTTATTTGTCCGAAAGGAACATAGTTCTTATCGGTTGTCCCACGACACTTTTCGTTCTTTTTATTTTTACAATATTAATTAATTTTTTTGGTACTTCATTTACAAAGATAATAAAATAAGGTCGTACATGCATGAAAATGAATGGAGACACAATTTGGATCAAAACTGCTACTCTTTTTAAAATGGGTGTTCTAACCCTAAATTTTTGCGGAGTTGAAGGTATGTTAATCTTTTAACTTCAAAATATTGAAATATTAAATAAGAATACAAAAAATTGATAGTTTCATGTAACAATATTAAAAATCAAATAGATAAAATTGAGATTTAACCGGTAATTTTTTAATTCTATTTTCCAATAACATTAGTATCTACAATGTTTAATTATAAGTTGATTGCATACTGGGATCGATACTAAGTACTTATTAACTGATAATTCAAAATTTTAGGTAATGCTTTCAGTTTGGTCTCGAATTTCCTTAATTGAAACTAGCTTGATGTGTTTTAGCATACATTCATAGTTTTAGAAAATTTAGTATTTTGCATTGTTTCCTTTAATCAAATTATATAGTTTAATAATAAATATGATGCAAATATTGCGGAGGTCACAAAAATTCATTATACAGGGTTGTTTACGCTATACGACATGCAACATTATGGCTAAACAGCTTGATTTTAACAAAATTTTCTTTCAGAAATAGATGAAAGGTCTGTACATTTTTAAATTACTTTCGTAATATACAGGGTGGCCGGAAACGCGGAATCTATCAAAGCTGTACTTTTTTATTTTTAATGAAACATATTCAATGATCAAAATAAAAATGTTTTTATCAAGGTTTACCTCACTTTAACTTCACGATTTTCGAAATACTCTGTATTTTCTGAATTTATAGTAGCAATTTTAACGTATAATTTCTCAAAGCTTTTATCAGTTTTTCAAAACTAATTTAACTTGGAATCTAATGATCCATTGAGTTTCTTGTCACAACTGTGATTAATTGAATTACGTAAAATCAGTTTGATTTTGAAAATGTGAATTTTTGATGAAAACGTACACAGTAAGTTAATATTCAGATAAAGTAACTTTTTTGAAAACTAGTATACCATTAGGAATAAAGAGTTTGTATTAATCTGTAATACAACTTGTTTGACGACTAGTTGTATAATTAATGTATTTACAAAGATTCGTTATTAACGTGAGAATTTGTTTAAAATCATCAGATTAATGTACTTACAAAGAATATCAAGTACACATTACATTGCAACAAGTATTAAATATATTTAATTGACGATTGTGAATTCATCACCTTTTAACGAATTTATTAAAACAAACTAAATGTACATTTTTTTATATATTTTTATATATTAGTTTGAAAATTGTTCTAACGTTATTCTTTTAATCAATATTAAGAGAAATAAAATAATAATTTACTTTCAAATCATTTTCGTTAACTCGATTTGTGAATTTCGTAAACGAAAATAAGTAAATTGAACAAAGAAAATAATTAACTGTCAATATATTTATTGAAAATATTCATTTTCGAATGCCTTTATTAAAATAGTTCAAATTTTTTCGTTTTAATAAATAAACTTGAAAATAGCAATATTGTTTGCTAGGTACACCTGAAAAGTTTTCAGAGTACAAAACAGTAAACAAAATTTTGTGTATATTTTTTAACCCCCGCACCAAAAAATGGGTGTCATAGGTTTGACCGCTATGTGTTTCTGCCTGTCTGTGCGTCTGTCTGTGAGTCTGTCTGTGGCATCGTAGCGCCTAAGCGGATGAACCGATTTGGATTTGTTTTCTTTCGTTAGAAAGGTAATTTAATTGGGAGTGTTCTTAGCTATGTTTCAGGTGCGAGTTCAAGGTTCCTTACCCGGAACAACTAAAAAATTGGCGATGATCATCAAAATCGGTTCAGTTTGGAGAAGACTATAAATAAAAAAATAATTGAATGGAGAGTGTTTTTAGATACGTTTCAAGTGCGAGTTTAGTTTCGTAGTAAGTGTCAAGTAGTGTGAAATCAATTTTCTAAATTTACAATGTATAAAGTCTGCGCTGTTTGAGGGATAAAACAACATTTTAAGAATTAACCCGATTAAGAAATGATTTATGGAAACTAATACAAATTAGGTTGATTTAATCGAGATTTGTTTAACAAGAAGAAAAAAGTTTTTCTATTATTTTCATTACTGATGAACAAAATAGAAAAACTCAGATTTTTAAATAAGCATTGGAGTATTAGTATTGTTGAACACTGCAAAACTTCAAGTTTGTCAAAATATTATGGATATGGTTTTGGTAACGATTTATGGCTGGTCAAAACATTGGCTTAGTAATGGCTCATACATACTAATTGTTAAACATGGACGGCATTTCTTGCTAGTTGATCATGGTAAAAATATTATCAAAATTTTGCAACTTTAACAATGTTTAATCCCACGATCTAGTAAACATTTATTCTGATAATGCTTTAATATAGTTCAAAATAATTTATGTAAATCGTGAATTAAATATTTTTACCGTTATTCTAAAACAATAATCATTAAATTTTGCGTTTCATTTCCTAAATTTTTATCGGAATAAAAAACTAAAATAATGTCAAATGAATATTTTTATAAACATCACATAACAATTTTTATAGATAAATAATTTAATACTACAATTATTTGATGTTGTGTATATTTAATTAATAGAAGATTAATAACCTTTACAATTTGTTACACTCAGTAATACTTTTTAAAAACATTGAACTTTTAAATAATACATAATATAAAAAAAACACTCTATTACTATTACAGTTCTGTTTTTTATTTTTATTTTTATAAAACGTTCACATTTATTTAATTTAAAGAACAAATAATTATAAAAGTTAAAAATAATTGTAAAGAAGCTGTGATTGACATCCATTAAACTGAAAATATTTTTAAAATTTAATAATCTTTCAAAATAATTTTATTACCTACATAAAATTACGAGCGTATGTTGGCGGTTCTAAGTAAAGCACCTTCCTTTAATTTTTGTAACCGACTTCAAACAAAAAAGGAGGAGGTTATCAATTCGACTGTATATTTTTTATGTGTGTTACCTCAGAACTTTCGACTGGGCGAACCGATTTTGATGATTCTTTATCTATTTGAAAGCTGGTGCTTCTTGTGTGATCCCATTTCATTTTAAGTATGCACGACAAGAGGGCGAATAACTATATATCACGCTAACCGATTTCGATGATTCTTTTTTTAGCGACAAATTAGTTAGTGTTGTTCAGATTCACTAAAAATCACAAAAAATTTTAACAAAAAGAAAACCGACTTCAAAAGAAAAACTTTTCCAAAACAAATTAATATGCACAAAAAAAAAAAAACAATAGTTAAAATTATTGTTATTTTTGGAGTCGGTGTCAACCAAGCTAATGTAGAAACTGTTCTGTCAGAGTTCTTCCCTTGGCTGACACCGACTGCAAAAATAACAATAATTTTAACTACATTAATTTTCGTTACTTTTTTACTTTTTAGTGCATATTAATTTGTTTTGGAAAAATTTTTCTTTTGAAATCTGTTTACTTTTTACACAAGCTTTTATTTAACTGCAATAATCGCATAATGCACTTGATTTAGATATTTTAGATTACAGGACATCGGATAATTAAAAAAACCTATGTGCAACCATATGTCTAATGAGCTCTTTAGAATTGATTTTTCTCCAAGAAATTATAAAATGACATTTCGTCACGAACGGAAAAAAAAATATTAACTGTTTTAAGTGTACATAAGAATTAATCTGACTTTAAAAGAAAAAATATACCTTTTTGAATGGTAATTACATTTTATTTACTAAAATAATTACAATAAAATGATTTACTATGTACATATGCAGTAGACATTGGATGGAAAAAAGTGTAGGAAGGTAAAAAAATCATTATTTATTTGAAAAAAATACTAAATCATTAAATTATTTTTATTTATTTATTAAAACATTCCTTAAATTCCAAATTTAATTACAAAATTAGTATTAAATTTTTTTATATTTATTTATTTGTTTTGTTAATTTAATGTTTTAGGTAATTATTTTGAATTTCAGTTAATTTAAGTAAATGATTTTAGTAAAAATATATAAATTTTTTGTTGGTAATTATTTTATTTTGTGATTCATAGAACCTACGTAAAAAAATTTGAACTTCATGAAACATCGTTATTCACGTACTATTAATTCCGATAAATTAAAGATAAATTCAGCAATTTTATCAAGGTACGGGAAGCTGGTCTAAAATGAAATCCCCCTAAGAAAAAATGTAATTTATAGCCAAACTATTCGACATATGTACAACGTCGAAATATTTTCCAGTTCTTTATTCAAATGTTACAATATTGGTATGTAAATTTCTTTTGATCTGTTCAAATTTTTAGAACTATTCAATATTTCTCAAAAGGGATCGTTTTGACCGACCTTGTAAAGATAGTGGGTAAAATAATCCCATTGCATTTTTAACCAAATAGTTACATAAAATGAACATAAAATAAATTCTTTTACATCGCATCAACGATTAGTATGAAAAGAAAAATCACTGGTAAATTCCTCTAAATCAACACATTCAAGACCCGTTACATAAAGGAGGTCATTTTGCCTATAACGACATATTTGAATTTCGTCATAATGACCTTAAAATTTATTATACGCCTATGAAAATGTCTTATATTATTATTAAAAGTCAACAAAAGCCATCATATATGTAATATGCATTGTATATTAAGTTTAGTCCCAAGTTTGTAACGTCTAAAAATATTGATATTAAAAACAAAATTTTGGTATAGGTGTTCATAAAATCACCTAATTAGTCCATTTCCAGCTACAGTGTACTCAGGACGTAAAATGTGAGGTCGAGTTCGTAAATGAGCAACGTAGATCAATTGGGTCTTGAGTCCGTAGGACCTATCTTGTGCACCGTTAGAGATAGAACAAAAGTTTAAATGTAAAAAATGTTCCTTATCAAAAAATAAACAACTCTTGTAATAAACAGAAAGATTTTTTCTTAAACATCACTGTTTACCCGCAAGGGTGCAAATTAGGCGTAAATTGTATAGGATGTATTATATGGGAATATCACTTATGTATGTGTGACATGTATGTATGTGTAATGTGATAGAGTAATCAACACTGTCTATGCATGGTATTTTAACAATTAACTAAGTCAATCAATTGTTTGTTTTCACTTTATAAATTAAAAAACTGTATCAAAATCAACCATCAAAGCACCTTATGCTGTTAGGGAGAAAATAAATCCTAAACATAAAAGTGCAATTATAAACCAGCCATTTTGAACAAAATTAACCAATTAGCAATTCTAGATCACGTAGTTCTTAATTCCAAATTATTGAACTTTGACTATGAATGTTCTAAGATGAAATTTTTTTTTAATTTCCATTACCTTTAATTGAAATAATTCCGATGAATAATTAGAATTCATATTTCCGGTACAAATTATTTTTTGAAGCTTGTTAAAATTTGGAATGATTTTAATAAGAATCTAATTATGGTTAAAAAAATTAAGCAAAAATTATTAATGAAAAAAAAAAAAAAATGAACCACTTATAAAAAAAAAAAATTAAGGAGAGTTCACCATTAATTTAAAAATTCTTTTTTAATATTATTTTTGTAAATTTGATAATTTGACTTGGGAAATGCAATTAGCATTAATCATGTAAAATAATGATAATAAGACTACCCAAATTCCAAAATAAATAAAGCAAATGATGCACTGATTACCATATACTCAACTCAAAATAATTTTTATCTAAGCTAAATTTTTTTACAACTATACAAGTATCACCATTTTATGTGTTTATTTCATCAAACTTTTACTACCTTGTTTTAGATTGAACACAAATTTGTATTTGAAAATAAAATCTACAAACCTCGCTTTTCATACCTCTAATTATCTACCTGATATTAGTGATGAACGAGCCCAAGATAAAGCCCAAAATCATACATATATTGGTCTTGATATTGAAGATTAAGAATGATAATCTCGAGAGCAGCTGAACCGATTTAGCTAATTTTTTTTTATAATACAGAAGATTCGTAATAATAATTTGAACTTTAAAACCATACCATAAAGTTTAAGTGTTAGTAGAGGGGGTCGGGGAAAGCAAAACAATTGACTGACGTTAGTATCGTATAAATATTAAAGTCTATATTTATCAATATTTATACTATTATAACATTACTCAAAACCAAATTGTCTATGGTAAAATGTAAATTGTCTGTGGTAAAATGCCAATGGAAATGTAAACGTATCTTTGCTGACCCGCTGTCCCGAATAGCAGAATAAGTATTTTAAAAAAAGAATCGACTGTCAGGCGGTACGAAGTTCGCTGGGTCAGCTAGTGTAAAAATAAATACTCTTGTTTTTTTAGAGCTTATACATGCTGTCAAAATATTACTGCTTACCCAAAGAATCGTATTTCGTAGTATATTTATTGTATTCATGTATGGACCAAATGAAAAATAATAAGTCCAATTAAATATTCAATTATGAATTTCTAACCACAAATGTAATAATAATATTTGTTTATATAAAAATTTTTAATACAAAATAAACAAGCTTCAAGTCTTTAATATCATCTTTGGATTCGGTACTAATACCAACAACATAACATTGCAACCAATAGCATTAAAATCTTGCATTAAAAATTATTTCCAAAAAGCAAGTACCTATATGAACTTTTTTTTAATCAAATTTTAAAAACCCTTGTGTGTAATCCATTAAAAAACTATAATAAATATAATAATGATGATTATTTTTGTTTATTTAAAACAGTTCAAAAAACATATCAGTGTTGTAGTTTTTTATATAGGTATAATCGGAGAAGTACAGTAAAACTCGTGAAATGATAATACACGGATAAAAATTTCTTTTTAAATCGAATTATAGGAGAACGCCGATTATTCCAATTAATTGAGATCGGTGTCGATTTGGATAATCGAAAATTCGGATAATCGGGTATAGATGTAATTCAATGCTACTGAGTTGAAAAAACAAACATTGCAACGTTGCAAACATGTAGTGTCTTGCCTCTAGCTTTCAGCTATAACAATTCAAATAAATCTGGACTTCAACGAATTCCAAATTGTTACAACAAAACAAAACAAAAATTAAATACATACATGGTTTTAATACTACGCTGATTCGGATAATTGGCGATTCGTTTAATCGGCGTTTGGATAATCGACGTTCTACTGTATATGAGTGCATGTGTATCATTTACCAGAATGCGAAAGCACAATCCAGATGTAAATAAAAAGGACACTTGTATGGGTCTTGTAAAAGTATATTTTGTATGTCAAATTTATCGAAGTTTTACTGTTCAAATATATTTTATTTGGTCTATAATAATATTTTTACAAAACCGTAACTGATTTGTAAAAAAATTCGAATGTGAATATATTATTTTAATATGTAACAGAGGTATTCACACAGGTGTACAAATTTCTATAGCCAAAAAAAAAAAAACATAATAATAATAAGGGCTATAGTTTTTTATAGTCTAGACCATTTTTTTAAAAACCATAAACATAATATGCAAAAATAAAACTATTGTACTTTTTAAATATAAATATAAATCAAATTAAGAGATTTAATTATGGTCACTCCAAAAAGGATTAGTCCCCATAAATTATAAATACAAACTTGAAACAATAAAATTTTGGAATAAAGATTGTGCTATATAAGCGCTGTACTAATGAAAAATTTCTTTTGAAAAGGAAGCTATGAAAAATTACTGCTAAGAATGGGTACGACTTTGTTGTCAAATTAACTATCAAGTTTTTTTCAGCAGGTGTATAATAGAATAGGGTATATGCATGACATTTTTTTTCGCTTTTCTTGACAAAATATGAACATAACGCAAACGAGTTGACAAAAAGTGAAATTTGAGAAAATTAACAATGATTGGTGTATGATAAATTTAATTGGTATAGTAAGAGGTGACAAATTTTACATACGGATCAACACTTCTCGTTGATCTTAGAATGCGACAAGAGTTGCAAAACTGGATATCCGATAATTATACTTTTCTGGCGATGAATTAAGAGATAATTATAATTAGTCTTATAAGGCCGAATTAGACGAAAATAAATTTGAAACAAGAATATTTTGTGATAAACATTAATTTTACAAATAAAAAATCACTTTTTGTGTAAAACAATTTCCTTTTTATATCGTGAGAATGATTTATTCCAACAATAATAAGGAATTATATATTTCAAGGATCAAATAAATGTAATCCAGGCATTCATTAAAGGACAAAAGTTTCGTCTGATTTTCTTGTATATACTGTTATGTAGTTAGTAACAATGAACTTTCTTTTTTATCGTGTCAAAGTAATCTTCCATTTCAGATAATTCTTTTCTACTTAAGGAAGTTCACTCGTGAAATAGCTTTTCTTAGGAATTCATTTAATTTGATATATAAAGATTAATATAGTATTCCGTATTTAAAAAAAAACAAAAACAATTTTTTCACATTTGTCAACTGATAAGGGGCTAAATTTGATGAAAAATATGCGTTTCATTTTGAATAACTCCATACCTTTTTTGAATTCATTTTTTTTACTGTACGGAAATTACAAACCGTAATTAAAATTCGGCTTTCTTTTTTTCTTCTTTTATTTTTATATTTTTCTACTTTTATGGTCAATATTTTCGGCGAATACGATGGCAAATTTATGATCCGTAACTCCAAAAATGTTATTTTTGTTGAAAAGAGAAACAAATCTTCTGTCTCTTTGTTCTATGATAGATAATTATTTTGTGAAATAGGTTTTTGAAAAAAATTATGGTTTTTAAACTTTGGTGTATCGCATGTTTCACAAAACGTAAAAAGTTTTGATCGAAACGTTTCTGATCGTTTTCGTTTTTATTCGGAACGTTCCTGCTGAAACGTAGTAACTTTGTTTGTAATTTATTTTCAGTTAAGGTTCATTTGTGAATTATAAGATAAAAAAGAGTATTCTGTATTTAACATAAAAAAATAATTTTTTCATCTTTTGGGAAATGAGATATTAATAATCAAAATTTCCATAGTTAAAATATTGGAGATATACCGATGCTTATTAAAAAAATAGATACTTTTCTAGAAATATCGAAAATGATTATTACAATTTTTTTCAAGAACAACGTAATGAAACATTAATCTATGACGAATTTTTGGATATCAAGAAAACGGTTCATGCCCGATTTGTTGAAAAGACAAGAAACAAAAATTTATAAGCTGGCAGTTGTGTGTGTGTGTATTGAGTAAAAGTATAGCTACTATGCCTGAGTATTGTACACTGTTGTCATAAATTCGGAATATAATAGTACGTTTTTATAGACTTATGAGTAAACTACCATAATTTTCTTTTAAAGAGTGTAAAAACTCATTTTTCATTCATGATATAAGGAACTAAATAAACGACTTTAAGTCGAAAACTAAAAAAATTAATGCTTCGTTCAGGAGATATTGTCTTATTTTGTTATACAACCAAAGAGAAGAACAATTCAAATAATCTACGTTTGTCTTTTTTATTGTTTTATAATAACCAAAATTAATTATTAATATTTTAATAAATTAATTTTTAAATATTTTTACTTATACAATTAATAATTTAAATATATATATATATATTAAAAATAAACTAGTCGAATTGTGTTGAATTTCTCAGTGCGAATTTTAAGAACATTGGATAATTTTTTATCATTACTTGGCACGACAAGCTTTAAAATGAGGGGTAAAACATGAAATCTGATAAAGGAATAAGGAAGATCTCGTGGGCGGACAGAAAAACAAGCTAGAGAAGTAAAATATAAGATAATTTTGATAAGATTATTGAGTATCATTTTCTCTTACGGCTCTAGAATTAACTTAGCAAGTCTCTTGAAAGAAGTATTTGCGAGCAAACTTTAAACTAAATAAAATTGTTTATTGCTGCAAGATGATTATTATATATTCCCCGTTTGATAATTTTTCGCGGAAACGCTGTAATTATATTGCGCAATATCTTTCTGCTAATATTTCAAAGTTTCTTAATACATCAAGGCCTAAATCTACAAATTTTGATCATACACTTTTCTTCTTGCATAAGTATAATTAATTGATAAGCCTACAAAATTACAAATGGCAAAGAATAGTCCCACGAATTACATTATCTTCGTTTTCGTTTCGACATCCATGAAAATACGGAGACCTTTCTACAATATAAATTTCTATATTCCCAATGGATCAGTCACGTTTATAAAATAATTATAAAAAAGTAACTTCATGAGTAAATAAAGTAAAAAATTCTCTGAAAATTAAAGATAATAGGATGAGAGTAGGGTATTTAAACACCTTGTACAAAATACAGATAAAAATATTATAAAATAACCAAAAAAAAAACGACGTTAACGTAACCAGAGCGACAATAATTGATGACAATAGGCACACAATGACAATGCACATTCCAGAATCGAAAATGTGTGTTATATTTCGTATATATATCTATATAGAATCGAGAGTTATAATAATAATACTATCAGAGGTATAGAGTAGCACCTTTTTATAATCTACATTCAGAGATAGATACAGATGAGATATATATGTATGCATTGTGTGATACACAAATATAGGTATAGTGTTTGTTGTACCAAGTGTTTGTGGTCACACTGTAAATGTGTTTGTGTTTTGTTTTTTGTGTGTTTAATTTAACACCTGAAAAAATTTAAATAAAAATGTGAAAACAAACAAATGACTGAGTTAATTGTTGAAATACCATGTATAGACAGTGTTGATTAGTCTGCCACATTACACATACATACATATCACACACATATAACTGATATTCCCATATAATACATACAATTACATACAATTTGCGCATCATTTGCGCTCTCACGGGTAAATAGTGATGTTTACGAAAAATGTTTCAAACGAAAGTTGTTTATTTTTTTATAAGGAAATTTTTTACATTTAAACTTTTGTTCTATCTCTAACGGTTTACCAATTGACCTATGTTGCCCATGTACGAACTCGACCTCAATTTTTATGTCCTGAGCACGCTGTAAAAATTTCAACTTGATATCATTTTTCGTTTTTGAGTGATCTTGTTGACAGACAGTCAGAGAGACGGACAGACGGGCAGACAACCGAAAATGGACTATCAATATTTTTTTTTTGGGCTCAAGTTTGCCGTTTTTTTATAGATTCTCGATTTCCTTAGTTATTAAACAAGGACCCCCATAAGCCGCCATATATTTTTGTATCGCAAAAATAAATAAATGGGTGGTCTTTTTACTTGAACAGTAAGACGACATAATTAAATTTTTTTCCAATACGATACTTCTCTAATCAATATACAAAAACAATTGTGTCCATATGTTCTCTTTTAAATGCTAAACAAAATAAAAATAAGAAAATAATCTTTGCCAATAGTGAACAAGCAAGCAACTGAGAATAACCAAACAAACCACACCACAAAACCAAATTTTTTATCCACTGAAAAAAGAAAATCAATTGTTGTTTTTGAGACTAGTATCTAATAATAATAAAAATGATATCAATTGTGAAATGCAGACAAAAGATTTATGGCCCACTACAAATTTACGCCTATTACCAAAACTAAAATTCCATTCTTGTAACATTTAATACATTATTCATAATTCTCTTTTCGAAAAATACATATAGTATTCAGTGAGTGAATAGATGGATGGATCGATGCGATTTTTATTATAAATACAATTTTTATTTATTAAAAAATACGTTACGTAGGAGTTGCGTAAACTCAGCAAATTTTTTCCTAAAAATAATTAAAAACAAGTGAAAAAAAAATTGACTGAGATATAGATATTTTTGTTTTTGAGTCATTGTGTCGACGAGCGGACAGACGGACAATTAGAAATGGACTAACTATATGATTTTATGAACAAAATTTTGTTCGTATCATTAATATTTCTAGGTTAAAAACTTGGGACTAAAATTAGTATAGGCTGGATCGGTTTCGATGTCCTTGTGTGTGTGTGTTCAAGTGAATTCGAAAATGGTTTAGATTCATATTTCAGTCCAGTTTTATGGAAAATTAGGGTTTCGCACCCAAAACTTAAAACTATTGAAATTGTGATCTAAAAAGGATAACAATTTACTGGAAAGATTTGGAAAAGAATTCATTAAGGAAAGGATTCTTTTTCTGCGTTTATACTATCAATAAGGAGAAAAAAAATTAAAGAACTTAGCCTTTCACTTCTGATTTAGTAGTCAACCTAATATGTGAGAACATTACGTTTGGTTTGATTAGGATATTTATTATGACATAACATAAATATACATTTTAAATGATAAAACATTAAATTTTGACAAAAAATACAAATTGATAGTTATAAAAAAATTATTGAATTTTCTCAAAATTTATGGCAACCTGAATCGCTTGAAAAAGTTTTAGTTTCCTAAGTGACCTAGACGTTGGTTTTTGGTGTCTGTTATGTTTTTTTGGGTTTTAACTCCCAACCAGCAAACAAATATTAGATAGGTGATAAAGAACATAGTTCCAAAAACGCAAAACTGCATCAGCGATATAAAATCAATAGCACATTTTATTTGAACAGGAATTCTCTAATAAAAAACATTTGATATATAAATTGCAGTAACGTTTTGTTGTTTGTTTTTTTGCCAAAACGAATGCAACAGCAAACTACATTTCTAGTGGTGTCTTTTGGTGGCTATGTACCAACTACCAATCGACGATATATCTCTTCTAAATGTTTGATAATAATCATAAGCTCTTCTAAAATGCGAGATCTCTTCTCTAAAATGAAAGATCACAAATAAATCAGACAAAAAAGTTAAGTTTTTTCTACAATAGTTCGAAATGGAACAATTTAACTTCGTTAAAAACGTGTTTGTTATAAATATAAATCTTAATAAAATATTCTTTATGGATACTTTTATTCATACAATTTGAATTAATACTTTTGCCACTTTATTATTATTGGTGTTATTCGACACCGATTTCACTTAAAGTTATTTTTTACTAATTTATTATATATTTTAAAAAATTGTATTAAAGTGGTAACTAGTACAATTGAATTAAATATCTAGAAGGAAAAAATTAATGCATCTTTGAAATTTTGCGTAGTTGTTTATTAAGTTGTAGAGACTTCGTAAAAAAGTCTTTGCAACCATTTTTGGGGGGTAGTTGGGGAGGTTTTAATCAGTTTTTTACAAATAACAAAAAAAAAAAACTATGAATTAAAATAAAAGTTCTGGCTAAAGTATTTGTGCACATTTCCGTCTTTTTCGACTTTCTAGCTTTAAAATTGACTAAGATATAAAAATTTTAAAATGTAATTTTAGCTCATTCAATCAAATGAAAAAGTATCTATCCTGTAAACCGTTAGAACAAAAAATTTTCTGGAATTTTCTAGAATATTTCAAGTAACTACTAGTTGAAGTTAACCTGAAAATTTTCAACACACTCTTTTTTATAGTATTGGAGAAAATGGATACCAAATGTGGTCAAATACTTTAGCTAGAACTCTTATTTTAATGCATAGTTTTATTGTAATTTGTAAAAACTGATTAAAATCCCTAACTACCCCCCAAAAATTGGGTACGCCTCTGAAAAGATGCATTAATTTTTTCTTTTTTACCATGATTTTTTGTTTACCATTTTATTTAAATTTGTTCTACTAAACATTTACATCGTTTTGGAAAAAATTTCTCCCATTTACGTGGTAACATATTATTGAACAACCCTGTATAAGAGTTCAACTGTTTTAAAAATTGCAAACTTTTTACTTTTACAATACGATATATGATGGAGTATTTCACGAAATAAACTTAGCCTTGAATTATTTAACTTTTCATCTAAAAAATCATCAACGCATGGCATTTTGTAATTTCTCTATTCCTGTTCAAAAATGTCTATTTTCAATAATTTCTAATGTAATTCTCAGTTAAAATAACTTTTTGTAAAGAATTGTTGCATGAAAAATAAGTAATTAATTAACACATAAAAATAATTAAACATTTTTTACTATTGTTTTTTTTGTTTGTTTGAATTCTTTGGTATTTTTAAATAATCAATTACAAGATTCATCTAAAACACTCTCTTTAAATTTGTTATTTAAAATCTCATAAACTTAACCTTTTAAGTATATAAAAAAAATACAAAACAAGATTCTTATATGGTTTTTCAGATTATCCAAGAAGTGGTGTTACTTTCACAAATACATTCTTAAAACTTATTTATAGATAGACATTACAGTTGTAAATGTATTGAATATTAGAGTGAATTGAGATGTCATGATTGGGTAATTCGTCACATGATTTGCCTTTAACTCCGTATAAAATTGTTTTAAAATCTATTTAACTATAAAAATTGTTCCGCACTTGAAAGAATCGAAGTTTTTTTTTAATACAAGTATCGTTTGGCGGCTTATGATATTCTTTTCTATTAACTAAGTAAAATAAGAAATTAAAAAAGTGATTATTATTATTATAGGACCAAAAACCTGTTGAAAAGTCAACGGTATCCTTTTAACTTTTGTTCTCTCCTGTATCATTATAGAAAACTTTTCATATTTTAATAACTCAAATATTATAAAACCGTAGAATGTGGATTTTTTGAATTAAGGGTTATTGTGATATCTGGTTATGTATTTCTTCTTTATCATCCAGCAGAACGCAGCGAAATAGTAATTTTCGCTTTCAAATTTATTTAGACTATTTGGTCAAAAATATGTTATGCTTTCTTTTTATCTTAATATCTTCATATGATCCAATTTCATGTTTTCAAAGATAGAGAATATATTTGCCCAGAGGACAACGGAGATAGAATATTCAAAGAAATAAAATATTATATGATTACTTATTTAATCTTGATTTTTTTTTGCTACTGGATTTAAATAGTTTTAGTTAATAGTTTAGTTAACATAAATGGTTTTGAATTTTTATTTTTAACAGTAAACTTAACTTTAATTATTTATTCTTATCTTTTAGTTTTCTTAATGGTTCAGTATCTTAAAAATTCAATAAATAAATTTACTTACAAATGAAATTTACAAAATTTAAGAAACCCCCGACAAATGCGATTTATTCCTTGTAAACCGATTTTTGGAAACTTAGCTATAAAATGTTCTCAATCAAGACGGTTAGATCGTTTAGGGGCTACATCACTGAGAAACACACAGACACTCAGAAAAACACTTTAAACTAAAACTTCTTCTTAAATCAATATCAAAGTGATGGTCAAGGACATCAGATGATATGAAAAGGATACTTAGAGAGCTATCATTTTTTGAGACAAGTTTTTGGAAATATTTTAATTGAAATTGAAATATTTGAGTTGACTTTGTTCTTTTGAATTATTGTTTTGAACACCTCATTATTTATCATTTCACTTTTCGAAATGAATTGAGCCAGGTTTATTTGATAATTCATTTCGATAGTAATTATTTATATGTTACAATTATTTGCCATGCCTTTTTCAAACTGAACTCTAAGCTCGCAATTGAAACAGCTAAGAATACTCTCCGTTTAAATTACCTTTCAAATGGAATCAAAAAAATTATAATCGATTTATCCATTTAGGCTCTACGATGCCACAGACAGACAAACACACAGACACACACACATAGCGGCACATATTGAAATCTACTGAATGCATTCCTGAATAAAATGTACTTAAAAGAAACTACGAAACCCTAACTATAGATACAAGCCTGATTATCAAAAAAATCTTACTTAACAAATAATGGTCGATAGTTTTTCAACAGTATTATCAAAAAAATAATATAATTAAGTCATAGAAACGATGTATTCAATTTATATCAAATAAAGATCACGGTATATATAAAAAAATTTTTGGTCAAATAAGTTACAGAGCTTTGATTTTATTTCAAGTAACAATAAAACTATAAAAAAGTCTGGAAGAAAAATCTAAAAACTTATAATTTACAAAAAAGTTTATGGTATGAGAAAGGTCATCGAGCGATAATTATATTAAAAATAAAATCACCCCTCATATTGTGAGAGTCTAGTATAGAAATTGATAATAAAAATGATTTTCTAACATCATATCACATTGAAAAAAATTACATGATGAAAAAAGGGAAAAAAACAACACACATCCCATTCCTCTCCTATAGGCATAAACACATATACACATTGATGAGACAAAATCTGATTTAAAAAAAGAATAAAATGGTCACAAAATTGTGTACCTGATTAATGGACACGGTGGTCTTGCAGTTAAAAACTAACTGTCAAAGATATCAGTGAAAATGCTATGGTTATAAAAACGTCCATACGAACGTAAAGATATGTCAGGTTCATCATAACAGTATTGTTGTCTCATTTTAACTAAGTAAGTGTGAATGGGAGAAGTATATCCTATAGTAGGCAACATAGGTAACTTTTCTACCTAGAGAAAAGAGGTAAGGAAGATTTCTTATATATGCGATAATAATCACGTTGTAGGTATGAGAAATTAAGAGTGTAGATATAAAAGTAAAAAAATCCGAGTGGAAAAATATCGTATATCACTTCCATTTATCAAGCATTTATAATTTAATACTATCATAATATCTGAGATTTGATGGTCACGTTTATTAGAAGGTCCACAGATAGACTGTTGGACAGTAGAGGGTAAATGACATTCCAGTAAAAGAACGCTCCCATGTCGGTGAACTTACTCCAGTCAAATTGGGAAGGTGTTTGGCTTATCATGATGAAAACGGTGCGGAAAACAATTAGGGGAGAGCAAAACTTTAGAGTCTTGACCTTGATAGATACACCCGGTCTTGTTCTTGCAGTAAGTAAGACTCTTGCAACAGTCTGGAATTTGACTAAATCATAAATGTTGACTGTGTCTATTTACGTGCACTTTTTTCATTTTTCAAAGGCTCGGGAAAAGCCGTTTCAACAAGAAAAAAATTGACTTGTCTTATCTAAATTAAAAACTTTTATTTTATGGTATCTAAAACTCGAATATGGAAAGCAAATTTCTATTCAAATACCATGTACCATGCTGTACAGTTAAATACCAATAAATGTTTATAATATTAATTTCTTGATAATACGATCTAATGATATTATATAGGAGAGGTATAAAAATGAAGCAATTTACATAATGTAATCCAATCAGTATACCTAGTAAATAAAACATATATTATCTTCGTTTAGCCATTAAAAATTAATTTTTATTTTTGCAAAGTTTTACAAGTTTACAATTGCATAAATAATACTAATAAATACATTTTTGGCAGAATTTCCAAAGGATCTGATCAGTTTCACAAAATTAGCTGTTAATAATTAAGATCACCAGGAACAACATATGCAAACCATTAAATTTTGCTTTTCTTTGTGTGATGATGTAAGTGCATTGAATATCTGCATTTTTTTAAAATAAGAGTTAAGGACTAGTAACGATAACATGTTTCACTGTGCAAACAAATGAGAAGATGATGAAATTGTTAGCAAACCGCAGAGTATTCGGTGAATAGCAATTATAATGCTCCGACAAAGGGAGAAGGGATGAAACAAATAGCAGATGCACCAGCAGAATTTGCCTAATGGTAAGTAAAAATTTATTTGATGGCTGTCTAGACAACATTTTTAAATGGAAAATAGGTACTTGAAAGCGAATTTTGAATAAGAGCAAATTAATCTTTTTATACGTATCTTTGAAATTAATTTCTACAATGATTACACTGAGAGCAGCTAGCACACATGACTTCCGAAAGCTGTCAATTAGAGTTGTGGTAACGATTTTCACCAATAAAGGCTCGAATAATTGGCGAAAAAGTATATCACATAGCATGACAATTAATGTCCCTCCAAGCTAACCTAGCCGTATATTTAGACCATTGCTAATAAAATCTGCGATGATGGAAGTGCAAAGAATACCTGCATCTTTCCATATAAGTTAAGGTTGGCTGTATGAACTGGAGTGTGTGACACTGTGTGCACCTACATGCACACATTCATACATAAGCATTGGCAATGACGACAACGACTAGGAATCTTATTAAATTGTCCGGGCGCGTTATATCATCAGAGAGTTAAGATGGAGAGACACCCTGGAGAGGTTTTTCGTTTCTTTTTTCCATGTATGTATAATGTACACACACTCCATGCAATAGTATACGAAAAGTGTACTACTATGGTTGTCATGCCAACCTCATCTTCGTCAATCTCACATACATATTTTGTATCTTTGTCTTGCATTATATAATACTGTATCGGTCCATATTTGTCCAATGATGTACTTACTATTTGTCGTATAATATATGCTGTAGTAGTATGTAGTATAGTGTGTTGTCTCACTCATTATCAACACATGTGTAGAGCTGCTAGCTCCGTTACCTTAACACCGTGTATAGTAAGTAAAGGTACTAACTGTTCGAAGTACTAGCAGAACTCTTACTGTCTTTGTCAAACGACCGACACTTTGAAATTCTAATATATACATCATTCGTTCACACAAACGTTAACTTATCACACTTATTTATACTTTATAACTCACTACTTGGAGGTACATACAGTTTGTGTTGTGTAACTTTAAAGAATTATTACAGTTTGTTTCGATCGAAATTAATTAGATCGAAATTAAAAGAAAAAGGGTAAGATAGTGAAAACTTGGTATAAGTAATTATTTAGAAATTAACCTTTATATCCCCAAAGTATCACTCGAATTCGTCTTGATAATTCAAATTTTTTTAAATTATTCTCCGTTTTAGTTTGAAAGGCTGATTTAAATCGTTCTTCTTCCTCTGATTACAGAAGGTAGAGGTAAATTACTCATTCTGATTAGGAGTAAATTTTTGTAAGTTACACAAAACTCCAGTTTCTTTTGCGAATCTTAATTTCGCAGTGCCGCCAAAAATCTTTTCAAAATATAATGTTACATTCTGAATATTGGCCGATATCATTAAAAAATAATTTTTATATTTTTGTTTATCCAATTCCGAAAAAAAAAACTTATTTTCGTAAGTACTTCGTAACTGTTACTGTTAGAACTTTATTCGTAAATACAGTGAAGTTGTTTCACTTAATTAAAAAACGTTTAAATAATTTTATTCATTCATAGTATACTTTTCTTCGGATATTAAACCATCATATGTCTTTTTTAACTTCACATTTGCATAAAATGTAAGAAAGAAATTCGAGAAAATTTTCAGTGATTTAGTGTTTAAATAAAAAACTTCCTCACATTCTGCGAATTTTCACAAAAAACAACAGTCCTCCAACAGTACAAGAAAACAATGCAAATATCTGTTATTTTTTGCTCAATCACAAAAAAATATTTATTAAAAAGTTATTTTTTTAGATAAAAGTTGAATTGATCACCATTTTACCAACAACCTATCCACCTAAAAATAAACATGCATTTGGAATTGATCCAGGTTTTGAAACTTTTTGAAAATGTCAAGTTAAAAAAGCACCCTGTATACATGCATTTATACAAAATAAATAAACGGTCTTTCATTTACAGTGATATTTTTTAAAATTTTAATTTACAATTTCTAATACATTTTTTGTGTGCATCCAAGTGTGAAAATATTCAGTACAGCATCATGCATGTGATTACTGATTCCTGAACTAGTGACTCATAATTCCTGAACGTTTAGAAATCATCACGAGCAACATCTGAAGTCCTACACGCAAGTCACATTTGGGCATTTAGCAACGTTCAGGAATCATGAATCGTTACATCATAAACCTACAAATTTTATTGGATATTTGCACTGGATATATTTATAAACAGACAAATAATATAAAATTAGAAAAATATCTCTGAAAAATTTAGAAAGAATCTCCTGACAAAAATCAAGTCTGATCGATTTATCGTAGCTTCTCAACAGATGGACCGATTTTAATTTTTTTTTATTTGAAGATTATAACTTTTTTTCTGGTTAAAATGGCTAAGCAGATTTTCTTAAAACATAGCATTGAACGATCTCGATTTGATCATCGAGCAAATTAACTTTTTAACAAAAAAATAAAAATCGGTTCATCCGTTTAGGGGCTGCAATGCCACAGGTTGAAACATATATGCAAAAGGAAATTTTAAAAAGTATTGCTCTTAACGAACGACCCTTTATATTCTATATCATTCGAACAAGCCCGGATATCTAATAGTGTTGTCTTCTAATATAATATCAATGTGTACCTTCATTTATATCATCTATCTATCTAGCCTAACGTATTTTATACATACATACATACATCTGCAACGTTTTGAAACGAAGCACAACAGCATCCAGCGATATTATAATTGTATATATTATATATGTGTGTTGAGAAAAGTAGAAAAAAATATCGTGTGAACCACACAACCTCTATACTCTGACAAAGAGGTTGGTACTCTGTACATAAATTTTATTTTTAACTTCCCACTTAAATTTTATCCTGATCGGTATCGCGCGAACAAAAAATGATATTGACTTCGTTGAGGTGCCGATCGAAGCGTATTAACGGCAATATGATCCGAAAAGAATTTCATAACATTCGATCAAGTCCTTCAAGTCGGTCGAGATTTTATTTGTTTAAATTTTTTTAAACTTTTTATTATGCTGGGAAGTTATTCGTGTGAACCTCAAGAGTCGCACCAGACTCTATCCACGGCTTGTTTTGAAACAAAATAGCATATTTTAGAAATACTTTCATATCTATTGAAGCCTTGATCTGTATATTTAATTGTTCGCTGTGAAATAAAAGTACCCCTGCTCGTACACCCTTTTAAGGATGTGTTTTAAGGATGATTGCCAGATTATTATAATAAATAAAAGACTTCGAAAGTAGGCATATTGAACATCGGTCTTATGAGAAAACGGTAGATGGACGATATATTTTCATAGTTTTCATTGTTTGAATTTCACAGGGCCTACAACAGTTATGTTTCGAATCACTCAAACTAAAGCAGCTAAAATGACATTTAGCGTATCGTGCAAATGGATCTCCCAATGTTATGTCTCGATGAAAATTTTATTTTTCTTCCAAAGTCAGTATATAGAGGTAAAAATGAACACCTCGTTCTTCGTCCACCAACTCAACTCAGTTGGCCGTATTACCACCTAGATTGTGCTTCACTCGTTGCTTCTTTAGTCAACTCAGTACCCATCTATACACTAGTCATCGTTTCAAGCTAGCAAGGAGTAGCCCATCATTTTTCCATATTATATAAATATTTGAAGTATTTTTTTTTCTTCCCATTATATAGACCTCGACTACTTCTTACTATTAGTTAAGATAAGAAATAAAAATGTTGTAATAATATGTAACGATATTTGCAAATATACAGTGAGTATACTGATACATTTTCAAATTGAATAATAGGGAAAGTGTAGTATCTTCGAATCAAAATTTACATTTATGTATATTTAAAAATCTTTCTTATCCCAATGGAAATTGCCTCTGATTACAGCACTTTTATTCCTCAACATATGCATTATTTTATAAAATTAAACAACTTTCGATAAAAACGTGTACCATACCCTACAAAAATCGTACCCTAATGTACTTAGGGCTAATCCTATTGCTGCAGGGAACACCATCATAGAATGTACAAGGAGTAAGTTGTTAGGAAACATTGAAGATCCTACTTTTTTCTTTTTCAGGTATCCTCTACTTCGCTTATCCATACTTGCGGTAAAAATAATTGTGAAATTAAGCATATACATATTACCATGAGTATATTATGTTGTTAGAAACAAGATATCCTTAAACCTGAAAAAAACATTGGAATTCTGATAGTCTTATTAAATTTAGAATTTTCCAAAGGTCTGTGAAATGAACTATTTGAAGTCTAAGGTTTTTACTCAATGGAGAGCAACTTCAAATTGAAAATCAACTTAAAAAATTTGGATTAGTGAGTCCAGTCTGATCCCGTACAGGCACTACCTTTCTTTCAATGTTGTTCCAAGAATCACTCCAGTGATTTTAATAAACGTTCTAAAATATTTTATATTAGATTTTTTTAAATAAATAAATTTTTGATAAATATTTGTAACAAAATACTGATGTGATTGTCACAACTACACGAGCAGGTAAAAAAAAATTAAAGGTTTATTTAAAAAAGAGTTAGATTTGTTCAAGTCGAATTTGAACCAGCGACATATGAATTACTATTGATTTTAGTGTCCTGAGACTACAGCTTAACTAACTGCGCTATCGATGCTTGTTACATATGTACCAAAAAATATGGTGAATGTTATAAAAATGATCAATATGTTTATTTCAAACTCCCTGTTAACAGGTAAAAACAATCTTTATGAAGTTGTCTCAATCACATGTGGACTAGACATGTTAGATATGCGATCATAATAACCAAATATTTAATTTAAAGTAAACGAAATGAAACTTTCTTTTAATTCATCGATTCGCTTTATTTACACGATTATATATTCCAACTGAGTACAATTTCATTTTCCATTAATAACTTCACTTCAGTGATTTTGTATCAATGAATTCATATTATAAATCCCATTCTATTTTAAATACAAATATTTAGCTCTACTTGTTCCAACCGTTAGGCAATTGTTTGAAAGTATTTTTACTTTATTTCAATATAAAACAAACAGCCAATTTCGGGATGAGGTTGTCATTATTATAATTTTTTTTCAGTGTAACGAATGCAAAAAGCACAGTATCGTGTAATGTGATACATAATCATATTTCTTAGCAAAGTAAACTAACATACCACCGAGCGAATCGTGCTTTTTTGCAAAGCTTAAGAAACTAAAAACTACAATTATTCATCTGACCTAACAAGAACTTAATTAACAGTATTTAATCATTCTATGCAGGTTCGATGTAAATTTGGAAGAAACTTTTAAACTTTCATTCAGAAAATTGGTTTAAATATTATTAATGAAGCCATTATCAAAGAATTAAATTTCTAGATGATTCTGAATCACTTAATAGAAAAATTTAATAGAAATTCCTGTATATAAAAATAAGATCCTTATTTTCATGGATGACAAGGATGTGATGGTACATTATTAATGTCTCATATATAAGATTGTTGTTGATTGAAGCAACGGTAAAGAAGAAAAGCTTCGTTTCGTTGTCGTATACATACATATATAACTGTAGCTCCAACTTTACGAACATAAATGATAATAATTAATTTAATTTATTATATACATCATACATAAAATTGGGTGTGGCTATTCAAATATTTAAATATATAAAATATTTTCTCGATCGATTTTCATTTGTAAAAAAGATTTTCCATGTATTCTTTATGGTGTTGTGTAGAGGAGATAATATACTTAAATTTGATGAAAAAAATTATCCTAATTCAAATCATTTCCAACACTTATTTAGGTCATGAAAAATTCACTTCCTTAAATTTTCTTCCTCTTCATGTTTTTTAACGAAACGTAGAAAATTTACTCATGTTTTCTGCAACTTATGATCAAAGAATATATATGTAGCTTTATTTACGATTTGTACCATGAATTTTTAAACATGTTCTTGCGTTATTTAGCGTCAGTATATCAATCATGATTGATGATTTTTTTATCGTTTTTCAATTCCACAATTTAAGCTTGCTTTGGAGAAAACTTTTTATAGACGTATGTTTTTCAATGTGGTTTGGTTTTTAAATTAATTTAGCGACAAAAAACTACTACACTTTATTAGTAAGTTGCAGGTTATTTTCACGGAACCTCTATTTGTATCGCGCAGATATACTGAAAGTACATTACCTAAGATTTATTTTAGTATCTTTTTAGACTCATTGTTTAAAAATCACCATATGATGTCTAAACCATAATATTACAGGCACTAGGCTTGACACTCATATGATCGTCAAGTACTAGACAGTACTAGATTAGACTAATACTAGAAAGTACTAATCGTCAAGCATTTACAACTTTTCAATCGCGTTAAAGTCAATATCTATGAAAAAAAAAACTAAAATTTTAGTCAAAATTTTATGTTCATTTTTTTTTCTCCCCCGATTTCTTTATGTTCTTCAAATGTTTTTCTGACTAGAAAATCGCCCTACCCTGCACTCTGACAATATTCAGAGTTAATCCATTTGTACCTACATCTGTTTCTGGTATCGAACGCTCTAGGACAATTCGAATACGCATATAATTTTTTTTATCTACGTTTCCTTAAAAAATAATTCGATACATGATTTAATAGCTAGAAAAACACTTGAGCGAATATCTTAACTAGTGTTTTTACAGCATCGATAAACAACTGTTGTTCACAGGAACATCAATTTTAGACACTAACGGGTGGTGGCGGTTTTAAGGGGTAGTAAAGGATCAGTTGCACACTGGGCTTTCGAAGTAGAGCATCACAAGTAGGCCCGAAGTGCATTTACGAAGACAAAAAAAAGACAAATTTGCGACAAGAGGCACGATTTTATTAACGAAGACTAAAAAAAGGATGGGAAAAAGACAAATATGAAGAAAAGAGCACCATGAGCGGGGGGGGGAAGGATTCAAAGTTGATTAACGAAGACGGTAGAAAAAAAAACGGCCCCATTTGCAGATTTTGTCCACTGGGCCTTTTTTCTTAAATCCGTCATTGCAGTTACGGGACATACTCCATTATGATTTGATTACAAAAAGTTTACAATGCTTGTTTTTTTTCCAAGGAATCAAAATTGTATTGTTTTTTAATTTTCTAAATATTTGTTAAAAAAGTGACAGTTTGAACTTTCAAAAAATTATAAAGAATAATTATTTGGCATAAATTAATAATAATTTTAAATTTTAAATTGATTGGGCAGACATAAAAAAAATTGATAAACAAAAACAGCTGTTTAACCAAGCTTAAATAGAGCTTTACATTTACAAAATGATTCTTTTTTGTTTTAGACTGTTTTCAATCAAGTAAAGACATATCTTATATCTTCCATCCTTGTCAAAAAGCGCTGCTTGAAAAAGATAAAATATATTTAACTTTCTTAAGTTGAATAGTTTTTTGACAACTGTCCGAAACAAAAGCAAATCGAGGAAAAGTTCTATTGATGTTTGATATTTGTGACATTAAGATGTTGAAATCTTAATTGAAAAACCGAATTTTGACCCAATGTAGTCAACAGCTTTGTATATTTTATGAGGTTTAAAATATTATACTAGATAAAAGTTCAATGAGATTTAATGAGATTTAGTGATAATGGCAAGTTTGGTATAAATGTCTGGGGAATATGTACGTTTTACTTTTTCTATTATTCTATTTATTCTCATTTGCAATGTATTCAATTGGTTTAATGTAGGTACATAAAAGAGAAGAAACAAAACGTTAATGGACGATAATATACGACACAATATTACTTACAAAGAATAAAGATTTAATTGCAAATTAAAATAAATTTAATAAATAAATTGTATAATAAGTATATGGAGCTTGACTTGGTACGTTCCATGTATAATATGATACTCTCTCTATAAGACATAGATATCTATGCTATCTATCCATAGTTTCTCAATACATGCTCGTTCGTTCGTCGTTCTTCTTAACTCTTTTATTCATTCTTAATGATACTTATAAGTAATAATAAGAAATTAAAATAAAAAAGTATAAATACATTACATTATTAAAGTTAAGAGTTTTGTTTAAGACACTCCCATTGCATCTGTATAGAGCCAATCAGCAATAAGAACAGACCTTCTCTTCTTATACATATTATACATATATAAATGATTATACATACATACATACATACATACATACATAGACACATACAGCCTCCTGAAAAGTCTGTTCTTATAATATGAATTTCATCTCGTTAGTAAGAGTTAGTTAAGTTAGTATTACAAGTATATAGTGTGGTAGCATGAAGTATCGACATACGTTATTATACCTTGTAATGAGGAGAATTCGAATATATTTTCTTCGGTATATCATAATCATATATGTAATGATCTTGTTTGTCCAAAGAATGATATGCAATGTTCTTTTATATCATTTTCCCATTCAAATACAGATTGTCGCAGAAAGGTACATGAGGTGAGAATTTATAACTGATAGCTTAAATATATTGGGACTAAAATCGATGAAGAACACAATATTTCAGTTTTCTCTCTTAGTTTGAGCTTGAACGAAGATTTCCCAGTCTTGAAACTACCATATGCTGAATCATAACGGAAATAAATTAATTTTTTGAATAATATTAATATTATAACAAAATACTGATGTGATTGTCACAACTACACGAACAGGTAAAAAAAGGTTTATACTTGCTAATAGGTGACTTTAAAAAAAAAGATTTCTTCAAGTCGGATTTGAACCAGTGATATATGGATTACGAACTATTGATTTTAGTGTCCAAATCTGCAGCTTAACCAACTGCGCTATCGATGCTTGTCTTACAAAAATGATCAATATGTATATTTCATGTAAGTCTTATAAAAATGATCAATATGTTTATTTCAAACTCTCTGTTAACTCGTAACAACAATCTTCATGTAGTTGCCTCAATCACATATGTACTAGACATGATAGATATGTTTTCATACTTACCTAATTGTATATTTAAAGCAAGCGGAAAGATATGTTCTTTTAATTTGTATAATCGCTTTATTTAAACGATTATATATTCCAAATAAGTACACTTTTATTTTCCATCAATAAAATGCATGACTTTAAACTAAAATCAATATCTTTCATAGAAGTGATGATTTTGTTTATTTAACTTCAGTGATTTTGTATCCATGAATTCATATTTTAAATTCAATCCCATTTTATTGTAAAAACAAATATTTAGCTTTACTCGATCCAATCGTTAGTCAATTGTTTGAAAGTATTTTTACTTTATTTCAATATGAAACGGCCAACTTCGGAATGATGTCATTCTTTTAATTTTTTTTTCAGTGTACTGGTGAACATTCCACGCACTATGTTTAACTGTGGAGTAAAAATTAAAGTTAACAGAAATGACATTTTCGATGGGTTTCCCGTTTCTTATTATATACATACATTCTAATATAATACTCTTTGCTGTGTGTATATATGTTTATTTATTAAAATGAGATAAAAATATCCCAGAGAAAAGAATACAAAAATTATTCTTTTTATACATTTTGTGATGTTGATGTGACCATATCTGGGGATATTCAACATTTTTTGCAAATAAAATATGAATTTTGTATACTATCTTTGTTTAAATGACCATTACCACTTTATTTTTCATTAATAAAATGTGTATTTTTGTTTTTGAGGAATAAATATTCTACAGTCGATATATTCTACAGTAAATACTGTTTATTCCCAAAATTCGTTTTTAGTAATTTATGAGGCTAGATTGATCTTTTTTGCGAATGTACATACATTACTAAATGTTCCAGGATTTTATGAAACTTCACTCGTTTCATTCGGAGATTTACAAATATAAATGAAAGTGTTTTTAGAGAAAGGTTTATGTTTCCACACTGAATGAGGATTAAGTTTATTCAGCTTAGATTGTTCCGAAAATCCGAAAACTCCGCCTAGCCCGCTCCGAAAATCTGCATAGACCGTTTCTTGTAGAATTTATTTAATTTGTGCAAATGATTACTGGTCTATGAGCAGTTAACAAGTCAGTGAGTACCCTCAATTGTGTTTCTTTTGTTTTGAATATTTTTTCAAAGGACATCACTAAAAATGATAAAGTATTCTTTGGCAATATCTAACCGCAAATTTCAAATAGTTCTAAATTATAATTTTGAGCACCCTGTAAATATACGTTGTTCAATTATTTACGATTGCGACGAAAATTCAATCGATAAGTAGACTCCAAGTAAACCTTAATGAAACTCCCTTTTATTTTTGGACTAATTATTATTTTTTCGTGGCCAGATGAAAAAATTTTGATTTTAAGAAAAAAGATAGATATACTTGGATCATTATTATTCTACAATGGTCAAGTAATGTCTGCATAAAGGATATTCACTGTAAAATCATTAATTATTATATCGCCCACTTTCAGTAAATGTTCATTTCATGAATGCGTTTTACAGCTTATGTAATACATCCACTTGATCAAATTTTATAGAGAGAAATAATGTTACTAATGAAATCTGTTTAATGTAATTTCATTATCAGATATGCTCTGATTTGTTATGGTTCATTGACTTTAAAATTATTCTCTTCATGTTGGTTTAAATGAACGTTAAAATATCTTTGTTTTTTGTTCTGTTCTACGAAAAATTACCTAAACGAAATTTTCAGAAAAGTATTTGAAGGAAGAAAAGTATTTAAACATTATTTATAGTGATTACCCATTATTAGCGGGGAGCATAGTAGGTAGAGCGGGTAGTTTAATCGATCGCAGCGCTGTTATCTCATAAAATTTGCAGTAAATCGAGCTTATTATTTAAAATTTAACTATCATTGTTTACATGTAATTGGTATAGTAAATGTAAAACTGAAAAATAACAACTAATTAAACTTGTGTTGTATTAGAAATTGTGAAAATAATACACGAAATTGTATAAATAATATTTTTTAAATGTAAATTAAAATAATAACTTATTTAAATTTGCTAAAAAACAGTATTAAATTTTCAATGTAAGACATATATAGAATTCATAGACTTCGTAATAGCGAATAGAGCGACTTTTTCTGTGCATAACAGCAAACCTATTTTTAAAGAAACTTACAGTTATTTCCGTGCATATCACGTATAGATGATTACATCATCGAACAATACTTTTTCTTTGATATAACGTAATGCTCAAAGAAACACATTTATCAATTTATAATAATTAACTCAATTATAAATATTTATATATTTATGAATAATCTATCGATCTGAGCAAGTACTTAACAAAACTAAAAGACATGTTGCACACATAATTAACTATCTAAATACTTACTGTATGACATGTGAAATATAACGTAATAAATTAATTACATAATTATAATTGCAAATTAATAAAATGTAAATAAGTTATTATATTGATATATCAATTAATAAAATCTATTAGAATAATAATACTTACTTTCAAATTGAAACTTTATAAAATAAAATATTACGCCGTACTCATTACCATTAGTTCATATCATGTAGTATAGTAAAACCGTCTAAAAAAAGAAGCATTGTTTGCGTTAAATTGAAGCCTGGAGAAATTTTTATGGTAAACAGAGACTGTTTTTACAGAAAACTTCAAATTCACATTCCCTTTTTGAATTCCAAAAGGGGTAAAGTAAAATTTTGCATACTTATTTCATTGTAAATAGTGTTGCAATAGGCCTTTTCATCATGTCATAAGCGCAAGTGCAGAGTTTATTTTTTCGTACTGATAGCAATAAGTAGGACTAAGATAGAAGATATTTGTTATTCATTTTATTACATTGGTTATAAATCATTTAGTACGAAACAAATGTGGATCGTGATTTTAAAATGAAAAGCCTTATTTATACGTCTTAAAATTGTATGTATGAATACATTTGCATGTTTTTATGTGAGATCATGAAAATTATCAAAAAAAATGGTTACATTGTGAAATGGAAATGGCAAAAATATGATTTACTGATATATGATTTACTAATACTCATATTGAAAGAAAATATTGCGTTATCAAAATATTACTGAAAACTGTTATTTATTTTTCGCCTGTTGAGACATTTATTAAGAATGCTTAGAACAACAACATATTAAATATTCAGACAATTGAGTTAGGAGCCAATTCCAACAAGGTTTGGGCCCTGTAATTTTGATAATGTGCAAAAATGTCTTAAGGCCAACAATCGTTTCCATCCCAGCCTGTCATATTTGAATTTATTTAGGAAAATAGAGAAAATTTGTTCTTAAAAAATATTTTAAAATTTCTTCTTAAAAAACAATCATTTTGCACGAAAAATCAACATTTATTGAGAAGATGAACTTCTCCTAACATTCAGGGTTATGGAAACCTCTTTTGTTATTTGAGGGGTTAAACTTAAGTGAAGAAATTTGGGTGCCCCCCTACAAACAAATAAATTTTTCCTAAACTTCTACTTATTGAAAACCTTGATGTATAATTTTACTATACTAATTCACTACAATTATAATTTATTGTTATAATAATGTTGAAAATTTACATAATAAAATTTATAGTAATAATCATATATTTATTTGTTTATAATAAAACTAGTAGTCATGACTTGTTGGGTGGCTGACTTTTTGTGACCCGTCAAAGCACGAGAAAGTCTTTAGATTTAACATTGTATCCAATGTGTTTTAAGCGGATGTACTTAACAAGGTCTGTTTAACAATGAATCTATTTCGGTAGTTGAAGATTGAGTATAAGGTTTATGGGCAAGCATAGTATTTGGCAGTTATTTCAGAACGGCAGGGGCATATTTCAGAACGGTATGGTCAAATTATTAGTTGTACAAAAAGCTTAAAATATAGGAATTTAACTGTACGATATTTAAGGAGATGTTTCAAATAAAAAGAACTCAAGTCATTTTTTGAAAAATGATTTGTTCATTTTCTATTCGGGTGTAATACGTTTTAAGTTTCTTAATAAACGAAATACTTCGGACTTAAGAAGGCGGAGTACGGAAGGAGGTGATCCACTCTATATAGTTATAATTTATCCTAAATTCACACTGTCGTAGATATTGGTACATTAATTAAGTTGAGAGAAAATAAATTTTTATTTATTTGAAAATGTTTTCCTTGCTTATAAAAGAAATATTATGCAAACATTCTAATTAGTTATGGGAGCCATAATCCTTGCATGCAGAACCGGATAAGTGCCAAGCGCTGAAATATTAATAAGTTCTGTATTTTTTTTCGCTGTATTATTTATATAAGTATTCACTTATGTAATCATTATTATATATTTAAATAAATAATGATATGCGTTTCCAAATGTAGCCAATATTGTTGTTGAAGTGAACAAATCTTTGTATGAAATTTCTTATCAATAATATAATAAATAAATACTAAATAAATATTTCTGGACGCGGCGCTAAATTCAGTAAAGCAACGAATAATTCTACAATAACGATCAAGATTTCGGGTAAATGAGTGTCATGTTTGATCAATACAAAACTTCTATGTGGTAATAATTAACACACAAAAATTTTAATTTCATACTATTTATCTGTTTATACCAATATTAATAATAATTCTTGCGTATAATTAAAATTATTATTATTAATTTATTAAATATGAATATAAAAAAAATCTAGATTATACACTACTTAAAAAATATATGTAAATTATAAATCTCGTACTTTTTCATTACAGGTATATATTTTTTAATTAAAGTATTTTGTAATAAAATATTGAATAATAGTTGTACAAATATTTATATTGCAAAATAAATCAAATTCATTAATTTGGTTGACATTCAGATATTATTTAGGAATAATGACAATATTTGAAAATATCAATTAAATCTTGCTTATGGTTTCGGTTATGGGAAATGAATTGATATCTACAATTTTTTAGCAAACTCTTATGAGATAATTTAACAAATTGAAATTATCCCGATGCCTTATAATATTTTAAACATGTAATCAATATATAAAACCGCATACGAATGTTGTCTTGAACCAAACTTAAAAAAAAAAAAAAAAAAAAGGATTAAAAAACGTAATAAAATAATAGTCGGATAAAGGAATACATAAAATAGCAATTATTAGGGAATCTTCAATAATATCTCCGATTTTGATGATTTCTTTAAAATATATTTTTCTTTTTATATATTGTTTAAAGTCAGCAACTTTTCATAGAGGTGAATTTATCTGAAGGGCGAAAATGCAGTGTCCCGACTAGTATATCAACGCCTAACCTAAATCTCTAACGATGGAAATTTGAAATATCGAGAGGATATTGGTCTTATACTGTAGGTGTCATTTTAAAAAGGATTTTTCAAAATTTATCCCATTAAAGGTAGAAATAGGGGATGAAAGTATGAATGAAAATTTATACAAGTCTTCATTTTTTATATTTGGTGCGGAGTTTTTTGAAAATAAAATATAGCCCATGGAATTTGCTGATAATGTAGCATTCTATAAGTGAAATAATTTTTAAAATCGGTTTAGTAGTGAACTCAAATATATTGTATATATTTTCATACAAACTTTCATCCCCTATTTCACCCCTTTAGGTGAATAAATTTCGAAAAATCATTTCCAAATTGACACCCACAGTATACAATCTATATCTTCTCGAAATTTCAAACTTCTATCATTAGCGATTTAGGCTAGGCGTCGATATATCAGTCGAGACATTGCCTATTCCCCCGTCAGATTATTATCCGTCTATGAAATGTTTCTTATTTTAAATAATATATATATAAAGAATCAATTTGAAAAAAAAATCAAAATCGGTGCTGTTATCGAGGACTCTCGAGTAAAAACATTCATTGATGCGACTATAAGAAGAAATATTAAAAAATTTATTATTAATAATGGTAAAAATCAAATTGGATATTGTCAAACATGCCAAACATAAACTTATAAAAACAAAAGTTAAATGAAAAAAAAAACAAAAAAACAATAGCATTTTGGTTTTGGGTGTAATAATTGCATACCAAATTAAAAGTCAACACAATAATGTGTTTGTTATATGTAATAAAAATAGCGTACCACAGCTTCTGCGGCGAATAACACATTTTTATCGTATAACCAAAGCCAAACCAATATCATTTTGACTTGTAAAAAGATATATGGTTTTTATAAATTCATATAATATAGCATACAGTATGTTTACTGAAAAAGATCGAAACATTTTATACTATGTAACCTAAAAACATTAAGTTTTTTAGAAATATTGTTACATTTCCAGCATAAGGAATTGATCAAAAAATCCGAATCGAAATTTGCCACTAATGCTGATGTGAGTTGCAAAAACAAAGGCAGGAAAACAAAGGTGTGAGTTATCTGAAAACACAGGTAAATGAGTGCTATGAATAAACAAAACAGCTTATAAGGATAAAGGTATCATTGATAATTAAGTACCTATCATTTCGTAGCTTGGAAAACATGAAAACCATTTCAAATTCGAAGAAGAGCTTAAATTTTAAGAAATACCTATATGTAAAAGTAATACAAGCGGCTTGAAAGTTAAATAATATGTCTTTTTTGTAAGTAGGTATTGGAAGGAAATAAAAGACATATTTCTATGAGTTTGATGGAGTTTGATAGAGGATTTGATGGAATAGACCAGGCATGGGCAAACGTGGCTTAGAGAAGTCCCTAAAACTTCTTTATAAAAAATACGTGACAACCTTACCAATGACAACCAAAATACGAGTAAGACAGAGAGACAACATTTTTTTTCTACCTATCTCATTACTATAAGAGAAACTGAGATAGGTAGAAGAGTCGTAGACACGTCTTGCTTCTACTTCTACGAGCAATGCCGACTTGAATAAAGAGCCACACAATAAAGTTTATGGCACACAATACAGTTATAACAATGTTAACTTCAACTTAAAATAACTTGCCCGTGCCCGGTGTAGACACTGCAGATTATATAAGGACAGTCCTCAATTGAATAGCTTGCTTAACATAATTTATAGTAGTCATCCTTTATAGAACCGTATACGAATACAAAATATAAAAATATGATGGTAGCAATAAGTAAGAGCAAGTAACAGTATATTGAACAATGATTTTTAGTCTAAATAAATTTTATTTTTACTTGGAAGAGGACTAAAATAAATACCTTTAGGATCTTAACTTAGTAAGAAGAAGTAAAAGTTTGATAATTAAAATTACAATAAGAATTGTTTATTTTAACAAATTATTTTGCCGTCATTATTTGAAACCATTTCTGAGCTTTTGATATGGTGATATATGAAGAAGATCTACCCATCAATTATGTAAGTACACTTTAGTTTTTAAAAGTTATTTTTCTATACAATTTTTGAGAAATTCAGTCTCCAACTTTACACTTGATCAATCGTCAGGTTTTTGTGGTAACAAAAACCATACATATGGTATACATGAATTATGTTGTGATGCATTCGGTAAAAGTAAGTATATACTTCTGTGTAGAACATCTGAAGCAGAATTTACTGTTGAATTCATTAACTAGTTTCAAAAGTCATTATTATTTGACCATATCACGATATTTGTATATAATAAACCTTAACCTTCAATATTACAATGTATTAAAATTACTTTTATACTTTAATATAATATTAAAAAAAATTACTTTCGTCAACGTAATATTCAAAAAAACGAAGATTTAATGGACACTTACTTCGTTTAACCTGTTAGAAAAACTAACGGCCGTACATATAAGTCAATTGAAAAACTAATAAATAACTACAAAAAATCAAACGCCTTAAATAAGAAAATTTCTGTTTTATTTTCACTCTTAAAAATGGCATTTTTTCTTTTTCATTTGATAAATTGGTGCTAGAATTACCTTAAGACAAATTTCATCATGGAATTATCCCTTAAATAAAAATGAAAATGAATTTTATATGTTCGAATTTCCAAGTTAATCGGATAATTATAAGCAGATTAAATTTGACATCTAAGATTTTATTACAAAAGAAGATAAACATAATAATTACTTTATTTTTACTTTTTAGTGCAATAAATATTTTAAAAATAAAGTAATTATTTATTCAAAAGCTTTAAAAGAACACGACATTGTTTTAATTAAATTGAGACAACACTTTGATGCGCATGACTCAATAAAATCACTACCTCTTTGTTAATGAATTACTGACTGTATACTGGACCAGAGTATATATAAAAGGATATTAATTAACAAATGAAATGAATAGCGTTAGTTGATTCGTTGGGGAAAACTGCAGGAAAACTTGTACAAACATTGTGATAGATATACATGTGTATATGGGTATGTTGTGACATACCGGAACAAGTAAGAAAAACATTTTACGCAAGCGTTTCATACAAATGTAGTAGTGTATTCGTTCATTGACAGGCCAATCTAACCACTGTCGATTAATTAAAGGGGTGATCTGGTTTTGTTGCTGGTATGTGAGAATGATGATGATTAGGAAGAAGGAGGAAAGAAATTGTGGTGTAGAAAAGAAAAACATATTATGTTATTTCTTATAGTAATAGAGATGTAACCATCACTAAAGAAAATGAACTAATTTACTGATAGTGGTTGGTGGCTTATGTTATGTTGTGGTCAAATGAGTTTTTGTTTGTTTTGTACAAAAGATTATTTGCTTCTTGTATATGTATGTAATCTCAACTCCGCCTTTTCTTTCTTAGAAATTATTCTTGTTATCCTAGATAATTTTATTTGTTGATTGCATTTATTTTTTTATTATGATTGAATTTAACTCATATCAATGTACTGTTTATACAGGTCAACCTAAAAGTCATGGACAGAAAAGAAGAAGCAGATAGGGAAAGCAATATCAAGATAGGATTTTCTACTTCAACAAAATAGAGGAAAAGTCTAAAATGTACCAAAAGACAGCTTAAATACCAATTTTAATCCTTTATTTAATTCTCTTGGGAGAATTGCATTTATAACTTCTTTGGGAGGAGGGGGGTTTCAAGTATGCATTTTCAAAAGTGTTCATACTGGTTTTATAGTAAGAATGTCCGCGCATGAAATTTAAATTAAACAATTTTTGTTTCAAATATCATAATTGTTTTTATGTTTTCTTAAAACAGTATTTTATGGAAATTTCTGGTATCAACAAATATACCGTCGTGTTAGCCAAACAGCAAATGGAGTTAAATGAAAGAATAATTATTAATAAAAATAGATACAATCTTTAATTAGAAAAACGACTTATTGGTTGTGATATATTTACAGCCTTTGAGGTTGTGAGTCAATCAAAATCACGCTAAATCACACTTTCCGGCTTGTTTTTATGTAAAATTACATTTTAATACAGTGAAAGGAAGTTTAGAGACAAAACAATTATCATCCTGTATGCTAATTTATCATTTCTCCGTGCGGTGTCGTTACCAAAGCGATGCGTTGACGTCACTGTCGCTTGAATTTATACTTAGAAGACCATTTTCAATTGTAAAATTACATGAAAAATCAAATTTAAAAGAAATATTTGTTTAAATTTTTCTTTGTCATGTTCAGTAAATTTAAAAAAAAAAAAAAAAAAAAAAAATATTATAACACATGTAACTCTCTATAATTGATCTTTTTTTATTAGCAGGAGCCTTCATTTCGAGCTACTTACAGTGCATCATATGATTGTCATTGGCTCATATCATGCACGGTAATGGATTAAACGTCATCGAAAGATGAATTTTAATCCATTACCCTTTAAGTAAGGACAAACATTGCCCCCAATGATCACGAATCGAATCTTTGCACATACAAATTATCCTAAAATCTATTTCAATTGTTTTAAGATACTCTTAATGAAAAATCTTAAAAAAAACTCTTTGATGCT
Source organism: Chrysoperla carnea (assembly GCF_905475395.1). Classification (NCBI taxonomy): domain Eukaryota; kingdom Metazoa; phylum Arthropoda; class Insecta; order Neuroptera; family Chrysopidae; genus Chrysoperla; species Chrysoperla carnea. Next base: position 22,508,945 of record NC_058340.1, read on the forward strand.
TCTAAAATCATTATGACCGGCTCGTATGTCACAGAAAATGTTGAAGCGTTGTTAAGTTGATGGTTATTCAGCTAAGACGAAAAAAAAAACTTTATGCAAAGCATGTTTTCATTTCTTTCGTATTTTCAAATTCAAAGATTTAATTGTTTTGGCAATTTTTTAACGATATACAAACAAGGCAAATAAATGCAATAAAATAACCATAATTCCATAGACATATTTTTGCATAGTACCAAAATAAAAAATAAAAAAAAGTTTAAAATTAAAAAAAGAACCAAACTATAGTCATATAATTTACAATTTAATATTAACTAAGTATTATTATTCACCTGGCTGGTTAGTTCGTTATTGGCCAACACATTCGTAAATCATAAACACATACACAACACATAGAACTTTTATTTTTTTAATGACTATATGGATTTCATATATGCATATATAGGATGATTTAGAATGTACGGCCATCGGAAAATAACGTAACAATGATAACTATTCCAGAAAAATCATTCCGGTTATTTGACCACGGTTTATTTTAAAATGATGAATACATACATGAAACTTTTCAAGTGGCTTTGTTTTTATGAGTCTACCAAACTTTCCTTTACTTTTTTTTTTCGAAAAGACATTTGAGTTATTCTTTTGACAAAACGCAGCAGGAAATTGGTCGGATACTATGATCACCTTATTACATTAATAATTATGAAACAATTCGGCAAAAGTGAAAAATATTTAATTACGGCTTGTTAGAAGTGTTAAATAAGCTCATCGGTGCAATATTTTTGTCGGACAAAATATTTTATTGTATAATAATTTTATTAATGTACTATCAAGTGGTCATAGTGTCCGACAAATTTTCTACATCATTTTTTAAAAACATTCAAATATGACGTCATCATGCTCATTTGCAAACGCAGCTTTTTCGAAAAAAAATCGTAGAGGAAAGTTTGGCAAACTCATCAAAAGGTAGTCGCTCATAAAGTTTCAAGTATGTATTTATCATTAAGAAAAAGGGCGCGGTTTCTCATGGTCTAAAATGATGTTATTGGGTATGTTGAAAATAATGTTTAGAATTTTAATTTTTTTTTTATTGTATGAAAATCATTTTTATGCTTCCAAACATAAGCAAAAATTAACAAGCTAACATTGATAATTCTTTGCACACTCCTTAACAAGTGGGGGGGGGGGTATGCTACTCTTTTGATAATTGGATTCAAAAACTATTAAGTACAAGCTTTGTAATGAACTATTCAAGATTCGATAATTTTTCCCAGAGACAGCTCTTAGAAATTTCGATAAAATATGACGCGTAAAAAATGAGCTTTTAGCCTTTTTTTGTGTTTAAATTTACATAATCACCTGTATATGTTCTATGTGTGTATATTTTTTTTATAATAATTTTGATACTACAAAAGACTATATGTATAATAATATCGCGCATATTTTAACGACACTTTTCGACGTCTTTTAATTTCAATTTTATTTCAGTTTATTTTTTTTAAATTTCTTCCTTTTTTTTTGAATGCAAAAAACAAATTAGTGTTGAAACAGGATTTTTGTGTGAACGAATGGACATTAATTTTGTTTTTATTAGTGAATATTATTATTATTGCATACACTACGTGACAAAAATGTAGGATTACCATATAAATGAGTTAAATGGAAAAAAATAAAAATAAATCGTGATTTATAAACCTAAATATACAAAGACAAGAACCAAAAGATCGAAGATTTCGATTGAAAAAATGTGCATAATATTTCAAAATTAATAAAAAATGGAGCTGTAAAACATGCTGTAATAGTTAATATAGATTTTTTTTCAGTTCGGAAATAATTGTTCCAGTCTTCTTTAGCCACTAAACCGGCTCAGAGTTACAGATCAATCTTCACTCGTTTGGCTACTGAGTGGGAGGTTTGAATCCAGGTAGCGACAGTTTGATCAGGCAGTAAATTGATCACATTGTCGCCGCTGGGACAAGCATGAAGTAATCGTCTCCACTCACATTATAAAGTTTATTGTATATCTGGATGTATAGTTGAAAATAAAATAAAGATTAAAAATAATGATGTGAGTGGCTTCTGTTTGGATGGATATCTGAAAAACGGAAGTTAAGCTCCATAATAATAATAATTACTATAATTAGTTCGACATCAAAATTGTGATTCTAAACTTCTCAAAAAAGATAACATTTAAATTCTCGAAAAAAACATGAAATTAGTATGATTAGGGTATGGCTATGGATTTTGACTGGGAAAGTTTGCTAATGAATAATAAGTAAGTAATTAAAATGTTACTAAATAAAATTGTTTACATATTATATGAAATATGTGGGCATATTCAAAACTAACATTTCGTTATGCTCACTCGCCAGCAACACAATTACGATTATAAAAAATTTAAACATACTTCACTTCGTTTAGCCTCTATATTCACGGTTATTAATAATATATATAATATTTGGCAAAATCAAATTCAATTGTTATAAACCAACAAATAATATATACAGGATGGACCACTTTAATTGATAACACTGGTCAACACAATTTTGGCACAGAAGCATGACTTTACTTTTTGAAAAGTACTTGACTTGCTGAATATGAATCTGAGCGCAAAATTGCTTCATCACGTCACGTTATCGAAAAATTCGTCCTTTAACATGGAAAAAACTTGTTCTTCTTCATAATTCGAGGTCATATTTCACCGGTTAATAGTTTTTTCTCACGAAAAAATTTACGCCATTAGAAAATACCATTAATTCCCCCTCAAAAGCCTTTTTGAATTTTTCCAAAATTTTCTTCCAAGAAATAGAATAGGTAATATATAAATATATAAGTATACAATTAATTAATTATACATAAATATTTATATTAGTAGTAATACAATGTATAGGTATTTTAACTATAATAAATGTGATATGAATTCTCGAAGAGCAAAATGGATATCGGAATTATTCAAAAAGTATTTTAAAGGAAGAGGGTAAGAAAAGGAAGTCTTTCAAATTTTCATATGGAAAAAAGAAATATATAGTGGTGTTACGGAATTTCAATTATAACAAAAAAATGAATTTTTTCCTCTTTTAGCTAAACATATTTTGAAAACCTTATGTATTAGAGAAATTCCTCAAAAACTATCTGAGAAAAGAAATATCTCTCGCACCAATGTGGCAAAAAAAAAAAAAAAATTTGTTGACCAGTGTAAATTGAAACATTATGTAGGCTAACTAAAATATAGACAAAATACAACCATGATTGGTTCAAAGTGAAGCATATTTGAGAAATCTTGGATTTGAACTGTATTTTCAGTATCATATAAAGTCACCTTGTTACTGTTAAACAACAATTGTTCCTATAAAAGCAAACATCTTTTGTACGAAACATCTTTTTTTTTGGGAAACAAATAATTTCGGCAGGAAGATCAATGGAAAAAGTAGAGTAATTTTCGCTTTATAGTAAAATAAATTAATAGTAAACACCGATAAATATCTATACATAAAAATTTTAAGTTGATTTGCGTATGCTTCCAAAACTCAAAACTTTCTGCATTGATTTAGCTCAAATTTTAACACGAATACAACCCCTTTCAAAGACTGTTTTTATCTATTTTTAACCACCAACCCAAAGGAATTTGGGAGTGAAAGTGGGAATGAACCATTGAATATTTTCAAACATAACCAACTGGAGTATCTAATAAAAAGGCAGAAAGTGTACATTACAAAACTGTTACATGAAAAACAGTTCCACCGTTTAAAAGTTGTGAATTCTTTTATCGGGTGTTGATTAAGTTTTATAAAATATACTAGCTGTTAAACTTATCATCTTTTTTCATGCAACTATAATGTGCCACGGCAAAGTGTGGAAGTGTGCAGCCAGTTTCCTATAACCTTTGCTGGCGTATTATAATCAGTTTTTGTTAAAACTTCGTTGTGTGTTTATCTTACTAGTATCAGAAAATGTATTACAAATCATACTTTGATACTAGAATCATAATTTTACAATCAACTTTTGTCTAATCAATTTAATTTACCAAAAAATGTTTCGAAGATGGTGTTATATTTGGAACAATTTTTCAATTTAAAGTATCTCCCCCATTGAATAGGTTGAAGTGATAAAAAAAAAAATTCCACTTATCCATTAATATGGCCGCCCTGTAGAGACGCAGGCTACAGCTACAGCTATACATGCAAATAACAGAACGAAGGAGAGTTATTTCAAATTAACAAAACAAAAAAACAAAACATTCATAAATGTCAAAAAATTTTCAAAATGTTAATTTACGATCACAGAAAAAATAATTAATATTATAGTCAAGCTAGTCGACTGAAAGTCAGTCTGCGACAACAGTAGTAATATTAAAAAAAAAATAAAGCAGTGGCGGATGGAGAATATAATATGTGAATATTTAGATATTTCTTTAAAGTTTTTGAACCTTTTTTTGTTCCCTTAATCGTCATTTCGTTTTCAATTCTGAGGAAGCGGAAGCAGGCGAGATAAAGATATGCTACATTGTCTCAACATATTGTGTGAAAAAATTATTTTAAACATAATTAGAGCAAAAATTTTTGCTATTAGATTGAAATGAAGATGAATTTTTTCAAAATTACACGCAAGTATCAAATTTTTTCTTATTCTGGTTTTCACAAATAATTCAAGAAATAGAAGCATTTTAGTATTTTCAAGAAATGGGTGGGAAAAAACCAGTAAAATCTTATAAAGTAAAATAGGAGACAAAACTATGCCGAAGAAAAAAACAAAGTCAATCAAAACTCCGAGTGAAAATATACCATCAAAATTTCGAAATTGAAAAATTCAATAAGATCGTCAAAAATTGCACTACAAAGTCAGACATAAAAATTATTAAATTATGCAAAACTAGAAGACTTAATCCGTAAGCACAATGCAAACAGACAGACTTAACGGAAAATGAATTAAATCATGCAACCAAAAGATGCATGATTATTCTTTCTAATAGTTTACTGTATAAATAAAAAACATCTTATTTTAGAACTCTGAACGTTAATTTAACAAATCCTTGGCGAGGCACTTGGCCAAAAAATACCAAAGGACTTAACATCTTAGTTTTATTTGGAATTCACAGTTTTTTTTTTTGGTCCGGTGATTTGGAGAATATATCCTGTATATATACAATTTATATACTTCTCTATCTGGTTAATAAGTATTAACACAAAGTCAGGACGCGTTACATGGATTCCAAGCACCTCTCAAAGTTAAATTTGGTAAATCTGTTGAACAAGTTTCAATAGAAGTGGGCGCTGAGATATTTGACTCCCATTTATTGTTATATATTATTTGTCGATACAACACCGTTAATTATTAATTACCTAACGCAAAGTCTGAATTAATGAATATGATCATATAAGTAGAAGCTGTGGATAGATTAATGTACTTTATACGCTAAAACACAAAGTAACTAATTAAAACAAAGGTTTATTAACAAACGAAGGCCAAATTAGTGTGCGTACTAGTAAGCGACGCATATAGAACATACCGACGTCGTTCGTTAGTCTACGTATTGGCTTATCAGCAGTGTCTCTATATAGTATATGCTGTTATTTTAGTGGTTAAAATACGACGCATCTACTAATGAACACAACTGCATCTGTATGTATGGTTGTTAACCGGCGTCTGCGTTAATTACGACGCCAATATCAAGTTTTTGTTTCGTTTGCTCATTAGTATCTTCCATCTATGTATGTATATCTATGTGCTTGTAGATGTAGAAAGTTCTAAATGCGCAAGGCTAATATTAAAATATATACCTATCCATGTAGATATTGTGTATATTCGATTTGAATGTATATGTGTTAATTAAACGATATACATTTACACAGTTTGTGTTTTAATTGGTATTACTCATCAACCAATGAGAAAACTGCATTTAGATTTTCCGTTTCTTTATAGTACTGACATCTAGAATAATTATTATTTTTATGGAACTAATATAAATTTAATGTATAGGGTAAGATGTAGTATATAGAATCCAATGTACCTTGTATTTTAACTGGACAACATTTACCTATGTTGAAATTTGCCAAAAAAGAAAAAAATTTTGATGTTTTTTGCATGTATATTTACAAGCTGACAATCGCGTATCAATATGTAGTATAAAACAAAGCTGCTTCACGTATGCTTAGATCTTTAAAACTATGCAATGGATTTAATGCTTTGATGATTTTTTTAATAGATAGAAGTGATAATAGAAGTGATGAAAGAGGAAGGTTTTTATGTATAATACATGCATAATATAGTAGAGTAAGAGGTTGAAATAGGGGTTGAAAGGGTAGTGTTTCAAAAACTTAAAAAATTGTGCATCGATTAAGCTCAAATATTGACAAGATATACAACCAGCTCAGTTTTAAGGATTATTTTTATCTATTTTTAATCTTCGGAGGTGGAAACGTGGAGCGAGAAAGTGAGGATGAATAATCGAATATTTTCAAATACACACAAAGTGGGGTATCAAATAAAACAGCATGTACATTACAAAACTGTAATCCTTACGCAAAGGGATATGGGGGGAGGTTTTTATACCATACACCAATTTTAGATATAACGTATATATACAAGGAGGTAAAGAGTAAAATAAGCAAAGTGATGTTCTTTGAAGCTACCTTGACCTTATTTTTCATGTTAAGAGTAGTAGATGTCTGAAAAAAATACGTGCTCGATTTTCAATATTTCAATCACATACATTCTATGATGCTCTTCCCCGCAATCAACTGTAACGCTTAAATGTTGCAGAGCGCGCCTGTCAGTACAAACTATTGGGGGGAGGGGTTGTAATAGATATTGTTCTATGGTTCAGACATCATATACCCCAATTTAAAAGTTTTTTCGATACTTGATCTATACTTTAATTCTCAAAAAGATACAGTGTTGAGGACTAATCGTGCTATAAACAGAGACAATTTCCATTATATTTTTATACACGACGAAAAACACATTCATGCGTGTGCTTCCAAAAATTATATAAATCGATTCGTTTTTCTTTTTGCTTTTATAAAGCGAAAAGCGATTATGAAAAACATAACTTTTTTTGTATAATTCCAGAATATTATTTATGAACAAATTTTTGTGTGTTAAGGAATATGTTATTTGCAAATCGGTTTAATAAATATACGATGAGAGATTGACTGTGTCAAAATGCATGGTTCCATGGCCACAGTCCGGATTTCTATTTAAATCAAGTACATGCCCTTTACTCCTTGTACACTTTTCGAGAAAAACTGAGACCAACGAACGAAGTTTATATTGTATTGTAAAATTTGATTAAATTTAAGTGGTGATATTTAATTGCTCATATGAAAATAGCGCAGTAAAGCCTTTGCGTAGGTGCATTGACTTATTACGCATTCTAAACAAAAATATCCTTTCGATATTTTTCGAGGTCGCTTTCAATTAATTAAAAAATTGTAACGAATTACAGCTTATCTTTAAATATGGGACATTGTTATTAGACTCCATAACAAAATCAATAGTTTTGCTTTTAAAGATTTATATTTCTGGCGAATTTGAAAAAAGTAATCAAAAAAGAATAATATATATACAAACAAAGCTATATACATAAAACGAATCAAAACCCAACATAAAATGATGATAAATTTGAATTGACAATAGGAATTTATATATAACATTCATTTTTTTTACTTCTCCTATAATATATACTACTAGTAGTGTAGTGTACTGTAGTGTAGGTATTATAATACACTACTTTCGGTGAATATTTTATAAACAAATTCGTGATTAAATTCCAATACATTGCATATTTTATAATATTTAGAAGAATAACGAGAGAATAGAGCAACAGCAGCAGTGAAATAAGAGAGGAAAACGAAACGAAAGATTTTTAGTTTATTTTCAAAAAGATCCACGCATTAGATATATGTAAAATCTATAGAAATACAGGTTGTACCGTTAGTTTAAATTTTTTGTATTTGGAAGCTTTCGAAAAATATTTATTTTTTATCTCTCGATTAAATTAAAAATAATACCATTGATGAATTTAGAAAGAGAAAGCAACGATAGATATAGCAGGATCGAGCTATGACAGAACCTACTATTGAACCATAAGAAGAATCTTGCCTTCATTACAGTGAAATTTAAGTCATTACAGTGAAATGTCCCTGGGTGTTAACAAATGAATAAATGGGTGTTAAAAAATGACAATTTCGGCAGTGATTTCGACGGAAAAACTGGCATTCTAAAATATTGTCCACTGAAAAAAAAAAAAAATGAAAATAATGACATCCTCATCTCGAAGTTGGCCGTTTCATAGTGAAATAAATTAAAAATATTTTAAACCAATTTCCTAATGATTGGAGCAAGTTCAACTTAATATTTGTATTTACTATACAATGAGATTGAATTTAAAATATGAATTCATTGATACAAAATAACTGAAGTTAAATAAACAAAATTAATAATTCTATGAAAGATATTGATTTTAGTTTAAAGTCATGCATTTTATTGATGGAAAATAAAATTGTATTTAGTTGGAATATATAATCGTGTAAATAAATAGGATTTGGCTAGTACGAACACACATACCAGTCATGTCTAACCAATGTGGGGTTGAGCCAACCACATGAAGATTGTTGTTACTAATAGACAAAAAATTTACCGCAGTTGGTAGAGCGGTGGACTTAAGACATCAAAACCAATATTAATCGATGCTGGTCAAATCCGACTCGAAGAAATCGATTTTTTTTTAAATCAACCTAATCAACCTGCTCATGTGGTTGTGTATTTTGTTATAATATTTACAAGTGGTAGAACCAATCAAAAAAAGATTATTTAAAACTCTGTTTCAAAACAACAATATTTGAAATATGTTAGACAGTATATTACTTTTATACAAATAACTCATGCGTTTGTGTAACTTTACCAGGTAGTTTTATCACATTTGTGGCCCCATTCGCAGAAATAGACATCGAGAAAGTAATAAGGTTTGCTGAGAGCTGGAGATACTTCAAACTGTAAGAGAAGTCAAGGGATTTTTATTTTTTAAGTTGCCAGTTCTAAGATGTGAAACTCTGAGTGGAATAAAAAAAGATATTGAAGAAATAAAATGTCATAAAATCATTCCATGTATCACTCCTTAAAATTTTTCGCATACATTAAAAAACATTCTGTACATTTTATACCACCACATTAAGACGGATAACGGGATAGAAAGAGATCGACATTGAATTGTTGTTTAGATGAAAGAAAGAGATATTAAATCAGAAGAAGAGTAAATATATGTGAAAAATTTTTGTATTTCTTACTTAGATATAAGAAGTTTATATAAATAAAAGTGATGCAAAAGATGACGATAGTAACAGAAGACGGTTATAATATTAACATCGGGGGCTTCTCCAAAGAATAAAATAAACACATAGTTATTTCTATTTCAAGACATGGGATGTTTTCGTTCGAGCAAATATTACCATAACTCCAATATTGATTTCAATACGAGATTCCGGTTAACGATATATCAATTTCTTATGGTGAAGACAAGTTATATAGTTTTAGAATGTAGTGAGGCAACGATGTTTGTTTGGTTTCTAAATTTATTGGAAGTATACTTGGTTTTTTGTTAGATTTCGGACGAAATTCAGACGTGGTTTTTTTTTATGAGATCGTGATCTACTACGGTGAGTTATTATAATACTCAATATGCCGTAAATTTGTTCTGTGATTGTTTCAATCATAGAACCCTGGATATCCGTAGAAGGTTTGAAATTCTATCACCAAAGTCGTGCGAGTGATATATTAATGTTGATTTTAAGAGCATACGATGTACAACGTTACTGCTTTTTTCTTCACTTCAATGTACCGTATTCCAAGTCGATTGAAACAATGACAAAATTGCATTATATTTAGAATTGCTCCTATACCCACGTTGCTCCTACATCATCCGTTTTTTTTTAATTTGTAAAAATAAACAGTCGTTAGAATTTACATTGGTTGATATAGAAATTTAATATTTTCGAAGCCATAGTTATTCGAGGCGTGCGAAAGAAGGAGCAAATAGAGTCACGAAAAGTTCCATGTTAAATATTTCGGGAATTAGCGATTGAAATATGACCCAAATTTTATATTTACCGTTTAGATTTTGGTTGTAACTAACCTAAAAAACAAAAGTATATAGGGTAATAAAATTTTATTCTTTCCTATAATGCGCATGCCCGTGTTACAGTCTTAGTTTTATGATAAAAGAGAAAACTGCCACAACAAACGCAGATATTGGAACTATTGCTGAATCAATGAATTTTATAACCACTGTAAGGTTTATAAAAATATTTTGTATCATGAATATTTTTTAAATTTTTTTAAAAATTTTCAAAATCAATGTTTACTCGAACATACCATCAAATATTATTAATACGAGTAAGCATAGAGAACCGTTGACTTTTGTGAATTGAAAGTGAATGGTACAATGTGTTTGGTTCATGATATTACAGGGTTGTTTACGTTTGACTTGGATGGTTGTGGTTGTTGCCGCTACTGTTTGGATAATAGAGAATTGGATGGATGGATGGATTGACTCGAGATGGGTACCGTTTATTCATATGAGAATGTTGTCAAGGTCAAAAATACGTTTGACTTAAGTTCATAACTTTAGCTTCAAAAATTAGGCGAAATAAAGTTCTGCATGATTAAATAGAAAATTTGTCTATCTAGGTTGTTTGGCTATTTCAAATCTAAAATATACACTAAAATGATAGAACATGAGGCTAAAAATGAATTTAAGAAAATAAAACTTAATTTTTTTTTTATTTGTCCATTTTTAAGAAAATTCAGGAGTAATGCCAATAAAATAGATTGCATCCTATTTCTTACATTACGATGAAACTTTTTTCTAATATCCCCTCACGTCCGGAATACCGTCTAGAAAATTTACGATCTTCCCATTCTTGATCACTTGTCCCAAAATGTAACAATGAAATAAATAAAAACAAGGCAGGAAAAGACTTATTCAATTTATTTTATGTCATATTAATAGTTTCATGTTGTAGCATGGAAAACAGATTGGCCAATAGTGACAATAAAAATGATCTAACCTTAACGTTTCCAAAAAAATACGTTTTCTTAGAATTATATTTAAAGTGTATATGCATTCTCTTTAATGCCCTTTATAAGCAGGTAAATGTTTTAATATCCCTTAAGGTGTTAAATTTAGAGATTGGAGCTGTTAAAGGTTGCGTTTTTAACATATAAATCCTATATTGCAGTGTTTTTGAAGTTATCCTTTATTATGTAAAAAAGCTAATTTTCTCAAGATTTGGAAAACTAATATTCATTAGTTAAAAGCATGACAAATATTTTCCCATAAAGAAAATCATAATCAAACAATGGTATGTATATATGGAAAAATTTACTCTTACTTTTCGTCAAACTATCCCAAGTTTTTACTAAATTCATCTTCAAAATTTGAAATATAGGTCAAAAATATGTTCATACACTCTTTTTTTTTGGAACAAAAAACTAATCCTGTTATGGGATTGAATACGAGATCGGACAAAATTTTTTTGATCACAGATGAAGAATTTTCACGTCACGAATGGAAAAGTGAAGTTGGTTTTTAAAAATCTTTACTAGTATGTAAAATATGAACGTTTAAAATTCCTTATTAAACAAAGAGGAAGATAACCACTAGTGACGTCAAAGAGATTACATATAAAACTGTTTTGCTAAAAGAAGATGGGAAATCTTTGATTGCTTATAACTTCTTCGTTTTTTAATCAATTTTAAATTCACTTTCAAATTTGTCATGGTAGTTAATATGACCATCGACATCAGCATTATCCCTTATTACTCTCCTGACATATCTTCATACATGAACTCCACAATACATGCACAATACGTGTAATGATAATTCCTTTTATCTGTTTCAGTCACAAACAAAAATTTAAGAATTTTTACAACTTTTCCTTCATTTGTATTAACTTTCCGTAAGAAAATTTCCCATGAATTGCTTAAACTTTCCGAAGATTTAACTTAAAAAAAGTTCATTACCTTTAAGAATAATAAATAAACAAATTTCGCATAGGTTATCGAAAAACTAATAAATTGCTGGGCCTACCTAGGGAGCCTTAGACAACTCTCCCTTGCGTGTAGGCAAAAAAAAAAAGCAACACAGAATTGTTGCTATAGTGTAGTAGAAGTGATAGTCGCTAGCTACATACCTAATAGCAGCAACATTGATTGGCATTGAGTGACAGATCTCAGTTGGGTAATATATATCACATTAACATTCTGCATATATAATATATGTATAAAGGTCCTACTAGTATTCACTTTATACAATCTGCATCCAATATCAACTTGCATATTATATACTATAGTTAGAACAACATAGAATGTATATTATATTATATTATATTATCTGTACCCACAAAAACCTTTAACAGTTAAATATATGCAGAATATATTGTAAAATTTTATGTTCGACAATACTAATATCATGTCAATATTATAAATAAGCGGAGGAGTTTTTAAAAAGAATGCAGTTCAATTTATCTAAATCATTTATAAAAGGCGATGAGGGTAGAGAAGTGAGCGATTTCGAAAACGCTGTGAAGAGAAATCTCATCAAATTTTTAATATTTTTACCATATAAAATTAGTACATAAAAAAGCATAAAAAAGAAGCATTCAAAGAAATTAAATAGCGAAGAAAATTAATTGTGTTTTAAGACAGTATTATAAATTTTATATATTATATTGGAAATGAGTGGGTTGTTATTTCCTTCTCGTTTTTTCTATCTTTCATTCAATTAAATTGCGCCTTTATTTTGAAAAAATTCTTTAAATAATTTTTCCGAGCTACGGACTCATGTAAAGGCATAACTTTTAAAGAGCCATAGCACGGAAGGGAAGTGTTTTTCAGGATTGAGACCATTTGAAATTTTGATCCGCATGATTAAACAACCTTAATCCATAGTTTTAAAAAATTTGAACCGATACCAAAAACCAATATCCCATGTAGGCATAACCTTTGAAGGGTCCGATCGTTGCTCGGAAGGGAATGGTTTTTGTGAGTTGAGCCCATAAGAACTTTTTATCAGCTTGATCAAAAGTTTTCAAAAAATTTTAACCGAAATTAAAAATCAAGGTATTGTGTGCGGGGTCCTTTGTTCAAATCCTGCAAAATATGGTTAATAACTTCAAGAATGCAAAAATGCCAATGCCTTGATGCTCATCATATTATTGGAGATATAGCTTATAAAGAATTACAGAGATATATAACGTAGGTCACTAAATGAAATGAATTTACTTTAAATTACAATTGATTTTCTTCAGTGCTTATTTTTATAAATTTTTTTTAAATCTGGCTTGGTAAATCGATCATTTTATAAAATTGATGGATTTTCTTTTATCAACATTTTCAAAATCTCTTATTTCTCGGCCACACTCTGTAACATTGAAATTTTCTTTTATCTTCTTTTTTAAACCTAAATTTAATCCGTAATGGTCTAAACTGACCTAAGCATTGGTGCAGATTTAAGATTTTAATGTTTCAAAATAAAATAAGTATTAAATAGGTAATTAGTCAATTAAATTATCAGCAAAAATTATCGGCTACTGACCCTAAATAATTGCATTTCAAATGCAATTTTCAAAAGTATATTTTAAATATGTAACATGCTCATAATAACATGAATTCATATTTTATAATAAGTAAAATCTTCATAGAACGATATTGTATTAACTATATGGTAATATTAATTACAATTTGTTAATTAAATAATATTACTACGCATGTTATTGGTCCAATTAAAACAAATGAATGTTATCATATACCTTCAGTAAACAATCCATACACAAATAAGAATATATTTGACTCGTATATATCTGAATTATACGCCTAAAGAATGTGTTATCACATAACGTATTTTATACGTCTGCGTTAATTAATATCAATTCTCATTAGTTGATTATGCGCATGCTAACTTTACAATTTTTTTAATGAAAAACAGAACAATTTCTAATTAATAAATTCTACATTATATACATATACATAAAGAAGAAAGTGTAGTACCAGAGAGCAACATTTAGTACATTTTCCACGTTGATGTAGTATTAGTATTATATTTCTACTTTTTCTTTTTTCCATGCGACAAATAGTTATCTACCTACTGCGTGCGCCAAATTTTACTTCTGATCATGTGTTACTAGATATTTGATATTCCACGGGAAAAGATAGAAGTAATTCTGCATTCGTAAAGCAAAATAGTGAAAACAACACGTGCGGATTGTTGGAACAATGATCCTTATCGCACGTTATAATTTGTTTGCTGGATGGGAGATAAAACCAAAAACTGTGCAACAATTTCAAACGACCCCAAAATCCGATGATGTGTTACCTAGGAAACTGAACTTTTTTAATAGATTCAGCTTGCCACGAATTTTGAGAATATTTTGAAAATAATTTAAAATCTGTTAATTAATATTTTTTCACACCACCTTATCATATCCAAATTCATGTAATATTTATAGTCTACTCTAGGAAACAACATTTTGTAATATGTGTGATTGGAACAATGAAAACCCAAGTTTTTTTTTTACAGGAACTTGGTGCTTTGAATGCCCAACAACAGTTGCATAGAGTATTTTAAAGACATGGAGTGATTGAAACTTTAACTCTAAACTTATACTACGCTTAACTGTACATGGCAGCTTATAAAAGAATGAGAATTGTACGAGGCGTCTTTTTAAATGCTATTTCCTGAATATTTTCGGTATATTTAAAACTGAAATATGACATAATAAATTCTCTTTTTTTCAATTCTCTTTAATTAAGATTACTAGAAAGATATTTGTCAATATTAAGTTTACGCTGTATGTATCATATTAAAAATCGTCAATTATAATCCAGAGACTTTGATGTAAATAAATATCGTATACATGATCAAAAAGTAAACAAAAATAAAAGTGATAAATATGCATATATTTATGTAGAATGTGATTTATTATACAATGTATATATGAAATATACATAGTATATTAAGTTTAGTCTCAAGCTTGTAACGCTTAAAAATATTGATGCTACGAAAAAAATTTTGGTATAGGTGTTCATAGAATCGTCTAATTAGTCCATTTCCGCTTGTCCGTACGTCCGTCCGTCCGTCCGTCTGTGGACACGATAACTTAAAAAGAAAAAAGATATCAAGCTGAAATTTTTACAGCGTACTCAGGACGTAAAAAGTGAGGTCGAGTTCGTAAATGAGCAACATAGGTCAATTTGGTCTTGGGTCCGTAGGACCCATCTTGCAAACCGTTAAAGATAGACAAAAGTTTAAATGTAAAAAATGTTCTTTATCAAAGTATAAACAACTTTTGTTTGAAAATTTTTTTGTAAACATCATTGTTTACCCGTAAGGGCGCAAATTAGGCGTAAATTGTATAGTATGTATTATATAAATTGTATATGTATGTGCAATGTGATAGAGTAATCAAAACTTTTTATGCATGGTATTTCAACAATTAACTCAGTCAATTGTTTGTTTTCACTTGTTTTTATTTGAATTATTGAATTATTGAAATATTTATTTTCTATTTTGCTTGAAAAAAAAATGGACATTCATTCTAAAAGAAAGAACGAAAATAAACTTTGATCAACAAATTTTGTTTTATTTAGTTTCTATCTCATAGATTTCATGAAATTAAGAATGACCCAAGGTACTACACAATACCCTAATATAAAAGTATATATTTATTATAAATATATACCATACATTTTGTATATATTATAAAATTAAAAATATAAACCAATTAGAAGCATGCAATTTCTTGATAAAGAATATCTTTTGCGTGTTTCTAACATATTAGTCAAAAGATGTTAATTTAATATTATGATAATCGTAATAAAAATTATGACAAAAAAAATGGTTATTAATGTATATTAAAATTCTATTTTTCATTTTTTAATAAATCATTACCTGCTTTTATATTATGATTAATGTTTGACATTTTAAATAATGGGTGTATCAAATAAAAATGTTACGGATAAACATTTATTTGGATGATGCACTAATTTTCTTTTCAAATTGTGATGTCAGTTTTTCGCTAATTATCACTTATGTGCTTAATTCCGGGACCAGACCTCCACATTCTTGAAATCTAATAGAGCTAGGTTAATTTTGACCAAAAATTTGAAAAGTATGGCCCAAATTTAGTAGGATTACATACTTTGTTTATCAAAATTGGATAAAATTTCGATGTAATAGAGCAAAATTAAATATTTTGAATTTTGATGACGTCATCAAGTTCAAAAATTCGATTTTTTTAAATAACACAAGCAATTTTGATCCGATTTTATTGGAATTTTTTTTGAAACCCACTAATTTTGGGTCACTCTTTTCAGCTGTGATGTCAGTTTTTCGCTAATTATCACTTATGTGCTTAATTCCGGGACCAGACCTCCACATTCTTGAAATCTAATAGAGCTAGGTTAATTTTGACCAAAAATTTGAAAAGTATGGCCCAAATTTAGTAGGATTACATACTTTGTTTATCAAAATTGGATAAAATTTCGATGTAATAGAGCAAAATTAAATATTTTGAATTTTGATGACGTCATCAAGTTCAAAAATTCGATTTTTTTAAATAACACAAGCAATTTTGATCCGATTTTATTGGAATTTTTTTTGAAACCCACTAATTTTGGGTCACTCTTTTCAGCTGTGATGTCAGTTTTTCGCTAATTATCACTTATGTGCTTAATTCCGGGACCAGACCTCCACATTCTTGAAATCTAATAGAGCTAGGTTAATTTTGACCAAAAATTTGAAAAGTATGGCCCAAATTTAGTAGGATTACATACTTTGTTTATCAAAATTGGATAAAATTTCGATGTAATAGAGCAAAATTAAATATTTTGAATTTTGATGACGTCATCAAGTTCAAAAATTCGATTTTTTTAAATAACACAAGCAATTTTGATCCGATTTTATTGGAATTTTTTTTGAAACCCACTAATTTTGGGTCACTCTTTTCAGCTGTGATGTCAGTTTTTCGCTAGTTATCACTTATGTGCTTAATTCCGGGACCAGACCTCCACATTCTTGAAATCTAATAGAGCTAGGTTAATTTTGACCAAAAATTTGAAAAGTATGGCCCAAATTTAGTAGGATTACATACTTTGTTTATCAAAATTGGATAAAATTTCGATGTAATAGAGCAAAATTAAATATTTTGAATTTTGATGACGTCATCAAGTTCAAAAATTCGATTTTTTTAAATAACACAAGCAATTTTGATCCGATTTTATTGGAATTTTTTTTGAAACCCACTAATTTTGGGTCGTTCTTTTCAATTGTGATGTCAGTTTTTTGCTAGTTATCACTTATGTGCTTAATTCCGGGGCCAGACCTCCACATTCTTGAAATCTAATAGAGCTAGGTTAATTTTGAACACAAATTTGAAAAGTACGCCCCAAATTTAGTAGGATTACATACTTTGTTGATCGAAATTGGATAAAATTTCGATGTAATAGAGCAAAATTAAATATTTTGAATTTTGATGACGTCATCAAGTTCAAAAATTCGATTTTTTTAAATAACACAAGCAATTTTGATCCGATTTTATTGGAATTTTTTTTGAAACCCACTAATTTTGGGTCACTCTTTTCAGCTGTGATGTCAGTTTTTCGCTAGTTATCACTTATGTGCTTAATTCCGGGACCAGACCTCCACATTCTTGAAATCTAATAGAGCTAGGTTAATTTTGAACACAAATTTGAAAAGTATGGCCCAAATTTAGTAGGATTACATACTTTGTTTATCAAAATTGGATAAAATTTCGATGTAATAGAGCAAAATTAAATATTTTGAATTTTGATGACGTCATCAAGTTCAAAAATTCGATTTTTTTAAATAACACAAGCAATTTTGATCCGATTTTATTGGAATTTTTTTTGAAACCCACTAATTTTGGGTCGTTCTTTTCAATTGTGATGTCAGTTTTTTGCTAGTTATCACTTATGTGCTTAATTCCGGGGCCAGACCTCCACATTCTTGAAATCTAATAGAGCTAGGTTAATTTTGAACACAAATTTGAAAAGTACGCCCCAAATTTAGTAGGATTACATACTTTGTTGATCGAAATTGGATAAAATTTCGATGTAATAGAGCAAAATTAAATATTTTGAATTTTGATGACGTCATCAAGTTCAAAAATTCGATTTTTTTAAATAACACAAGCAATTTTGATCCGATTTTATTGGAATTTTTTTTGAAACCCACTAATTTTGGGTCACTCTTTTCAGCTGTGATGTCAGTTTTTCGCTAGTTATCACTTATGTGCTTAATTCCAGGACCAGACCTCCACATTCTTGAAATCTAATAGAGCTAGGTTAATTTTGAACACAAATTTGAAAAGTATGGCCCAAATTTAGTAGGATTACATACTTTGTTTATCAAAATTGGATAAAATTTCGATGTAATAGAGCAAAATTAAATATTTTGAATTTTGATGACGTCATCAAGTTCAAAAATTAGATTTTTTTAAATAACACAGGCAATTTTGATCCGATTTTATTGGAATTTTTTTTGAAACCCACTAATTTTGGGTCATTCTTTTCAATTGTGATTTCAGTTTTTCGCTAGTTATCACTTATGTGCTTAATTCCGGGACCAGACCTCCACATTCTTGAAACCTATTAGTGCTAGGTTAATTTTGACCACAAATTTGAAAAGTATGGCCCAAATTTAGTAGGATTACATACTTTGTTTATCAAAATTGGATAAAATTTCGATGCAATAGAGCAAAATTAAATATTTTGAATTTTGATGACGTCATCAAGTTCAAAAATT
Source organism: Chrysoperla carnea (assembly GCF_905475395.1). Classification (NCBI taxonomy): domain Eukaryota; kingdom Metazoa; phylum Arthropoda; class Insecta; order Neuroptera; family Chrysopidae; genus Chrysoperla; species Chrysoperla carnea. Next base: position 22,527,759 of record NC_058340.1, read on the forward strand.
CATTTTTTTAAAATAACACAGGCAATTTTGATCCGATCTTATTCTTCACTTCAAATCACCTAAATGAAACCAAAACATAAAATATTCTTCAAGATCAGGCAAAATCAATTCAAAATAATAAAATTTTTATAAATAAAAATCAACTTTAAAACAAAAAACAATTTTATAATTTGTTATCAGTCAATGGTCAAAGCTACACTTAGGCAACAAAAGAATAAACATTACAAATAATAACTCTAGAGTATAGTCAGTCTTTTAATTATCAAATCAGTCATCAGTAATTCGTAATAAACTGTTAATTATCAAATAAAAAATAAAAAAATGTCGTTTCATAATTGTGCGTGGTTTGATTGCAAGGAAAATAAAGCTAGATCATCTTCCGATTCTGAATCTAACTTAAACTTACTCTTTAGTAACGAACTTTTCCTGACACGACACGATTTGAGCTTCGTATTAGTAGGTTTTAACTCTACTCCAATGCCATCAAAATTTGGGAAGTAGAAATTCGGTAACAAACGCCAAAAATTACTAAATAAAATATATATCATTAAAATTCACGTGATATATTTCGGATATATATCATGATATATATCCATTGATATTTATCCTCGAACCCTGATAAACACAATGTTTTTTTTTTATTTAAATTGCAATATTTCAAAAACTATATATCCAAAACTGTTAGAACTATTTGATCCTGTTGTCAGTACGTTAAATAAAGTAAAGCAGCAAGCATTAATTTTAGTTATCGAGGAAAGTTCATCAATTTTTGTGCTGAATTATTCATATAAAAAAATTACTTTCTCTTCATTTTTAGAGTTACCATCCCTTAAGCAAAAGCACCAGTAGGCACTAGTGTTTCCACCAGTATATTACTTTTGATCTAGAGGGTGAACAAAGAATAATTCCAAATTTTCTTGTCAATTGGAGCTATAGGAAGAATTTAGAGGTTTAAGCCTCGTTTACTGGAGTATTTACACAACAATTAAAAATGTCAGGACAGATAATATTAGAATTGACTGGCCTTACTTTTGAATGGTGTATTATTCTTTGTTTAAGTTAAATATTACAAAAGACGCATAATACTGCTTGCATACATAAACCGCAGTACTATAAAACCCAAATAGGGAGTCCATCTCATAATAGCCCATTATTACAAATTCAATCACAGAAATTCTTTAATTATCGGCAAAATGTATTACGATGTAAAAATTCCACACAACAACATCGAATATTCGACTACTTACCATAACCAAATTTGTGTGATACAATGTGTTTTAAAAATGTAATATATTCAATGCAAACATACCGAGTAAAAAAATAAAATAAATAAATTTCATTATCAAAATCCATTTATATTCAATCTATAAAAAATAATATATATACATAAACAAACAAACAAAAAAACCTTGTTACAAATAATGCCCATATGTACGCTAAGTACAGAATGTACCAACACAATTAAACGAATTATATGTGATATTTTTTAAACGAATTTTATTATTATAGGTTTTTTCTCCAAATGGCATTGATGGTAGAGACTTTTTCTTCAGAATTATAGGTGTATAATAATAACCGTTTTCTTCAGGATATACTAAGAATCGACCTAAATAAAAGCTTGTGAAACTTCAGTGATTTTGAAAAGTATTCTTTATGACTGAAACACTCTTTATGACTGAAATAACTAACATTATAAATCTCTTATCACCTGCAGAAATCTCTTTAAGACTAGTAGCTAAGTATTTAAATTACTGTTCAAACTTGAACTACACTTCACGAAAAGCCAAATGTTAGCAAAACTTAGTCCGAGGATTGCGAAATCTCCATTTTTATTTGTATTTCAACTTCTGTCATTTGTGAAATTGACGTTTCAGGTCAAAAACAAATGTTGGTAATTGATCATATATAAATCTTCTCGAACGTTCTGAGCCACTTAAACATAACTTAATGTGCGTTTTGTATATATTGTTTTTAATGTTGTCCGTATAAACTGGGCACCTCCAGCTTCTATAATGAGATGCATGAAAAGACAAATTAATTTTTTTTAATCGATTGAATTAGAAATCTGTCTTTGAAATGAATTAGAAATTCATCTGAATTAGAAATTTTTCTTAAATTTTTTTAATAAATGTTCGATTTATACATTTTATGTTCGTGAAAACCGTCGAATGTTCATTGTGATAATGTGGTAAGGGACTATGACTTCGTATGGCGTATTAAATAAACCTATAGAATATTTTCTGTGCGGCCAGGTTGATCAGTAAGTTAGGAGTTATCGAATGGTATCAAGATAAACTAAATATTTTGATATTTGTACTTCATTTTACAATATGCCTTTGCCCTGATGTCGATTTCAATGTATCTTTCGTTAAAATTAGAAAATGCGACGCAAGATCTGAAATCAAAATTAAAATCGATTGATAAACATAACAGATATAAGCAATTAAATAATTTTTTTTATCTTTTTCTTGCAAAACAACTTTTGAAAAGTAGTCTCTATGGCAACTGCAGGTTATGACGTCCCAAGTGTTATTTTTCTTTCTTTCTATTTGTACATTTAAATTCTTCATTATTTCGTAGTTATTTACATTATCCAAAAATTGATTTCAAACAAAGTTTTGGCTCAATAACAAACGTATTATCTAAGCATTATAAAATGTTTTGGGCAAAAGTTCATTTAAGATAAGTGTAGTTCCTACCTGAACTTATTCACACGGATTTCTTTTGAAGTCAGGTTAAAAATAGATTAGGATTTTACGATAAACTTTTTACACTCAGTTCAATAAATATGTAACATTATGAGGCCCATGTAAAACTTTTGTAGAGGTGTTCATAAAATATGTTCAGACGAAGAAAATTTATCTCTTACACCGTAAATTTGCAAAGCATTTAAAGTAGATATTGTCTGTGTTCATAACAAGATTAGTTTATGTTGAGTTGAAAGTCTGAGAAAATTTGATCCATGATATTATCCGCTTTATATATCACCCTGTATGTGTATACGTATGTATGTACACCAAACGCCTACTTACAAATATCCATATTTAAAATAAAAAAGAGGCATACACATTTGCACAAACATAGTATAAAATTCTTTTACTTGTTTTTCTTCCACATATCAGAAATTGTGTACACTATAATAAGCAGATAAAACATATAATATGAAGAAGACCAAATTCTTTTTCCAATAATATATATAATATAAAACACTGACAATATTTACAAAAACTTAAATATGTATGTATGCATGCATGTATGTATGCACGTATGCTGGATACTGTAAAGAATTTATTTATTTTCATATTTATTAAAACTTTACTTACATGTATAAGTTGACATACGTTGTACACTTCAACTTAAATAAAATGACGTTTGCTTCAAATTTTTGAGAGTAGTAGGTAATTAATAAGTATTAATTAAGGTTTTTACTTGTCTAAACGAATATTATTATCATAGGTTCTTTCACAAAATGCAAAGATGGTAACATGATGCTAACATCGGAAGTAATGTTTTCTTTAGAATTATAGGCTTGTATTACTGCGGTTTTCTTCAGGATATAATAATAACAGAACTGAATAAAAGCTTGTCAAATTTCAGTGCTTTTGAAAATTGAATAATTCATAAACAGTAAATTTTAGTATCTACTTTTTAAAGTCAATAACTCACTCTTTATGACTGAAATAACTTACATTATCAACTTATTATTAGCAGAAATCAGCAGGTAATAATAAGTTAATCTTCAGTAGGTAATTAATAAGTATTAATAAAGGTATTTTGCAGCACCCTATGCTAAAAATATGGAAAAACCTTCTTTTCGTCAGAATTTTTTTCGCAAATTTATAATAGGACTTACTATTAACTCTCATAGTCTGAGACTGAGATTAACACTGTCTATGTATAGACAGTGTTAATTACGTATTCGTTTGATTTTTTTAAAGTCATGTACTAAAACAAAGATAGCCACTCTTACACAATAAGTAATAAGAATGTCTTTCCTCTTACTTCCTCAGTGGATATTGTATATGCCATAAGCAAACACATACATAATATATGTAACGTATAATGTCTCTAAGCTTATTTTAGAAAATGGACTAATTAGGTGATTTTATGAAAACTATATATTTGCGACGAAACTTAGTAAATCTAGACATATTTCAAATGTACATGGTATAATTAACAATTATATAAATTATATTTTTTTTTCCTCAGGGTTTTCGCATTTGTATGTTTGAGAAATATCAGGTTGAATTTGCAGGATTGTCAACTTGAAATAAAGCAAAAGCTTGATACGTACATGTAGATGTTTCAAACTAAGAACTACTAGTTTGCCTGTTATTCAACAGGAGTACTGAGTTTGCCAATTATGTTTCAACAGGTTTTCATGTTTTGTTATTAAAATAAAATATGAGATAGCAAGATTTAATTCTCAATTTAAGATAGAATTGTGAATCGTAATGAATTTCCATGAAATGAAATTAATTATAAAACAATGAGTAACGAATTGACATATAATTATCGTTAGGGAATATAGGTACTATAACTATACAATTGTTAAAGTTTCTAAGTTTAATGATATAATTTGATAAAACTGTCAATTAAATAAAATAAAAGTAGGTAGTTAATTAGGGTATTGTATGCGAACAGTAAGTAATGCAGAATAAATTAGATACTACGTATGGATTATATTGACATTCAATCATTAAATCTATAATCAATTTGTGTTAATATTTGTTAGTTACCGTTAATAATACACCATTCTTTGCAAAACTATTGTCTATTGCGTAGTGTTTCACCGAGACTACGAGGTAATTCCGCTTCGGCTCGATCCTCTGTTACGAGGCACGAGGCGAGGGGAGGTTCAAAATTTGAATCCTCGTTACTAACCGGGTCGAGACGGAGTATACTGTTCCAAAAATCTAAGTGAGACAAGAAAAATTATCGTGAAAACCTCGCCTGGGCGGCGTAAGAGGAAGATGAACCTAGGTAACAATCTACCTCGAACGAGGAAGAAGCGGCGTGATGGTGATATTAAAAAAAACCTTGTGAGTCGAGGTGATCCCCCGAGGTGAACCTCGCCTCGTCTCGTAAAACACTTATATTGCGTTGTTTACGTTTTTGAATTAAATTTTATCCATATATCTGTGGGAAATTGTTCAAATTATTAAGCAAAATTTATAAAAAAATATTGAATACGGAAAAATAATTATTTTTATTTCATAGTACCAACAAAAGCTTCTTCAAAAATTATTGTTTGCTAAATTTGTTTGTCAATTTAGTCTTTCACTGCTTTTATAACTATTATTATTTCTTTTTATTCATGTACTTATTTGTTTATAACAATTTACTTTGTTACTTATTTTATTCGTATCATTTATTCTCTAAAAATATTGTAGGGCCATCTAATTTCTCCAAAATTATCTCCATTTTATAATACCAACATTTTCCAGAAAATTTCAACGCTTTTTATTGCCCGCCATTTTTTTATTAATTTTTAGTTATAAAATTGTGTTGTTATTCTATTTACTCATCTGCTACTATTTCCATCACGAAGTAATCTTCAAATACGAAGTATTAAAATATTTACTTGTTTATAGGGGACCTTAATGTCTTTATACTTTTATTAAACCTAATATTCTGTAATAAATTTTGAATTCAAAAATTGGCAGTACATAGTCGGTTTGGTACTGAGGTCGTGTGAGTGCGACCCAGTAGTCCACACGACTAACTTCCCAGAGGAATCCCTTATTTCTAATAATTACAATTTTAAATCTTGTTACGATATCAAAACCGGAATTTCGAGTAAATTGAAAATAGAAAAATTATTATTATCGTGCACATAATTATGAATTATTCAATACCAAAATAGTATAATTTATACGGATTCCTTGGTGTTGCATATCTTTTACACCTAAATTTCGAGATACTTGGTAAATATAATATAATATTACAACTTTTACATAATTATGTGTATTTTATAAAATGGTTTATATGGTCGATACAATTTTTTTTTGTATTTAAAACGGAAAATAAAATCTTATTATAATCTTTAAAACAGGCAAGAAATATTAAAGTTAAAAAGAATAGTAAAGCAAGTCAGCTCTCGGAACATTTATCATAATAATATTACCTACAATTGTGTGTATGAATTTAATACTATTTTAAATACTATTATTGTGTATTCTCACTTTTAAATTGTTGTTAGGATACCTTAGATATTTTAAGAAAATTTTGTACACTAGACTAGAAAAACACTTCTTCGTTGTTTGGATATTTCATTTTAGGCGCCTTTTCAAACGGAGATACATAAATTGGGATTTGGCCACATTGGCAATTAAGTATTTGAAAACCATAACTTTAATCAAACTTTTAAGGGAATTTTAATAAATAACAGTTCCAAATGACCTTAAAACATGATTTCAAATAGATGCAAAATATCTTGTTTCACTCTTATGCATTTTTTTTAAAAAGGTATATAAATTATATTAAGTATAAATTTAAGTTTACTCCCATACGAAATATCGAAAAAGTCAAGAGCATATTTCTTTTATCATTGAACTCCAAAAAAATTATTTTCTGTGTAATTTGAGTCCTTGATAAACGAAAATCTTTCCTTTTTTGTTTTTGAATATATCACCTACTATTCCGCCGAGCTCCGGAAATATCTTCTTTGTTTTTTAACCGCGATTCTTATTAAAATTTTAAGTTAATTTTGATAAATAATTTTTTCGATTTCATTAATTTTTTTGAGCACCCCCTAAGAAATTTCGAAAAAATTAACTTGTAATTGTACTTTTCTGCGTAATTTGGACCCATTAAACCATTTTCCTACGTAATTTGGACCAAAGAAAAACGGAAATATAGCCTAAAATATTTCCAATTAAGCTTTAACAGTTAATTTCTACAGTTAATTTTTTTTTTAAACAATGATTCATAAAACGGGTGAAAATAACTTATTTTTATTATTATTATTTTTGACAACATCGACAGTTATATTTTTTATTTTATTGATTTTTTGAAACGGATATTATTTGGTCATTGAGCAGTCGATTTTTGGACCCAAGAAAACGAAAAACTAGCTTTTGCGAAACAACTTTTATTTTCAAATGTAAATAAAATATTAGTAATTTTATGAATAAAACTTTCACAAACTATAATTATATTTTCACTAAGCCGTTGTGCGTTAAACAGATTATAAATCTTATAATAAAACTATCACAGTAATTTTTGTGAGTGTATTTTAAAATTATATAACGTAATCATAATAGATGAAAACACAAAGTGGGTTATAAAAGTTACAACACAAAGAAGTTAAAATTTCCAATGAAAGCATGCTGACTTCATATTGCTATATAATATTTAGCATACCATTTTAGCAGAGTATATTTAGCATAGCATAAAATTTGTTACAACGAAAGTTGACTACAGAACCTTTAACAACATATTCCATTTCACATTTAACTATATCTTAAGTCGTAATACGAATAGGTACGATGACGGCCTTGTTAATAATAAAAGAAACATCTTTTTAAGCGCAATTTGAACATGGAACGAGCACACAGCACACATATAACAAGCCTCAAGTTATCGCGTTTGTTATTGTTGAACAATAATATAACAATACAATTGGCATTTTATTATTAACGACCAATAAACAAATAAATAATAAAACGTCATTTTAAATAGTATTTAGAGTTTCTTTATGTTTTATAAACTCGAACGATGAAAATGTAGTTATTATACTATTAGAGGTGTATATGTAAAGGGGTTTTCATTTAAAATGATAGAATTTTATACTCTGTTTATTACACTATCAAAGAAATTTATTATGTTAACTAGTTATTTGATACAATCAAAATATTGATAGTGTAAACACCCAAATTTGACATGAAAATACTTGGATAATATCGTACCAACTGATAATTTGAAATCAGTTCAATAACTAAAATATTACGTCACCGTGCTCATTTGTGAACGCAACGCTTTCAAAAAGTCTTAGTCATTCACTAAATTTAAAGTATGTATTAATCATTTTAAAAAGCATCGTTTCTGACCCATGGTCTATGAACAACGTATTAAAATTATTGAACGCATTTCTCAAAATGAGTGTTCAGTTTAAGCTACTTATATACTTATCAGCTGGTTCAGTAAATAATAAAACAACATGAGAACGTCGTCGAACGGTGCGGTTTGATCGAAGTTTCATTAAAAGTAAGCACAAACATTACCATCGATACTATCCAACCGAGTATCAAAAAAATGCAAAATAAATAAAAAAATTATCATTGTACACAAATATATAAATAAATTAATTATTTTAAGTAAAATGTCATGTTGTCATGTCGTGCACGATAACAAGCTCATACCGAGCACTAATTTTGAGAAAAAGATCATTAATTTGTATACGTTGTTCAACATTGTTGCATTAGGATTTTCCCAATCTTAAAATGATTATGCAGGAGATTCTTGGGGCGAAAAGTCGATCTAGCTAGGTTTCATTTTTAAAAACGTCGTTTTATCCGTGTTTTCAGGAAAAACTGAAACACACTGCAAAATATGACTCTTCCTGACATCTATTGGTGTATATCGTAGTATCGAAATAAAATACATTACCGGGACATTCAAATTGATATTTGCATGGAGACATTTTAAACGTACTAGTAATAAAATTTGTGTCTTTTTAGATCAAAAATACCGAGCAAAGCTCGGTTATCCCGGTCCTATTAACTATAACGCAGTGCTAAACGAACTATCGATTGCTATTTGACTGATATTGTACACAAATTGCCATAAGTTGAAAGTTGGATCATTTTAGATGGGAAACCGTTTGCTATTAGAGGTGTATACTCTTTCATATGTGTATTACCTTCGAGTCTCTTATTATTACGTATGTACAATGTGTTTTTCCGTATTAACTTAACGATTTCGCTGCATTTTTATCGATTAAAGATAGTTGTTAATAATTTTAAACAATTGCTACAGGTTTGTGAATTGATGACATAAGAAGGTATTTACCACGTAGGTGGTATTTATTAGCTGTGGCACGAATACTATTAAGAATTAAGGTATTATATCAGTGGTATTTTCCTTTCTTAATGGTTTCGTTTTTTTCAGTCTATATATGGCAAGTTATCATTGAAATATGTATTTCTTAATATCGTTATTGAAATAATTGAGATTGTAATATTTCTAGGTCTTTGTTATCAAAGCGCTGCGACCGAAACAAACAAGCTTAGAATCACTTGTGTGAATAGAAAGCTTTTTCGGCGTATACCCAGTCCGCTGTTAACAATTACCCATGGATGACGTATCAGTACCTCTTCAAAGAAAATTATTAAATAAATTTTAGCCACCACTAAATGATAATAATTAGTACCTCTCCTCGAAAATTTCTTTTACAAATTCGAAATTTTCGGTTACTATTGCCAGAGTAAATTTTATGAAATATTGATTTATATTGTCCGTTTAGTCTCTTTTATAACATTTTTCTTTGGCACTTTTCAAACTTGCTTGGGTTACATTGCAATTGGTGACAAGAGACACACTACATACATATATCATGCACTACACCAGCTCATCACAACCATTGATTAAATTATTTCTTGTTGCGGAATTGATTACGCTTGAACAAACTGAGCTACTAGGGCTAACACGTTTAAACAAAAAATTTAAAGAAATTCGTCCGGAAATAGTTTCTTTAACTATTTTCAAATTATTCGAAATTAGTTAAATTTTTGTTTTTTTTATGACTTACTAAATTTTTATGACAATGCTAATTTATTCATAATTTTAATGATTTACCATTAGAAGAAGTCAGTAAATATTGTGCATAAACTCACCACCACATTTTCGAGCGCCTTTTCCTTTTACAGTACCTTAAAATTAAACCGATTTGCACCTACCTGTAAAAGAAAAATAAATTTTTAAATCATATTTATTAGTGTATAATTAATTCACCATAAAGTGAATCAATAAAGTGAATTTGGAGAAAAATCTCAATATAAAACCAAAAAGCTAAGTATAAAAAAGTTCATTTGAACCTTTTATGGTCGTGGTAAAGAAGCTGGAAGACAAAAAGAAGATTTTGAATTTCGTTTCTTTTCTTTATTAATTGTAAATGAATGCTTTTTATTCTTCCATTTTTCATTCAAAACATAGAGTACAAAATTTGAACTTATACAATAAACGTACACAATGTATTATATAACTAAAATAATGTCCACATTTTTATATATTTCTTTTAAATATTAAGTCAAATAAATTTAAAAAAATAAATTACATTACTGATTTAAAATCCATTGAAGAAGTGCAAATATTTTATTATTCTCCCCAAAAAAAAAAAAAGATCAAGCATCGAAATAAATACTGCAGTTAAAAATAACAATACAACAATTTATTACAATATTAAATATATTCTGTTCCCCGAAACAGATAATTCAAATCTTAAACAAGATTTCTTGTATACATACAGCATTCGTAACAAAATAATGCGTACATTCCGATTTTTAAAAAATCGAGCCTATCTGCACCAAAAAAAGACAGAATGATCAGGATTCTTACTTTTTTTCTAGTGCCATAAAAATATTTATACGGAGTCATAATACGTGATTAAATCATAGAAGAACAAGACGAAAAATCGACGTTAAAATCTCCATTCCTAATTTCGAAATACATTTAAACATCGGATAAACAAAGGATCTCGCACAAACATTACAGAAAAGGTCTTTAGGTTAAATATTAATTTATTAGGTATGAACTTTGATAACTATTGGTTAATATTTTCTCTCAATGGGTCTCAATTAGTAAAAAGCCCAAATATTCGGGTTTTTGAGATGTTAAAGGTCAAAATTCAATCATACGTTCAATTCAATAACATGGCTTCGAAAGCGTATACCTGGCATAATATTTGCCTTTGAAGAAAAGTTACTGGAAAGATTGAAAAAATATTATAATCAGGAACTTTGCAGAAAATTTCACACCCTTAATTTTATTTACTAGAATAGAAATTCGGAAATCTTGTGTCTTTTTTCCTAAGACGAACATGCGTGAGACGACAAGTCAGATACAAGCTCCTGAAGGAGTGCATTATTTATTGTCTATATCGAACATTGATCTCCCATATCTCAAAAGCCAGAATTGTCATTTATTAGAATCTATAGTTTAATAAACTTTACCAAAACACCTTTTCCAGTTTCAAGGACAGTGTATGCTTAATTTAACCATTTCCACCATATTTGATCTCTTTCTTGCCTACTTAATCTCCCTGAACCATCAAATGTTTGGATTGGAAAAGTCAACGTCGCTAGCAAAAGAGTTTTGTTACGTTATAATATAGTAAATTAAGTCATATATCAATCAATTATTTCGTAAGGGACTTACTTTTAAAGTTTTTCCCAAATACCAACCTAACTACAACAACGAATATTAAAAAAAAAAAAAATAAATTATCACTCATTTAACCTCCATAGAAGATGAGTTATTAAAATTAGTTTACCTAAGATATATGAAGAACCGTTGTGTAACATATCTTAACTCTAGAAGGATCAGTTTAGACTGTATCTATCTATTTAAAAAAAAAAGTATTGAGAAAAACACAACGTTCAGTTTGCGCGATCTTGTATGGATAAGGGATATATTATACAGATATACAAAGAAAGTGTTCCTAAAAATCAAGACTGTCCTTTACGATAAAAGGTTTAAATACAACTGAAATGGATTCAAAAAGAGGTAAGCAAGGTAAGTCAAGTTATTTAAGAGCGTCCAATTTTTTCGTAATTTGAGAGTATGCTTTAAACATATACTACTAGCAAACAAATAATAATAAAAAAATAAAATTACAAAATTTAACCTCTGTGAAGAGATTTGAACTTAAAACTATTACTAAAAAATATTTTAAGGTGTGCAAAATGATTTATTTGACACCTACATTTATAAGTTAAAACGAGAGGTTATAAAAAGAAATATGTGCTTACAAACAGAGAAGCAAAAAATTATTGTTGTTGTTTTTACTTTTTTTTTTCTGTGCATACCGTAATCGTATTAAACGGTTAGTAGTGAATATTGTTATCCAGAAATTTATATACGCAGCAAAATAATTAAAGGTTAATTTTAAACACAACCCATTGTATCAAAATTTCAAACAACTGTACCGAAAAATTGTCGACCCTGAATCTACAACATCTCATTCGATGGGTTGTAGTTTATAGTTTTATATACATTGCTTAATGATTTTAACATCACCTACCACCTTGTAGTGAGGGGTTTAAAGGGCAAAAAACGTTATCCCTAAATCTGTTATTAACTTTGGAAGCGCACGAAAATTCTGAAAAATATTTTACAATAAATGCAATAAAAGCACTCGAAGATTTGTTTATTTTTCTGTCAAATGAGTACAATATTATATTACTGAATGGGGAACAAAAGTAAAGAATGTTTTTTCTCTCCTCCGGGCGGAAAGTGTCAACTTTCGTCCCGCTGCGGCGTGTTTGTCACTCTCGAGCAACAATAAACATCCGACCTGATCAAGAGTTTCTTTACTTGCTCCTTGCTACTTGGGGCTTTTGAAGTTTACAGTAGCTAAAATTAAGGAAAGTATTTATAGAATTTAGAACATGATATATAGTGAACGGAAATTTTTTTACAATTGATTTTTTATTTCGCTGCAGTTAATAACTTGTTAGTACTATAACAAGTTATTTAGACTAAGATATTATACCCAGGAATGATTTTGCAGAGTCGTTTAAATGGTTCCTTGTATGTTATGCCTTAGCCATGAAATTGTTTATCAGAAAAGACTTTTGCATTAAAAATACGTTATGGCGTTCGTAGACGAAAATAAGATGACAAGATTTTAATCGTATCACTTAGTTGATGTTATTTACTGAGATGACAATATGTTTCTCAAGAATTTAATGTCTATTTAAATTTAGCAATCTTTGGACAGATGTAGCACACAGTTTTACAGACTCTGCAGGGTCTCCAATTTATTTCCCCCCTTTCAACGAAATCGTTCCTAAGAATAAAACTGAATGGCAATCGAATCAGCAATAAAATTTTAATGTCTTCGTTAAAATATTTGCCAAAATACATATTAAAATTTGTACGCATATACTTAAATTGATTTTTGCTTTTAAATACTTACTTAACATATAAAGGCTCTAAAGTGAGTGCCTTAAATATATGCATATTGTAATTAACGTACATATTCATTGGCTGAATTTTAAGTATAATTTTAATGACTATGTTTCCAAAAACATATTTTAATAAATTTTTATAATGTATATTATTACCATTTGGACGCACCGTAAAATAAATGATCAAACACATCATTGAACAGAGATCCTATTTATGTGAGTTTTATGTATATTTTTGTTGTTGTTGCCTGTGCCATAATAGCCACAACTTCTACAGCATAAACAATATTACTCGCTGATATCCTCACACCAAAAACTGGATATACCAGAATGAAATTAAATATACGTTGAAAAAAAAAACGGCCAGAACGACACTCTCCAAGTACCATATATATTATTAATATATATTTAGTTTTTAAGTACCCAATCAAATAAGATAATTAAAGTTTTTTTGCTTAATTACACCTCGTAAATTATATTTAAGTGCTATTTTAACACAAAAGTTTTTGGAATGTCATATACATACTACATTTTTTCCTCCATATTCAGACCAAACTGAAGATTTGTTTTGGTGTTGAATATCAAAATTGGGCAGAAACAATTATTCGCAAAAATAATTTGTAATCTCTTGTAATATTGCATTGGAAAATTATAAGCATTGCACTAACAGATTAAAATTGACGAATACAATGTTTTTTGCTACGGTAAAGCCGTGGGTTTTTTTTAATAGTATGAAACTCTGAAAATTAAAATTTTCGAGGCGCTAACGAATTATAGACATGTCGGTTTTCGCGACAACATCTTAAACTATAACTTCCAAAGCATTTTACAACAGAAACCATAGCATTTTACAACAATACTGTTCAAATCCATGAATCAACTATCTAATGAAAAATAGCCTACTCTATTAATGGTTTTGTAATTCCACAGACCACGGCTGTTTTTTCAGATTTAAGCCTGGTTATGATTACCATATTGACAGCTTGGCTTAATTAGTGATTCTCAATACACATTATTTAGTGTTGAGTTAAAGCTTTAAAAATCCCTACAAACGCTAAAAAGTCTGTACACAGATGTTATTATCTACACCAGTTTTTTTAATAACTTATGCGTTAGTGTTGGACTGAATATTTTGATTCAGGAATTCACCGTCGTCGTAAAAACGACTCTCTTGATTTGTTTTTCATGGTTTTCTAAAACCACATGTTCATAATTTATAAACAAATTTGAATAAAAGAAGATGAAGACACCCTCACACTTTGGAATGTGTCGAATTTCAAATGTACAAAATTAACAAATTTCAAATTTTTTCATATTCGTAAGATAGCTAAAAACTAAAAATGTTTTAATGGGTATAAATTACAAAGCGTCAAGCTTATGACTAATCGTTCTTTTGACACTTGTAATTGAGATGGGGTCTTGAATAAATAAATAGTACCTATTAATAATTGGCATGTAGAAAAACACTGGTACATGAACACTGCTTATGCTTGACATGACAATGACACGAAGCCACGAGATACATTATTACGAAAAAGTCTTCGTCACCCCCGATTGACGGTCGTGGCAATATTTTTGAAATATTGTAAGCAATTCAAATTGAGTTGAGTTTGAAAATTGATTTTTATATCAAACTTAAACATGAGTAAGTTTCTACAATTAAATTTAATTACGTTACTAAAGGCTACTAAATTTATGATTAGATATTAAATAAGCATAGAATTCTTTTATAAAAAATCATCAATACCTACTAATTACAAAAGTATATAAAAAATGAGTCGATGTTATGTATCCACGTAACAATCTATCGACAAATTCAGCATTAAATTTAAAATAATAAACAGTCCGTGGTAGATTTCATCTTGATAATTCAGATCAATATATTTCTTATAAAGTCAATTATTGTACCGACTCGTTGATATATTGGAATAAAATTTAGTTCGTACAGCTTTTAATAGCAATAAAATTAAAATTATTTCGATAATAACTAATCAAGCAGTCAATCTTAAAATACAGCAATGGTTTATGGCATTTAAGGAGTGAGCTAATTTGTATAAGACAACTGATTCATACATTTTAATAGTTTTGATATGAGTAACTATGGTTTCTATATACTCTTATTTTTATTAAATGTCTGTGAAAATCTAGTTCAAATCTGTTAAAATGGAAGAGCCCGACAAAAAAAAAAATTCGTTGAAGTCATTTGAGGCTTGGTTATAGTAGTTGTGTACACGCACATACTGCGATAATCAAGCGAACGATAGAAGAGGGGTCAGATATATGCTATCAAAAGTTTTACGTGGTACTAAAATAAATTTACTAAAGCTGATAATTGTTTACAGCCCTTATTTATGAACAATTAATAAATAAGATTCATTTATGATTATGAGAAGCTGAAAATTGTTATACAGCTTGTATATTGCATATAGATAACAGTTATGACAGTCAGCCAGTTAAATGTTAGAACAGGGCTGGCCAGTCAACCCTTATTCATGAACAATAAATGAATAAGACTAATTTATGATTTATGAAAATTGTTATACGGCTTGTATATTGCTTATTTAATAAACTCTTTAAACACCACGGAAATCATAAATGAATCTTATTTATTGTGCATAAATAACGGCTGACTGACCAGCCCTGTTCTAACATTTAACTAACTGACTGTCATAACTGTTATCTATATGCAATATACAAGCTGTATAACAATTTTCAGCTTTAATAACTTCATTTAAGTATCACGGAAATCATAAATGAATCTGATGTAATTATTGTTCATAAATAAGGGCTGATTGACCATCCCTGTTCCTTGCATCATTAATGTCTTTGATCTATGACATTTTTCATTCTATATTTAAATTCCTTCGAGCTTTATTTTTTTGAAAAAAGGTAACCTATTTATATCTCAGAAGGCATCAAAATAAATTCAGTTCAGACATGAAAATGTAACAGGCAGAGTTACTTTCGCATTTATAATATAAGTTTTTTATATACAAAGTTGGTAGATAGTATCTTAAATTTGAAACATATTTGAAAAAAAAGGGTTGAAACTTGATATACATTGACTTCTGAGTAATAATACGCACCGGTCTCAAATATAAGGGGTCTAAACTAGGTTTTCGAAGAAATTTAAGAGGTTTTGTCAAGGTCGCACTAATAAAATTATAATTTCGCTGTAAGTCTATCATAATATTGTGGCCACTACAAAACTATTTCAATCCCGATTTTCGGAGCTAATAAAATCGCTTTCTCAACAAGTTAAAAAACACATATACGTAATACATACATATATACATACACATTTACTTTACAATAAAGCCTTAAGTATTATTTTTTATGAATATTAAATAATACAAAAAAAAACTAGAATAATTAGTAGCTTTATTAAATAATTAATGATTACCTTCTACAAATATAAAACGCGAACCAGAATGCATTCAGATATATATTATAAGCTTTAAAATAATTATATCAATTCAATTTTGTTTGAGTTATGCCGCATTCTTCTTCTCATCTACACACCAGCACCAACCAATATTAATTACCCCACAGCAATTATATTTTTTAATTAGTCATGGCCTTCAGGTATAATAAATTGTACAGTTTTAAAAAATACTACAAATTTGTGTTGTTTTTTTTATTTTAGTTTAAACTTTTTTTTTTCTTCATCATTTCAAAAAGTATTTTCTTCAGTTATCATTTAGTTTTATTTAGTTAAAATGTGCCTGATCTAGATGTATTTTTGGAGAAATATGTTTTACTAATTTCAAATGCATTTACTCGAATTGATACATGTTGAATATGAAGAAAAGTACACCTGAAAGACACCTATGATCTCTGGCATTCCAAATCTTGCATATCATTCAGTAGCGAATTTTCGAAGGAAATGGGGTTATTACTTTTGTTCTGATGATGGAATTTCGAAAAATTTCTTCAAATGTTCGTTTATCCTACCTAATAGATTTCAAAAATGACCATCGTTAAAATGTATATATATATATATATATTTGCAGAAATTTTTTCAAAATTCCATCATCAGTACAAAAGCAATAGCTCCATTTCGTTACTGTATGAAATATAAGATATGGAATGCCAGAGATCATAGGTGTCTCTATATATATACATATAGTATATACATAGGAAAATGTTAAAAGCCATAAACAGTATAACAAAGTGAAAGCCTGTCCAGCTATTTAAAGATTTGTTTCTGTAAAACAATATCGATATATAAAATGTGTGAATCAGGCAAGTCAATACATAATATATGTAATTGTACACCGATTTGTAATCCCACTTAATACTTAATATAATTAACTATATTTTATAACCAAAAATTTTTAAACACCTTAAGTAATTTAAGTTTATATTTTTATCCACACTACGAAGACACTATAAAGACACTATAAAGACACTCTCTGGTATATCTGTCATGATAATATAGAACTTAAATATCACCTCGATTAGTATTAATAATAATAAGATGATGCTTATAGTGATGACGCTAATTTGAATAAATTATCTAAAAACTACAGTTAATGAGCCGACATGCATGGAAAAGTTGGAAATTTTTTGTAACGTGGTTATAGGATCCCGAGGAACATTCAGCCAACTTAACCTAGTCGTAGAAGGCAAAGAGCGGGCGGAGACCAAAATTTTTTTGAAATACTTATTTTGTCTTAAAATTGACACCTAGTAGGTGTAATTTAGGTCGCTGAATACATTCCAACGTCGAAATACATGGATTCTGTCACGTGTTTTGAAAACGGACAAAATACAGAGTTGTAAGAGAGTCAAAAAAATCAAAATTTTTTACTTTTTTCGAAAAAATTTTTATTTTTAATTAATTCGAAAACGAAACCACACTGACAATTAATCAGTCTTCATACTTCCTTTATTCTGATAAATTACATATTTTGAGCTAGGTACTATAACTTTCCTTAATTCCGAAAATATATTTCAAAAATCGAATTTTTGGGACAATCACCAGCTCAAAATTAATCATATAATACTGATTTCATATAATCTTTTTATAGATAAAATTTTTAGTTTGAATTATTTCTTAAACTGTGTAAGTTAACAAAAATATTCAAATTAACGTTTTATCAAGATGCCGATAAAATACCATACAAACTAATGAACTAATTTTCATGTACAACTTTATAGTCATTTCGACATTACTAAATTAGTTGTTATCTAAATTTATCTCGATTGTTTATATTACACAAACAGATTTAAAAAAAAAAACTTACTAAGACATTTATTCAAACATTTTTTTAACCAATTACAAAAACGAATCTTTTAGTCTTTAGAATACAGTTTCAAGTTTTGTAATCTGTCGAAAATTCCTGTGTTTTTTATTTTTGTATGAAAGAGATTCATTGGCATGTTTAAATTTACTTTTGGATCGGGCGGATTTAACAATAAAAATTGAATGGCAAAAACAGTAACTTTTTGAAAACTCAAGATACAGAGTAAAAAAAAAGAGTAAGAAAATATTTTTGCTACGTTAATTTTTAATTTGTCAAATAATTCGTAAGTAATAATTATTAAGTATTGGAATCGCTGACTCAAGAAATATTTTTATGAACATCAACATCCATATAAACGTGCTTACTTCAATTTAGTATTTTTTTTTGCTATGTGGAGATAGTTCTTAAAGCAGAATGCGAAATTTTATGAGGTTGTAGGTATTACATAATACAAAACAAATAAAAGGCTGATGTTCGAGCTGGAAAATTACTGGTAAGATATAGAGGTAATAAGATATTCTTCACAGAAAAACAAACAAATTTGTTCGATAAATTTTTCCGTAAACTTAATAAATTCGCCGGAGATCGAATCCAAAAATCTTGTTTTATTAAGTTTAGGGAAAATCGTTATGAACAACTGTAGTTTATAATTTTATATGGGATAATGTTATAATTTAAGCTTGTGTCTTTTATCAGCTGCAAAAATGAACTTTTTTCTAACCCCTTGCGTTATTTAACATCTACAACTGGATATAGTTTCGGTTAAGGTCGCCCAATCCGTTACTTGAATAATATAGTCAAATTTCGTTCGAGTAATTTATTGCATCCATATTTTTATCATACTCAGTTATCAACAGAATGGAATGAAAATGGTTCACCAGAAGTTTCAGGGGTTTGCTTAAAAATGCGAGGAAAAAATAGAAAATTGAGATTCGCGGCTACGAAAAGGAAGCGATAATGAAAAAATGAAACCAAAAAAACTTAAAAAATTATTTACTTAAATACTTAAAACATTATTTTAAAGTAATTCAATTTTATCGGAAATATGCTTAAGATTGTTAGTAATGGTAAATACACTCATAAAGATTGCCAAATAATTGTAAATAATAATAATTATAATTTTCTAAATGGTTAAAGTGACTGAAAAATTGTTTCTGTTTCTGTTCTCGGTAAATGTAAATTTAATTTTTCTAGAATGTTAAAAAGTTTATATAATCAAACAATTTTTCAAAATCACTGTACACGTATAAACTAACAAATAAAAAAAAAATGTATATTCGAATTATGTATAAATATTCATTCAGAAGATTGATTATGATTTCACAATGATTTATTTGAAATATCATTAATGAATCACTCAAAAAATATATATCATTGATCATTATACATACAACAATAGTTCAGTAATAATTAATAATAAATAATATTGATATTATTAATTATTAATCAATGCCAATAACTATCGAATATTATTGTGTTCGATAATATATTTATTCAATAATATATTCATGTGATTAGATACATACATACATAAACTTATATTATTGATTTGTTGATAGCTTATATGATTAAAAATAGAGAAATTAATAATTTTTAATTTGTTAATTTATTACTACACATTTGGTAAATTAGTTGTTAGGCTATGTATGACGAAACTTATATCATGACGAGTTAGTTAATTTATGTAGCAAGTAAAAGTATTTATTAATTGGCCAGTCGAATTGAGTTATTTTTATTAATAAATAAATGTTGGACTTTAATTAAGAACACGATCTACAAATTACGGATGAATGTAACATTTTTATATTATATGGGAATATCAGTTATATATGTGTGACATGTATGTATGTGTAATGTGACAGAGTAATCTATGCATAGTATTTCAACAATTAACTCGGTGAATTGTTTGTTTTCACTTGTTTTTTCTAATGTCTAAAAATATGTTTTATATAACAAGTAGAGTCTTAGCTTTATATGTATTTGAACTCATTATTATGCAATAAGCATGAAACAAATTTTGAAATTTAGTTAAAATACGTTCATGATACATGTGCATTTTTTTACGGTAGATAATATTATGGCGTTAATAAGTATATCAATTTGTGTTATTAGAACATCAGTCCTTTTAAAGACATCCATTTGGGAGCAGTTTGATAAGACAGTTATTGCGAGTAATTAAATAAGATATAAATAAAATTTCTAATTATCATGGAGAAATCAATGAATATCGAGAATTATCGCAGCGAGTTTAATAATAATTCTAGTAAATAGCTTATAATTATATAAAATAATAATTAATATGTTTAAATCAAGAATGTCTTTGCGTAGGTTTATAAAAGTGTTATTAATTACAAATTAATAAATATAAAAACGTATTTAAAAAAATAAAAATAATTTCTTATGTTAATGACATTATATTTACAGTAAGGTCCAAATTAAACAGATCCGAAAAAAAACAAAAAATTAATTTTTTTCATCTGCATGACATACTTTTCCAAGAGTCAAAAAAATACTATCCATTTTCTTACTAACTTAAAAAGGCAAAAAATATAAAATTCGATTATTAGTAGGCATTATATTAACCCCTGAAATTGAATTGGATGACACTAGCTTCTGAATTTCCAGTTTAACTATTTTATCTTCAGTTAAAAAAGCACGGGTTATGACAAACTAACAATTTCCATGACTGCGTTCCTTCTTGCATTCGCATCCCACTTATTGTCCATCTGAATACCTTGATTTTTCAATTTTTCAAAAGAGTTTTGCAAGAAAACCTGGTATGATAGAAATATTTTCGCCTATTAACCAATTTCAGAGCAGTTACCCACCCGCTTCGCTGGGTAACAGTACTTTTAAATACATATAATAATATTTCGACATAAAAAGGTGAACAAGTATAGCAACGAAGTTGGCACCCCTTAAAAGCATGTTTTTCACACAAACCCAACCTACACATCAATTAATCTTCTAGCTCAATTCTGTTGAGCCGATGCTAATGTTTATAGCACACACACATTAAAAACCGCAAAAAATATATACGTTTCGCCATAAAAAAAAGGGAAGAGTGCCCCCGAAAGGCATACCCCTGACAATAATCTAACCTATATACTGGTATTCCACCCAGCAGCTCAATGTCGAAAGACTGATTTGAGTCATAAACAAGTTCAAAAACCATTATTTCTTTGGGATTCTACTCAAATTGATGTAATTATCCTCCTCTCTGTTTATTACATCATCGGGGAAACATAACAAAGGAGAGCCACTGGGGATATCATATCCCAAACCCATAAATTGTGTCCTGAGGTCATGAAACGGATTTATAACCACCCCTCCCACCACAAATACTCGTTGATCATCAATACTGTGTATAGTCTGTATTTTCGGAGAAATAATGACAAAGTTGGAAAAAATTTATAATGAATAAAATTCTTTGAAATCATTCACTATAAATCAATTATCAAATAATTCAACAGCAGTATATACATTGATGAAGTAATTTCATTCCGACGATCTCGTACATTTGTTGCCAATTGAGTTTCCATCAAACTTATATAACGTCTAACTTTTCTGAATATATTCTTGTTCTTGAAAATCTTTATGAAATAACCTTTTTTTGAACCACTAGGTACTTAAACAAAGATGATGTTAATACATTTTATTAATTATATTCTCTCTAACTATGGCTATAAACTGTTAAAACAACTTTCAACTTAACTAATTTAATTATTATCTAGGTACCTATACAATATACATAGACATACACAAACACACTTAAATGAAAAGTTCAGAATAATTATTCATGATGAAAAAAAAACTAATAATATTTAAAATATTATTAATAAAAAAAAGATTAATTAAATTGAATGAATATTTAAAAACATAAATTTGTGTAATGGAATATTTGTTTGAAAATTTTTGTATAAGCTGTCGTCAGTGAATTAATTAAGTAAGCATAGCCGTTATAAATTGACAGTTAATTACATTAGCCAATTAGCCAATTTTCTTAATAACAAGTATTTAATTTTTATTAGATAATAATTAGAGCTAATTAAATTTGGAAGATTTCAGAGAATTATTATTTTGGAATATTTTTTTCATACTTGGACTCAAATAATAGATTCAATTAGTTTCATTCATTCTTTACGTCTTCTTTATAATAATCCTGTACAAAAGGGAAATGTTGTTTATCTTAAATGTCAATTTATAGCATCCCTGAAAATTTATAAACCGTTTATTGTTGAAAAACTTGATGTACGAAGTGTCCTAGGAAGTCACATGATGGTCAAAACAAAGTTTTTTTATCCATATATTCAAGGCATGCTACGATTTGTTAGAGCATCAGGAAATTTTGTGACCTAAATTGATTTATAAGAAATTTTAAATATGCAATTTTCATAAATAATAAGCATTTTATAATTTCATTTGAAATTAATTGTAAATATACTAAATTCACAATTCGGTTAATAGTCTTGAAAATGATTCCAAACTTATTACTCAGACATTTTTGGAAATAACGAATTTCCTGAAAACTCCAGGTGAGCATACTGTTTACCCAGGGCACGAGGTACCTCGGAGACCAATTCTGACGCGATATTTGTGTTCAGCGACCCCTACTAATTCCTCGAATAATAAGTTTGGAATCATTTTCATCACTATTAACCGAATTGTGAATTTAGAATATTTACAGTTCATTTAAAATGCAATTATAAAATGCATATTATTTATGCAAATTGCAACGAATCGACTGCCGAAAACCGCATTCAAATCCGACTCACTGTTCAAATTTCGTACTTTGACCGTTTTTAATGTAAAATAATTCAGTTTTTCCGGGTGTCATAAATTCATCAAAGATAAAATCATGTATCTTATACCGTTTTGCTGTTATTTCAAATTAAAAAACTATACCCTATTTGATCATCCTATATCATGGTAAAATAAAACTCATTTATTAAACAAATTCCTCTAATATAACAAAATGATGAATGAATTAGTAGGTTGGTCGTTGGTAGTCAGTTGTTGGAAACTATTCAACCCATTTAATTAATAATGAAGAAATGTATATATGGAACACCATAATTTAAGTTATAGTCATGTTTACTTTATATTAATAACGTGTTTGAAAAATATTTCATAATATTTATTGGAACTTGCAACAACAAAAAGTGCAACAACAAAAAACGACACCTAAAACCTACCATTTTCATATAGTTACCCAAGGATATAAAAAAAAAAAAATTAAATAAAAGTTTTTCTATCGATTCAGCTTGTCATGAATTTTGAGAAATTTTCGCCGATTTCGAGAAGATTTCGTAAAAAAAACGTCGATACAGCAACGAACGAAGCGTATGAGACAGGAACAATAGTAACCAAAATCAATAAAGGACGATGTGCTCAATTATATACAACCCAAATTGATAGAAAAACGCAATAGCGATTGGGCAAAAGCCACCAACAATAAACTTAGAAAAATAAGAAGCGATGCAAACCCATGGAAAACCTCAACACAGCTCAGCTGACAAGACCAAATAATACTGACCCGACTGCGACTTGGCCAAACGAAATTAACGCATCAACACCTGTTATCAAGAGGTCCGAATCCTATACGCTCAACTTGCAATGAACCCGTCACTGTAGGAGCACATCTTGACAACATGCAAAAAGTTTACCAAACAAAGGACAACAAAAAAGGCCACATCAAGGACACCATCGACAGCATCGAAAGTATCACGAAAATACTAAACATCATTCAAAGAACCAAACCAAACTAATCAAATATAGCAAATATATGTATTATTATTATTTATTCTGTTGGAAATACAGAATAATAAATATATTTAAAAAAAAGTTATCAAAAGTTAAATATAGCAGAGATTATTTAAAGAAAGTACGATGAAATGTTAAGTCATAATAAATATCCTGATCATACCAAACGTAATGTACGTACATGTTGGATTCACTACTAAATCAGAAATACATACAGTAAAAACTAAAAGTAACTATAAAATTAAATTCTTTAAAGAATCAAACAAGTATTTTGACTTCTAAAATTATAATGTACCAAGGCACGAAAGGAATATAGTTCCTACCAGGTGTCGCACGACACCTCTCATTTTTTAAATTATGTATGAATAAATTAATTAGATTGTTTGGCTTTAAATTTTTTTAACGATAGGATTGATCATTTTTTTTATTTAATCTGAATTTTGTACTCAAAATTCAATACTTCCATTGACTTGGGAAAGAATTGAAATAGGGGAGGATTGTCATATCTACGACGTCCGACTTTCTAAGCCAATTGATTGTAATTTTTATATCTGTTTTTTATACCTAATAAAAAAGTTTCACTCCGTTTCAATGAATTTAATTTATCAACATTAGAATCGCCTAGCTCCCTAACGGAGCAATTTTGTAATGAAGAAATTTTGGCATCGTAGGCTTATTTTGAGCTGACATTACTCTGTACAATAGCATTGCAAAAGGATATTAATTCAGAATTTGTTTTACTCAAAACAAGAATTTCAATGAGAAAATTAATACTAAATCTATATTAATAAGGACAGTTTTATAATATCCAAGCAGATGGTAAACGTAAAATCAAATGCCAATAATTATAATCTATACAGTAGGGATTATAAACTTAAAAGTTACATTGAAGTAATTTAAACGATTATAAAATATTTTGACAAGTTAATCAAACAGAATAACAAAAAAAAAATGTATAAGACAATTTTTTCGAATATTAATTTATAAAATTATATATACAATAAAAATCAGATAAAATTCTTTTAATATACGAACTTATAAAGTTAAAGAAGGAGTATATTTAATGAATAGATTTTAAACAAAAATAAAAACATAAAATTATTTTAAAAAATTTAAAAATCATGTTATTTATTAAAAGTTAAGATAATTAATTATAACATTTTTGAATGGCTACGAAAAAAAGAAAAAAAGATTTATAAAATACAGAAGATTTTAAAAGTTTTGAAAGTGGAATGTACAAATAAAATGCAGTACCTACCTACTTTCAAACGATAATAATATTCAAATATCACCCCGACCAGAAATTTTCGTGTACATCCGCTTGAGAATCATTTGGGTTGCCAAATAGGGAACTCGAATTGGGATGTAACGCATTGAAGGTTTGGGACGTGAGAGGGAAATCCCTACCCGACAGCGCGTTAACAACAACGATGAAAATGTATATTCCAGTTATAACAATACTGATTCTCGTCCGCTTCCGTGGGTTTAAAAGTAAAAACCATCACGTTATAGCCCACTTATCCCCCTACCATAACACTCGAAATAGGAGTTATAATTGTTTTACACTGGTAAAATATATATACAAATTTCAATTTAAAAAAAAGTTATATAGTCTTGATTCATTCAGTGTATCAGAACTGGTGGCTATGAATTGTATCTCGTTCACCATTTTTACAGAAATCATTAATTAATGGTTCAAAATGATGCTTATAGATGGCCTAGAGAAAGGTCAAAGAATAAATTTTTTATAATATATCTTTATAAATTATAGCTTATGTAACAGTCTGATGTTTGATCTACATTATTGTAAAGTTTCATTCAAGTCCACTCAGTAGTTTTTCCGTGAAAGCGAAACACACAAACAACCTTACTTCCACATTTGTAATATATAGGGATAATACTTGGCATGCCTTCTTGTTTCCCTATTTGGTCCGAACATATGTGTGGGGGAAATTTCTATTCGGAATATTCTATTCGTTTCCTTTACTTTTTTTATCAAAGGAAAATAATTCCTTTTGTACTTTCTAGTGGATAAATAAATGCTTTTACTTTAAAAAGTATTTTCTATTTAAATTTTTTATTTAAATAAGCTTTCAAAATTATTTTAGTTTTCCGCTGATTTCCACCATATTTGGTTTTTTGTTCTATTTTAATGTTTTATTGCCATCCAATTTACCCCTACAATTTTCAGCAGAGCACAAATTCCAAACACAATATTCAGGCACATATCAATAAAAAGCTTGTAACAAGAAGTTATTCCACCTTCCAATAAATTGTAAACCCTTCTTCCAATGAACATATACTTCAGAGATAGAAAATATATATTATAAAGATATAATCATTTGATATTCATTAATCACTTTTAATCATTTTTAATTTGAATGACACTTTTGTGTTATTAAAAATAATAATAATAATATTTAATATAATATAAAACTTTTTTTTTGTGATTATAAACTACTGATGTGGTAGTTCGTTACATGTTTTGGTAGCTAAAAAATTGTTATTTGGGTGACTTGTTTAACTGATACAGTAGTGACCGTGTCTTGTCGAATGGGGACTACTAAGTAAGGTGACATGATCTTTTTTTTTATTTAACTACTAAATTTTTTAATATTGTTATCTGATTTTAATTTATTAAAAACAGATTGTAATGTAATACGTCTTCTACATATGACAATAACATAGATGAGTTAGTTCTATATCTAGAATTTTAACCTCCCAAATTGTCTGGTATGTTTCATTATGTGGGTGTCATAATAATATTACATCCATCAGAAATTTTATTATATAGCCATTCTAACTCTTAACTCACAATAAAACTTATATCTTCAAACTGTAGTTCAAGGAGTTTCTACTGCATTAAGGAAGTTAAAAGAAAATTGATCAAATGATTGTCAGGCCCAGAAATGAACTAAGTATTGAAAATCATATAAAATTTAAAAAAAAAAAATTGTCTAATGTAATGATTTTAAATTCGTAATATTCCATTCGTGCAGAATAAAGCCAGCGCCATTAGACGCAAATAACCATTATTAAAGCTAATGCTTTAAGATATGGCGCGTCAAAAAATTAATGAACTCTTACTTTCTGCCGGGTTGTAAATAAGTTCCTGAGTCGATGTGGAATATTTTTCTCAAAGGGCATATATATGGCAGAGCGGTCATTTCCAGATAGAAGGGGGGGGGGTTTGAAATAAATTTAGTAAAAAATATACATACAGGTGACACACACACAGAGCTGATATTGCCATATAATACACACTTTATAATTTTTGCGTAATTTGCGCCCTAACGGTGATGTTTACGAAAAAATGTTCCAAGCAAAAGTTTTTCATTTTTTTATAAGGAACATTTAAACTTTGATTGTCTCTAACGGTTTACAAGATGGGTCCTACGGACCCAAGGTTGCCTGATTTTGAATTTACCATATTACGTATAAAAATTGTATCTCGTTTACCATAAAACTATACTAGACTTAATACCATGAAGACATTGGAAAGTGAAATTAAAACTGATTAAAAAACGGAGCAGTTATAAGCATTCAAAGATTGTTGCCCATTTCCTTTAAGCAAAACAAAGTTTATATGTATTTAATATGTATCTCTAAGGTGATACCGAACAATAATATCACTAACCTATATCTTCCTCCTTGTTTAATTACGAATATTAAACGTTCATATTTTGCTTACGCACTTATAAAGATTTTCAGGGCCAACTTCACTTGTCTGTCTGTACGTGTAGTAAGAATTCTTCACCTGAAGTGATAAAAAAATTTAGCCGACATGGCTATTGACCTATAATGCTCATTTACAAACTCAACTTCACTTTTTACGTCCTGAGCCCGCTAAAAAAAATTTCAGCTTGATAAGTTTTTTCGTTTTTGAGTTTTCGTGTTGTCGGGCGAATAAACAGGTAGATATTCAAACGGACAACTGGAAATGGATTTTGTGAACATCTATACTCAAATTTTACTCGTAGAATCAATAGTTTTAAGTATTACAAACTCGGGACTAAAGTTGATATATTTCATATATGCATGGTATAAAAAACATGTGAAACGAAGTACTATGCTATTTGCCAAAAAGTTAACTGCATCTAAACTAGATATACTTTTCTCTTGTCTTGTATAAACTTTATGCTAGATTAAAAATCGCATCTGTTCTCTCAATTCATGACAATTTTAGCACGCATTTTGAGTTTTGAAATTCTTACTTTTGCCACAAATTTCTTCCTTTTCCTTACCACGAAGGAGTAGAATTAAATGAGGTTTCATTACAAGTTGCTGAACGAGTTACAAATGGCTGAACAATCTTCGAAATTTTTATAAATCTGTCTTTTCATTCATTAGTAGGTACTTCTACTACCACACAGACTAAATCTTGACTTTCTAGTACAGTGTAATTGTTCTACTTAGATGTTTCCTTTTTAGGTGTCATAACAATATGCTGGGCAAAGTTCGAAATTTTCTAGCAGAATTTTCTTTAGCCTTCGTTGCTATTCATTAATATTTCTATTACTATGTAGGCTCAATCATCTTAACTTCTCAGTACAGTTTAATCGTTTGATGTTCCCCAAGTATAATACATCTGTTCTTTTAGCACTAAAAAATTAATAACAACTATAGTTTAATCAGAAAATTATCCAGAACATAATCACCACTGGTGTTGTAAAATAATTACTAAAAAAATTATCATTTATGCACGGTTTAAAACTAAAGTGTATGTTATATAAAACCAACTCTAAGGTATTATTATATATACAAAAAATTTAAAGAAATATAAAGAATACGAGTAAATAAAATAAATATACAGATTGTTAATTTGTTTGTTCATAATGTATATATAAAGCTAATTAAAATGAAATTAAGCTGCAACTTACACAATAATTACTGTGCATAATTTTTAGCTGAAGTCTTTAACTCTTCTTGTTGAGTTGATATCTATACGTAGTACCTAACCTGTGTATGTGTACGGTATATTGTTCATGTAGTGTAAGTAATACCAACATTAGAGTAATAAATTATACAAATATTTAATTAAATTTCACAGCATGTGATATTTATATAAAAATTTTGTAGAATAATTTTTATGAATAAAAGAAGAAAAAAAATTAACAATTATTATTTTTTCGACCATATATAAGAGATAAATCGGTCAAACTTTTTATCGAATCACGTGCTATATGAAATTTTATACAATTACTAGCCGTTATACATCCGCTTTTAGATCATTTTAAAGTCAATATTCAAGTCAATATGATCAAGGAAGAGATAAAGGAGAAAGGGATACTTTTGGATTGGATTCTGCCTTAGTTCTTCCAGCTTGTTGCACTCCCATGGGATTTTACATAAAATATTCGTCTTCTTCCTTGGTTTTATGTCTGGCTTTTCAGACTTTGGCTTCTTAGTTCGCTAACGAGGTAGAAATTCGAAATAATTGCTGCTTACAAATAATTTTTAGATTAATAACTAGAAACTAGAAATAATAGAAGGCCAACGGGAAGGGCTTGGTGTGTGTTAAAAATACGTTTCCAACGGCCCAAATTTTACTTCAAAAACTGTAATTCTATGTAGGATTTAAACAAGACAGATTGATGTTATTAAAGGGGCCTCGTTTCTAAAGTTTGGAGGGAATTCTCAGGGAAAAACTTTTTCGACTTTTTTCGAATTGCTTGAGTTTGTAACTCTTGGGAGTACACCTCTATAGTCCCTCCTAATTGAGAGGGTTGAGAATTATGTAAGTTGAGTTATTGTCGATGATGTGTTTTTCGGTGGTTTCAACTTTCCCTTACTATTTTATCTTTCTTTATATCGGTATTTCTACATCAAAAATAAAGCCTTTGGAACATACCATGTTTTTTCGAGACATGCCATGTTTTTCGCTGTTGTTAACGAGATTTTTCTATAATTTTGACAAGTAACGCTTTAATCAAAATTAAAATTTAGGATAAAGATGATTCTTTTACTAGACTCTGATAAATTTGCCAACTTTAGGAAGTTTGTCGGGACCATACTCTACTGATTTGTAGATAGCCTTTCTCAAGAATCAAGTATCCTAAGTCTCCCTTATATATACACATGTTCGTAAACAGTTAAACTTCCACCAATTCTTAGTCTTTAGAGAATCTTTCATATGAATTCGTGATTGGAATAAATTCATAAGTTCATATGAATTCGTGATTGGAACTTAGTTATTTTTACATTTAAGCAGAAATAAAGTTTTCCATTAAATTAATAATTTTAATACAGATTTTAATTAATAATAAATACGGAAATTTTGTCTATTAGTGTAGGTTGATCAGTCATTAGGTCTTCCATTATAATAAAAATAAGACGAAAGAATTCACCTTCTTAGAAACAAACGAACAAACGAATATAAAATCTAATTTGTTTATTGTTCAATAATTATATAATGAATAAAAAATAAAAATATTTAGGGGAAAGTCTAGAACCCTGGATGTAATGTACCTTGTACTGAACGAAAAAAAAGTTTAGTTATTAGAAGGCAAACAATGTAGAGAATGCATTTGTTTTCAAATATAGTGGAAAAGCCATCTCTTGTGTTTCAAAGTTTTCTTATCTAAATCGCATTTCCCCGTGTCAATAAAACTACCAGTTTATACTGTACGGGGACGCTCAGAAAAAGGGATACCAATAAGAGTAGAGTTGTAGAAATTCAATATTTCAATTGCTGAAATTATATGATGCTGTTTTCTAGGGTGAACTATTAAAATAACATGTAGAGATGTGCGCCTGTTGGTAAAAAAGTGATGCTGATTCAATATATAGACAGATGAAATCCATTGTTATTAACTTGTACCATGGATCACCAGTTTTTAATGTTTTCTGTTTAATATTTACATTACTAGAAGAAATATTAATGCTATAAGGAAATATCTATCGTTGTATTTTGAAAGATTACAGGTTTTAACCAAGTAGATCAGTTTCAATATTTAGGCAGCATTGTTAACAAATAAGAGGGATCCGATGAAGATGTAGCTCAAAGAATTAAAAAAGGAAAAGGTGCCTTCGCACAACTAAGAACTGAAAGGCAAGACCTGAAGTGAAGTCAAGAGTCTGGCCAGCAATCGTGTTCGCTGGAGATCCTTTGTTGCGGTCCCCCTAGCGGTTAAAGGAATGATATTTTTGAGACCTGGTACAACACAATACCTTACGAAACAATAAATACTACCCCACACATATGAATTTAACACGAGATATAAGAGGGATTATTAAATTCTGTTAATTAATTTTATGACAAACAATATAATAAAAACATAAAAAAACAACATCTCTACATATAAAGGTTTCTTTTTTTTAAACCGCACACATTGAATAAAAAAATAAAAAATAATATGATGAGCCGCGTTAATTAACAAAAATTTGATTATTAAAAACAATAAAGAATTATAAAATGGTTAAAGCCAACGCAAATGTTTTTATATTTATACTTCCTTGTACAAAACAAGTAGTTTGATAGCAAAGGAGTCGTTGATGAGTAAAATCGATTAGCGTATATAATTCAAAAGTAATATTTGCGAATTTCCTTTTTATACGTCGTTGTACGGAGTGATATCCTTAAATTAAGGATTTTCAGTTTTCAATATAAAAATTCATTTTGATTATCCATAATTAGTTTATAAATGTACAAGGAAGTTCAGTGATACCCACATTTGAGTTTGTTAAATTTATTATTTAATAATATTTCTGTGTTTTTTTTTTTATATATGTTGTGAACCAATATGGCATTATGCTATTGAGAGCTCTGGAAATGTTAAAATTCGGTTTGATTTACCGAATGTTAAACTTCCTATTTGCAACCACTGTTATTATATAATGTTTTTAATATAAGATTACATAGCGGATAAAAACACAGCGTGCATTTTTGAGACTTTTTTGCAGTAAATCAAGAAATAGTCTAGCAAACTCCAAGCAAGGATGTTATTGAGAGAATTTCTCTTTTTATAGACCCTATAATTTTTTAACTGTCTCGTCAGAAAATTTACAATTGATGAATATTTACCTTTTTCTTATTCTAATAAGAAGGTAATCAACACTTTAATACTCTCTGACTGTCATGAAAACGATAGAAGTTAATAGAGTAACTTCTTTAATTTTCTATTTTTATACCATGTATATATATAATAAATATCAAAGGTATATGAAGTTTAGTCCCAAATTTGTAACGCTTAAAAATATTGATGCTACGAACAAAATTTTGGTATAGGCGTTTATACAATCACCTTATTAGCCCATTTCCGGCTGTCCGTCCGTCCTACACGATAACTCAAAAACGAAAAAAGATATCAAGCTTGAAAGTAACAAGCATATAAGATATGTACCATGTGAAATTTTTTTTAAATTGAGAAAAATCGCTGACTCAAGAAATACTTGTTGAGTCAACGATCTTAGTATTTAATTCAAGAAAGTATTTTATAAATGAAAATTTTCTTAAATCAAGAAAATAATTAACTACTGCTATGTTAAGAACATATTTTCTTGAAATTAGTACTTGTTTCAGTGTTTGCTAAAATTCAGGTTGATGAAAAAAAAATTATCGTTAGAAATAATCAGCACCAAAGTGGAAACTTCCCTTCAACATTAAATTAAAAATTACCAGATAATTAAACGCAATAAACATAAAAATAAGACAATAAAATTTTTTTACCATTGACAATCAAAAAAACCATTTCCTTTGGCGCACACATATTACCTGTTGTAATTAGTCATATATATCTATATAATTAACAAAAAAGTAATTAAAACAAAATTAAACCTAATTTCATACCTACACTACAACAAACCAAACAAATAAAAACTTTACAGCTAGTTGTATTTATTTTCAATGACTAATTTTTAAATTTCTAGGTAAAACTTCTAATAAATAATAATAATTTTTTCTAAAAATAATAATTATAATTATAAAATTCATCAGCACTTTATTTTACGCATTATATTTTAATTAAATCCCACATCGTATATACCATACCATAGCTCTTAAAAAGGGAATTCTAAATAATATATATGAGGTAAGTTAACTATTATACTTTATAAAATTACACACTCATAGTCAGAAAAATGTTTTAATTCTATTTTTTTTTTCGGTAGATTTTGGTATATTATCTAGAATTTCGGAAATACAAAGAAGTTCATAGAAACAATGTATTCCCAAAAAAAAAATATCTTTAAGAATAATTTCTGCAAGGAGATTTGAAATATAGAGCACTTTATTTTCTACTTTTCTACCACTCAAGAATATTAAAAGGAAGTGTCTTCCATTGAATATGACTTCATGTAATCAGACCCACCTAGTTTTAAGTAATTCATGTTAATTATTAAAATTATTTACACGTAATTCGTCACAAACCGAATTAAAAACTTTTTTGGTAATTTCTTACACTATGAAAATTTACAACGTCCTAAATATTTTACCTTTTGAAACAGGAGATTGAAGTTCACAATCGTAGGATTCCATGCATACTGAGTACCTTAGTAAAAAAAGCCAGTCTTTCAGTGTGTATAAGAATTCTACCCATAACAGAAGAGAGGCCAACGAGGGAAAATTTCAATAATAGAAGCAAAATGGCTTATGTTTCGAAGACAGAAAACATTTCAAAGCTAGGCCAATATTATTTTTAATATGTCTTGTAACTTGAGACTTAAGAAAAAGAAGCATAGCTCGTAAGACCAAATGGATAAGATATAGACAAATGAAGTCCGAAATTAGATCAAACTTTGCTTAAAAGTCTTTTGAATTTAATTCTGAAAATGACATTACGGTTGAGAATGTAGCCTATATATTAGTTATTCAAATTTGGGTTTGATAAAATAAATTGCCAAAATGTAGACTATTTGAACTAAGGTATATCGATAACGTAAAAATGAAAATGATATCAAAAATTTGAAATTTTATTTATCAACTAATCCACCTTTACCCGTCTTTTTTGGAAAATTCATATCGATTCTCTGTACGGTTTTACAGAAAAAGTTTTTCATTTTTATGCACAATTCTTAATTTGGTGTGATTATAAAGCTTAAAACTTAAGGAATATCTATAAAAGTTTTTTTTATGTAAATGGTAACATTTGAAAAAGCATTTATCCCACCATGTAAAAAGGGCTGTTTTTAATGATAATTTATCGTAACTCGTAAAGAGAATCTACTTGAAATTCATAAAGAAGCCGTATTAAATACTAATTAATTGACACACAAAATTTTAGTTTTTTGGAAGTGCTTTGGAATATGTATCGCAACGCCTTAAGAAGGAATGCATAATATTGGAAACAATGATCAGTTGAATGAATTTATAAAATATTTTTACCTTTAATAATGATGAACATAATAACACAAAGGTGTCTTTAATGAGTTTCAAGGTCAATAGATGACTAAACATAAATACTATACAAACACATAATATAATAATAATATTCTTCTTCTATTATTTTGTAAAGACAGAGAGTCATCTTCTTCATGGTACATACCATACCATACCATCATATAAGTTACATGATGTACCTACTCTACAGTATATGAATGAAAACGATTTACTGAATTCATAAGAAAAATATTGTGGAGACAATCATCTCAAGGTGGTTCCAACAACAAATTAACTAAACATCATACAACACCTTCAACATTTTGTATCCGCATTTCGGTTCTTGGCAAATAGTTGACAAACAATAAAAATTTGTTAATTCTTGGTAATAATTTAGAAAACGCTAAACAAAATTCAAAAAACCTTCTGGACATTAAAGTTCCATGATATTGTAGAAGTCATCTTATACTTTTGAATCAAAGATGTGGCATATTGCGCGAAAAGTGTGCATAACGTTTGGGAGCAAGTGTGCATAACGTTTGGGAGCCAAATAACTACCATTTTTGCACTTTTTCAGCTATTTTTTTCTGGGATTGGCAAACCTGGATTACACGAATTTAGGTATTAAAACAATTTTCTAATAGAGAAAAGTTACTTTTCAGGTACTTTTCATTTTTTAACCACTCCATCTTACTTGGCTATTACAAAAATTACATTTGCGAGTTTCACAGTACCTGAAAACCTGTACCTGTACCTGTTTCACAGTACCTTTTAAAACTTCGATTCTCAGAAGCTTTTAAACATGGATATTTGCCATGTTTACTTACAAAATCTGATCTTTATTTTAAACTTTGTTATTTGCAAAGTCTTATGAATGTCGTTTTTCAATGCTAGGTGTTCAATCGGAGAATACATTTAGTGAACAAAAAAGGAGCGAACGAAAAACGATCTTTCTAAATAAGGAAAACGAAAAATCGCAAACACCATGAATTAAATCTAGCAACTTATCCACGAAAAAGATTTCGGGTACAGAACCCTAAACCCGCACTTGAAACATATCTAAGAACACTTTCCATTAAATTATCTTTTTCCTTAAAGATATTTCCCAGCTGAGCCGATTTTGAAGATGATTGCCAATTTTTTTAGTTTTTTTGGCCCTAAACTCGAATTTGAAACACAGCTAAGAACAATCTCTATTAAATTACCTTTCAAACGAAACAAAAATATCAAAATCAGTTGATCCGTTTAGGCGCAACGATGACGCAGACAGACAGACACACACACATAACGCTGAAACTGATAACACTCTTCTATAGGCCGGAAGTTAAAAAATGATCTTGAACAAGTTAAAAGTATGGGCTGCCAACTATTTCTGGCAATACCCACTACATAAATTATAGAGCGAACTGCGACTGATTTCAGCATTTCCCGGTAGAAATATTTTCTCTACGAAATAAATTTCTTACCAATAATATTTTGACTATGATGATGGTGAGTTCCATATCCTCAAGAGGACGTTGGACATATCCTCTACAGGATTTTTACTATAGATAAGATTAATAAGATTACTTACCCATTTCTAAACCTCCTTAAATCATTCATTATTTTTACACTTATGAACATAAACACAGAGGTGTATACTATTAAAGCATAATATATTGAGAAGTGTAGATACTATTTTGACCAGTAGCTTTTATAATAATTAACAAAGAATATAATATTTATTAAAAAATCAGAAAATAAAAAAGTAAAGAAAAGAATTAAGAAAAAAGAAAAAGATAAACATATTATAATAATATAGTTTAAGATCAGACAAGATGTGATGTGATGTTAGTGTGTTGTTATTCGTTTGATTTGAAGGATTGTCTGATCAACAAACTTACACACGAAGAAAAAAATTTATATTTATTATTATCGTATCTATCTATGTATATTCTATAGAATATAAATAAATTATAGGGTTAAACATTACTTATTCAATATTAATTATTAATTAATAATTATAGACTAAAAGAATAAAATTATTGTATCTATAAAAGGGGAGATTGATGAACTTACGTACATACACATATACTTGAACGTACATTTTGATTACTTTTCCGTTTTAGAGGGAATAATTACTTCTTAAATTTTTGTTTAGTTCATTTTGAAGATTTATTATTTCACTGATTCAGCGATTTCCCGTGACAAGATCTCGGGACCTCTTCACTCTACTTGACTTCATACGAATTCTACGTGGTTTTTAATCACCGAACCACAAAAAAGGGTGTTATAAGTTTGACCGCTATGTGAGTGTGTCTGTATGTCTGTCTGTCGCCTGTCTGTGGCATCAAAGCGCCCAAACGGATGAACCGATTTTGATTTTTTTGTTTCGTTTGAAAGGTAATTTAATGGAGAGTGTTCTTATCTATGTTTCAAGTGCGAGTTTAGGGTTCCGTCCCCGGAACAACTGAAAAAGTACGCGATGAACCTCAAAATCGGTTCAATTTGGAGAAGGATCTAAGGCCAAAGGTAATGTAATAGAGAAAGTTCTAAGATATGTTTCAAGTGCGAGTTCAGGGTTCCGTACCCGAAAAAGCTGTCGGGGTTTTTTTAAATTGAGTAAATTTCACTTCTTTAAATATAAGTTACCATGTATATATCAAATATACATAATATACTAAGTTTAGTCCCAAATTTGTAACGCTTAAAAATATTGATGCTAGGAAAAAAGTTTTTGTATAGGTGTTCATAGAATCATCTAATTAATCCATTTCCGGTTGTCCGTCCATCTGAGAGTACGATAACTCAAAAACGAAAAGAAATATCAAGCTGAAATTTGTATAGCGCACTCAAGACGTAAAAAGTAAGGTCGAGTTTGTAAATGAGCAACATAGTTCAATGGGGTCTAGGGTCCGTAGGACCCATCTTGTAAACCGTTAGAGATAGAACAAAAGTTTAAATGTAAAAAATGTTCCTTATCAATAAACAACTTTTGTTTGAACATTATTTTGTAAACAGCACTGTTTATTCGCGAGGGCACACATTAGATGCAAATTTTATAGTATGTATCAATATGGGATTATCAGTTATGTATGTGTGACATGTATAGGTAGGTATATGTGTAATGTGATAGAATAATCAACACTGTCTATACATGGTATTTCAACAATTAACTCAGTTAATTGTTTGTTTTCACTTGTTTTTATTTAAATCGAGATAAAGTCTTTTTTATATTCCAGATTCAGGGAAAACCTATATACATTTACAAATGAGTTGGACGCAAGGGTTACCAAAAAAAATGTGCAATTTATTCTGAATCAAAATTGTAGACATGACAGGCTTATTTAATAGTATAATAGAAATTACAAGACTGGTAGCTAGTTGATCACCTTAACGAATTTTTTTAATGAATTTGTTGTATGTGTATATCAAAATTGAATGAAATATTTTCGACACACCAAGTTTTAATACATTTTAGTAATTTATTTATCGCTATGCATTTTGTATTTAAAATTTTTAAATAGAAACCGGCGAATTATTTTATCTCCATGTTCCATGAGTGAACTAAAGTGTTAGTTATAAAAATTTTGGCATTGAATTGTTTATTATTAAAATTTATGGGATGATATATTATATTTGTGCATGAATTATTGTTTACAAGTTGATACTAATGCTGGAATGTAGCTGATGATTTTTGATAAAAATCATAAGCATAAAATTATACTTATAGCAATTCTGAGTCGACCAACTTTCAATTTTCAACACAATCATTGAAATGCTTTGGAGGAAAAATATCACATATAAACTTTGCCAATTTGTAACATTTCCTTTTCGCTAGAGGTTAGCTTTATTGA
The DNA here is from genome assembly GCF_905475395.1 of Chrysoperla carnea. NCBI lineage: Eukaryota > Metazoa > Arthropoda > Insecta > Neuroptera > Chrysopidae > Chrysoperla > Chrysoperla carnea. Next base: position 22,566,052 of record NC_058340.1, read on the forward strand.
TTAAAGATGTTGATAATCTTATTTATTATTTCAATAGCCTGTTTTTTCTTGGCCATAATATATCTTCCTTAATTATTCCATAATGCATCCTTTATTTTCAAGCTTGTCGAGCTGCCTACTAACATAAATTCACGATCTAAAAATGTACCGCTAAGGGAAAAACCGGCTGGAGCAAAATTTAACATTAAATTTTGTTCATTACGTAACTTGTATATCAGATCTGCAATAAAATTGCCTATAAATAAAAATTAAAAAAATTACTAGTGATATACTATTTTTTTAGCATTTTTTAACCACGATTACCACAAGGCAAAATTCCTCGCGGGTCGGGCTAGTATTGGTTTTAAATTGGTTAACTACAAAATAAAAGCTTAGACCTCCCGAGGCGAAGCCGAGGGCATCATATCGCGCAGAGCAGGAATCTCAAGCTTTGTGCCCTATTATTCTATTTTTTAATTGTATGTTTTGTTAATTTTTCAAGAAAATTTAAGAAACATTCCATTATTGCCAAGCCATAAAGTTGATTTTCTCACGATTTCTCTAGCCTAATTCAACCCGAAAAAAGTCGTCGTTGTAAATGTAATGCGAAACTCAAATAATTTCAATGAATCTTTTACAGAGAAAAATACCAGTAACATGTATAGAAATCAAAAAGGAAGTAAAATATGCATGGATTTTTTGCTATGGTAGTTTAATTTTTAATGGTAAAGTCAACGAGCTCTGATTGTGTGATGATGAAATTAATGTAATTATAACCAAAATTTAGCAAAGACAATGATAATGTTACTGTTTATAAAAAATAAAAATAATAATATATAGTTAAATGACGAATTTACACTTAATGATTGTGTACTCAGTAAACTACTAATTACATTAAAATTAATATCAAGTAAGTTAAATTTTTAGTTAGAATTAATATACCAACACATAACAATGTTAAATTTTAATTTTTACTTTACCATGGCCATGACAAACAAAATCATAAAACCGTATCAAAAATAATTAAAAATATTAATAATTAAATTCTTTTGTGTTTATCTTCTATAGACCTGCAAAATTTTGCTAATCTGTAACATTTGTTTTAAGTAATAAATATACCTACGAGAAAATATATCTACTCCATATTCTTGCTTTTTAAAGCAATATGAAAAATTTCTTATTTCTACTACGCCATATGAGAACAACACACTATATTGTGTAGTGTTAGTATATTGTGTAACGAATGCAAAAATGTTAATTAAAAACAAGAGCGAATTAGGAATTTCAAAAGAATTCTACCCACTCGAGTGGGTAATAGAAAAACCACACGCTCTGTTTTACAAAAACGGAAGTAGTTCTCTCTTTATGTACGATCTATGCAGCGAAAAACAGTGAATTGTTCATTATGTATAGAAAATTTACTTTTCTTTATCCACGGCCGAAAGTACGTACTTGTTTCGTCTGTTAGGGCGCAGAAAATCCGAAATTTATGCTTATTACCAAATCATAAAGGATGGACTTTTAAAGCCTACCAACAGAAGCAACATATACGTACTTTTGGCAGAAAATAAAGGAAAATATTAATAATAATGGATTTTAACATCCTTTTCGCAGACCACGTCTATAACAGAAGCCACCCACGTCAATATTTTAAATCTTTATTTATTTCATAAACTACATTCGAATATATAGTCAATTTTTATATGTGGGTGGAATTAGTCACTTCGTTCTTATCCAAGCGACGTCAGTGTGATCAATTTAACGCCCCATTAACTTTTTTGTTCAAACTGCCCCTGCCTGGATTCGAGCCAGCAACCTCCTAGCCATTCTAGCCAGTAGTCGGAGTATTCATTACACCGGCAGAAAGTTTGAGAGTCCTGAAATACGCACCATGATCATATCGCGCAGTGCAAATCGCGCTTTCTGTCATTGTAGTGTAATATACTATATCGTAAGAATGTAATACGCAATCTATTTGTGCCAGATTACAAAGGAGTATAAAGAAAAAATCAAATTGATTCCCTTCCAATACCAATAATTTGTTGGATGTTAACATTAAGTTATCTGAGTTAGTATCGGAAATAATATTATTAAATAGCTTTTATATGGAACATATTTGTGACAACATCTCCATAAAATGTCTTAAATTTAAAAAAAAAAAATGTAATGTTTATATTCCAATCTTAAGTAATATTTATTACCAAAAGTCAACAAATTACATTACAAATATTTAAGTAACAATTTCCAAAACAAACTGTGAGCGAAAAATAATCTGAATACTTTATTTATTTAAAATTTATAGCTTTTTTTGTCTTCAATTTCAAGTTACACAATTTTTGTGTTTGTATGCAGAGAAGAAGAATTGTATTTTTTTAAAGTATTTGAAAATAAATCTTCTTCTTAACTGGTCATAAAAATAGCATAAAATACAATATTATTCTAAAATTGAAGTGTAAATTTGTAGGCGGTATACAGGGCGTTACCTTTACAAATCACTTATAAAACTATGTAAGAAGATATCTTTTAGTCCATGATTTGAACTTTATGTTTAAAATATATGTAAGTTATTAATTTATTGAATAAATAACGAGATTGTATTTAATCCTGAAAGGAATATATTGACAAAATTATATAAAGGAATTACACTAAATTTACAAACAAAAACATACCTGAAAGGAATAAATTAAATTACAACGTTATTTAATAGAATGTCCACTAATAAACGTTTATGATTCTAACACAATATAAATTATAAAAATCTTTAGTTCAGGTATGTCAATTGAAACAAAAGTAAACAATTATATCACTATGGAAGTGATAATAATTTACACCTTCCCCCCCGAAGTCATTTTTTGCGAAGTAAAAGGTGACAGCTTACTGCTATGAAAATAATTTGATTCACTTCTTTTCTTGCCACAATCAACTTCATAAAACGAAGATGAAATCCGGCTTAATATTTTAAAAGGCCCAAGGCGAACTTTGTCCATTTTATTGCGATTTAATTTGTTCCCATTCTCTACGTACACATGATCTCCAATTTCAAATTGAAAAGTTGTTCGATTTTTGTCAACTCTTTTTTTATTTTCCATAAAACTTCTGGATGAATTAATGAAAGCTTGCTGGCGGTCTTCAGCTAAATCACTAGGTGGTTCATATATTGGCGAAATGTTTGATTTCTTGCCTAGGAGCAGATATTGTGGCTCATAGTTAGTAGAGCTATGAATCGTTGAGTTATAATTTTCAACACATTCAGCAGCAATCGTAGGCCATGCTCGTTTATCTCCATCAATAATTTTACACCTAATTCTATTAACTAGAGTTTGATTTAAACGTTCGTTGAGACCATTTGAACTTGCACAATCTATGCTTGTAAAAACAAGTTGGATACCTCTTCTATTTAGGTAATTTTTGAGTTCTACGGAATTTAGTCCAGTATATTGATCGGCAAGAATCAACTTTATTTTATTATTTTTAGCGATCGGATGTATAAGATTTATAAAATCTTTTGCGCATTGGCTTTTTGTAGTAGAAATCCAAGCATACCTGCTAAAATGATCCACTAGTATGTGCATAAATTTCTTTATAGACTTATTTCCGGCAAAACCACCCACTGTATCTATGGACAATATTTCATAGGGTTCTGTTGCAGGTCCAATTCTTGACAATTTTCCAATCAATCTTCCTCGGCGAGTTTTACTTTGCCTACATGTCACACAGCCTTTACAAAAGTCAATGATAAGTTTATCTAAATTTTTGAAATAGTAGTGTTGTCGTATTTTGTTTCTCATTTGTGCAACACCAATGTGACCATAGTGATTGTGCAACTTGTTAATTATTTCAAGGCCTAACTTTTCCGATACAAAAATCCGCTTTCTTCCTTTTAACATCTTAAATATAATATCGTGTCTACGCTCAGTTCCCTTTGCAGTTGTAAGTTCTCTTTTATTTTCATATTGATCCCTCTTTATTTCAGACAATTCTATTAAATTGACCACTTGAATGACATCTTCATTTTCGAAATATTCTAAAACTGGTTGCCGTGATAGTAAATCAGCGATAATATTTTCTTTTCCTTTTTTATATATTATCTGGAAATTAAATTGTGACAAGTAGTGGACCAGATCGCCAAGAATCTCATCAGTTCGTGACTTTGTTCTTAAATTTTCCAATGGTTTATGGTCACTACAAACGAAAAACTTTCGTCCAATAAGATAGTATTTCCAGTATTTAATGGCTTCTTTTATCGCCTTGCATTCTAAATGAATCGTTTCCATTTTCTTTTCTCTTTCTGACAGTTTTCTAGAAAAATAAGCTACAGGGTGTAATAGACCATCTGACTGTGGTTGCCTCAAAGTCGCTCCAAGTCCTTTTTGACTAGCGTCTGTGTCAATGTAAACATCTTTTTCGACATCATAAATTGATAAAATTGGACGGGAACACAGATATTCTTTGATCATGGAGAAGCTGCGTTCACATTCTTCCGTCCAAATAAATTCAGTATTTTTTTTCAGCAATCTGTGAAGGGGCTCAAATTTTTGAGCACTATGATCGATATATTTTATAAAGTAATTTATTGTTCCTAGAACACTTCGAACCCCAGATTTATCTGTAGGTCTTTTCAAATTTTTTATTGCCTTTAAATTTTCTTGTGCTGGTGATATTTTATTTTCTTCAATGTAATGGCCAAGATACTTAACCGATTGGGCTGCAAATTTACACTTTTCGAGCTTTAATTTAAATCCTTCTTCTCCTATTACTTCAAGAAATCTTGAGATATGTTGCATGTGATCTTTCCAATTGCGTGAGAAAATTAGACAGTCATCCATGTAGTTGACGCAAAACTCATCTAGGTTATTTCGTCTTATAATATTTGAAAGTATGCGTTGAAAGATTGCAGGAGCATTTTTCAATCCAAAAGGTAATACTTTGAACATAAATTTCCCGTACTTTGTAACGAAAGAAGTTTTCTCACGGTCCTTTTCTTTTAACCTAATACACCAAAAAGCGGAGTTTATATCAACAACAGTAAAGTATTTACATTTCGAAACTTTTTCCGTTATATCATTTATTGTTGGAAATGGGTAGCACTCTGGGATAGTTATTTTATTTAAGTTTCTAAAATCGATGCAAAGCCTTGATTTTCTTCCATCTTCTTTTTTATATGCGAGTGTTACCGGTGATGCGAACGGTGAATCAGATTCCTCTATTAGATCGGATGCTAGTAACTTCTGTACTTGATCTTTGATTTCACGTTCATCTGGTATAGAACATTTATAAGGGCGGGCCGTAACATATTCATCTCTCATTAACTTTATTTCGGCCTCTCTAGACTTTACTTTACCGACATCAAATTTATTTTTGGCAAAAATTTTCTTGTGATTTTCAATAATATTTAAAAGTTCTACTTTTTTTTCATATCCATCTATGTGATCTAATTTAGGTTTGAACTGATTTTCATTAGTTTCTTCTTGATGGTAAATTCTAATATTTTCAGTGTTTTTCTCTTCTTTTTCATTATCATTGATTTTACCTTCTTTATTAAAATTTTTAACATCTTTATTATCTTCTTTCTTTACATCTCTATTATCTTCTTTATTGACATCTTTATTATCTTCTTTCTTTACATCTATATTATCTTCTTTCTTTACATTTTCTTTATCTTCTTTATTTTCATTTGTAATTATTTTGTTAGAAATTTCACAAGATTTCTTCTGATTTTGATTACTTCTTATTTGGAGCATCTCATCATTTTTAGGTTTTTGGTATATGTTTAAATTCTCGTCTTGAATTAGTTTAAATTTTTTAATAGCATCTAAACCTAGTAACAGGTCATAAGAAAATTCTGAATTTTTAACTACAAAAGTATTCAAATTGTTTGTAATATTTCCAATTTTAAGCTTTATGTTTGCCCGGGCCGAACTAAAATTGAAACCATTAATTGTCTTGAATGCAGTGTTATGCTTTAACAAACTTGTTTTTAATATATCTACAACTCTTTGATTAATTAGACTCACGTTAGATCCTGAGTCATACACTGCTTTTATTTTCATTTTATCATCAATAATTACGTTTACATGAATTAATGGAATCAAATTATCCGGGCTCTCTAGTTTAAAGAATTTCGGTCAATTTCCATTTTCATCATTTCAGCCTCATTTTCTGAATCAGATTTCGTTTCAATTAAATTAGATTCTTTTTTCTGAGCGTACAGTATTTTATTTCGGCATTCGTTAGAGGGATGAAATCGATTTTTCCAACCAAGAGCTTCACACATGTAGCATGGTTTTTTCAAAGGTATATCAATTTGTTTCTTTTTAGTCGATTCTCCTAATTTTGTTTTTTCATGCCGATTATCATATGGTTTATTTTCTTTCGAACGTTTATTATATTGACCATCTAGCTTTCGGAGTTCATTGTATAATTTTTTTATAGTGTTAATGTCTTCGCGATCTAGCTCATCTTGAACTTGAGATGGTAAACCCATTACAATCAAGTTTATTCTGGAACTCATAGTACTATCACTTTCTACTTCTAAACATAAATTTTCTTTTGTTAAAGCGTAATCGATCAATGAGCCGCCTAAGTATTTATAGGTATATGCTTTTCTGACAGCTGTCCAACCTTTGTCAATAAAAATGGAAAAAAATGAATTTCGCCATTCAGACCAATTAGTTAGACCAAATTTTTTCAAATTTCCTTCATACCAGTGTTTGGCCGATCCAGCGACAAAAAATCGTAAAGCTTCAATCATCTGGGTACCACTTTTTATTTTATTTCGGTCACATTCACTTTCAAATTTAGAAAACCACTCAGAAGGGTTTTGTGTTTTGTCATATTTATCAAGAACAAACTTCTTTTCTATATTTTGCAATTTTATCTCATCTTTGTCATTTAATTTTAATTCTAATTCCTTGATTCTTTTAATTAAAAAATTTTCTTCTTGGAGTTTTTCACTCACATCAAAAAAAACTACAGATTCCTGTAACGGATAGTTTTTGTAGCTAAGGTTTCCATCTTCATCAAAATATTCTTTTTTCAAATCCTCATCTAATTTAATGCCAATTTTTCGGAAACCATTAATCGGTTTAATAGCAGCAATTGCACTTTTAATGGTGGTTTTTGATGATAATACCTTATGTTCATATAAATTTTTATGTTCATCTGGTAAGCTAAACCATAACCGCTTATCTTCGGATAGTCCAGCTAATTCAAAATATTCATCGCTTCTTCTTATTAAGTGGACAAACAATTTTTCCATCTTAAATGATTGTAATTTAATTTGTAAGTTATTAATTTATTGAATAAATAACGAGATTGTATTTAATCCTGAAAGGAATATATTGACAAAATTATATAAAGGAATTACACTAAATTTACAAACAAAAACATACCTGAAAGGAATAAATTAAATTACAACGTTATTTAATAGAATGTCCACTAATAAACGTTTATGATTCTAACACAATATAAATTATAAAAATCTTTAGTTCAGGTATGTCAATTGAAACAAAAGTAAACAATTATATCACTATGGAAGTGATAATAATTTACATATATTGGTTTGTTTTTCTTCACAAAGTTCAATGTTCCATTTAAAAAACTCAAATTGATTTTTTATTTACAATTAGTTTACTGTCGTATCTGGTAACTTCCACAATGAGGCGATAGATATAAGAAGAGCCGAAACTGGAGTTTATTTTGAAATTACGATTCCATAAAAAAAGAACGAATATAGAAAAGGGAAAATTTTTTTTGTCAAATCTATAAGATTCGAGAAGTCCGTTTGTGTTTCACAATAAAACTAAATTTCCTTGATAAGAGCAATATTTTCTAAAAATGATCTTCTGTTATTATATACATGGCGGAATTTTACAAAACCTTTCATCAATCCTACCCTGGTAGATATCAACGGAATGAATCGCCTTAAAAACGGAAAATGTACTCATTTTCAAACGTTCTTGACTATTGAGGCTAATCAAGAACTAAGATTAGATTTATACAGGAAAGGTAATTATCTCTCATTACTTATCTTTGAAAATTTAAAGGATGCAAAGAGTCGTTTATATTAACAACATCGATTTTTCCGAAAATGTGAAATATTGGGAACAATCAAAATATACAGATATGTTGGAAATTTTATGCTTAATAACTTTTTCTCAAAGTATTTTTTTTCCTAAAATACACAGCTTTTAAGAAAAATTAAAAAAAACACAAAAAATACAAAAAATCGTACATTCAGAAAATATGAAAGATAAGAAGAAGTTTATGCATAAAATAGATCGGAAATTTTACGCATAATAACTTCGGACTAATCTATTTTTTCTTCTTAAATTCATAGTTTTCGAGTAAATTAAAAAAAATTGGGGGAAAACGTAGAAAATTGTTGATTTTCCCGAATTTACTCTTTTTTCTGCGAAAATTTTAATTCTACAAGTAAGAAGTTAAATATTGGCATAGGTGGCGTCCAAAACTTCAGTGAATTTCACCTAATTTAATGGGAGTACTATTCGGGACGCATAATCGTATTTACTATGAGTATTATGACTTATTAATTTTAAGAATACGTCTTCAATGGTTTTGGGTGCTAGTTAGTAACGGTAGGGTCATAGAGAGAGATTGTTCCAAATATGTATAACGTAAGTATACACAATATATTTAAAGCAACTATTTATAAAGTAGTATTCTTGTTTACTAGTCATATAGTCGTCAATAATGTATTTAATAACGAACAAACGATTTTCAAAAATGATTGTATATGGTACCATTTAAACTGATGTGCTAAGCTACTACGACTAGTAAGGTAACATACTATCATACTATCCATATCTTTGAGATTATAAAATCGTTGTCTGTCTGTTTGTGTGTTTGTTTAATAGCTTATAGTTCACAAGCCCTTGCAGAAGTTTTTTTAGAAGAAATGACCCACAAGGAAATATGTTGAAAAAGTGCTCCTTTATGTAAAAGTAAGTTTAAGCACCATGGCGTCAGTTTTGGGCGGTACAGGTGAGAAGAGATGAAAATATGGATGTCACAAATCTTGGTGTCTCACCCCTACACTAGCAAATATGAACGGCGTTGCTGGATACTAACTCTGCATAAGTATTCTAAGAGAATTACATAAATACCGTACAGAAATAAACAAATAGGGCTTCAGAAATTGACAGGAGATAAAAAGAGATAAAAACATTTATGTAATTTGATTCGAATACTTATGAATAGTTAGTATCCAGCAACGCCATACATATTTGCAGGGATGAGATCTATATTTTCATCTATACTCATCTGTACCTTTCAAAACTGACGCAGTATTGCTTAAAATTACTTTTACATATGTGAACACGTTTTTCAACATATTTCCTGGTGGGTTATTTAACCAGTAAAATTTCATCATGGGCTTCTGGTCTATTACGGGTAGAAAAACCGGTATATATTTCATCTCGCAGTAACGGTTGTCGGAGAAATAACGATAGAACCATATTTTTCTCTAAATACGTAGATATTGAAGATCATACTTTTATTAAAACACTATATTAAGAGCTAAGCAAGTTCTGCGACATAAGTCATTCCGAAGGTCGTCTTATTGTCTAAATAATGGTTTTAAGGGGTTAGATCATGTAGAGGCAAGTCTGATGAAGGATAATAGGCCGTGGAATTTTTTTTTAAATCTTTCATAAGCTTTAATATGAGTAATTTGAAGGAAATGGGCAAGCCAAGGCAAAAAAAGGAAGAATATTACGCGGTAAAATAGTAGATTTTCGTTTATTTAGCGATATTAAAAGCTAGAAGAGGCTGAATTATTAGAAGGTTCGGATTATTGACTTGGATGGAAAATCATGATAAATAAAATAAACCACACTGATTCAGGAGTGCGAAAGCGGTGTAGGCACAGGAAGCTGTGTGGGAGAAACTTGCGAAGATTATCGAAGTACTGAAGTTGCGGATTAATAAGAATCTACAGTATAATTTGTTTTTAAATTGAGAAAAGCCTATCGTAGCAGGCGAGTATGGGATAGTATACCATATAACTGTTGTGTATGTGGTTTGGTTTTAAAACTAGGTACCTCTTCTTTTTCTTCGTCTTCTTCGACATAATATATTTTTATATTATCATCTAAACACATAAACTTGTCCGTATTTTTATTATTGACATAAATATCAAATATACATTACATTTAGTTTAGAATATTATAATACATTATTATACTTTTTTTATAGGATTTTTCAAATAAAATGAATAAAAAAATATATGTACTTATTTTTCTATATATAAATAGATTAAACCACAAGTATCAAAAAATAGAAATCAATTCACAAGTCATAGTTGCAAATTGAAAATAAAATTGATTTGAAAGCATTGCATGATATATCGAAATTCGTTGACTATTAAACTGGCGTTAAGAAATAGTCAACCTTATCTTATCAAACAAGAAATCAACCTTAATGATTTTTAAAAGACTTTACACTAAATAGACCAGATGGATCAAAGAGAAAATCGCATTTAAATCGATATATTCTTTTAAAAGATACGAAGCCCAGGAAAGAGGGAAGAATATTACAGCGTTGTTGTTTTTCCTAAATAAAAATAAATATCAAATAATAGAAAAATAAATCTAAGTCAGCTATTAATATGGTACTTTCGGTAGTGAAAAATAAATTATAAAATTTGAAAAAAGTAAAAATTTATGTAAAATGTACTGAAATATTCTGATTTCGAGTCATAAAAGCACATTTTTCTTTCGTAATATTAAAATTAAAAATAGTAATTTTTAAACTGTATATCACGTGACCTAAACCGCGGACAAGCCTTGATATGATGTTATATCAGTATGAACCATAGACCATCAGTTAGGTCAGTGTAGACGGCTGGGTATAATATATCCATAGATAATAAATATTTATATTTATTATTAGTTGTCTATGAATATATCTGTCAAACTTATCTGTGTTAATTCGTATAATGATACGATATAAAATCACTAAATTGAATGCCCGTTTTTTTTACAGATTAAAATAGGTTTAAAATTTAATTTAAGTTTTTGGAAAGAAAGCGTGTGTATTTTTCTGAAATATAATTTTTTGTGGCTTTTTATTAATTAGCAAAATCAACATTTGGAAGTACTTTTTTAAATATAGTAGAATACCCTATTGAACAATCAATTCAGACTAGATCTCGTGAATTCTATTGACAATTAGAATTTTTCCCAGATATTATCGTTGGAGACGACCTTAAATCAGACTATTTCCCAAATATAACGTATAGGAATTCACGTAAGGATTATGTGAAATTAATTTAATATGATTTTGAGGAACACATTGAATCCATTCGTGACACAAGGATATATTCAACGCACTAGTTGTCGCTTCCATCTAAAATATAAGGACCTTTACAAACTATTAAAAAATCCTATTTGTAATAAAATTGTATTCGAATTGATTCATTCTTTGAAGACTTAGGTTACATTATTCTCAAATAATGGTAATAAGGTCTACCGTTAAGGCCGACCAATTTAAGTAACCTGACCTCTTGTAGTATACTGTGGTTATTCAACCTTGACTTACGATACAAAAACTAAATATTTGGGTTGAGTTCATGTTTTAAATTTTATGTCAGATTTTCATGTAAACGCAAAACAAATGAATAAAGATATTTAATCATATTTAATAATAAAAAGATAATTAAGTAACTTTAATTAAACACACAAGTAATTAAAAATTATTTAAAATAATATTCATAATAAATAATATTTCAAGCTAAATGATAATCATAATTTCATAATATCAAGGTTAATAATTAATGGTTTAATAATTAATAATAATTAAATAATGTATAATATATATACAGAGTATTTTGTTGAAGTTCAAATAGATTTTATTTAGTAACGTTAGAAATGATAAAGCTCTATGACGTTACAACCGAGGGAGCTTCGTTATCAATAAGCGAGCGCTATAAGACAATTTCACATAAGATTGCATACGCATGCTGAACTATTTTAACAAAATGCTAATTTACAAACCTATCGAAGGTCAAACGGAAGGAGTGGCTTGAGTTATAAGTTTGTGTTAAATCCGTTAAAAGTAAAGCATTTTCAAGTAAGTACTTATTTAGAATATCTGCTTTTCAGTATCCCTTTCTCTTTTAATGGCGAATAT